>NC_044319.2:52182199-53389699 GCF_007474595.2 Lynx canadensis | reverse complement strand
TCATGGGAAACCCGTGAGAGTGCCTGTATCTCTACAGACACATTCTCTGAGCATATTGCCCATCTGATTATGTTAAAACTGGCATCTGATAGTATCTTCAGTATGCCTTTCTCTCATTAGGAGTTTTTTGGACTTACCTGAGTATGTTTAAAAACCTTTTGTATTTCTTCTTTGACAAATACCCCATGTGTATCCTTTGCCCCCTGTTCTATTGAGTTTTAGGAGCCCTTTATGTGAGCTGTGATGCCGACCGCAGATTGTCCCTTTTGCGTTGTCTTCTCCTGCACTTTAATGCCTATAATATGTGTGGATCAAAACCTTTTCTCCCCCCCAAATATCCCACTGTCTCAAAGCCTTTCATTAAATAATCCATATATTCCCCCACTGGTTTGAATTGCCATCTTAAAAAGTCCTAAATTTCCATATTTATCTATAAATATGTCTATACAGATCTCTGCCTTTATTTATATTATTGTAGTATTTTATTGATTAACACAGTGGAATGTATTTTAATGTCTGATAGGTCTAGTCTCCATCACTATTTTTATTTTAAAGAACTTTCCTACCTATTTTCCTTATTTATATTCGTTCAAGCAATATTGTTAAGTGGCTGCTTCCACCAGAAGTCCTGATGCTATTTTTATAAGGACATGATTGAATTTATAGGTTAAGTTAGGTAGAATCAATATTTCTATGATGTTGGGCTTTTCTGATCAATAATACGTTTATACTTTCTATTTGTCTTCTGTGTCTCTCACAAAAGCTTATTTTCCTCATGTAGAACTTGTGCATGTTTGTTAAATTTATTTATTGCTATTTTATAACTATATATAATATAAATTATAATATGTAAATTATATATGAATAACTAAGTAACTTAAATTGATAAAGTAAAATTAACTTTTATTAAAAGAGCTACTTTTTCAAAGGATACCTGGAGTTTACTGCCAGATACCTGCGTTCAGAAAGGCAGACTTTCAAATATTTATGTCTATTGGGTGATCTTTCATTTCGCTTGCAATGAGCATCTGTGCCTTTTTTGTGACTAGGGTTTGTTGTCATTTTCCCTAAAGCACAGAAATTTTACCAGGTGGAAAATAGTAACCTGATTAATTAGACTGTCAACTAGTTTTTAATAAATCAAATATGAAGTGTATAAAATGGCACCAAAGGTTGGACATGAAAGATCTCTGCCCCCATAGAATTTGCAGACAAATAGCGAAGATATGACAGGCAAACTAGCCAGATCATTCTCAAGTGTGTGAGGCAAGAGACAAAGCAGGTGTTGGCGTAACGAGTGCAATAGAGCTAATTGGGGGAAGATTTTGGAAACACAGAGCCTTACCCTTTGCCCCAGTGATTAGAACAACTTGAGTTAGAGAACATACTGAGAGAATGACAGAACAATCACAAACAAATGTGAATGGCAAAAATTAACAGATTGCCCAACCCACACTGGGATATATTAGAATATATTTTCTGCCTTTTCTTAACGTCTACCATAAAAGTGAGAAGTAGCACTTAGTTCTGTGGGATTCTACCTGATTTGAAACATCCATTCAATTATGAGGAACATATAATGCAAATTAGATTTTTCTAGGGTCTACAAGTACCATTTACTGACCTCGAGTAAGTACTTTGTTCAATGGCTCTCAAGAGTGCTCTATTCACCTTGCACAGGTGAATATCAACTCCCAGGGATCAGCTTACAACATCTTCAGTATTTTTTTTTTTCTCTTCACATATATAAATTAACTTAAAATTTCAATTAGAAGTAACAGGTTATTAAAAGTTCCCTAGGAAACATATTGAGTGTGGAATTTTTTTTTAATAAACAAAATGTGTCAATTCAGGAACAAAAACTAAAATGATGGACAGCACAGTAGTAAAAATATGGCTACGTGAAACTGCTTTTAAAATTATAAATTTTTTATCCAACTGGTAGGTGAAAATAATGTGTGATGAGAATTTGTTTATGCAATTATTTTATGAAGTTTCAAAAATATTTTCAGCTATAAATATTATAAAACCACCTAATGGTCAAGAAGGAAAACAGAAAACAATATTATTAAGGGAGAGAAAATCTGAGGACCTATTGAATGCCTTTACAAATACCAACCGCTTTGCGACTAGATTCTTTAGATTCGTTACACTGTTCCTCTTCTTAATAGACAATACCACGTCCTGCTCTTTTTCTTAAGCGTTTACTACTGAGCCCTCTGTGAATAGTTTAATTCTTCATTATCCTCCCTTTTGAATGAATTGGGAAGTGATCTTCCTTGCTTGATAAACTGACAGATTGTTTTGTGTCTCAGTTTCTAAGGCAAGGCACCAAGGGTGTGCTAATTGCCCAATCCTTTGAGCACTGTTAACTCTCACCTGCCCTGAAAAACTGAATGGCAGCTTAGTTTTTCATCTTTAAGGGCCTCCTTCTCCTAATCCTCTATTTTGTGTTGTGACATGTAATAGAAGTATTTGAGAAAGAGAGAATGTGGACTACTTGGAGAAAAAAAAGATGGTAATGAAAATGACCATTTAGCATTAGCAAATGGAAATATCATTTTAAGAATAAGTAAATAAAGTGATTTGATAAATTCACACTGGTAAAATTAAATCATCTTACTGGTTCCTGAAAATTCTTCTTCCTCAATATAGAAACGTACAAGAAAAAGGTTTTAGGAGATTTTTTTTTTCCTAGAGTAGATACTTTCAGTCAGGAAGGAATCTTTTAAAAAGAAAGAGTGGAAGAAAAGGGTAGGGAAGGGAAAGAAAAGGAAGGAGGGAAGAAAGGGATGAAAGAGAAAGAAAGAAAGAAAGAAAGAAAGAAAGAAAGAAAGAAAGAAAGAAAGAAAGAAAGAAAGAAAGAAAGAAAGAGAAAGAAAAGAAGAAAAGAAAAGAAAAAGAAAAAATACTTTTTTTTCTTGAAAGAACAGATGGCTGGCCCTGAAAAATAAAAACATGATTAATTTTGAAGTCTTTTTAAAAAGGGAAATGGAAATTTGGAAATAATATACACACTTATACACAGACACATAGGTATTATCTCTAGGTGGTTGTTAAGAATGGTTTATCTTCATTTTTCCTTTTTCACGTACTCAACTTTTAAATTTTCTCCAAGAAATACATATTATTTTTGCAAAAATTTCTTTAAAGAGGACTAGAAAAAGCAGAGGGTTCCAAGCAGTCAGTTGGAGAAATCACAGCTGGTTCAGCCTGGACAGAAGGCATGTGAGGGGTGAGTCAGAAGCCCTGAGGTAGAAGCCTACAGAAGGATAAAAGGTCTGGATGTAAATTCCAGTGATTTTCCAGGAGAACCGTTTTGGTGATGTGTGTAGTGTTAAGTTTTCCTTCTCGTGTTTTCCCTGGGTTTCCTTCTCCAGTAGTTGCCAGTGGTAATCACACAAACCAAAATCAGAAAGATATTGCAGAACAAATACAGAAACTAAATAGGCTTGGTCAGAGAAGTAAACGGGACTATTTGTGACCAAGACAAAGACCATGGTTGGGAGGTACTGAGGAGTGGAAGATACTGGGTTGTTGAAGGTAGAAGATAGGGAGCATGAAGTCTTCCCTCTCAGGTAACACCTGGGGGGGGGGGTAATTTAAAGACAGAATGGGATTTTTCTGGATGGAAAAACTAGACATGTATCAATATGATCGCTGCCCTTATTCACTGTTCTCTAAGCATAAACTTTTCTTCCTTTTATATAATTGGGGTCAGTATCTCATTCCACTATTAGTATCAAGTGTTTGCTCCTTGGCATAGATTCCCAGCTAAAAACAAAAGGAAGCGAAGAGGAACTGAAACTTCCCGAGTGAACGAAGTACTTTTGGGTTTAAACCAGATGAAGGCATATTTTTAACTACCTTAAAATACCAGCACCCAGAATAGTCTTACCTTCTCCAGGAGTTGCCGGTCACCAGAAATAGTGCTTTAGATTGTCAGTACATTCAAACACTATTAATCTCTTTAAAAAAAAAAAGTCTTGAAAAACCGTGAAAACGCAGTCTATCTTTCAAGGTTACCTAGAGAAATTCAGAGAGCTTTGCACACAATCCGATTCTCTGGATGCCTTTCTTCCCAGAATAAACGATGTTTCATAAAAATTACAAGGGGGAAGAAAAAGATAGAGCAGCATTTGTTTTCTTGGGAAGGTAAAGAAAATAATTATACGTGGGAATGCCTCAGACTTCCAAGGAGTCTGTAGGAAGGCTAATGCTGTTAGAAAAGGGACAGCTTTGTTTTATAGTCCCTGATGTCTGGTTTTCAGTGTGGAGGGAAGTGTGCACTTTCCCAGCTGCGTTTGCAAGCAATGCGGTATCTCTGACATGCTGCCCTCTGGGAAAACCCGCCAGTGGGGGAATTGTTGCCGTGATGCAGTACAGCTTGTAACTTGGAATCCCGTCGGAGAACTTTGTAGTTGCTTGTCAGTCAGTGGGAAGATAAAAGAGGCAGCCTCTTTTCAAGCAATTTGAATTCATTTCCCCGGAATGAGTTAGAGGGTCAGGCAGCTGGAGTGAAATCTTACCAAGTATATTCTGGGGGTGGAAGAGAACAGCGGCGGAGCAGAGGGAACATAATGTTTGCCTGGCAGCTGGATAAGTAGAGGAATGCGGCCAGTGGTTGGTCCACTTCTTCTCAGGACCACTTACCTGGTTCTCCATATTTTCAGAAGGAAAGGTCAGAGAGAGTACAGCTCCATCCCATTGTATTAAATAAAAACCCAACACATGAAAAATACATGAAAATTGCAACTCAATGGAGGTTTAAAGTAGCAGGTAATAGTATTTCATACATAAATACTCATCAAGCACAGACATGTGAAAGGCTCTATACTATGGTTTTTTCACACTAGATGATTATTGACCATACAATTTCTTTGAGAGACACGGAAGAAATTAAATGAGCGTTGTGCTAGGGAGTTCTTTGGCAACACACAATAGCCCTGGACCTCTCTTCTTGACCGTGTCATATGTTTTCAAAATCAACACAGGAGATTTTAGGAATGATGGCTATGGAAAAGGTTATGTTCGCAGCAAAGATTAATAGGAAGAGCAGTAAGAACGTAGGGGAAATAGAGAAAATTACTTTTTCCCTATTTCTTTGGGAGGCAAATTTCTCTTCTGCAAAAAAAAGCAATTACAGTTAATATACTTTCCCATAACGTTCCAACACATTTCTAGAGATACAAATGCACATAACTAATAAACACATGGGAGATAAAAAGCTTTTTACTTGGGGTTAAAAAAATCATTGCTGTATTATTGGTGAAAATATGACCAGGCAATAAGATGTATATCATTCCAAACATCAAGCTATACAATATGTACCCGCTGAATATATTGACACCTCTGATTGTATATCATGTCATGGCCAATAAAGCTATAGAAATATGTAATTAGGAGATATTCTTCCACAAGAATGGAGTTAAGCATTAATTTATCAAAATTACTTAAGAACTCATCTGTTCTCAACACTCACACAGCAGCTTATTGAATTTGTGTCTCATATCTAATTGGCTATTTTCTTGACATAATGAACAAGTACAAAGTCTGTGCTGTTGTGTCTGTTGAAGCAACGACATAGTGATGCAATGCAAATCCTAACCCTGGGCAGCACGGTGTCAGGGAGCGGAGTCCACAGGGGCATGAGAGAGCACCAGACTTGTGTGTTCTCTCGGCTGAAGTTTGTGTTTTAAACTCTGCAGTGTCATTCTGTAGGATCTCTCCATTCCACTGCCTCATAAAAAGAGACTGTCAGATAGATGGAGCATATCATCAGCAGATCAACCCCCTAAGTATTGACTTGGGTTTTGGAAGGTTTTGAATAGTTTTGTTTTTTGTTTGTTTGTTTGTTTAAATCAGATGGGAATACTTAAAGCATTTAAAAATGCTCAACATTGTCAAACTCACACCATGGCTGATTTGGGGGTTTCTAATACACATGAAGAGGTTCACCTGGAAACACCAGCCATGAAGCAAATATATAATAATTTGAACCAATATTGTATACCACGAATATACCAGTCAGGTGTGGGTTCCTGCATTGTTTTTGTGTCATGGCAAGTGTTCAGTTTTTGCTGAATAAATAGCATTAGTAGAGTTGGTTTCAGATATTTCTAGACTGAAAGTATAACCATTAGACATAATTATCTGGATTTTGAATCAGGAGGCTCTTGATAGATAAGTGTCCATTATCAATTAATATTAAAAGGGAATGGAAGAGTGGACTATAGAAAGAAATAGAAAAAAAATCTTGTCCTCTCAGACCAGTGTCCTACCCGAGCCTCTGAGACAGGGTGCTAGAGCTGGAGATTCTCTCCTTTGATTCCTGAACTTTTCCTGTGTGTGTGGGGGGGGGGGAGGAGGTGTGCGGGGGAGGAGGGGTCACAGGATAGACTCCTTGGATGATGACGAGTCATCATCACAGAGTATTACAAGGATCACAAAACTTGTTTGGCTCCTTAGAAAGTACTATTAGATGACTCTGAAATCATCATGCTGTATAAAAGAACAGCCCAGTAAGAACTAATATTTCCCAACTTTTTAGGTGAAGTTATTAGATCAATGAGTTACTTCACCCAATCAAAAAACCAGAATCTAAGGATGCTAGCAGACCATTTAAGAAAGCACGAAGATTTTATATAGTTTTCTGAGAATTTGCTTTCTTTGTAAATAGGGTTGCATATAAATCTTTTTTTGTTTGTTTTTGTTTTTGTTTTTGTTTGTAGTCAAACTTCTTTGGGGAGATAAAGTAAAAGGACATGTCACTAAGATTGCATAATAAGGAACTTAATATGAATTGGAGGATCAGGGAAGACCTTTTCAGCAGATGACATTTAGGATAACATTTAGGCACTAACTCAAGAGAAGAATAGATGACAGTGGATTCCAGAGAAAATGACATTTGTGAAGGGTGCAAGGAAAGTAAAATCTTTGTGGATTTAAGGAAATGAAAGAAGGCCCGTGTGGCTGGGAGAGAGTGGATGAAAAGAAAATGGCCTAAGATGAGGCTAGTAAAAGCTAGGCAAGAGCTACTTCATGCAGAATCCCGTAGGATATTTTTAAGGATTTGGGCAGAGAAATGGCATAACTACAAAGGGTTATCAATATTTTTAGTTGTTATGCAGACAAATATTACTTAAATTTAGTAGCTGTAGGCTTAGATTGAAATATTTTGTTTTCTTCAGAAATATTTTTGTCAAAATGATACTAATTATAAATGAGCTATATTTTCATTTGGTTGGCATCCAATCTTTTCTCCTATGAAGATTTATATATATATATATATATATTTGAGATCTTGCCACAAACACCTTATATCCTACTTTACTCATTAAACATTACATCGTATTTCTCATATCACACAAAATGCACCCATAAAAAGCATTCTCAATAAGTACAGAAAATCGCTAGTATGGATATACCAAAATGATTAGCCGTTCCATTATTATCACAATTGCCATTCCATTATTTGGATTATAATATCAAAATATATCAGCCATTTCATTTCATTGTTATTGGATGTTTCAGTTTATTATTTTTACAATTAGAAATAATATTTATTATTAACATATAACTCTGCATATATCCTTAATATATATTGCTAAAAGAGGAATTGTTAAATTAAAGGTTGGTAATATTTTTTAAGACTCTTAATAGGCATTAGAAAATTGCTTTCAAGAAAAATCATATCAATTTACATGTTTCCTAGTGGTATACAAATATGTTTATCTTTCTGTAATTGTGCTAATTTGACAGGTAAAAATGATAGGTTCCTTTAATTTGCATTTATTTTATTCCTATTGAGAGCAAACATGTTCCATATGCTTATTATTTATTTGTTTGTCTTTCTTATTTGTTCACCCATTTTGCCCAGGAGATTTTAGAGGTTTTTAAATTAGTTGTTATTTGTATGGAAGCTGAAATATTATGAATAGCAATTATTGGCCATTATAGTGTCAAAGGTTCAGTTTGTCTCTTTGATGTGTTTATGAGGTTTAGGAAATGTTTTCTATTTTTGATAATGAAATCTCTATTTTTGTAAAAAAAAATTTTTTTTCTCTATCCAGAGTTAAAGCATTATGTTGTTTAATTTTGCTAAATTTGTCCGAGACTTAAATTCATATGTGTGATGATGCTTATTTCTAGGCTATTTATTCCTTCTTTCATATTTCTATTTCTCTTGGAGTCATCACTACGGCAATTTCATCTCCTTGCTTTCAACATTTTAAATATTTAGAAAATACGTTTGTATCTTACAGATATGGGTCCTGTCTTCTTCCTGCAGCTTATTCCTCATTTTTGTCTTAGGTGTTATATGTATATTCCTCCAAGTGAACATTAAATTAAGTTGAAAAAAATGCAGCTGATATTTTTGATGGACTCATCTTTTTATAAAATAATCCATCAGGAATTTACGTCTTCCAATGTTTCTCATCCAGCAATGTGTTATGATTACATTTATTTAGGTATATCTCACAATAAAGTTCGGTCAAAAAAAAGTTTTTTCATAAAAAAACCCTGTTTCTTGTTCAGATTATGTCCAGGTATTTTACTTTTTTTATTTATCTTTTCTTGTGATTGTGCTCGTTTATTTTTAGTATAATATTAAAAGAATCATTATTGGTGTCACATCTGTGTTTTAAGACATGCCATTTCCATCAATACTTTCTTTAAACATTAATAAATCTCTGAGTTAATTTTTCTAGCTCTATTAAGACAGAAAATACAGAGGTCCTTATACTTAAGGAACATTTCCATGAGTCCAACCCACTTAGTTATATAAATTTAGATGTATATAATACACTGACAGACAAGATGGATGCTTTTACTGTGGACAAAAAGGTCTCTAATTTAAGTTACAATCACAAGTATAACCCATACAATATGATTATTTTAGGTAAACTGCAACCAAACTATTTGACTAATCTTTTGTTTCCAGAAATTCATTTGAGACTATTAAAATAAGCTTATAAAGTAAATATAAAAGGTTTAACATGTTTGTATTCATTTGTACCCATTGTATCCATTGTACCCTCTTTTGGAAGTGTTTAATGGAAATAATTAGGGGAGCCTGGGTGGCTCAGTTGGTTAAGCGGCCAACTTCAGCTCAGGTCATGATCTCAAGGCCCAAAGGCTCGTGAGTTTGAGCCCTGCATCAGGCTCTGTGCTGACAGCTCAGAGCCTGGAGCCTGCTTTGGATTCTGTGTCTCCCTCTCTCTCTGACCCTCCCCTACTCTCCTTCTGTCTCTGTCTCTCTCTCAAAACTAAATAAACATTTAATTTTTTTAATAAGTAGAAATAATTAGATAGGCACAAAAAATATTTCTAAAATCATGTTCTTGGTAAAGTTTATTTGTGTAACAAAACTTGAGAGGGGTGTTCTTAAATGTCCAACTAGGTGGACTAAACACATTATAGTAAATTCATTATTAAGATTATGTAGATGTGCATTTATTGATAAATATATAATATTGCAGCTACAAAATAATGAGTATTACAAAATTCTGTAAATGTAAAATATAATAATATATTTATATATGTGTGTCTAAAAATATGAGAGGATACATATCCAAATACACAAAAATATTAAGAAGTTAACAATGATTATCCTGAAATTTTAGATAATTTAAGTTTTTTTCTTCATAGTGTCTGATGTAGTCTTAAAATTTACAATAAACATATATTTCTTGTATAATTAGATGAAGGAATGAAGGCAAAAGAAAAAAAAAAACAGAGGAGGGAATTTGTAGCCCGTATCATCTTATAGGAAAACTATTGGAATATTTTAAGAAACAACAGACCTTAAAACTGAAAATTCTCATGAGAACATGGGAACCAAAGACTTCATTAAACAGGGGGCATTAAAAATCTTGGGCCTTGACTTCTTTCAAGCCCAACCAATTACAATTACTGTTTATTATCTTCTTGCTTTTACTTGAATCCCTTAAACTTAAAGTGATTCACTTTCCCCTTTCCATAATAATTTATTCCTTTATGATAATAGAGTTTCTTATTATCTTTTTGATTTGTACTGTTTCCTGTCTAATGATTTACTCTCTGTGGCATACATGCAAAAGTTATATTAGAAAAATTATTATGCTATAATAATTATGGTACCATCAAACTGAATTAAATTATGCTTCATTGTAAATAGTAAAATGTATTAATTTTTTTAAAAGCCTTTTTACGCCAGAGAGGATAAATAAAGTTACCTCTATATACTTTCATTAAACACCATGACGGTACAAGCCACATGACAGAACTGATAACAAATCAACTGACTCCTTCTTACAGCAGTCCCTTCCAAGTAGTTCTGAAATTAGCTTTCTCAGGACTATGAATTAAGTGCAATGTATTGAACAGAATCTGTGCATTCTGTGAATAAGAGTTTCACCTTCATTTTGCATGAATATATATACATAGGCAGATCTTGGAACAAAGTTTCCTTCCATCGATTTAAGATGAAAATGAACCTGCATTTTAAGTGTGTTTTCCCTTTAGTTTCCCTGTAGTTTTCCCTTTAGCATACCAGAGCAATGCTGTCTAAAAGACATACAGACTGAGATATATGTGGAATTTTGAATTTTGTATACTTTACACTTAAAGGGCACTTCAGTTCAGAGGGTAATCTTGATCAGAAATGTTTGATCTATATTTAGTTTTCATGTAATTTTCAGTTAAAGAAGTAGATTCCCATACCCACATATTTGAAAATCTTCCAGTAACTAAATCAATGATCAGTTTTTAATTTCAATTAATTAAAATTAAATAAAATTAGAAACTCAATTCCTTAACCACACTAGACACATTTCAAGTGTTCAATAGCCACATATAGATAGGGGGCTTTTGCATATGACAGCACAGGTTTAGAAGTGAAAAAGTGAAAATCTAAGTCAATGCCAAACTATTGGGAATGTTTTGTCTACTGGATTTCAGAGAACATGAGGTAACATGTTTTTCCTCATTAAATCAACTTGTTGGCTGCATTGATAATTAAACGGTTGCTCTGGTTCTACGTACAAGTCATCTTATTTTTTATGCCCTTTAATTTTCTTTAAGGCAAATATTTGTATGTGCCTTAATTATGCTGAAAGCTGTCTCCCCCCAGGTATCTCTGTTATCTTGGAGATAACCCTCGATTAAACTGTTATATAATAAATTTTGAGTAAAATGAAGAACATCTACATTAGGGGAAAAAAATAAATGTAGCTACTGTGCTACCGTATTTTGTTCTTATTTCTCGACTGTCTTATAAATCATGTAAATAAGTACAATAAACATTTATTGAGTGATTCCATAATGCTTTGGATCTCCAGGTCCATCATTTGTGATGGGACATAGAAGTTGGCCCCGGAAAGCTCAAAGTATGTCGTATGTCAAATGACGCCTTCCATCAAGTTTAGAGTGCCATTTTTTTCTCAGTATTACAACTTAGTGTAATGGCACTTGGCAGTATTGGCATTTCTGATATGACTTCTTTTGGCCAGCTCAGCATTCTTAAAAAATAAATAGTTTTTTCACTCTGTGATTGAAAGGGTTAAATAGTACCAATTCATTACCACTCACAGAAGGATTTATTTTGTTCTCATAAATCAGTTTTATTCCACATTTTTATTATTCCCTTGGGTGAGCTACTCCAATTGAAATCAATACGAGTGCAAGTGACACAATCAATCTAGATATTTGATTATGGATTGGAGATCCCCAGGTCTGCTTTCTTAGCCAGTTTCTTACTGATCATCTCCCCCAAGAACTGAATATTCGTATTGGCATCTATGAGTTATGATCACGTTTAAAAAGCAGATAATAATTTTCATTTGTAGACTGACAATGGAAGACTAGAGAATGAGCAAGGATAAAAAAGGTAAAGACTTCAAATATGTGACTATTAACACTGTTATAAGCTTCAGACTTTTCAGTATTTTTCTTAACATGAGGTTAGCTTTCAAATAACTTTATTCTTTCTTTAAAAAAGACCAACGAATACGATTGGTAGCTATAAACTGCGTTCGTAGGCTACATTAGGTAAGTGATTTACTCCTTCTCATGACAGAGATTGTTACCTATTTTCACACATTTATTTTAGAACCTAATCACACTAACTAGGTTAATAAGAAAACAGTTAAGGTGAATAAAATACCTTTGACGGGATTCAAGCTGGTTCTTTTCATTTCCATAATTATCCAGGCTGGAAAGGCACTATCGGGGGATTTAAAGGAGGCAAACAGTTCAACTTTAAATTAGAGAGCGAAATTGATTAAGTTGTTGCTCAAGAGGGCAACATTTATATATCAAACCCTCTTTGCTTTACAAACAAATTTATATCTTATGATCCTTTACATATTGAATGTTTATTTTGGGACTCATGGTACCACATTATAGTTCTCTTGCTTCGGACTCTAGCCACCTGTTCTTGGTTCTTAAGCCAAATTTCTGCATAGGCACAATTAAGCCATTTTGTAACTCATTTTCTTATATTTAGAATAAGGCAATATTTGGTACACTTAAATTCCAAGGCATTCCCTTAAAATAAATTCCAAGGCAATTTTAACACTGCATTTGCTTCTTTCAGCAGATATGTTAGCCTCATTTAGCCTTTTAATTGTTTTCACTAAGATCCGTAGGAAGGAGATGTTTTGTGTATATTTGCAAATTACCTCTAGAAGGCACATAAGTTTGAAAGTTTAAAAAAGTCTTTGAGAAGCAGTTGATGCAGTAAATCTGTCCTTCTTTCATCCAAAGAGTCATTAATTATTCTTCAGTTACTCTTATTAAGCCTTAAGAGCGGCAGCTATCCCTGCAGTCAAAGCAATGCACTCGGATTTCCATTTACAAACTTCCTGGGCACGTGGAATTAGGAACTGTCTGTAACATATTTTCTTCCTGCTTCTTTCCATTTCTGTAATTTGCATTTATAACTGCTGAATAATAAAAGACATTCAAAGCGTTAATGACAGAATAGTGCAGTGGCATAAGACAGGGCTCTGCCAATACAGTGTTCTTTCCACATACACCGTTCCATTCTTTGAAAAGAGTGCACTCAAGAAAGTCAATCCAGAAATTGGAAATGACTCTCTTTGTTCAGGAAGCCATAACATTTTTAAAGAGATAGTCACTTTAATTTTTCAACCCAGAGGTGAAACTTTTCTTTAAAGGGCCAGATAGTAAACGTTTTACACCTTGTAGTCAATATGGCCTCTGCCATAACTACTCGGTCGTGCCACTGTAGCATGACAATACCTAGAAGTACAAATGTCTGTTTTCTAATAAAACTTTATTTACAAGTACAGGAAGCTGGCTAAATTTCACCCGTAGGCTGTAGTTTTTGGATCCCTGGTTTTATTACAATTTAGTTATAAATTTAAATATAATTTATATATTTTCCTTGGCTATTTAACTGTCTCATGATGCTTTTGATTTGGCAAAAACTATGTGTGCTAGTTTAAAAATGTATGTAGTATAGAAAAATAACAATGAATCTACCTGTAAATAACCTATGTTAACAAATGCTGACATCGTTTCAGACCTCTCTCAATTCATGGGTGGTTTCTTGGTAGCAAGCAACAGAAACAACTCCGGTTAATTAAGGCAAAAATGAATTCTTACAAGAGAACTGATCATTTCCAAAAGTTGTCAGGAAAACTGAAGAGTCAGACTTGTGTAGAAACCACAGATAGCTTGGCCCAGACAAGATAGCTCAAAATACCCCTCCAACCCCCCACCAGGAGAGCATCACCACTCAGTGGCCCCGGATAACTGCAGCTATGCTTCAGCATTCTTTGTGGTTTTTTTAGAGTTTATTTATTTATTTTCAGAGAGACAGACACGGTGTGAGTGGGGGGAGGGGCAGAGAGAGAGGCAGAGAGAGAATGCTGAGCAGGCTCTGTGCTGCCAGGGCAGAGCCCAATGTGGGGCTCAAACCCATGAAGCCATGAGATCGTGACCTGAGCCGAAGCCAAGTCGGACGCTTAACAGACTGAGCCACCCAGATGCCCCCCTGCTTCAGCATTCTCAACAATTCTACAGACATCTAGAGGAATCCCTAAGTGACCAGCAGGCTTTGTAGTCCCCAGGTGAAGCATCTAATTGGCACCTCTGTAGTCAGTGTCCACATGAGCTCTAAGCTATCCTTTTGTTAAAAAAAAATCCTAATTATATTTCTGATCATTTTCTTTGTATATATCATCTTCTCTTTCATTGTTATAATTTCTTGATTTTTTTTTCTTATGCATTGATTGTGCTTATCTCAAGGCTTTCCATCATGCCATTGATTTAACTTTTAGCTGTTTCTATTGTTTTCCTTACTTTTTCTAACTTTATTAAATACTTATGGTTTTTTTTTTTCCTAATTTCCACTTTGTTTCTCTGGCTTTATAATATTCTTTTTCATCTTGCAGGGAATATGTATCATATTTATCCCCCAGGTCTGTGTGGTTTACTTTGTCTTATTTTTTACTTTTATTTGTTTTTGAGAGAAAGAGACACAGAGCAAGCAGAAGAGTGGCAGAGAAAGAGAGGGAGACACAGAATCTGAAGCAGGCTCCAGGCTCTGCACAGAGCCTGATGTGGGGCTTGAACTCATCAACTGTGAGATCATGACCTGAGCTGAAGTCAGACATTCAACCAACTGAGCCACCCAGGCGCCCCTACTTTGTCTTTCTATGCTGGGATCTTTTCTTTTCTTTTGACTATATGTATGCATGTTCAATATGTTATTTCTTCCTTAAAATGTATTTTGCTTATGCCTTGTATGGTCAGCTCTGTCCAGACTTTACATTTGTGCTGAAGATGGCTCCTTCTTTTCCTTTCTGGTGCTAGTTAGTCTTCTCTCAATCTTAGCTCTGAGAACTGGGTGTTGTTATTAATGTACCTGTCTGTAGCCTTGGGGTAGAGGTGGGAGGGAATGGGAGCAAAATAGAGAATACGGAT
This sequence comes from Lynx canadensis, assembly GCF_007474595.2. Taxonomy (NCBI): domain Eukaryota; kingdom Metazoa; phylum Chordata; class Mammalia; order Carnivora; family Felidae; genus Lynx; species Lynx canadensis. The sequence goes on along the minus strand of NC_044319.2, from coordinate 53,374,765 downwards.
TAAAATGCATTGGATAAATGCAGAATTCTAGGGCATCTAGTTTGCCAGTCTCCTCTCAGATCTCATTAAATGTCCCTTATAGCAACACCCACTGTATTTATTGACATTCATCCTCAAATCCTAGTAACATCAGCTTACTCCCCCAACTCGGCACAGTGGGAGGTAGGACAGCCAGCTCTTCCTATCTCTACATTCATTTCCCTTCAGAAGATTGGAGAAGATTAGGAAGAGTTCTAAGGATTTTGCTTGGTTTATATTCCTTCCTCTAGGAGCATTTAGGAACTGTGGTATGCTGAGCATAAATTTACCCTATCTTTCTTTTGTTGTGAGGTTTCAAAATTAAATCATTAATTTGTTCCTTTTCCTTTATACGTTCACTCCAGGATTTTCAGCTCTTTTGTTAATCGTACTATTTTTGTTTTCCTAGTTTTTTTTCCATTTTGTTGTATTTTGGAAGGTATTTTGGAAAGGTAATCCTGTCATAATAATTTATCCATTCTTCTCCTAAAATACATAAACTTTTGAAAGTCCACAATTTATTCCTAATTCTCTTCTTAGCAAGGAGATTCGTATCCACAGCTTGGAAACTGTAACACACAGACTCTAAGATAGCATCTGATTATCCCATTATTACGTTCTGTGATCAGTGATTGCTGGTACCCATGACCTTGTGTAATCTCTTACCTTGGCATGTGGTCAAAACCTGTAGCTTTTCCCTAACCAATAGGCTATGGCTATTGGCCAGAAGAAGGTGGGATGCAAGTCCTGTGATAATGTTACATAAGAATGTAACCCATCTTGCTAGGAGACTATCTTCCTTGCCGGCTTTGATAAAGCAGTCAGCCACGTTGGGGAGGCCCACATCAGAAAGAAATGAGGGCAATTTCTGGCCAACAAGAAGCTAGCAACTGAGGGCAGCCTCTAGCCAATAACATGTAAGAAACAGAGGCACTAAGTTTCAGTAGCCTGTAAAGAACAGAATGCTGTCAATAACCACCTGAGCTGGACATGATCCTTTCCCAGTAGAGCCTTGAGATGGGACTTCAGTCCCAGCCAACATGTTAATTGCAGCCTTTTGAGATCCTGAGCAGAAGACCCAATTAAGCTTGCCAGACCTCTGATCCACAGAAACTATGAGATAAGAAGTATATGTTGTTTTGAGCTGCTCAGTTTGTGGTAATGTCAGTACATGGCAATACATAACTAGTACAGGAACACAGGACATGGTGACTGCAGCACAAAAAGCAGGTAGAAGTCACCACAAAACATGATATAATCCCACCCCACATGGGCATTCTCCTTTAATGGAGAATCTGTCTCAGGCATGTATATCTAAGTAACTAAAAAGAAAATTGTAAACACTTCATTAAGAATTAGGGATAGGGTGCTCTGTAATCAGTGACTGCTGAGCTATGCACTTGATCCCAGTAGTACTAGAAGTTCAACATAGTATGTTTCGTAAGGCTCTACTGGCATTCCAAAAGGAAATAACAGCTGCTGTTAATCAGTCATGTTCCAGTATTTACTCTGGAAGCTGGAGACCACTTTCTATAATAGCATATTTTCCCAAATAGCTCTTGGCTGATTGAGATAATGGCAATAGTGTGTTCATTTGGACAACTAACACTTTGCTCAAATGGGGAAAATGTAAATCAAATTAGAAAAAAATATGACTTGTCAGAGTACAGCATAGTTGATGAAAATGGACCATACCTACCACAACTGTGGTAAATTACTCTTGAGAAATGTACTCTTTGAGAAATCTATCAATCAATCTATCAATATGTCTATTGATCTATGTATATATTCATGTATGTATGTATCTATGTATACACATCACACACGTGCACACACACACACGCACAGTTCTTTTCTGGTATTAATAAAATGAGATCCACTTAGAAAAACCTGACTATGGTATAGAAAGCAAAGTTGATGGAAAGAAACCATGCTCCAAATGACTTTTTAAAATGATGTTTTAGATATATGGAAAAGTAATCGTGCAATATTGGTGTAGTCTTGCCCACACATTAAGAACAACAACAAAAACAGAACAAAACCAAAAAGCCTCAGCATCTACCAAGCTCTCTTTGCTCTTGCATGAGCATAGACTCAGGTCAAGGTTTCTGTACCATCTTTTGGTGACTGGCTAAATATTCTATGTATTTATTCCCTAAACTACAATTGTCATTCTGGCAGAGTGACCACTTTAAAGAGGACTCAAAGAAGTACAGCTTTTACTAGATGACAACTAATTAAAAATCACATTAGAGTAATTACAATAATGGTAAGAAATATGATGCATTGATAGAGCACTGTCCTTCTCAGAGGCTGAAGTTGCTCACAGTTTACTCATTTCTTCCTCTTTCAAAATGTTCTGTGGAGAAGACAGCTATGCAGGTATAGATCTATGTTGGCAACACTTTAAGGTCAGGGATAGGTTTCTTCAGCCACATGTTAACTTAAAAATGACCAAATACCCAGTACCATTTAGATCTCTACCAAGATAATATCTATTATAATAATGGAGTTTGGAGGGTACACTTGCCTTTAGGGTAAAATAATTTGAAATACTATCTTCAGAAAGAATAAATAAAAGTAACTTAAATATTAATACATGCTATAGAGTGACCTAGAATTATTAGTTCACATTAAAGGCCTTATTCACCACTTTGCCCAGATCTGCAGTTTGCTATTCTGTGTCTTTTGATTTTGGTATTGGCAGAATTCTGTGCTAATGAGATGGAGCTGAACCACAGTAAAATTGAGACCTCAATACGAGGAAAATATAGCATTTTCTTTTTTACCGCAAGAAGTGGGAAAATTAGTTAACACCTCTCCTACCTTAAGGTGTAATTGGATTCAGAAAAAGGCTAACTTAAAGCAGGACCAGGTCTGACATCTAAAATCCTCACAAGGTAACAAGAATCAGTTTGGTTTGTTCGCTGTCATTTCTCATTATAATCTTTGTCATGAGAATGGATTCATGTTGTGCCATTTTCTGTTCTTGTTACAATCTTTGTCACATGAATAAGATATCAGGATGTTAATGCCTGGCATACAGTCTTCTGTGTGTGATGATACTGTACAAGACTACGCTGACCTTTGCAATATTATGTATTCTGATTGGTTGTTCATTTCACCTCTTTCCCACAAGTTAATAAGGCTGTAAAAAGGAGAGAACTGAAATGGCCAGCCAGTCAAATTATAGAATATTGAAAAGGTCAGAGCAGTACAGCACAGAGGAAGAAAAAATTATGGAATATATGGTGCATTAAAATTCTTGTGACAACGATTATAACGAGAATGGGAAAGGATACCCATTTATGTTATATCAATCTAGAGAACCCCATAGGATGATATTCCTGAGACAGCAATCATTTACGCATCCCTGAATCATACATATCTATTTACATGGGTTTTGCTTAAAAAAATAATTGTATAGAAAGTATCTTACTATTTGACAAATAACGTTAAATGTAAGATTTTTGGCCTTGGAAAATGGGCATTAGTGCTATTAACATTTTTGTAGGATGCCACATCTGAAGCTAAGAAAATGTTCTTTATAAGTAAAATCTGTTGGACATGTAAGATTTATTTGAGCTGTTTCTCAATTTAACACTTTTTTTTTCTTCAAAATAAAGCAGAAAAGCAGAAATAAAGCAGAAATTCACTGAGTGAATTAACTTCTTTGAAAATCCTGTAGAATGTAGAATATCCTGAGATAGCCTCCAGGAGCTTATTTAAAAATTTTACACGATCTACACAAAACTTGTGGGTCTTTTGCTTGTGATACATGATGTTGGCCAATAACAAAGAATCTCTCCTTCCCCTGCAACCTCAGTGGGAAGACTGAAAGAGAGAGAAATACTTATTAGAAAACCTGAAGTTATTGTTCTCAAGTGTGAAAAATGATTGCTCATTTTAAAAATTATTTCTATGCGTATTTAAGTGTTTCTTACAGGACAAATTCATAGCTTTTGTGGTCTATAAAAGATAAGTCTGGCTCAAGAGGCTGCTTTATACTGAAGATGCATCATTTCACTAATAAAGTAAACATTTTATAGCCCAAAGCTAGAGTCTAAAGGCATCATTGACAAGCATGTCAAAAGTGACCTAATTATTTTGGGAAACAGAGGAAATAAATTTTGATCATTGCTTTAAGACTAGCTTGAACATGGAAATCAGTAGTTCAGCATGCTTTAAGAAGAATCATCAATGATTCCTGGGCCCTAACTTCTGAGAGTCTCAGTCGGTAGGTCCAGAGTAGAATTCAGGGATGTGGATGTTGATGAAGTACCCCCAGGTGATTTTAATGGAGGTGAACCCTAGAACACTAGTGTAGATGACCTCATCTGCAAAGTGCTGAGTACAACCCCCGGGTTAAAGCCCAGTGGTGCAGACCACAGCCAAAGAGGTGAATGAGGGGAGCTCCTTTTCACACTCACGTTGCCTGGGGGCAGGGTGATGGGAGAGTTGTGGTTCCAGAACACTGGAGCTTAACTGGGCCTGCACCGTTCACTTATACTTACAAATGGGGTCAGCGCTAAGGCTGACCAGACAGAAATGGTCACCTCTGATAGGAAATGCTTATCATTTTAACATTTTCCAGCTTGACTCTTGAGGCTAGACCAACGGGGCTGCATTTTCCAGCCCACTGAAAACCAAGTTTATGCAGTGAGAAGCAGTAAAGCAAGACCCTCTCAAGAAGGGGGATCTGAGGACTTGCATTTTAAGAATTTCCCCCCAAGATCTAGGAACTCAAACTGGTCAAATTCAAAGGAAGAAAGTGAAGACAGAATAAAGTGGAGAAAACCCAAATCTGTGGATCCCATTTTGGTTTTGAATCTGGAGAGTTTGGAGCTTTACCAAGGGTTGAAATCCTGTCGGTTGCTCTAGGCCTATGAAATTGAGCTGCGTGTCCTTTGGGGGTAAGGGAGCATTGGACTCATTCGGCTGTGTCGTTCCTGTAGATGTACAAGTTCTTTTTGTGAGCTGAACGAAATGGTTATGTAATTGCATACTTCTCATAATTATTGAGTAATTATATACTTCTTATAATTACTGAGTAATCATTGTTCTATAACTAGAACTTAATGTTACAACTAATTGTATAATTACCATGTATTAATGTTATCTGGGAAACTTAGAATAAAGTGGTATTTGATATATTTCCCCTTGCCACACCATTTTCAAAGCTAGCAAAAAGTGTTTGTTTTATGGCTAGAAATTTCCTTCAAAAACAAACACAATACAAGGGGAAAAAAAACCACACTAGTATTATAATCATAGATGTTAACTCATTGATCTTACATTTGCACCTGGCTTGAAAATTGTATTCTCTTGGCTTCATTTTAGAATTTTCACTGTGATTTTACAATCTTCATTTGCGTGTGTGTGTGTGTGTGTGTGGTGTGTGCTCAGGTAACACAATTTCAGGGGCAATTGACCCTCGCCCCGGGTCTCACAGGCTAAGCTGACCTTTCTGAAATTTTACAGCTGGGCACGTGACAACAGCAATTGTGTCAGCTAGAACCAGAAATGCTTCCATGGAGTTCGACATTATGGGAAATCGAGATCTTCAAATGTGGATAATGTAACTTTTCTTAGTGCTTACAAGGATTCATATTTAAACTTACCCAGGTTTCTTGAGTGCAGGAACTATGTCTTCTACATCCTGGGCACCTTGTTATCGGAACATAGCAATACCTGCTCTCTCTTTGCGGTTGGAGTCAACAATCTTGTGTCTAATCAGGTTGACTAGTTATAAAGAACCTATGATAGCTAATATAGTGTCACTTACAAATGTCTTTTTAAGGCAAATTTTCAGTTTTCAGGACTTCTTGTTGAAGTGTGTTACATACAGACAGCTGTGGTGTTTACTTGCATTTTAGGAACTTATAATTCTTAAGCAGTAAATATATCTTCGCCTTATTTTATTAAAATTGAATAGAAATTATTTTCCCCATGTTTTAGCCCATAAGCACCACTTGTTCTCTTGGGAATAAACCACTCCTTTGTTCCAATTTCAAATTCAGAGTAATAAATTCTTACGTGACATTAGGGATTTCTTCTGGTCATAGAAAACACCTTAGACCTGTGTATTTTACAGCAATCATTTTTTTTCAGCTACACCCTTCCTCCCAAAGTTCTTAAAAGGTACCTTTTTAATTTTTTTGTATATTTTTAAAGTTTTTGTCTGCCTTACCCACATTTCATGAAAATTATCATAACTAGACATGAGATACGTACATCTTTTATGTGATTTGATATTTATTAATGATAGAGTTTGGCGTATAACCTGATGGGACAATGACCTAGTGGTAGCAGGTGTCATTAATTTTGTTTTGTTTGTTGAAAAAGATAGAATTTTTATTAATAATACATTGTTGGGTGGGAGAGAGGGAGATTGTAATAGGTAGGTAATTGCTACCAAGAAAATAAAATACAGAATGCAGAAGTCTTAATCACTTTCTGGTTCTAAATGTTTGTTTGGAATGTATCAGTTGTACTATAGGAAACAGTCATACTTCCTAGCTTCTATAGATAAACATCAGTTACCTGCTGGGTTATGTAAAGAAATAATCTCACTTAATCTGCACAATAACATTGCAATCAAAGTATTATCATTCCCAGCTCACAGATGAAAAACCTGAGATTTAGAAATATTAAGTAACTTAGTAAAGAGCACACTACTTGGGATTCTCTCTCTCTGCCCCTCCCTCGCTCTCTCTGTCTCTCTCTCAAAATAAATAAATAAAAACTTTCAAAAATATATTTTAAAAAATTACAAAAATATGATATTTTTGTAAATATTGCAACTATTAGATTTTGTTTATTGTGCAATGCAAAATCATTTTCAGTATGTGGTCATCTTTTAATTTTTAAACATTTAGCCAATAAAGATTGTTTCATTATCTGGAAATCTTGCAAATATGCTTTCCCCTTAAAGTTCAACAACATGTGTGTTTTTTATTCATATGCCTATATTTGTAGAATTTGTGTGGGGTGATGAAAGGTACTACAGTAAAAAGTGTTTTGGCAAAGAAAAAAGGCTATTTGAGGTAAATATTGCTATTCTTAATGGGTCTCCTCTTCTGTGTTTTAAGAATAATTGTAACTAGGGCGACTGAGTGGCTCAGTTGGTTACGCATCTGACTTGGGCTCAGGTCATGCTCTCACAGTTTGTGAGCTTGAGCTGGGCTTTGGGGAAGCTCCCGCTCTGCTTTGGGTGAAATATGAACCTCACGTTGAGTGAGCTCCCTTCCCTCTCTCTCTCTTTCTCTCTGCCCCTTGCTCTCTTGCACCCCCCAAAACAAAATAATAGTTACAATTAAATTTTACTAAATTTCACCAATATTCTGAAAAATTTGCCTCACGTAAGCTTTTCAGGAAAGCATCTAATATAGACGATGAAATAAATGTCATGACGAGATTTTGAGTAGCCCTCATCTCATTTTAAGCCTAATTTCTAATTCTTCTGAACCTTGAATGTAATTCATTTGTGTAGAAGAGGAAGATAAAACCCTCAGTATTTTCCAGTATCTCAGACATGATACTATTTGAAAAGGGGTTTGTTCAAGTTTGGAAGGATGGTGGTGGTGCAGCTCGGTGAGTTCACTGAAGGTGATTCTCGTACAAAACCAGGCAGCCTCTTTAGTTTAACATTGAGCTAAAACCAGAGCTTCTGCCCAAAGTCAGCACATACTGCTTTTCAGAATATTCTGGCCAATTCTGATTTGAAGAGGTGTTGGAGGAAAAGTGGTGGCCTACCTTTCACGAAAATGAGCAACAAATACCCCAACTGATGATAAATGAAATATCGACATGTATAATTGGAATGTACCGTTTGGATTTGGAACCAATCTAGATGGGGGAAAGAGTGTGATTTCCTCCAGGCTGCACATCACATAAAATCCAAGGGTAAAAAAACCCTTGAACAATTGTAAATAATCCATCAAGGGATCAATTTGTATGTCCGTGCAGTATTTTTCCTTACGGGCATGATACTTGTAAGAGCTTCACATTATCTTAGAATAACAACTCAGTTGCTCTGGCCACTGAGACAAATGAATGAACTCTTAAATATATATGTTAATTTTAATAATTTTCTTTTTTATCAGAAGATCACAACTACACCCTTCTGAATCGCACACAAGTCATGCACAGTGGTGAGGAGACTGACATTTGGGTGCTCATCGAGGGCTTGGTTCCTTTCACTAACTATACTGTACAAGTGCATGTTTCCAATAGCCAAGGCGGCTTGAGAAGTGACCCCATAACAACTGCAATGCCACCAGGGGGTAAGTCTATAAACAAGATTTGTTACACAAATTTATATAAATGCTCTACGAAGTCTTCAAGTCTACTGAGCACTTGTTTATTGTGTGAATAATTTTTTGTTTTTGAACTTGGAGGCTCAGTTGTGTTTCTGGTGTTTGGATTGTCATTGTTTTGTTTTACTGAGACCCTTTTGTTGATTTTTATTAATGTTTTTGTCGAGACTGCTTTCATCTTGCACTGTGTGTATATGTAGGTATATGTCACACACATATATCTCTTGCTGTTCATGTTAAAAAGACTGGGAAATGTTTTTTTTTTTTGTTTGTTTGGAGATTTCATTTAGACTCAAAATGTATATTTTCCTTTTTTTTTTTTTAGTTTTGTTAATGTTTATTTTTGACAGAGAGAGGCAGAGTGTGAGCAGGGGAGGGGCAGAGAGAGGGAGACACAGAATCAAAGCAGGCTCCAGACTCTCAGCTATCAGCACAGAGCCTGATGCGGGGCTCGAACTCATGAGCCATGAGATCATGCCCTGAGCTGAAGTCGGACACTTAACTGACAGAGCCACCCAGGCGCCCCTCAAAATTTATATTTTCAATTTGAGCTTTGGTTCTCATTCCTGGTTTTTCAAAGAGCCTTATATATCTAAACCTTTCCAGATGCCGAAAAAGGCCAGTGTGCAGGTTATACAATAGGAACACTACTCATACCACTGGAAAAATACATTTAACTTCCATGTCCTAATGATTAGAGTTCAATAGTGTCACTTTTATATGTGATACAATCCAGATATATTTCATTTTAACTATTTGTATGAAAAGATGACTTATTTAGAATTATTATTTTGGCCTGTAGTCAATTCCACCTTGTTTTAACTATTTGTGGGGCTAATTGCTGAAAAGAACACTCCCTCTCATATTGATATGTACAGCCCTTTAACAAAAAACATTTCTCAAAATAGTAAGGGTGTGATTCTCAACTGAGTGTTCAGAAATTTATGATTTCTGAAAATACTGAGGCAAATGGAATCTAACAGCCTCAAGAAGGAGGTGCTCTGGACAAAGGGATCACGTCACTATGTTGTTAACCAGTGGGACTGGATAAATATCTCTCCCATCAGAAAGGGTATGAAAGCAGCAAAAATCTCATTGCTGGTGGAAAATTAAGGGTTTACCTGCAATGTGTATGGAAACCTTCTCCCAAGGAAAGATTCAATACCTCCTGTATCATAAAAAGCACTCATCATTATCCATCTTTCATGACATTATAAGACTCAATGAATAGATGTTTACCAAAACACGTGAAACTCTGTATGGCAGAAAGCTGCATTGTTTAAGAATGTGTGAAAGAGACAGAGCTGAACAGCTCAGAGTCATATCTCATAAACCAATAAAAAGGGGGACTGAATTTAGATAGGGGCTTGTTTAAGAATTGAGGCCAAAAATACAATACAAAACAAAATCAAGAAAAGAAACCTTGAGTATTCATATTTTCATTTTTAAATCTAACTCAACATGCTAGAAGTGATACAACATCTGATGACTTAGGGCACCTGGTGGCTCAGTTGGTGAAGCATCCAACTTCAGCTCAGGTCATGAGCTCCAGGTTTGTGGGTTCAAGCCCTGCCAAGGGCTCTGTGCTGCCAGCTCAGAGCTTGGAGCCTGCTTCAGATTCTGTGTCTTAGTCTCTCTCTGCCCCTCCCTCACTCACACTCTGTCTCTGTCTCTGTTTCTGTCTCTCTCTCTCTCTCTCTCAAAAATAAAGAAACATTCAAAAGGAATTTTTTTAAAAAAGAACGTTTGATGACTCTATATGTTGGTATATAATACTTTTAAAATTAAAGAGTAATTAGTGCTTTAATGGAGATTTTTTAATTACATAGCAATACCTTCCTAATAGGATATATGGGAATTTAATGACTTATATATTCTTTTCATGGCATTCTCACTGATTTAGATGGTTTGTAATGTACAGCAAGCTGTGTCTCATTCATAAAATAAGGCTGATTTAATTCACTGTTCATCTGTTTAGGAACGCCTAATAATTTGTGGTAAATCTGTGTGTGTGTGTGTGTGTGTGTGTGTGTGTGTGTGTGTGTGTGTCTGTGTGTGTGTGTATAATATTCAGTTAAACATAGCAAGCACCTAATGCCAGCTCAATACAGTCTGTACCTGTATCTGTTAGTGGTTAGTAGAAGAATTAATATTATGCAAACAGGAAGAAACTAAAAATTTTTCTAGTGGTACAGTAGAACTGAAGTCAACTGCTGAGTTCACTTCTATCTCTACTCTGTGGAGGCTTATTCATGCCATTGCACACTGTTCTGAAGGCTCATATTCTCTGGGTATGTTGCAATCATTCACTTGCCACAGTCAGAAATCGAGATTTGGGGAGATGTCACTTCACCCAAAGAGGAAGCAAAATGTCTTCAAAGACAGACAGTGATTTGCTCAAGTTTATTACAGCCATTAGGACAGACTTTTTTTTCATCATTAGATTGTTGTTGATTACAATTAGGAAACTTATAGCTTTGAAATTATCTTTTTTATGACCTTGTGGCAGTTTAAAGGTGACACCTCATTGATTAAATAGGTTTTAGTTCATGCTTCCTTTTACTTAATGATCTGAAAACATATTATCCTGATTTACACATAAAATCATGCTGAAAAGCATGTGGCATTCACTAGAATATGTGTGTTTAAGTAGAATTAAATTAGTACTGAGAGTTATTAAAGAAATCTTCCATGCCTTTGTCCAGTGAACTGTGCTTCGTACAGAAATGAATAATAAATGAACCGATGTACAGAAGTGAACCAACTTATGGGCAGAAAAGGTTCTATATGCTATTTACTTTTCCATTATATTTGGATTGTTACCATTATTGCCATTTCCTTGATTTCAATATTAGGTCTCTTTTATGGTGATGTTAAATTCCTACTATTTTTTCAATGCTGGGTTATGCAAGATGTGTAATGATAGTACCCTCAGCTATGATTTCTTCTCAGTGTAGTTTAAAAATATAATAATGGAAGGCTTAAGCAAAACAGAAATGCTCATTTTTTTTTAATCAAATGTTTGCTATCAAATGTAGACCAGGAAAACTTCCTTTACCCTCTAGATCTGGCCAAGTCCTACTCATATTTTTAGGTTTCAATTTAGAAATAAGGCCTTCAGAAAGTTATCTTTTACCAACCGAGACTGAGATAGGGCCCTCAGGTATCCTATAGTACAAGCACATTACTTTGAAATGGCCTATCTGATTGACTGTCACAATCACTGGTTATAAGGAGCTACACAGCAGGGACTGTTCTGTATTCACTTTTTTTTAATGTTTATTTATTTATTTTGAGAGAAAGAGAGAGGGAGAAAGAGAATCTCAAGCAGGCCCTGCACTGACAGCCCACATGGGGCTAGAGCTTAGGAATCCTGAGATCATGATCTGAACCAAAATCAAGTGTCCATGCTCAACCAACTGAGCCACCCAGGGGCCCCTCATGTTATCTTCAGTGCCTAGACCAAATCTGCATCATAGGTGCATAACAAATAATTGGTGAATGAATGAATAAATCAGGCAGTCAGGATAGCTTAATTAACCATTTTAAATTGTAAACTTATCATGGCTCAGACCTGTTCATGCCTCATTTTCGATCCCAGCAACCTTATATTGTAACCAGCTGTGGAAAATGTGACCTCCTCTGAAGGTAGTATCCAATGTAGGAATGCTCTGATCATGCAGATGCAACCTGGGGCCCAGACTGCAAGGAGGGCACAGAGATTGGAGGTAAGAAATAGCCTCAAGTTGCAACAACCCATCACTCTTTGACTCCCTCCCTATAGTGGTGACTTAGGCAAGCATAGATTTAACAGTTAGCATAGGAATTTGGAAAGAGGTGAGGGGACAGGGTGCAAAAACTCTTACCCTGCTACGTCATCTGTTATTTGATGGTTATGAAACATCTATTTTGATACTGGCTTTCTCTATTTTTCTGATGAGAAAAAAAATATGATTAATATGCAGTTTATACTTCAATAAAGCTGGAAAAAAATTTTGAGAACCAATAAACCCTGATTAATTCCATCAGGTCTTCCTTTTTCATTGTGTTGTGTTGTTTAATAACATTTTATCAAAAAATAAAGCTCTTAACTTTGACCAAACAAATGAAAAATATGATTAAACAACCTGATAAACGCAAGTTATTTTGAAGATGGAAATTAAGGCAAGTGAGACCACACAGCCAACAGCTCAGCCCGTAGGTGCACAGAGACAAACCCCGATAGCATACATTTTTTATTTTAAAAATATATTTGAAATATTAATCGGTCAACTGCAAGAGTCTGGGAGTTATTTTTCCTTCATGTTTCCTTCATAACATATCTCTACCCACTTCTGTGTACTCAGGTTTTTGTGTTTCTACAACTACTATATTTCTTGGTTGTTTGTGATAACAATGCTCCTATTTAGCACGAAGATACTCTTAGAAATGAAGAATATATTTAATCTGAGCTCTTGAATAGCATTATAGTGAAGGTTCAAGAGTTCTAGGGAAAAAATTAAAAAAATAAAAATGGAATCCAAATGTTAATCCATAAATATGAAACTTTCCTATGACCTTTACCCCTTCAAGGTCTGGAGTTACTAATGGGGTTAGGATTTCAACTCTTAATGGTGCTCAGTGCATTAGTGTTTTGTATGCATGGAATTCAGCATTCAGTTTAATAAGTGGTTGACATTGGTGATGTCCCTTAATTTGCTTAAATCTAATTGGCTCTTTTATCAGTCAAACCTGTATGGATTGGCAATTGATCAGAAAGGGTCAGCCATGACTCTGCATGTAGTTAAACAATGGAACCACCAGTTAAAGTCACAGCTGCATGATAATAAGCAAAGGAAGAACAAATGAGCTTAGAGGAGGAAGGCAAAGAAGCTTAGAAGTTTTGCAGGATCTTCAAGTTCAGAACAAAGGCATTATAGAGTATATAAATTTTAAATACACTGCATTTTGCCTCCAGACTTAAACCTTTTTTTTCCAGATGAACTGAAATCTTGTCTGAAACTGTCTTTGTTACATCAAAGAACTACTCAGAAAGCTAAAAGAGACAGAAGAAGCATAAAAGGGCATAGTTTAAAATGATTAGTGACAAATTCCGTACTGACGAGCTAGAAACAGATTTTTTATGAAACTTTTATATTTTTCCAAAAGGAATAATTTTATTCTATTTATCTTTTTCTGAACTGCTTTATTGTAACAGTGAAAGGAACTCAGAGCCACCTAAGTTTGTGAACTTAATCCGGTTTTCTACGACAGTAAATAATTTGTAATTTGTGCCTTCAAATTTATGAGAATTATTATAACCTACAAACTTCATAAAAATACCAAGCTTGAGGAACATGTTTCTTTTCCAAAGGTGGGTTATTAGAGAATCAAAAACGGAGAGAAGAAAAACAGTTGTAGGTGGTTTGTTTTAGAATTTGTTGGAATTTGTTTCTCTTCCCTTGACCCGTATCCTACCTGATCACCTAAAACAGTAATGAAATAAAAGGAGGGCAACCTGTTTGGAATTAATAGTTAGGCACATTGTAAAAGCATAGAGTTTGGAAACCCACAAACCTAGATTCGAATGCACCTCCTTCACTCTCTGGCTGTGCATCTATGAGTAACCCACAGATATATCTGAGCCTCAGTTTGTTCATCCATAAAACAGTCTCAGTGGTAATTCCCATATGATAGAGGATTAAACAACACAACTCATATAGCTTAGCACAGTGCCTATCTGGATAAACATTTGGTGCTTGCTACCTTCTTGGTTCTATTTTACTGCTAAGACTCCTTTGAGGTCTCTTGTGATATTGTGATTCATAAGAAACACAAGTGTGGTCTTTGTCCCCAGTTCTGACCCAGAGCTCCTAGATCCCTTGGAATTTCCTATGTGATGAGAGCTATAAAGGTGTCTTTTGTTATGTTGCTAAGGTTACTCTTGGACCTCACCTAAGGGTGGGAGTTGGTTGCCAGTGGTGTGAAGCAGAGAAGTTTGGAACTTTCATCCTACTTCCTCTCCTGGGGGGCGGGGGGCGGGTAGGGAGGAGAAGGGAGGAGGCTGGAAGTTGGATCAATCTCCAATGGTCAATTATTTAGTCAGTAGGTAGGTAAGGAAGGCTCCATAAGAACCCAATAAGGATGTAGTTCAGAGAGCTTCCAAGTTGGTGAACATAAGGATATTAGGGGAGTCGGCGGGGGGTGGTGCCTGGGTGGCTCAGTCAGTTAAGCATCTGACTCTTGGTTTGGGCTCAGGTCATGATCTCACAGTTCATGGCTTCAAGCCATGTTTGGGATTCTCTCTCTCTCCCTCTCTCTCTGCCCTTCCCCAGCTCACACTCCTGCTCTCTCTCTCTCTCTCTCTCTCTCTCTCTCAAAATAAATAAATAAACTTAAAAAAAAAGAGCATATGGCTATTTGAGGAGAATGTCCAGTTTGAATAGGGCATGGAAGCTCCATGCCCATAAATCTTGCCCTATGCATCCCTTCCCTCCTGGGTTATATCCCTTGTAATAAACCAGCAGTCTAGTGAGTAAATAGGTTTCCTGAGTTCTGTGAGCTGTTCTAGCAAATTAAACCTAAGGAGGGGTCATGGGAATCTCTGATTTATAGCTGTTTTGTCAGAAGCACGGGTGACAACTTGTATGTGTGTGATTCAGTCTTGTGGGACTGAACTCTTACTCTGTGGAATCTAACACTATCTCCAGGTAGTTAGTGTCAGAACTGAGTTGAGTTATAAGACATCCCGCTGATGTCCAGCACCATTGGAATTGGGTGTATAGAACCCTTTACCTCTGAAAGCTTGTGAACAAGTGAAAACCAGAGTCCTTTACACGCTGGGAAGATCTCCTACATTTTGTCCTCTTATATCTCAATTTCCATGTACATTCACCACGAGCATTGACATAAATATGGACAGGCCACTAGCCCTGCTAAGGATGGGATGGTTGTAGTGTGGGGATGACAAAGTAAGCAAGAAGCATAAAAAGTAATTTTCCTTTGGAAATAGCTTTAATACCTCCCTCCATGACCTCTGGATCATAATGTATAAATGATTTTTACATCAAGCTTTCATTGGTTATCTTGGGATTTCAATGGGCAGAAAAGGAGCACATTTTTTCTTAATAGAACCTCTTCTGTATTCATATCGAGACACTTATTAGATACAATTTTTATGACTATTTTTTATTTCTCTTATATGTATATTTTATTCATAAGTAAATGCTTTCATAACTTTGTTAATGCTAGGCAAAAGAGAGGAGTTTGAAATTTTTACTCAATGTTTTTTCACCAGTTCTTTGTTTTCCCTAAATATATATTTTAAAAAATTGAATCTTGGAATTAAAAGTTTATTTCCTTTTTCATTAAATAGGAAAGATTGGTAGTTGCTCAGATAATACACTTTTGAATAACTAAATGAAAATCTTTGCTTTTTCTAAAATTTTAAATATTTTTATTTATTTTTGAGAGAGAGGGAGAGAGAGACACAGAGCACGAGTGGGGTAGGTCAGAGAGAAAGGCAGACAGAATCTGAGGCAAGCTCCAGGCTCTGAGCTGTCAGGACAGAGCCCAACATGGAGCTTGAACCCATGGACCACAAAATCATGATTTGAGCCAAAGTCAGACACTCAACTAACTGAGCCTCCCAGGCACCTAAAAATCTTTGCTTTTCGAAATGTAACATAATGCTTGCTCAATAATATTGCTAAAAGAATAATATGCTAGCCACTTATTTTTCACAGATTGAAGTATGGAATTAATTTTTGTTTAGACATAAAAAGACTGGGATGCTTTTACGCTTATCTCTTACTATGTAACAAGCCACCCCAAAACTTAGCGATTTAATACAACCACTCTTTATTATTTCTCATGATCGTACAAATTGTTGGTCTTAGAAAATATAATGAAGTCCCCTGGAAAATACAATGAAGCTGCAAACTTTTGCCCTTGAACTGGAGTAGTTGAGTATCCATCTTGGTATATTACCGAATAAATGGAGATTAGAAAAATTAATCCAGCGAATCAGTTAAGAGTAGGTAGGTAAAGAGAGTGCCTACTGTATACCAGAAGGAAAGGTAAAGCGTAAAATGGAGCTGAATGATGATCCACCCTGGGGACAGCCTACCCTAGTGGAGGGACAGGACAATGCTATCAAATTCTCTTAGGTTACATATTACAATAGCTCTGCCTTTGAAAGAAAAGAGAAAGAAATCATTGATCATACTCCTTCCATTGATTAGAACAGGGCCTGAGAGTTTTGGCATGAAGTGCTCAGTGAATTCATTTTTCTCCTTCAGTTTTTAAAGGCAAGTCCTGAATTTTCTCTCCTTTTTTCTCAACAGAAATCCCTAAGACCTTTTAAAAAAAAATGGTGTGGGTCATGCTATGGACCAACCATAAAGAGAATGATATCATTTTATGGCAGAAGCCCTAAGAGAATTAGAAGCATTTAGAAGCTCAAAAAGCAGGGAGAGACCAAAAAACAAATAAACACAAAATAATAAGAATTGCAAATGTAAATTCCGTTTTGTCTTATACTTTTCCTCGTTCTCTATAGCAGAGTACTATAAACTATTTTTATGCCTTTTAAAATCTCTATTTAGTAGTACAATGTCCAATATAGTACATTTTTATGACATTAATAGTTGTAAAAATTGTAAAAGTTTGCTTGCAGAGTGCAAATAAAGGTTCCATCAGCATGTACTTTCTATGTTTCATGTGCTGTGAATCCACTGTACGAGGTGTTAAGTTGAAACTTCAGCATGTGGGTGGCCATGAGATATCTTAAAGATGAAAAGAATAGAAAGGAATGGCAATTTAAAAAATAAACTGTAGGTTAGAAATGAAATAAATAGGCTAAAATGGTATATTATCTTATTCAGGGGGAAAGGAAAGATTTTGAAGGGAAGATGAAATTAACTGCACTTTTAATTAATTAATTAATGTCTTTATTTTAATGTTTGTTTGTTTGTTTATTTATTTATTTAAAAAATGTAAAGTTTATTTATATTTGGGAGACAGAGAGACAGAGGGCAAGCAGGGGAGGGGCTGAGAAAGACAGAGACAGAATCTGAAGCAGGCTCCAAGCTCTGAGTTGTCAGCACAGAGCCCTACATGGGACTCAAAGCCACAAACCCTGAGATCACGACATGAGCTGAAGTTGGATGCTTACCGGAATTTGCCACCCAGGCACCCCTATTTTAATATTTATTTTTGAGAGAGAGAAAAAAAAAGAAAACACAAGCGGGGGAGGGACAGAGAGAGACAGAGACTCCCACGCAGGCTCTGAGCTATCAGCGCAAAGCCCTAGGTGGAACTCGAATCCACAAACTACAAGATCATGACCTGAGCTGAAGTCAGAAGCTCAAAGGACTGAGCCACCCAGGTGCCCCATAACTGCCTTTTAAAATGTAAAAGCCACAATGAAGATATAAGGTTGTGAGGAATTGCATTCTTTAAAACAACAACATTACATCACATAAACAGATGATTTGTCTTTACTTTCAGTATATATGTTTTAAATGTTTATTTATTCTTGAGAGAGAGAGCACAAGTGGCAACGGGCAGAGAGAGAAGAGAGAGAAGTCCAAGCAGGCTCCGCACTGTCAGCATAGAGCCCAACACGGGGCTTGATCTTACAAACCCTGAGATATGACCTGAGCTGAAATCAAGAGTGAGATGCTTAACTGATTGAGCCACGCAGGTGCCCCTCTTTACCTTCAGTATATTAAACGCTTCACAATTTATATTGCATTCAGTCCATATGAATCTGTAGAGTAGTTTGTGCATAATGTTTTACTTCTGTGTATGTCTTCGAAATGTGCTATTTTCCCCCTGGAAAAATCAATCCGTTGAAGGTAATAAAGTAGGCAGATGCAATGAATAAATGGCATTTAAATTCTTAATAAAATAAATAGTGTACTTTTGAAAACATATGCCAGGCCATTTAGTTTAACCTATGCTTAATCCCAGATATGTTATGATAACGGAACCAAAGTATTTGTAACTGTCTCAAACATGCTCTCAAATCTTTTCATGAAAAATCTTACCTTTACCTTTTAAGAATTGTTAGTTCACCTTGCTCTTTGTGTGTGTGTGTGTGTGTGTGTGTGTGTGTGTGCGCGCGCGCGCGCGTGTGCATGTGTGTTTGTAAAATTACATTACATAAGCCAAGGAGCAGGATAAATTTCTATTTCATAATTTGTGAAAATTTTCCTCAATCTTCATGTCACCATCCTGACAATGAGCTTCCTCCTTATAAAAACACTGTAGAAAGGGACTAACTTCTGAGCCCTGAAGAAGATGGAATTGGAACTTTGAAGTGTGCTTGCTATGGACTCAACAAGCCTCCAGGAAAGGGCTGCCAGCTTCCCACATTTGCATACTCTCCTGTGGTTTGTGTAGAAATACACACACCCACACACAATTAAGTGCTATCTTTAGAGCATCCTGGGGCAAGAGGGAGAGACAAAAAAAAGAAAGAAAGAAAGAAAGAAAGAAAGAAAGAAAGAAAGAAAGAAAGAAAGAAAGAAAGAAAGAAAGAAAGAGAGAGAGAAAGAAAGAAAGAAAGAAAGAAAAAGAAATCACATTTTTCCTACTTTACCAGGGGAGAGAGGTGGGAAGTATTATCTCTGTAAGTTCCATTGATATTTAAAATCATATTTTTCTAAAAAGAATAAGTACAATTCCCTTTTCTGTTTTTTATCTTGGAATAAAGGTTATCTGTAACTTTAAGTTTAAAAAAAATCATGTCTGTCTGACTGGCTCTGCAGTTTAGAAGCAACGTGAAGTTTTATTTGAATTCTTATAGTGCCCTAAAGAAATTTTTGCTTTATTTTGTAAAAATAATATCTTATTCTTTTCTTTTTCCTTTGTTATCCTAGACAGAATCTATGCCTGACTTGCATACAATTCTATGAGCATTTACTTGTCTGTATAAACACTTTTAGAAAAGTGACACAAGTTCTTAATATATCATAGGTACTTATAGGCCATATTTCCATCTCTTTTCATTAGGAAGCTCTAGAAAATCTTTATTGTATCTCTACGAAGGGAGAAAAGTTCTAGAGTTTTGTTAAAACTTAATGAACAACAGACTGTGACAACAGTAAACACATTCACTGTAGCCACTATGATATTCATGATTATTCATTAATTGGGACAAATGAAACTAGAAATGTGAGGGTATCTAGTGCTTACTTTATGAGAGCAATCCTCTCATACACTTGGACAATCACTTGAGAATTTACACTGCCTTCCATTTTTATTCAGATGTTTCCTGTGTATGTACAATGCTCATCTACTAGAGTATAAATCCATGCTAAGGATGGAATGAGTGGGTGAACAGTTGTAGATAGAAGTAGTCATAATGGATCTGCTCTCTTTTGTTTCTTTCCTTTTATTCCCTCCCTCATTCCCTCCCTTCTTCCCTTTTTTCCTTCCTTCCTCCCTCCCTTCCCTCCTTCCTTTCATCCCTCCTTCCTTCCTTCCCTTCTTCCCTCCCTCCTTCCTTCCTTTCCTTTTTCTTTCCCTCTTTCCTTCCTGCCTTCCTGCCTCCCTGCCTCCCTCCCTCCCCTTCTTTCCAAATTCCCTCTCTCAATTATCTTGGCCCTAGGCACTTGGTAGGAAATTAGTAATGTTTACTGTCATGCCTCCAAGGAGTCATAGTGGCCTTGTGTTATTTTTGTACCCAACTGTGCCCTCACCCTTCCCACTCTTTCTTTTGATGACACTGCTCTAATTTCCCCCTGGGCACCCTGGGCCCCCATGCCCAGAACATGTGCTGTGTGTGGAGTTGACTCTATTACCAAGTCTAGTCAATGAGATCATATTCCCCTGACCACAGGGATTTTTTTTTTTGGGGGGGGGGGGGCGGGGATTACAAACTTTCCATTTAGAAGTAATGAGATACAGTAAACCAGTGTAGCCAACAGAGGTTCTGCCGTGCTCTGGGATTGAATCTGGAATTGGGTTGAATCTACTGCAGCTCATTTTGCCCCTCAAAGAGTCTGAGAATATAGCCAGCATGGGAGAAAGCAGAGGAAATCTGAGAGAAAGAGGTAGACTGGATTCTGGAGACATCATTGACCCCCTCTGCCTAAAACCAATGCTTTCCCTAGATTTTTCTATTAGAAGAGCCAACCCCTTTCCTTATGTAAGCCTGTATGTATTGGGTTTGTGCCACTTGAGAACAAAAGCATTTAAACCACAAGATGCTTGAGAGAAAGGAAAGAGTAATGAGCATTTAGAGAAGCCTCTTGACTTCTTGAAAATCATACCGAACTGTGGCAACTGAACATATGTGTTGGCTTCTCTTTGAGCTCTCAAATGTAGAAGCCTCAGGAAGCAAACCTGATGTGAAATAAAATAATAATGACTAAGACAATAAAATTGCTGACCCCATTCTGAAGGTCCTCTTCAGAGTCACCACATGTGGCCATTTTCTGAGACACTTCTCTATTTCCATATCTCAGAGACCTGAGCTCTAGCAACGCCTCTTACACTAATTAGCTATTAGGTCGGATTTAGGTAACTTTACTGGACTCTGATGCAGGTTTTCCACCTTTAAAATGGAAGACTTGAATGAAACCAGTGGTCCTCACAGTGTGATTGATCCCAGGAGGGGAATATCAGCATTATTTGGGAACTTGTTCGGAATGCAGACTCTGGAGCGCTGTACTCATTCTGCCAAATCAGAAATTTGGAGAGTGGAGCCACACAATCTATAATTTATTAGATGCCACCTCCCTGCCAATCTAACCACCACCAGGTTAAGTCTGGATGCATGCCCAAGTCTGAAAACACTGAACTAGATCATCTTTAGAATACCTTCAAAGAGGGATGGCTGGGTGGCTCGGTTGGTTAAGCGTCCAACTTTGGCTCAGGTCACGATCTCACGGTTTGTGAGTTCCAAGCCCCACGTAGGGCTCTATGCTGACAGCCTGGAGCCTGCTTTGGATTCTGTGACTCCCTCTCTCTCTGCTCCTCTCTCGCTCTCACTCTCTCTCTCTCTGTCTCCCAGAATGGGGCAGGAAGAGATACCATGCATGACCGATTCCAGGTGTTGAGTCCTACCTGTGGCAGGAGAGAGCAACAGGCATGAAGTTTTATGCACTGAGAAACACTAATTGGCCCTACTGTGAAGATGCTGTCAGTTGAATTTCCTCTGCTCTTCGATTTCTTCATAGAACAGCTGTTATAAGGAACTCCACGTAACTAAAACCTGAGTCTCTTCCCTCTGGGGAATTTTCCTTAATGAGCATCTTGTGGCTGCACCTCCTCTGTGGGGTTTTGAAATGTGTTCCTCAAGTCAGTTACATCTTTATCCTGAATTCCAGGATTGGCTGGCTAGTAGGCCTCATAGTTAACGATTTTTCCTTCTAGGAATTCACAAATACAGCTCCAAGGAGGAGGCTGATAACAGTTTCCAGTTGCCGAGAGAACAGTTAAGATCGTGAAATCATCTATTTGGGAAAAATAGTTTTCTTTGCTGTAGTGATTCCTCACACTTTGCACTTCCCAGGTGTAGATGCTCTTTAACCTATATTAACTCATTTAATTTTACTCTCTAAGGGAAGTGCTATTATTATCATCCCTATTTACATATGAGAAGGCTGAGGACCAGAGATTGTCTTGCAAT
The DNA here is from genome assembly GCF_007474595.2 of Lynx canadensis. NCBI lineage: Eukaryota > Metazoa > Chordata > Mammalia > Carnivora > Felidae > Lynx > Lynx canadensis. The sequence continues at coordinate 53,352,808 of NC_044319.2, read as the reverse complement.
GTGTTAAGCTCATGCAACTACTGAATGGCAGAGACCAGAATTCAGACCTACCGACAGAAACCTGGTTCTGAGCCCTGTGCTCTTTGTTTATTTGAAGCATCCTCCACTGATGGATCATTTCCTCTCTTAGCAGAGGTAGCAGATTTCTAGGCTCCACTAGTCAACAAGGATCTGAGGATGTGACTTGACTCTACTGTTGTGTCACATGTAATTCCAAGAGTATTGTTTGGGTGAAATACCAGGTGTTCAAAACCTTTGGTCAATGAACTGGAGAGTTCCCCTCATTTAACTACATGACCCATGCACTTAAAGTTTACATTCTAATGTCGGGGAGAGGGGTGGGAATTCAGTTAAAGCAGATATCTTTACAGCTTTACAAGGAAGCATTAAGCAAAAACAATATTATGTAGTCTACAGTCTATGGAGTAATGGCAAAAATTAGCCGGTTGGACCATCCTTTCTCAGCATGGATATAAGTACTTACTTGCCAACCAAGTATTTTGAAGAACTTCTTTCATTTTTGCCTATAAGTTTCTAAGATTAACCCTAATTAGATGAAAAGAATATTAAAAATAACCTCTATTTATTTAGGAGAAAAGGCTCATTCAACTTTTCTGAAAATACTTCTCTTTCTGAACTTTCAGCTCTCCAGTGACATGCATCGTAATTTAAACTTATTTCTTTGGCTTGTAATAGAAAATGTAAGTTTTCTCATCTGTTTTGCTCTTGTAGGGCTTTCGTATAGGTATGAAACAGGAAATCTCATTAGGACATCAAATGTTCAAATACATTTACCCAAAACATTAGTGTGTAACAACAGTGGGGTCACTATTGCTAATTACCAAGTTGCCCTCTCCTTTGGGCTGTATCAAAATGGAAACTTTTTGGGTTCATGCCCTCTATATCCCAAGGGAAATGAATAGATGTGATTCAGATGTACAGTCTTCTGAGTTTACAGAATTTGCACTCATAAAGAGAGACTTAATTTATCTAATAATGTTAAAAATTAAAAAATAACTTTATTGAAAGAAAGAGAGCATGGAAGCCTGTTTTTATAAAAGAAGGATGAATCAATGAATGAATGAATCCTTTCTCCCTATACTAATTTTTTATTTTTCTGTGAACAGATTAAAAACACAGCAGTGGAATGAGGACATTTATTCACAATTAGAATACTGGGGAACTCAGGAGTGTGAACAGTGTGAGTGTGTAAGAGAATCATTCCATGGAGCAGTCACAGGAATGACCATCTGTGTCCTCAGGGCCATCACAAAGGGGGAGTACTCACCTCATCAGAGTCTGCAAAAGAGGGCATGGCCACACAAAAAGACTCGAATCTTGTTCACATAGTTGATTCTGTAAAGTCTCAAGTGAGCATGTCTCTTCCGTTGTGCATTTGTTAAGCACATAGGCTGCTGTGTCTGTCCAACTATCTGAATTTTAACTACATCACCACCCACCATCCCCAGTGTTTCCATTTACCGATTGTGTGATCTCAAGGAAGTCATCTCCTCCCAAGGCCTCAGTTTGTTCATCTGGAAAGGGAGTTTATAATCCCATAACCATCCTCAATGGGTTTTGGTAGAGGGCAAAGGATGGACACACACTGAGAAGATCAGCCGGCACAGGAGTAGGCACGTGATGATTTGTTTGGAGAATATAAAGTATGATATGTAACGAGCACAAAATACACATAACCCATCACTAGTTAACTTGGAAATTAAACCAACCTCCAAACGTCTAAATTTTTGTTTTCCCTGATGATTCTAACAACTGCCTCTTAAAGCTAAATGTAAGGAAACAGCAGACTGGTTGTGGTATATTAAATTATAAGTGAGGACTAATTTGAGGATCAAAGGTGCTCTTTGGGGGATATCACTCGACTGGTAGGAAAAGCATCAGCTGTCTCCCTCTGTCTCATGTACTTGTACTCTCTGTCTTGGAAATATCCTTCCCCACAGTTTCAGAATCTTGATGTTTAATTTAACACAAAGGTCTTTGAGAAGCACAACAGGGGGTTGTTCCTGGTTGTTCTGGCATTGAGGAAATTGAAATGTACATGTTTTTTCTCATTTATCAAAGACAGGCAAGAATCTAAACTGACATTTTATATCAAATGAATTATGAACTGTGTACTTTGTACCTAAGGGAACAACAACTAAATTAGACTTTGGGATAAAAAAGAGAGAGAGACAAAAATAGGTTTTTAATAAAACATACAGTAATTTCTGTTACTATGTCTGATGGTGACATGACCAGTCTTATTGTGTAGCTAGTGAATGGATGCAGGCTACTCTGAAATCGGTAAGATTTAAATATATTTGAGAGATGTTCTCAGAAAGGATTAGATTAAATTACTTCTCGTGTAGCTAGGTTTTATGAAAAGTGAAACGTTCTTCATCAACTAAAGTTAACTTTTACCTTTTTGTCAATGCTCTCTTAGAAAAGAAAGACAGCACTTGCAAATTCTTAGTCCAGAAAAACTATGAGATTGAAAGTTGCTTGAGGAAAAAATGTAGTATTCAAGATAAGAATAACATGATAAGAATATCATTTTCTATATCTCCTCCATTGATCTGTAACCTGTACACACATATGCACACTCACACTCACACACAAGTAAATTATCCTAGTGATTAAGAGCATGGATTCTAAAATTAACCATATTGGGTTCAAAACTAAATTTCTCCTCTTTTTTTTTAATGTTTATTTACTTATTTTTAAGAGAGAGAGAGAGCATGAGCGAAAGAGGGACAGAGAGAGAGGGAGACACAGAATCTGAAGCAGGCTCCAGGCTCTGAGCTGTCAGCACAGAGCCTGTTGTGGGGTTCAAACCCACAAACTATGAGATCATACCTGAGCTGAAGTTGGACGCTTAACCGACTGAGCCACCCAGGTGCCCCCTATATTTCTCCTCTTGCTAGCTATGAGACCTTGATCAAGTTATACTTTTCCTCAGGTTTTTCTTTCTATAAAAATGGGAGAAATAGTAGTCATAGGTTGACATTGAGAGAAGTAATTAGGATAAATGCATGCAAAGAATGTGACAATGCTGGACACATAATAATTGCGTAACGCATTGCAAAGTTATATCCTCCCCATTGTATGTGAGAAGATTGGATAGCCACAAATTAGCCTCCCACTTTTCAATGGCTACTGATTCCTGTTAGATAGGGAACATTTGAATTAAACTTTTAAGGTGAAGGAGGAGATATCCTATCATGTCTGTGCAATATACTAAATAATCATTTTTTAAATTACTAATTGAAATTGAAAACTTCAATTGAAAATTGAAAATTCTTGAGAATTAGAGGTGATCCATGCTTTCTTCAGCTAGGCAAAGCTATGTTTTGTTTACTATGCTATTTGTCAAAAGTAGATATTCTAATTTGTGCTACATATAAATTAAGAAAGCATTATTAATGATAATACATTTGTTTTTTACTTCTGAATTTCCCCCAGGTTTATTCACCTGAAACTGACAAAATTCCTTGGCATTAATGCCATATGCTTTCTAATACCAATGTTACACTGGATGGCAATTGTGTGGCTAAATTACTAAAACAAATAACTCACTAATACTGTGATTATAGATTTTCTACACATGAACTTAATTATCTAGTTATTAATCATGACTGTGGTCAAATGAGTATCAATTTTTTATTCTCAACTTTTCTGCTACTTCCTGGGCTGAAATCAGTTCTTAGAAGTCTTTCACCATTTTTTACCCTAATGATAACTTTTATTTCACTTTCCTTAATAGAGAATGTGAAAGTAATGGCCTATTGAGGTAAAGGGTGTCCTGCATGCAATCTTGGTGTTTTAAGACTAGATCTAGTTATTAGTTGAGTAATTTATTAATCAACTTGAATTTTAGATCTGCTCCTATCGTTAAGATGATTTTATAACCAATCCCCTTTTGTTCTTTCATCCTAAATGGCGAAAATTTTGTAAGCTATTCAAAGATCACTTAACTTCTTGCTTCTTGTTTTTCCAGTATAGTAGATTCAGTGGCAATGTTAGAAAGAGTCATGGTTCTAGTTCTAAAATGCAATAGTTTATTTTCTTAACTACCTGAGTTAGTTTTTTAACTATTGTTCTTGTTGGACGCATTCAATGGAATATTTTGTGCACTCCTTATAAAGAGAATGGCTTTGACTTAGCTTGAATTTACTCATTGTTAAAATTGTTCATTAACCTTGCTAAGCACATCTATTTTTTTTAATTTTACAAAAGTAAGATTCTTCAGGGAATTATTTTAAATGAAGTGAATGAACAATATTTTAACTAAAAATAGTATAGACTTAATCCATTAATATTTTTGTTACATATTTTAGAATATTTTTCCGATTGAAGATACACTCTACCTAAAGGGCTCAAGCAATCAGATTCTCAAGGAAAAAAAATTTAATCTATGTTGCCTGGAAACTAATTTGGATGAATACGATGGTATTCAAAATAATAGGAATACTAAGAAGTACTCTTAGGAATACTAAGAGGAATTCAAATGTCACAAGCAGGGGCTTAAATAGAGTGTCTAAATGTAGCATATCTACAAGGGAAAAGAATACAATTTGGCTGGTGGTTTGAGATTGTAACGACAACAAAAAATTCTTCTGGGCATTATGACCACCAACTTCAGGGCTTCTAATTAGTCTGACAAAGTGACAGTTCCACATTCTAGTTGAACAAATAATGTATCTAATGAAATTCAAAATCCCTATTTTTCTTTGAGCACAATGAGCTACATCATTCACAGCTTTGGGGTATTTCAAAATTAACAGAGGATGACTTCAGTCTGTCTGATGTTTCCTGGTTAACAAATTCACTGAAACTGTCTTGCAGAGTAATTTTAAGCAATACTTTAATCTTAAACCACAAAGGGAGGTGGAGTTGAAGGTATGTTGCCTTGGTCCTATGGATGCTAATGTGAAGTGGAATCCTTTGTTTCTCAAAATGGTCAATAGCAATTAGTATTCAGTGGTGTCTTTTTATTCTGGTGCCCTTGACCCACCTCTGCCACCCCTTTCTATATTACTCCTATTATAAACTGTAACTGGGGATATCCTCGCTTCTTTTCCATTCTAATTAAAGAATTCTTAGCGAACACAGGGACAATTTTTCATTTCATGAAGAACAATTACTAGAGCTAGGAGAGATCTGCCAATTGGGTTTCATGTAACTTTTGACAAGTATTTGCACCAATTTTGACTGATGTATTCTCATACCAGTGAAATGTTGGTGAGATTTTGAATTTACCTCAGAAAGGTAGACCCAAATGAGTCAGTGAAAGACCAAACACAAATGTACCATTCTCAGATTTTATCCAGTCGTGTACTCTAAAACAGTTTATTTTGTCACTGAGCTGAAAGGTAAATGATAGATTTTTTTTTACAAAAATTTATTTTACACACACACTTTCTTCCTAGGGCTTTTGTTCTAAATACTCCTCTACTAGATTGGTAATAACCTTGAGAAAATGTCATCATTTCTTGAGTTTGGGTCTATAATGCCTATAGCCATTGTTATGCATCTTATTTTTCTATTTTTCTCTGGAGACCTTTCTGGGAGCTTTCAGAAACAAAGGTGCCTTGACAAGTAAGAGAAAAAGAAAATCCTGATAAATGGAGAGACAGACTGAGGCAAAGAAGGACAGAAACAGTTTCTCCAAACGTCTACCTCCAAATAAACCTCCTTGAGATTTAAAAGGAATAATTATTAAAAAAAAAAAAGAAAAAAAATACTTCAAAAATATTTTACTTCCTTTCGAACCCCCTGGCTCTGAGATTCCTCTGCTTCTCAAAGTTGTATCCAGACTCACAGCTGGTTCCTTAGACTCCTGTGGGGCAGGTGGGGAAAACACAGAGAAAGGAGGCAGCCACACTCTTCTCTGAGGAGGGGCAAGATTTTGGCTTGGCCAGGTCACTACAAAAGGCATTATTTAAGATAACAGTAAGAAAATTAGGTTTTGGAGACAGGTTGCTGGGTTCAAACAGTAACTCCACTACTTATTATCTATATGGCCTCATGTAAGTCACATATCATGTCTGCTATGGCCCCAATAGTTGAGTTTTCCCAAGATTCACATGTTGAAGCCTAACACCCAATGTGAGGGTGTTAGGAGGTGGGAGCTTGGGAAGCTTGGGCATGAGAGTGGAGCCCTCATGAATAGGATTAATACCTTTACAAAAGAAGCCTTGTCCCCCTTCCACCATGTGAAAACATAACAGGAAGACACATCCATGAATCTGCAAGTGGGCTCTCCCCAGACACCGGATCCACGAGTGCATTCATCGTGGTCTTCCCAGCATCCAGAACTGTGAGAAATAAATTTATGTTTATTACATAATGTATCCAGTTTATAATATTTTGTTATAGCAACCAAATAGACTAAAACTTCCGTCTAAGCCTCCTTTTCTTGACCCACCTCACTTTACATATAGGACTATATCTGGATTAAATGTGATAATTTAAAGAAAAATTTTTTGATGTTTATTTATTTTTGAGACAGAGAGAGACAGAGCACAAGTGGGGGAGGAGCAGAGAGAGAGGGAGACACAGAATCCGAAGCAGGCTCCAGGCTCCTAGCTGTCAGCACAGAGCCCCATGCGGGGCTCGAACTCACAAACCGTGAGATCATGACCTGAGCCGAAGTCGGAGGCTCAACCGACTGAGCCACCCAGGCGCCCCTTAAATGTGATAATTTGTATAAAGCATTTAGTTCAGTGCCTGGTATAAAATAAATACTCAAAATTGACTTTACTATTTTGGTATGTTTATCTTTACTAATGAATATCAACACGTTAGCATCTTTTATGAGGCATTTAACCGAAGTCATTAAAGTTGTCAATTTGTTAAAAACCCTTAATATAATAAAATCAAAATCTTGACCAAAACTCTGAACTTTGTTCAACTTTCATTCATTCAAAAAACATTTACTGAGTTCTTTCTAGTTGCCAGGCATACTCCTAGTTCCTGGGCTAGAAAGATTGCTGGGACAGATATAGTGCATTTCCTCATGAAGCTGAAGGCTGTGGCTGCCATTTTGTTGTTGTTTATAATTGCATTTACTGCAAGTTCTGGATGGCCCTTGGAAATCTCCAGGAAACACTGGAATGAATCAGGGGTACTCAGCGCTTGATTTTACTTTGGGAGAGGGGAGATTGCGAATACACTAGGACAATATGTGTTTGCAAACAATGAGGTAAGACAACTATGTCAAGGTTGTTAAGGTTGCCTGTTTTAAGCACAAAGTAGTATCCTATTTATTTGATGAGCTATTATAAGGAGTCATTTTTAGACTTCAGAAAAATTAATTGATTTACAGCCATTCTCTCATTTTGTAAAACTGCAAATTATTTCATTAAATAATTAGAATCCATTGTTGACCCGGTTCCTTAAATATTCATTCCCATAAAATGAAAACATGGGAGAAAAAGAATAATCTGAAAACAATTCTTTAACTGTCAAATAGTTTTGGGGCGCCTGGGTGGCTCAGTGGGTTAAGCGTCCAACTTCAGCTTAGGTCATGATCTCAAGGTTCCTGAGTTCGAGCCCCGCATCGGGCTATGTGCTGACAGCTCAGAGCCTGGAGCCTGCTTCGGATTCTGTGTTTCCCTCTCTCTCTCTCTCTCTCTCTCTCTCTCTCTCTCTCTCTGCTCCTCTCCTGCTTGTGCTCTGTCTCTCTCTGTCTTTCAAAAATAAATAAACATTAAAAACTTTATGGGGCGCCTGGGTGACTCAGTCGGTTAAGCGTCTGACTGCGCTCAGGTCATGATCTCGCGGTCCGTGGGTTCGAGGCCCACGTCGGGCTCTGTGCTGAGAGCTCAGATTCTGGAGCCTGTTTCAGATTATGTGTCTCCCTCTTTCTCTGACCCTCCCCTGTTCATGCTCTCTCTCTGTCTCAAAAATAAATAAATGTTTTAAAAAAATTAAAAAAAAATAAATAAAAACTTTAAAAAAATAAAAATAAATGTCAAATAGTTTTATAAAATTGAAAAGTTCTTAAAATAACTTAAATATTTGTCCACTGATAACTCATCATATTCCTGTTTTTGGTTGTACCTTGGCTCTCACGCATCTCAGAAATGAATCTTGTGCTTGACAACAATAGCTAACCTCAGCCTAGGTTTTGTAGTATAATTTTCTGATCCTTTCTCTTCATTATTTAGCCATGTTTTCTTGTGTTTTATTTTAAGTGTTTTAAAATTACTTGGGGAATTAGGTAGGTGAATAATTATAAAATCAATGAGTGGTTTTTTTCCTCTCTTTTTGGGACTCTAATGGCATGAGTGTTTATTCTTAATTGACCTGTATGAGCATGGTCTATACAAAATAAATCTAAAGAGGGGTGCCTGGGTGGCTCAGTCGGTTAAGCGGCCAACTCTGGCTCATGTCATGATCTCGCGGTCCGTGAGTTCGAGCCCCGCGTCGGGCTCTGTGCTGACAGCTCAGAGCCTGGAGCCTGTTTCAGATTCTGTGTCTCCCTCTCTCTGACCCTCCCCTGTTCATGCTCTGTCTCTCCCTGTCTCAAAAATAAATAAAACGTTAAAAAATTTTTTTTCAAAATAAATCTAAGGAAACCAAATAGCTGGAAATACTAGAGATAAACATTTGGAAGTTATGCACATAGATGATATTTGAAGTCCTCCAAGTAGATGCAATCACTAAAAATAGGGCTTCTTCTATGTGCCAGGCTCTGTGTTAGTCCCTGGATATGCAGGGATAAATTAAAAATTGTATTGGATTGTTTTCATATTTTGCACTCAACTTTTATGAAAAAAATCAAAATAAGTTATGTAAATAAATGATAAATCTATTTATCAGTTTCAGAATCCAATCCAGCCAATTCAACAGTTAATACAGTAGCCCCACCATTCCTTCCCCCCCCCCCCAAAATATCTTACAAAACTAAACTGAATAATGTCAATGAGAGGAGGATTTTCTGTCTTCTTAGTATAAATTTCAGACTCCTTACCTGGCCTCTAAGACCCTCCAATAGAGCACATGCCACCTTTAATAACCTTCTCTGAGTTTCTCCAACAGATAAGTTCTACCTCTATATCAACTTATAGGTTCTGGTCCATACTAGCTCAGCAGAATCTTACTCCTTCTAGTTTCAACACCACTTCCTTAGAGAGGCTTAGCTCTTTCAGCCAATGTCAAGCCAGCCTTTTCTAATAATCTCTTGCGGCATGACATTCTCCTCTTAAGTACTTTGTACATATTCAACCACACAGGTTTTGTATTTTTTCAGTGCCAGTCTTCCAACACTTGACAATATTTTCATGCCCATAGAGGTGGAGACTGTGGCTAGTGTGTTCTGTGCCATGTACACAACCCCCAGGACCGTGACGGGAAGGGAAGAGAGGAGGAAGCGTAGATGAATTTTTCAGGGAGGATGAAAATATTAATACAACTTTATCACACATTTCAGTCCTTCTATACTTCCAATATTTATAGCTTGGAGGCTACATAGTCAACAGGAAATAAGATCGAGTTCTGAATCAAAATACATTGTCCCAGCCTGGCAATTTGGGTGATCACAAGGGACTGTAAAAGTAATGCAATGCCCACACCATTTAATTCATGGTATGTTTGTAAGATCAAATGAGAAATGTAGGTGCATTTAAACGTTAATTGTGATTATGTTTTGAAATGAAAATTCAAGAGTTTTCTTAATTAGCCAAAATATTATGTTTCATAATATTTTAACATATGCTAATGTATTTAGTTTAGTTTTCTAAGCTTTTGACAATTTCTGTGTCACCAAAACATCTCAATAAGTTCTCCTCTTCTCAAAATTAAACTTTATCTCCATAAAATAAAACAAAATAAACTTTACCTTCAGATCATATGACTCCTAGCCTAACATTAATTCCCCTTACATAAAGTAGGGTATGGTTAAAAGCACAATCTGGATCTGAGCCAACCAAAGATATTTAACATCTCTAAATGTACATTTATCTATAAAATGAGGGAAATACTACTACTTATATCAAGAGGATACTTTAGATATTACAAGATAATGTATGTAAAATAAATTGGGGAATGTTAATTATAAATTATGAATGAAAAATATTTTTCCAGTCTTTTTGACTAAAATGTAATGAGATCTTCAGTTTCATGGCTCATCTGTTTGATGAGGTAAAAATCAGTTACTAAGCTGATCAAAATTAAGATAGCTGGGCACTTTAAGCTCTTTAATGGGTATCATCAGAACATGCATTTTCTAACTATTGTGAATGTTTACAGTGCTTACAAAATAGTGCAGGATCAGATCTACTTCTTTCAGAAATATGGTTGTTGTTGCAAATAGTCATTGAGAGAGAGCTCACTGCAAAGTTGTCAAGGCTGGGGAAGAAAATTAAAAACAGAAAACAAATAATAATGTACACTCCTTGTCCTCAAGTAGCTTACAATCAATCATGAACATAAAAATTTCCCAAACATACTGAATTTCTATCACGTCTACAATCTTTGCTGTGGTGTGGGCTATAAAGTGATTGGTTGGACTGTTTTAGCCACTAAATAGTAATAAACTGAGTGAGACTAGTAAACTCAGTGGCACTTGCCTAAAGTGTGTTCTACAGAGTAATCTATGAAGGTGTTCATGATGGTGTGAATAACAGACAAGTTCAGGTTCATAACAATAGCAAATATATAGTATTTACAGTGTCTACCTTATTTTATTATGTAAATAAGACATTATCTTATTTAATCCTTGCAATTCAACTCTAAGAAGTTTTTATCCTTATTGTGTTGATGAGAAAACTGAGGCACAGAGAGGTTAAGGTATTTGTTCAACAACTAAATAGCTGAATCAGTATTTGAACTCAGGTCTGATGGCTCTTTACCAGTGCACAGACATTTGTTCTATGATTTAGCTAAAATAAACTCTAAATAAAAACATTTCAAAAAGTTGGTAATAAGCCATTTAAGTTAAAAATGTTTAAAGAGCTAACTGGACTCAAATAAGAGAGTGGCAATTGCCCAAAATATTCAGGACTATCTGATGTAATAAAAAGCTTATCAAAGATTTTAAAAAGTTTTAGTTGAGGGGCGCCTGGGTGGCGCAGTCGGTTAAGCGTCCGACTTCAGCCAGGTCACGATCTCGCGGTCCGTGAGTTCGAGCCCCGCGTCAGGCTCTGGGCTGATGGCTTGGAGCCTGGGGCCTGTTTCAGATTCTGTGTCTCCCTCTCTCTCTGCCCCTCCCCTGTTCATGCTCTGTCTCTCTCTGTCCCAAAAATAAATAAAAATGTTGAAAAAAAAATTAAAAAAAAAAAAAGTTTTAGTTGAGCAAAATGCATTGACAAACATTTTAGAAACTAATAAATATTAAATAGCCAGTAAACCTATTTTTAATATTTTAATTGTAGTCCATGTTTTGGCTTTAATTATCTAGCCCCCAATACTCCCATGAGTATAGCCAACTGCCTTCTCCTGTTGGTGGGAATGCATATTGGTGCAGCCACTGTAGAAAACAAAATGGAGAAAAACATTAAAAATGGAAATACCATATGATCTAGCATTTCCAGTACTGGCTATTTACCCACAGAAAATGAAAATGCTAATTCAAAAAGCTGTATGTGCCCTAGGTTCATTGTAGGATTATTTACAATAGCAAAGATATGGAAACAACCCAAGAGTCCATCTATAGATTAGTGAATAAAGAAGATGAATGGAATATTACTCAGCCATGAAAAAGAATAAGACTTTGCCATTTGCAACAACATGGATGAACCTAGGGAGTATAATGCTAAGTGAAATAAGCATATGATTTCACCCTTAAGTGGAATTTAAGAAACAAACAAACAGAACTGGTGGTTGCCAGAGGGGAGGTTGGTCAGGGGATAGGTGAAGCAGATAAAGGGAATTAAGAGGTACAAACTTCCAGTTACAAAATGAGTAATTCATCGAGATGAAAAGTACGACATAGGGAATAGAGGCGATAATATCGTAATAATGTTGCTTGCTGACAGATGATGAGTATACTTATCATGGTGAAAACTGAGTAATATACAGAATTATTAAATCATTGTATTGTATACCTGAGACTAATATAACACTGTATGTTAATGTATATATATGATACAATCAATATATATAGGTATTTCAAATCAATCAAGTTTTTGATCCATCAATATCAGCTTTGTTAATATTCCATATCTATAAAAATATCACCTGCAATTATTTTGTAAAGTCATGTTACCAAAACATGAGTCAATAGCATAGAGTTTTCACCTAATATTGTAAAGCAAACAAAGTTTACAAAATAATTTATTTAACATATTTAGCTTAATCATTTAAAAATATTATGAATAGCAGCACTCTCAACAATAGCCAAATTATGGAAAGAGCCTAAATGTCCATCAACTGATGAATGGATAAAGAAATTGTGGTTTATATACACAATGGAATACTACGTGGCAATGAGAAAAAATGAAATATGGCCTTTTGTAGCAACGTGGATGGAACTGGAGAGTGTAATGCTAAGTGAAATAAGCCATACAGAGAAAGACAGATACCATATGGTTTCACTCTTATGTGGATCCTGAGAAACTCAACAGGAACCCATGGGGGAGGGGAAGGAAAAAAAAAAAAAAAAAAAAGAGGTTAGAGTGGGAGAGAGCCAAAGCCTAAGAGACTGTTAAAAACTGAGAACAAACTGAGGGTTGATGGGGGGTGGGAGGGAGGGGAGGGTGGGTGATGGGTATTGAGGAGGGCACCTTTTGGGATGAGCACTGGGTGTTGTATGGAAACCAATTTGTCAATAAATTTCATATACATAAAAAAAATAAAAATATTATGTATAGATACACTTGTATAGAAGACAGGTGAGATAATCTAGAATAGTGTAAGAATGGATATCTCCGGGTCATGTAATTATGTATACCTGCTTTCTTTGGTTGGTAATTTTCAAATTTTCTATCATGAACATGTATTTTATACATAAATACATACTTTAAAAAAGGGGTCGTGTTAACTCTATAGAAATGGATTGTTAGCATTTGTTTAACGTTTCTTTGATAAGCAATACTAAATTCTCAAAATTTTGTCAGTGCCCTAGGTTACATAGGACACAAAAAATAAGATCTCTGCTTTTAAGTAATTTATATTACCATTACTTTGGTGTTATGGGGAAAAGCCACGGTTAGACTTAAATTTAAGATTCAAGTTGGTGTTGAGAGATGAATTACAGTCTTGGAAACAACAGACACGTGAGGCTGTACGTTGCCATTCTGTTAGTCATATAGTTCAGATTGGTCGTTTGACCTTTCTAACCTCAGTTTGCACATCTGCGATATGGGGCATTGAGACAAATAAATGATAAAGTGAATGTACTATAAAGTAGTAGTTCAGATCTAACTTGATATTGCTGCTGTGTTAGTACTCTCCAAGCAATTAATCTTTTATGCTAAAAAATTATTCATTTTCAGGTCATTGAGGTTTTATTTGTAAATGGAAAATGTGGGGTGGAACCTAAGAATTATTGAGTCAGAGGGGAAAGGTATTTTTCTGCAGATCTCACTCTCTACCAACAAGCCCATCTATCCACCCATTCATTCATCCATCCATACATTTTTGTAGGACATCTTCTGTAAAGGAAGCATTCTGCTGGACACTACAGTATCCCCTTAAATACTTTGTTTCTTTAATAACATTCCTCTCAGATTCTGCGTGCTTGTTGCAAAATGATTGATCTTGCATTTTTACCTATCCATAAGATCATTTTGAATCAACTCTATAGCCAATCTGAATAACATTGATGAACTCCAATATTAAGCAGGACAGAATTAAGATTCTTAGTGAGTTTTTAGCAACATCCCTTGAGGAAAGGAAAGTTGGGAGCTTCCCTGTGATATACTCTGGTCAGAATGCACAGAGTGTTTAGTTTAGGTATAAGGCTTCATAGTTTTGAAGATACGTTATCAAATTAGAACACTTCCAAGTCAGGTACCATGGCTAGATAATGGTTGAGGAATCCTGGAAACTGGTTGGGGGAAGCAACAATGTGTAGCCTGAAATGGGGAACTTCAGTGGAGGAGAAGACAACCACTTAATCATGCCTGAAGTTCTGTCCCATGATGGTGGTAGAGGCTTGTTCTCAGGGGTTAGTATGACTAAGACAGGGTCCTAAAGAGTACAGTGTGAGCATGACCAGCACCCATTGCCCATGCTCGTTGCAATTTATAACTGCCGCATCTTAATTAAGCCCTGTTATTCTCAGAGGTCCTGATGTGGACAAAAGATTATATTCACCCTAAGTGTTGTAGAAGTGATATATTTTTTTTTAGTTCTGTATCAGAAGGAGCTCACCAACAATAAGAAATGTCCAATAATGTCATGAGGCAACTTGCAAAACAACTATTTTCCTGTCACTGGAAATGAACACACAGAGGCCTGAATGTCACCTGTCTGGGATGTTTTAGGCAAGAATCCTGTATTTGGTGGTGGCCTTTAAGCTACCTGCACTCCACATTTAAAATGCTCTTGTCTTATTTTTAGCATTCTACAGTCAAAAGTAAATTCCATGGCATACCTATCGATAACATTTAATTTTTCTAGTATATTTTTCTTACTAACATGAAGACTCTGTTTTGTATTTCATTGAATTTCTGTGGGCTTTGGCTAATTTCAGAGGACTAGTGAATTCAGATAAGTAGTTCTGTATCAGGTTCCTTGTGGAGGATGAACAAGACCAGGAAAGAACTGTTTAAGGATATGACTGAGAGAAAAAAATAAACCCAATCTTTACTAAAACAAATGTACTTACTATTATAAATGGTTTGCTTTTGTGCTCACTTAAAAAATTTAATACTTATCATCTAGGATCAGTCACTTACTGTAATGTGCTGTTTTGCAGTATAGAATTCAGAGCACCAAGTCCTTATCCTGCCAGTAACCACGTTTTGTGTGGTTTGAGATAAAAGATGCAACCTCTCTGAGCTTCAGACTCTTTATCTATACTACAAAGAGATAACACCACAATTCTGTAGTGTAATTCTTAGGATTAGAAATAATTATGTTTAAAAAAAAACAACCTGGCACAAAGTATGTGTTCAGAAAGTCAGATTTTATGAGAAACTGTTTTGCAAACATGAAATCTATTTTAATCTACTTGCCACTATTTAATGCTGCTCTATTTGTACATCCTTGTGCTCAAGGTTGACTGTCCATTTGTTAGCACATCTGCATTTTCCTCATAATTAATATCTTTTTTTAATGACATATGGTTTAGTGACTGGAAATTGAGTCTTGCCTTCTGTTTTCAATTTGTTCATGACTCAACGACTCAATGTATGTGTCTGAACTTTAATTTTCCATTCTGGAAAGTAGAATTTAAAGTCCTTGCTCATGTATAGCTATTTCAGAAAATGGGAGGAAGTGTGTAATGCAAGGATTTTGAATACATGCCAGGCCGTTCGATCGTGCAGCCAGGATGCATGTACATAAAAAGGACATGGTTTCTCTCCTGTTATGTAAACAGGGGAACCTGAATGGGGATGTCAACAATCTAACCTCTAAAGTGGGGGGAGTGGGGGGAGTAGGGGGTAGTATGGGCAAGGCTGGAGCCAGATTCCAAGTGAAGCCAGGAAGAAGCATCATGTCGGCTCGGAATGAGCATGGGCAGAGTTGATGAAGTTCTAGGTCCTGGAATCAGGCTGAGAACACAATAACCCGATTTGAACAATCTCACAGTGCTCCCGTGGCAATGCCCTTTCAAGGCCTGTTCCTTTGAAAGGCAAGGTCCTGTACACATTTGGATGTGAGTTTCCGACTTCTGAAACTCTGGAAGCACTAATACATCTTCTATGCTATTTACACATTCTGTGTTATAGTATTTGAGTCATGTCTTATCTCTCTACTAAATATAAAGTAGATGGTCTAACCCCCCGTTTCTCTCCACCTGCCCTTTCCCCTCCCCCAGCAAAGAATCTTGTGCGGAGTGGCATTTGATGTATATTTTTTTAATGTTGATTTATTTTGACAGAGAGAGAGAGAGAGAATGAGAGAGAGAGAGAGAGAGAGAGAGAGAGGCAGCAACCAGGGGAGGGGCAGAGAGAGAGGGAGAGAGACAATCTTAAGCAAACTCCACACTGTCAGCGCAGAGCCCAGCGTGGGGTTCGATCTCACAAGCCGTGAGATTGTGACCTGACCCGAAACCAAGAGTTGGAGACAACCAACTGAGCCTCCCAGGTGCCCCTGATATATTTTATTATAGATTTGAGTTTAATACAAAACATAGATTTCTTCTATATTTTAATGCAGTATTTTATTCCAGTATTTTAAATGCACACACATATACACAAAAACACACTGTAACAAGTTAGTAGCTGTCCTGAGAAATTGGTGCATATGAGAAGTATATTGAATTCATTTTCTCCCCAAAAGTTTCCTCTTCTGACCACTGCAACCTTGGTAGTCACCAGTCACATGGAAAAAAGAAAAAAGCTTCTGTTTTTGCTTTTTAGAGCTCCCCTCAGAGATCTATAAATTTGTAAGGAGCAAAAGTTTAGGGAATGCTGTTTGTTTTGGGGTTTTTTTAGACAGAGAAGAATCCACAAGTGCACATCATTTAAAAGTTTAATAAAATCATACATTTAAAAGATTATAGCATCTAGACTCATCCAACCCATGATTTAATTTATGGCTTAATGTGTTGTATTCATTTTGCCTTCCAAAAAAGGTTAAATTTGAAATTTTATTAAAAAACTCCCTTCCTTTGAATTTATAGATTGGGGTAGCTGTTTTATCCACTTGCCGTGTAGAATTAGTATTTACTGGACAAGATGTGTTGATTCAGGAGGTTGTCTGTGGAGTGCTTGCCCCGTGAGGGTCATATTAAACTCGAGAGAAGCTTTTCGAGCAACATAGCATCTTGGAGACAATATATCAAGCTGATAGATACACGGCTCTTGTGTTAAGGAACCAGAGGTGGAATTATGGCTATAGTTCCCAGTTATTGCTTTGGTGCTAAGGAGACTCTACGGAATAGGTCTAGGATAAAAGGGGTTAACTAAAGGGGAAGGAAAGGTTTCCAGAATTCAGTGTTTCCAGAAGCAGACAAAATGAATAGTTGTACGTAAATAATATAAGATGATCACTCTGTTTGGAAATATTTTGCAATTTTATACAAGCAGAGTATGACCAATTTAATGGGGTGCTTTTTTTGATGTTAACACTCAGAAAAGAACCCAGGATACTATATTACTATTAGGGAGCCTAGTTTGGGGCAATTCTCCCTTCTTAACAGCATGGTAATGCAGTTTTTAACACATGAATGGATTTTTGTGTATATATTTAAAGCTCTAATTTTTTCATGTCCATGACTTATCCAAACTGTTGTTTTTTTTCCGAATTTGGGTTGTTGATGATATTACATTCCTTGACACAGAAAAATTAGATAAGAAAACAGTCAAACTAGGGACATGACTATATGTGCTACATTATACACAATTTTGTACTTTACTTATCGCCCATGCTCTTTCAATGTATGTTCGTTTATTATGAATCAGTTAAAAAAACATATAGCAAATAAGAGATAATCAGTGTTAAACCTATTTGTGTTCACAGATAAATTATCAGGTAGTAAGTCTTTATTAGCAGTGGATAATGGGATACGAGGCCCTGGACAACAGTTCTACTGCATTTCCTAGGCTACTAACTGAGGGAGCAATTTCATACCATTTCATTTCTCTGTTTTGTTTTTGTTTTAATGTTTGTTTATTTTTGAGAGAGAGAGAGAGAGAGAGAGCAAGCAGGTGAGGGGCAAAGAAAAAGGGAGAGAGAGAATTCTAAGTAGGCTCTGCACTGTCAGTGCAGAGCCCTATGTGGGGCATGATCCCATGAAACCATGAAATCATGACCGGAGAGCCGAAACCAAGTCAGATGCTCAACTGACTGAGCCACCCAGGCGCCTCTCATTTCATCTCTCTTTTTTTTTTTTTTTTTTAATTTTTTTTTCAACGTTTATTTATTTTTGGGACAGAGAGAGACAGAGCATGAACGGGGGAGGGGCAGAGAGAGAGGGAGACACAGAATCGGAAACAGGCTCCAGGCTCCGAGCCATCAGCCCAGAGCCCGACGCGGGGCTCGAACTCACGGACCGCGAGATCATGACCTGGCTGAAGTCAGACGCTTAACCGACTGTGCCACCCAGGCGCCCCTCATTTCATCTCTCTTAAAGCATATGATTCCCTCTCACACATTAGCACTGAGTTGATGCCTTTGCTTTTATTTTGCTCACTGAGAAAATGGAGTCCATCAGAAGAGATCCTTGGTGTTTTTCCATCAATAAATCTACCTCTGTCTCTGAATTGCCTGTCCCTGCATTCGCTTCTGCACAATGGGTGTACTATTCCTGCTCTATTCAACAGCCATTGTGCCCTGGCTTATCTCTCTGTCTCTCCCAACACAAGGAATTTGCTCTGGCCATTACTCTTCCTTCTGCTACATCATTTCCCCAAATATCTTCTGGATCTTTCTAGTAAGTGTGTATACACTTTAGCATCTCCCAGTTTTTAGAACACCTTCCTTAATTACATAAGCTTCTTTAAATGCTGCCCTATTTTCTACTCCCCTTTAGAACAAAATCCCTCAGAAGAGTTGCCTGTACTCACTATTTCCTCCTTCTCTGCCCTCTCATTGTCTCCTCAACCATCTCCAGTCATGCTGCCACACCCATCACTGCACACATCTATTCTTGGCAAGGTCACCAAACACCTCCAGTGTTTGGCCAAATGCAAAATATAATTCTCAGTCTCATGCCTTAAACTGTCAGCATGTTTCACAGAGTTGATCAGTCCTTTTTGATATGCTTTCTTTACTTGACTTGCAGGCTACACCTTCTCTAAGTTGTCCTCCCTCACTGACCACTCCTTTATGCCTCCTTTGTGGTAGAGCCTTCCTCCTGACCTCAAAATGTTGGGGGACCTCATGGCTCAGTTCACAGACCTCTTCTTCACTCACTCTACCTACATTCACCTCCTAGGTTATTTCATCAAATCTCAGCTGTTACGTACCACATGCCTTCATCCACAACTCTTATCCAAACTCATACCTCCCACTTCTTCCTTGATGTCCCCACTAGAGATGAATTTATGCCTTTCCCATGTAACATGGATGAAACAGAACTGATCCCCGCCCCATAACTGATTTCTCCCCTCAGCGTTCCTCAGATCAATAATGGCACCACCATTCACCTGGACAGTTAGGCTAAACACACTGACATCATCTTTCACTCCCTTATTTTCTCTTAGCAAAATACCATCCATATTCACTTGGTCAGCAGAATATATCACCACCTCTGCTGCTGTCACTGGAATCCATGCTATTGTCATCTTTTACCTGGATTGCTATATTAGGTGATTCCCTTGTCTACCCTCACCCCCCCCATTAGCATAGAGTAGTCTCTATAGGTTCCAAATTATGTCGTGTCCTGTATTAAAACCCTGCAATGGCCTACAAATTCATTTCAAATGAAACCCAAAGTCTTTAGTATGATTTTCAAAGCCTAGAACTATGAAGGCATCTGGAGGGATCTAGACCCTGCCTGTCCCTCCAACCTCTTTTTTTTTTTTTTTCAACGTTTATTTATTTTTGGGACAGAGAGAGACAGAGCATGAACGGGGGAGGGGCAGAGAGAGAGGGAGACACAGAATCGGAAACAGGCTCCAGGCTCTGAGCCATCAGCCCAGAGCCTGACGCGGGGCTCGAACTCACGGACCGCGAGATCGTGACCTGGCTGAAGTCGGACGCTTAACCGACTGCGCCACCCAGGCGCCCCTCCAACCTCTTTTCCTTTCTCTCTCCTTGGCCTATTTCCAGCCACTTTGGTGTCTCCACTGTGCCTTAAACACAACTAGTACTTTCCCCTCTCACTGCCCTTGTGCTTACTTCCCTCTGTGGCTGGGTTGCCCTTCCTCCAGACATTTTCATGGTCACTGAGGTCTCTGCTCAAATGTCACCTAATGACATGTTCTTCCTATGGCTTTCCTATCCAATCTGAATTGTTACTTAACAATAAAATGGCACACTCCCTTTCATTTTCTCTTCCCTTACCCTGCTTTATTTTTCTCTTGAGCTTATCTACCCGGTATGATCTTAGGTACCCATTTGCTTAATGCTTGCTCCCTCTGTTTACATGTAAGTTCCATAGGGTCAAGGGCCATATCTGTTTCACTCGGTGTTATTCCCCCTCCACACAAAGAATACTTTGCACAGAGTAGAGGCTCAATAAATGCTTATTGAATAAATTAGTGGATTATCGATGAACTCGACCCTTACAACAGATTGATGAATCACATCATGTAATTCGTCTTTTCCCATCACTGGCCATTCATTAGCTTCCTAGTTCACAGGCAGGTTCTCCTGAGGGGGAAAGTATATAAAATCACACACTACGTAAGGTTGTGTATAAAAAGAAGTTGAAAATGAACCCTGCTGGGTATTTTAATTATTGTAATCCCTTCTCCTTCCTCACCAATGGCTTCTAGTAATCCTTGGCAATTAGAAACTTACATTACAGGGCATTTGGAAGGTTCAGTTGTTCAAACATTCGACTCTTGATCTCAGCTCAGGTCATAATCTCACAGTTTATGGGTTCGAGCCCCGCATCAGGCTCTGTGCTGATGGTGCAGAACCTACTTGGCATTCTGTCTCTCCTTCTCTCTGCCCTTCCGCTGTTTGTGCCTGTGCTCTCTCTCTCTCTCTCCCTCAAAAAGAAATAAATAAGCTTTTTAAAAAAGAAGCTTATATTAAAATTAGGATGTTCCTGAAAACTTAAAGTATCTTAGCACTTAAATTATGCTAAAGAAAGTTCAGATCAGTCCGATGTCGTCATCATCATCATCATCATCACCACAAAAACAACAACTAACTAATCATTACCAGGACCCAAAACAAGGTGCTTTATTTACATCACTTCCGATCTTCACAACAATCCTGCAAAGGAAAACTATCCCCATCCCAAAGGTAAGAAACATACGCTGAGAGCCATTAGGTGATTCTTGATTCTCCTGAAGTCACAGAGCTTTGCTTCTGACTAGCTTTGGAATAAATTTTTATATGATAGTTTCATTCAAGTTATACCTTTTAGAAAAATTAATTTAATAATCAGACTCATCTTGTCATTTTTTTAAGTCGAATGGACTTTAGTTTCCTTCATTCCTGTTAGACCTCGTAGAACTATTCAAATAGAGTTCCCTGATAGATTATATCAAGCAGACAGGCTGAATTCAGGAAGAATTTGCCAGAGATTCAACCAGACTAGGAAAAGCAACATGTATGCTTCAACTTGCCACGTATTTGAATAAGGGCAACTGACTGTATAAGGCACATGGGGAAGGAACTTCAGTTTTTATGTTTTTGTTAAGTGAGAATTACACCTGCAATGTGCTATTTTCAGCCAACCGTGTGTACTTAATATTGTAGAAAAATACAATTTTAATAAACCATCCTCAAAACACCAAAAAAAAAAAAAAAAGAAAGAAAGAAAGCCAGTTGTGATCATGAGTAGAAGCGGGATTAAGTGGCAATGGGTGATAATCGATGAGAGAAAGGAAAGATCTGGACTCCTTCACTGTTTGATTGCTTGATTGCTGAGGAAAGAGTTAATTTAAAAAGTTACTTTAATATTTGGTTCACTAAGTTCCCTACATGTTTTCAATTAGATAAACAGAAGTACAGGTGGGGATGTGCTGTATGTTCATTTGTCTTGCTGTTTGGGGGCTGGCTTTTCAGGTTGAAATACTAACGTAATTGTGTTGAAATGAACAATAAGGAAGTACAGTAGTTCAGGAATGAAAATGTTAAATTAAATGGACCATGTTTAACATTGTTGTTGATCCTGAGGAACAGTTTTTCCAGTATATGGAGCATTTCGATTCCATCCAACATATGTTCTCCACAGTTTTCTCTGCTCTAATTCATCTGTGTTTTTCGACAGCTCCAGATGGCGTGTTGCCTCCGAGGCTTTCATCTGCCACTCCAACCAGTCTTCAGGTTGTCTGGTCTACACCAGCTCGTAACAACGCTCCCGGCTCTCCCAGATACCAACTCCAGATGAGGCCCGGCCACTCCACCCATGGATATCTAGAGTGAGCCTGTTACTTTGTCTATCCTCCTAACTGTCACCTGGATTATATGTTATGGACATAACTTACTTTACCTTAATTTGTGAATAGGTCAGTTCTCATTCGCAACAAATAAAGGCCACCTTTTAAAAGTTCAAATAAAAGACAAGCAATTCCTTAGGACATAGTTATTTGCTCAGCAAAATTATCTATTTTCCATTTATATAGCATTAATATAGGATTTCTTCACCTTTAACTTTTCATGGGCATAGGTATTGCATAAAGCAGACATACACCTGAACTAAAAAAAGAAATGCTATCTGAACTGTAGATACAAAATTATAATACTTAGTCTACAAATTCCACATGGCAATCAGCGTCAATAGTAGACTAGAATTTTCTCAATACTACTAGAATTTACATCTCATATAAATGCAATATTAGAAGCCCTCAGCCAAGCGGCTCCTTATTTTAAGAGAGATCTCCTGTGACAACAGAAAATTGCAGTACTTGCCTGGAATTTGACATTCTCTGAAAATTCCTTGCAGTAAGATTTTACTTGTTTTTATTTCTTTGAATGTCTAAAGCTTCCTAATTAACATTTCTTTCCTATGTAGGTTATTTTCCAATCCTTCTGCATCGTTAAGCTATGAAGTGAGAGATCTCCAACCGTACACAGAATATGAGTTTCGCTTGGTTGCCTCCAATGGATTTGGCAGTGCGCATAGTTCCTGGATTCTGTTCGTGACCACAGAGGACAGTAAGTGGTCTGAACAATACACAGCCAAATGTCGTCTACATTAGGGACTATTAAATGTCTTCAGTTTTTCCAAAACAGAGAAGTAAGCCTCCCCTGTTTTCTTGACATTTAGTGACAATAATCTTTTCTAGGCCAAGGATAGTCAGACTTCCAGAAAGAAGAAAAATGGGGGCTTGGGGGATTTTGAGGGTGAGGCCTTCAGAAGAAAAATTACTACAGGAAGAAGGAATTCGCAATAAATTATGGCACGGCCCCATTCTATCCTTCAGGGTACATCTAGGTGTCCTACAAGAGGAAAGTTATCATCTTCCACTCAATGTACTCTGCTTTGGAGGAATCCTGACAGGCAGAAGAACATGAAATAGGGGTCTTGCTTCATGAAGATGCTTAACGTGTCATTATACCTTTTCCTGGAAACAGATCCCATTATACTTTTAGTCACACCTGAAAGACAGACTTCAGAATAGAGAAATATAATCTGATAACAATGGTTCTTCACTATTACGAAGACTAGATTGGGATTGCCTTATACAGTCAATTAAGAGGCTTTCGAGTCTGTCACGAAAGAGTTATGTTTTCATATATAGGTTTTTACTAGGTTATATACAGAAAATAAATATTTGGCTATAATGCTTAGTTTTATATAAATGACCTCTATAGGGGCATATATATATATGGAAGTATAATTTTCTTTTTTAGAAAAGTTTGAAATTAAATCAAGCTATATGGAGTGAATGAGGACACTGTATTTTTGAACATTGAGGTTTTTAGGGTTAATCTTGTCAAGTCTTTTAATCAGAGGCTTCTTAGAAGATGTTGCTCTGTTGGCCAATTGCCATTCTGGCTCTATATCCAATGAGGACCCAAGTGACTTTCAAAAGGCTAGATATTAATCAAAAGATATGGTATTTGAAAGAATCTCAATTGTATATTAAGTAGATTCTTTTATTGCTACAATACCCTTAATTATATTATTTTAGTAAGGATAAGACATCAAATGAGATAGAATCAGAACTATTTACCTTCCTTAAAGCTTACTTTATTTTTTTTGAAAAGGCCATGAAGAACAATAATATATAATACTTCATCCATTTCTCCCAATTTGTAATCACTCCCTAGGAGCAGGTTAGGTACTTTACAAGGGCACATCCAGTCCTTTTGGTCTCTCGAGTACCATTTAGTAAATTATCAGCACAGTGCAATAAACGACACCCAAGACCCAGAAAGCATTAAGGCACCGCTCAATGCACCTACACCCCTTTTAGGGGAAGCATCACACACACTCTAGGGAACCTGGCAGCCTAGTCACCAGACTGTATGCAGATTTATGAACTAGAGAGCTCACACTCAAAATAGATTTTTAAAGAAACATTATTTTAAAAACAACTGAAAATAGGCTTCTAATCCTCCTTCTTAGATATAGCATACTTGATGGCACTCAATAAAGGTTAACTGAAAGTATTTAATGATTCAGCCCACTGCAGAGAGGATGACTCCATAGAATGCCACATTGGAAGAGAAGAGAAACAGTCCCCTTTTTGGCACCCACAATTTCTATGGCCACAGAGAATGAGCAACGCTTGAGTTTCCTCAGGGGTGATTCTCATTGAATAGAAGCCATGATCTTCTATCTACAGGCAAGAAGTTATCACATAAATAAAGTACAAAACATTGCAAAGTACCAACTAGCATAGCATTCTTTGTTGAACAAACTTACTCCTGCCTTAAGTGACCATAAAACAAGTCTATGGACTCTATGTGGTTAGAATTTTCATGCACTGAAGACATTGCCTTCTTTGTGATTTTTAGAACTGGGTTTGAAGGGAATAGTATTAACCCTTCATGTTCCTTAAGAATTGGTAACACATGATTACATAGCAGGTATTAACCCAAGAAACCAAGCCATCATTTTTATTTAAATCCTTTCCCTGAAACTGATGACTTCTTTCTTCGTATGCTTCATGTGCACACTGCAAAGTCATATATATTATGAAAGAGCCAAAGGCTGGCCCTTTAGCCCTCCAGGTTAAGTTACCAGTGCATGCTTACCCCTGAGACATAATGGCAGTGTACTCTATATTTTGGGTGTCCGTGGAGATGGATGCCATTTCTGAAAGGATGTGCAATTGAGTTGACAAAGAGTGAGGGATTGGCATTGGGCACAAGCAGTTTTTCTGTCAAGGCTTCAAAGCATTGCACACGAAACCACCCATGCTGACAGCTCCATGCAAGAATCGCGCTTCATACTTGATCCTGACCGGCACCTCCCAGGTGCCCAAGTGCAATGTCTAATATAAAAACTCTACATACCGTCTTACAGAATAAAACTGAGAAGTCACCTCATGCCTACATTTAAATTTCATACCATCAATATGCACCTTTCTACATCAACCAAAGCCTCAAAGTTTTCTGGTGCCAACACAGGTCACCAAGTGCAGTGTTTTTAGTGTGATATGGCAAGACTGTGATTTTCATCAAGCCTGTGACACTGCTGAAACCAGAAAGAGATACCAAGGCAGGAAATGAACTGTACACAGAGAAACAAATGCTTGAGTGCAAGGAGAAGTTCTCATGGGCAGAGAAAAGGGTTGTGAAGAATTTTAATAGATTTTTTTTTCAAATAATTTGTCATTTCTATCAGAGTGCCACCAATATCCAGTTCCATGCATTTTTAAAAATCTAGTGTGCTGATGCCAAATAATAATAATGCACATTTCCTATGAATATTTTAAATCCTGTTAAACGTGTGTTAATAAAAGATGTTTGTTCCAGCCAAGTTGGTCAGTGTAGTGTTCGACTATTTGCAACCAGGTAAATACAAACAACTCATGGCTTTTGGTGTGTGTTTGTGTGTGTGTGTGTGTGTGTGTGTGTGTGTGTGTGTTGCATGCTGCTGGCAGTCCAAGAACCTGGCATGTCTGCAATTTGCAAAAATGCATGAAGATTGTGTTAGACCTGGGGCGCCTGAGTGACTCAGTCAGTTAAGTGGCCAGCTTCAGCTCAGGTCGTGATCTCACAGTTCGTGGGTTCGAGCCCCACATCAGGCTCTGTGCTGACAGCTCAGAGCATGGAGCCTGCTTTGGATTCTGTGTTACCCTCTCTCTCTGCCCCTCCCCCACTTGTGCTCTGTCTCTCTCTCAAAAAAATAAACAAACAAATAAATCTTAAAAAAAAAAAAGATTGTGTTAGACTTGGATACGTGTGATTGCTAACATGAAGACACTTACCTAGCCACTGAAATTTTTGGTATTTTTTAACCTGAAATAACCATTGCTCCTGATTGTTTTCTTCCCTTTCCCTTGTTTGTTTACAATGGTTTTCTGTGCAGTATATGCATATAGGAATTGGAGCCCCTGGAAGGGCAAGTTTCCTGCAACCTCAGCATGGGGGCCTGTCCTTTGGCCTACTAAAATCCTGCCCTGTGTAAAATATGAGATGGCCCACTTTTCTTTAAAAATGTAGATTCCTTAGACCATCAAAAGCTGGAAAATCTGTTTCTCACAAAGTTTTTCAGGGAACAAGATTGAAATGTGAAATGTCTTTATTTCAGACATTTGAACAACAAACATGTATGGAATACACAGGCAATTAGATCAACCTACTAAAAATGAGATTGTTTTCTAAAAATTACTTTTCTCCTTCCAAAACAAAACAAAAACCCAAAGTGGTTCTAGAGTAGGCCATTTCGTTATCATATATTTTTAAAAGACTTTAAAAATCTGATTGTTTTATGAAATTTGAAGTTTAAAAACTCCATATCTGTATATATATTTTTAAATGTTGACTTATTTTTGAGAGAGAGGGAGAGAGCATCTGCAGGGAAGAGGCAGAGAGAGGGATCAGAGGATCCAAAGTGAGCTCTGTGCTGACAGCAGAAAGCCCCATGCAGGGCTTGAACCCACAAACCCTGAGATCATAACTTGACCCGAAGTTGGACGTATAACTGACTGAGCCACCCACATTTATATTTGTAACCACTAATCTAAGAGACATTATTAAATAAAGTCTGTGGGATTCAAGCAGTTTATTTTGTAGATTTACTTACATAATTTTTCATGAGCTCATTATTTTGCTAACAGACAGATTGTTCATGAGGTTGGCCTGGAGTGTGCTAATAGATAGGGGTATGTATCTTATCACCTACACAGTGGGATTTTATTTTTTTAATATTAAATATAATTTATTGTCTAATTGGTTTCCTTACAACACCCAGTGCTCATCGCAACAGGTGCCCTCCTCAGTGCTCATCACCCACTTTCCTCTCTCCCCCCCACCACCCCCATCAACCCTCAGTTTGTTCTCAGCATTCAAGAGTCTCCTATGGTTTTTAAATACTCTGAACACACTTTATTCATTATATTAGACCTTGTTATTTTTCCCACACTTAAAATACACCTTGAACAAAGAAGGAAGCAATGAGGGTCATTATCCTAGTACCTGGATTCTGCTTTATTTTTTCTGTCAGCGTTTTTGAGTATCTGATCCCCAGCTCCCTCATTCATCTTTGAGATTCCTGTTTACAAAGGAACAAGGGTTTTTCTGGAGTAAGAAAGACATTGCAATGTTACTTGAAATCTGTATTGAACAGAACAAGTTTCTTCCTTGTTTGTTGTCTGGCAAAATCTACTCATTCATCAAGCCTCAGCTCAAATGTCACCTCCTCTGTGAAGTCTTCCTTCCTCATTGCTACCGCAGAATTTTGATTTGTATTGTGCACCATCAACATCTCGTTCTGAATTGTAACTTCTCAGGACCTAAGACTCTGTCTCATTTATCTTTGTACCATAATTTCCCCTTATCTGCCATCTTGCTTTCTTTTATTATGCGTTATTGCTGTTAATCTCTTACCGTGCCTAATGTATAAAGTATCATAGGTATGTATGTATAGGAAAAACGTAGTATGTATAGGGCTCAGAACGATCTGCAGTTTCAGGTATCCATTGGGGGTGCTGCAATGTATCCCCCACAGATAAAGGGGGATGACTGTATACCCCAGGCCTGGTAGAGGATCTGATATACAGCAGGCGTCCCAAAATTGCCAGGAAGTATTAATTAAAGAGACTTTTATGTAAGCAAATCCGTGAAAATTCAACCAAGCCAATTTTATCTGGGTACCTGCCCTGTCCCAGGGACCGAGAGAGACATCAAAGTTACAAGGATGATTAAGACGCTGTTCTTCCTTGAGGCATCCGTTATCTGACAAGGGGGACACAGAGTAGAGCCATCGTTAGAGTCTACAGAACTGAGGTTTCTATGCAAGCAAGCCCAGAGGCAGAGCGTTTCCCTCAACGTGGGGTGTCAGGAAAGCCTTCCCTGAGGAGAGAATCAGGAGAAGGAATAGGGACTGATTTATATTTGGAATTCACTTAAATATTAAATTTCAAATTTATTTCCTCACAATTGGCCCAGAAGAAGGCAGAAGCCGTAATTGCCGTTGGAGGTGTCCACTGACACGTGAGACTGGGGGGATGGCTTGCATAGTGTGCTGCCAGTGTTTCAGCCTCAGTGGGAGATGATAGGGGTATGTATGAGGATGAGAGGTGGGTGAGGATGAGAGGCAGGTGGAAGAGAAGGAAATCCCAAAAGCAATCCTCATTCTTTCCCTTGGTCGGAGGCAGCCTGCTGGCTGTTCCTTTGATTCAACACTGACTGTCTCCACTAGGATAATGAATGTTCTAATTCGAGAGGCGTCTCCTAGCCCCAAATCACGTCTATTTCAAAATGAGGCGGGGAGGGATATATAGGAAGAGAGTTCCAGAAGGAAAACACTTTTTCTGATTCTCGAAACCTGTAATGAGAGTGAGCTCTCTGAGTCTTGTGACAGGGAGAAGTAAAACTGTGGCATAAATTTGGATTCATTAATGAAGATAATTCTAGAGCAGGATTTTCTAGATCATTGAGTAAATGTGTTTGTGCTCTTAGGAGTATTTAAATTTGAAAATCTATCTGACATGGCAAACATCCTTTTATTAGTGTGTTTTGGAAGTTAAAGTCTCAATCTGTACCTTAAAAACCTTCTATATGAGAGAAAATAGCATTTGAAAGTTAGGGTGGAGCGTATTCACATCAGTAGATTTTATTTTAACGAAGAAATATGAACTATGGGTTTCAGTAGTGTTGCACAATTATTGTGCTTTCTCCGTTCTAACTAGGCTTCATAATTGCTTTAAATATTAACTGACACATTTATCCTTTCCACCAGCGATTACAGGTATCTATTTTATCGAGAAGATCCATGGTGTAAGATAATTTTTTTTAGTATTTATTTATTTTGAGAGAGAGAGAGCGCGCGAGCGAGCACAAGTTGGGGAGGGGCGGAGAGGGAGGGAGACAGAGAATTTCATGCAGGCTCAGCCCTGTCAGCACAGAGTTCAATGCGGGGCTTGAGTCCAGGAGCTGTGAGATCATGACCTGAGCCGAAATCAAGGGTCAGACACTTAACCAGCTGAGCCAGCCAGGTGCCCCAGAAAGTAAATTATTTAATCTGCTGATTAGGAGAGCAAAATGGTCCTGTATCCATGTCACTACATACTTTGTTTTCCATTGCATGGATTCCATCCCCCTACAATCTTGTATTTCCAGAATTAATAAAAGCAAATATTAATTATTATTTTTACATTCTTATTTTAATATCCTAAGAACCCAAGCTAAAAGCAACCAATAGAAACTCCTTTGAAAGGATGGACTGATTAATGAAAAATCTATCCACCCAGCCTCAATTTCCTCCCTGAGCTCTTGGCTCTCTTTTGGGTACGTAGGGCATACTGTTCTTCCAAATTTGGAACCTCCAATTCTTTTAGGACTTTTTTTCTGCTTTCATAGATTCTCACATCGACACTTTTGATTTTCTGTCCCAAACTTTCAAAGAAGAATTCAAAGCCATTCACTCCAAAACATGCCCCAGTTCAGAAATCAAAACATTCTTCCTAAGCTACACTCCCTCCACTCTCTCATGGGAGAGATGGAGAAAAAGAGTTTCCCAGTACTGGTTCTCCTCCTTACAGACTATCGAATGGTATTCTTTCAACTTCACCAAGCTTTCTTAAACAATTCCTATGCTTCACTGCCCACTTCCTATTTTATCAGTTGTCAAGAAGCTGCATGTTCATTTTTGTGCAAAATAAGAGTAACTCATTTTTAGTATTTGTTTTGGGATACAACTCTTGTGCCCTTTATCATTACAAGATTAATATTTCTTTATTTTACTGGTCCTATTACACTTAAGTCTTGTTATGAGCTGTCAGGAATCCCTTGGGAAAGTAGTTGGGGTATAAATAATAAATTGATAAAAGAATTCATGATTAAAGAGAAGCTAGAATCCATCAATCTTCTGCTAACGTATCAGGAGTGAATATCAAAAGGCTACATTAACAATTAGCTTACAACGTATTGCTTTATATAATCATACATCCATATATTTGCTACCTTGCGTGTTAATTCATGGGCAAATTTGGGGGATATTCTTGTGTGGAGTTAATATTACTGAAAAGAGCTTTCAAACTGAGTTTTTAACTAGAAGTTGCTTCACCAGGGCAATAATGAGAACATAACAGGAAAACCGAGCGCTCCGTGGGTAACGCTAATAGCGAACGAGCGTAGGAGGCCCATGGAAACCACTGGAAGTTATATACACACCGAAAGCGTGAGTCATTCAGACCATTTATTCCCACGCACACACACATCCACATGCGCGTGCGTGTGCGCCCACACCCTTCCCAGTTCGCACACCTGACTATGAAAATAAATAAGCAGAACCCTCTGTTAACAATTTTATGGCTCTATTTTAGGCTGCGTCTGAACTTTTGAAGCTGATGAGCAAAACAGGTTCCCATAAAAGATAATTTCATTTGCCAAAATGAAACTACTTTCTGTTATTAATGCTGTAATGAAATGGCCTGAAACATGAATCAGTGATCTGAACAGAAAGGATGGTCCCGTTTCCACCTCCGGCGGGGGTGGGGGGAGTTCTCTAAACAATTACACCCACGGAGAGGGCTGTACAGTTGTATTTTCATCACTGGCCAGTTGAGCTGTGTGGCTGTCATACTTCCCAGTCTCCCCTCCAGTGACAGCCGCATTGACAACATGTTATACTCCACATTGATTTTACAGTTAAGGAGCTGATTGTGATATATAGGGATTTTAAGAATTCAGCTGAGAGGCTGACTTTTGCCTTTTATCATTCCATTAAAATTTTATAACCATCTTTTTCATGTCATTTCATCCATGAATTCTTACTTTAGAAAGTGATAGCTACTGCTGTGAGCATAACTTTCCTCATGTTCAGAGCTTTTTATTGTATTAGCAAACTACCCCAATTACAGTTATTACTCATGTTTTACATAATTGTGGTGACCCTTTCCACCATGCAGTAGCATGCCAGTTGATTTGTATATAGAATTAGATGATTCGGCTTATCGTTTGAAAGCACTAAATTGGAAGAGTGCCGGGAGTCAGGTTTTAACACTTCCCCGGCCAAAGGAGCTAATGAGGCTGCTTTCAGCTTCCCCTCCTGAATCACACAAGTTTAAGGACCCTTCGTGCAACAAGAGCAGGGAGCCTGCTCAGCTAGAGCGGGAAGCTAATAAAATGTATGCTGGCTTTTAAGGGGAAAAGAAATCATGAAATTGAAATTGAACATCTCGTCTTTCCCAAGATAAGAGATCATCTTTAAGGAAAGCTCGTGCTCTGTGAGGGCTGAAAGTGCCAGTTCATCTCATTACCGTAGATGTTTCACCTATAAAACTATCATCCGATTCGGGAGAAATAAAAGGCTTATCCCCATCATAACAGAGAACAAACTGTGTCATTGCTGCTCCTTTTTCCTGAAGAAGCTCACAGTTTGATAGTGTACAAATGAGACATAATTAATTAAGCAAGACCCTGCTGAAAACTCGAATGGAAATGATTCTGATTCTTAAATGTGTATTATTCTTTTTTATTTTTTATTTTTTTAAATTTTTTTTTCAACGTTTATTTATTTTTGGGACAGAGAGAGACAGAGCATGAATGGGGGAGGGGCAGAGAGCGGGGGAGACACAGAATGGAAGCAGGCTCCAGGCTCCGAGCCATCAGCCCAGAGCCCGACGCGGGGCTCGAACTCACGGACCGCGAGATCGTGACCTGGCTGAAGTCGGACGCTTAACCGACTGCGCCACCCAGGCGCCCCTGTATTATTCTTTTTTAGAGGGCGGTGGTGACATAGGGTAAGACAATAAAGGCTTCAGTCTCCGCCACTGATTTTATGGACCCTGGTCTCAGAGGATCTGGTGTTCCAAAACGACATTGGCATCTTGTGAGACTCACGCTTGTTTCTTCTTAGCTAAATCTGAATGGCCAGCATGAATAAAAAAAACAGGATCTGTATCCCTGTTTTGATATAGTGATTGGGGCTGCTACTATGTATCAGAGATCAAAAGTAAGAAAGGTCACAGTGGTTTTAAGAAAGCTTTAAAGAGAAAGTTGACAACAGACTCACACGGAAAATGCGATCCATATCAAAATCGCTGTACTTGCAGGATTTTTCTCCTCAAATCGGGTGCATTACCAAATGGTCAGAAATGGCTTGATTTCAGGGTTAGCACATTGTACAACGTCTTTCCTCTCAAAAAAGTAATTATGACCCTACCATCAGTCCGGTTGGTGACAAATACGTGGATCGTGTTGTGCGAAAGTGCGTTCCTATGGACGCTCACATGACCAGCTATTACTGTAGTCGCTGACTGTGAGAAGCAGTGGTTGCATTTCACATTTAAACCTTGGGTGTAACACTGAATCACGTCCACACACTCACATAATCAACGCTGTTTTAAACAATTACTAAATCCAAGTATATCTTCTCTAAAGATTTTCCATAAAATCTAATGTTCACAGAAAAATCTCATAAATGTCAAAATTGCTGTGGGCAGAAAAGGGGGATATAGTATTTTCTTGATCTGTTGTAGCAATTTATAGATTTCAGGCCGTGGTTTATAAGAATGCTAAATGTTCTGGAATTACAGCTGTTACTGATCAGTGATTGAGCCAGATTTGTGTTATTGCACCATGTTCTTGCTTGTACCTAGAGAGCAGTAAAGCCTCCATATAATAAAAAGCACCTGCATTTTAAATGAAATTTCAATTGAAAAACTTAACAGCCCTTCAAATTGCAGAATTTAACGCAGCCCAGTAAAGCTTAAATAACACTTTGCCTCCGCAGGCTGAGGGGTTTGCATTCAAGGTGACTTGATTGTGTCGCATGGTGAAATTATTTACAATTAAGGAATTTCTCTGGAGGGCTGCAGAATATTTGCTGTTCCACAACACCTAGGCAGGCATATGGTGGGCCTTTTTCAGTATTCATGGAGCCTCCTGAACCTTTATGATAATTGAATCAGTTAGAGTGCTGAGTAGAGCAAGCATAAAACCTGTTAACCTAAAGGTCAGATCTGTGCATTGTTTATTTATCAGTAGGTGAAAGAGCTAAATCGGCAGCTTCTGTCACAGTCACAGTAAAAAATCACCTATAATATTAACAGGGAGTAGATAAATTGCAAAACATGGATTAGAATGATAAACAGAACTAGGTATAATATGGAATATATAATGAGAGATGCTGAAGGATTTTACTGGGCTGTAAAATATGCAGGTTTGTTATGATAGTGTTATTGATTATAATTAGTTACCGGGGCTCTAGAAAAATGTGGTGAAGCTGGAACTTTGCTTACCATAGCCCTCTTGTATATTTCTCTAATAATATCTGTATTTCAGAAAAGCCCTCCTGATATTTTTAATCATTAGCTTTAATAAAGAGAAATGATTTTAATGAAGTTATCTTAGAAAGGAAAATGACAGTTTAGTTCAGCAATATCCAACGAGTACATCTTGCACATTTATGAGCAGTCATGGTTCCTGTCTTTATGACATTTATTTATTTATTAATTGGCCTTTGCCAATTGACGAATTTCATACCTTGATAGGAGGGGTATTTTAACTTCATTTTGAGAAGCTGTGAGAAGTTTCCGAGAGATATCACTTCTTGAATTTATTCTACTTTATAGAACCTGGACCAATGGACCCTCCAGTTCTTCTGGACGTGAAGTCAAGAACGATGTCAGTCATCTGGCAACATCCTTTAAAGTGCAATGGGGTCATTACCCATTATAACATTTACCAACACGGTCATCTCTACCGGAAAACTTCTGGAAATGTCACTAATTGCACGGTGATCCATTTACGCCCATATACTGCCTATAAGTTTCAAGTGGAAGCCTGTACTTCAAAAGGGTGTTCCCTCTCACCAGAGTCCCAGACTGTCTGGACACTCCCAGATGCACCAGAAGGTATCCCAAGTCCAGAGTTGTTCTCTGATACCCCAACATCTGTGATTATATCTTGGCAACCTCCTACTCACCCCAACGGTTTAGTGGAGAACTTCACAATTGACAGAAGAGCCCAAGGGGAGGAAGAAGTTACTACCCTGGTGACTCTCCCAAGAAGTCATTCCATGAAGTTTATTGACAAGACTTCTGCTCTCAGCCCATGGACAAAATATGAGTACAGGGTACTGATGAGCACTCTTAATGGAGGTACGAACGGCAGTGATTGGGTAGCAGTGACCACAAGACCCTCACGACCTGCTGGGGTACAGCCACCTGTGGTGCATGTGCTAGGACCTGATTCAGCTGAGGTAAGACACGGAGTGTTCTGTCTCCTTTGCAGACGTAGGAATTTACCCTGGATTGACTCCGTGTTGAACAGAGCCATCTACTGACAAAACGCATACATTTGCCATTTTAGGCATTCACTGAAAAAACTGGGTTTTGGCCTTTGGCCCAAACTATCTTGAATTCGATGTCAGTTTTTCATTTCTCCCTGTATCCCCTTAATTATATTGTCGAGATGCTTCCATTTGCCTCACACACCTGAAATACTTTGAATGCCACAATGGGATGCTTAGCTTAACCACCACGTCAGATTTAAATAGATCAGAAAATGAGAAGAGATGGGGAAATGCGGAGGAATGGATTAGCATGCTAACAAAAGTTCCAATTATCCATATTCTGATTTTTTTTTAATGATCAAAGAATCAAAATGATGGGGAAAGGAATAAAAATGGCGCATTCCTGGGCTATCTAGAAAGTGTTCAATTATTCACTTCATTCTACTGGGAATGAACTCTAGAGGACAGGATAACTACCATTGTTTTGGCTTGCATACAAACTTCATTCAAGGGAAATTAGTGTAACCAAACAGGAGGGAGTTCTGTAGCTTAGAAGCCTCTTTTGTGTAAATACACACACGCTTCCATGGATTCAGTCTTGTACCACTGCCAAAAGCATTGGTACAGTAGCTTGCTCACCAGAGCACAAAACAAAGGATATTTGCATAACAGCAAAGTTCATCTGTTGAGATTATTCCTTGGATCTATGTTGTGTGTTCTCTCTCCCCCACCAAAAGCAAACACTAGGTGTTGCTAAATAGTGTAAATTGTTGAAGAAATTTAATTTGACCTACAAACTAAAGTCTATTTGGAAAAGCCTTTTTTAGTTTCAAGAAGAGACTGGTCCAAGCAATATCACGGTCAAAGCAATATCAAATGTGTGTAGAATACTGGTGATAATACGCTAAAAAGGAAATTAATTTGAAGTATATGATATACTATGTTTATTATACGACTTGAGCAACCTTAGGAGTTGTTCTTCATTCAAAAGAAAAACAAGACAACAAAACAAAATCCCAAACAAACCTAGAGTTATTAATCATTCCAGAAACAACTTTTTGTTATAATCCTGAGGGAATTTTGCACGATGTCAGTAGCATTACCAATCAATATAATGCAACATAAACACTGTCCCTTCTCAAAGGCAAAGCTATGAAATGGACGTTTTTCTGGATTCTTTATAACAAAAGTTTAATAACTAGTCAGATCTTTAAAAAGAACAAATATTTTCAGAAGAATAATGTCTCCATGCACAAGGCTACTTGATTCAGTGTATGTAGATAATGATCAAAGGTATCTAAAACTAGTGGCCTGGCTTTTTCTTCTTCCTTTTTTTTTTTATTCCAACTTTTGATTTTGTAACCTTATCCAGGAATGGAATAACGTACATGGCTTGTCCACTTGTTAGAGTTAAATTTATTTAGCTTGGCTAGGAAGCTGAATTTCCCAGGCTCACGCTGACCAGGTCAGGAATCTAAAAGTCTCTACATAGGTACCTGAAATATATGGCCACTTCATATTAATGCTAATTTTTAAAAAATCACACCTTTTATTAATTCTCATTTTATTTGCAACTAGAAAATCAAAAGGTAACCATGAAGAGATGCTTTAGGAATAGTCAACTAAATCTAGTATAGGATGATATGTATTTAAATATTAAAACGACATATTTGTGCTTCAGTATTATTGACTCACATTATATTCAGGAAGATCTTAAGATTGCCAAAGTACATCTTCTGGTGATGTGGCTTATCTGGTACACAAAGGCATGTGACTGCAATACAGTGTTCTTTTTGTAAAATATATTTAAAAGTTAAAATGGCATAAAATCTTAATGAGAAGTATCATCATTAGTACACTGGTTAAAAAATTCATTCACCATTTACCACGGAGAGTTATTCTGAGTATTAGGTGAAAGAAATTTTTGATAATACCAACAGCAACAGCACTAATAATAGCTTCAATTCCGCTAACATTTATTGAGCAATAATGCACCTGCATGAGTGCCTATTTTAGTACTGAGAATACACCAGAGACCAAAACAGAATCCCTACTATCACGGAGCTTGCATTTTAGACAGAACTACACAAATAAATATTGGCATTCCCAGAGTGACAAGGACTTAGGAGAAGGAAAAAAAAAAACAGATTAAGAAGAAAGAACACCAGCCTATAGGATGGGGTAGAACAGGAATGGATTGGTATTTCTCCTTAGTTCTTGCCGTGTTGTGCCATGTGTTCTGTTCGCTGCTACACCGTGCTGCCAGTGAGAAGTCACGGTCTAAGCAGAAAAGCAAGGGAAACTCCACCTACTTCAGCCAACTAGAAAACAAGGTAACACAGTAATAAGTGTAAAAAGGTGTGGTATGACTTGGCATAGATTTGAGCTTAAAGAAGGGAAAATTGTAGACCACACTGCATATCAAAATCATATTTTTTATGTTTATTTATGTATCTTGAGACAGCGTGTGTGCAAGTGAGGAAGGGGAGAGAGTGAGAGAGAGAGAGAGAGAGAGAGAGAGAAAGAGAGAGAGCATCCCAAGCAGGGTCTATGCTCCATTCTGAGCCAGACATGGGGCTCGATCCCATGACTGTGAGATCATGACCTGAGCTGAAATCAAGAGTCGTACATTTAACTTACTGAGCCATCCAGGCACCCCCAAAATCAAATTCTTAACATTGTATTTGATTGTTTGATTATAAAGAAAAGAACTAATATATGATGTCACAGAGGTTATCTGAAAAAGTTAAAGTTGTTAGGGATGCCCGGGTGACTCAGTTGGTTAAGCGTCAGCCTCTTTGATTTTGGCTCACGTCATGATCTCACCATTCACGAGACGGAGCCCTGAGTTGGGCTACACACAGGGTGGAGCCTGCTTGAGTTTCTCTCTCTCTCTGCCCTGGCCTCACTCATGCACACACACTCACTCTCTCTCTCTCTCTCAAAATAAATAAACATTTTTTAAAAATTATTTCAAAAATGAAAACCATGCACTTTTATTTGGTATTTAATCACTTAAGAACATTTATTGCATTTTATAAAGTTGGTAAAAATGCTGTACCAATACTGGAAAAAGATAGTTCAGTAACCTATAGATTAATTTTATATATGAATATATGTCTAAAACTTCTCAATAAAATATTAGCAAATTGAATTAAGGAATATATTAAAAGAATGGCACGCCAGGACAAATTTGGCTTGACTCCAAAAATGTCAGAATGGTTCAAAATCAGGACATCTATCAACATACTTCTTAATCAACTAATCAAAGAAAAAAGATCATATATTTTTATCAATAGGTACAGAAAAAGGATTTGTAAAGTTCAGCAGCCTTTTCTAGCAAAACTTCAATGTAAAATCAGATTATGATAAAGTTGACTTATAAGACTGCTGGTGATTAAGACACAATTCTTTTCACTTTATAAGAGCAAAAGATTTATAAGATTGCTGCACTCACTAAGTCTTAAGTATGATACAGGACTAATAAAAAAAACATAAAAATAACTAAGTTGTGGGGCACGTGGGTGGCTCAGTCAATTAAGCATCCAACTCTTGATCTCAGCTTAGGTCTTGATCTCAGAGTCGCGAGTTCAAGTCCTGTGTTGGGCTCCATGCTGGGCATGAAGCCTACTCAAAAAATAAATAAATAAATAAATAAATAAATAAATAAATAAATAAAAGAATAACTAAGTTGTGTAATGATGTGATGTCATGAACAAACTTCCTTGAATGCGATGACGTGGGTGCAGCCCCACCTTCCACAGCTAAAGCAGAATAAAAGACAACAGTCCTGCAGTTCTCAGTCTTCATGTAGTAGAGTCCTTGCTGGGCTCAGACCACTGAAGGACCAGCTGTGTTGTGCGTGTCACAAGAAGCAATAGTGCCCTCCAGATTGTGTCTGCTCACTGTGTTACTTGGGTGTGTACTCTTAATGTTGCTCATTTACAAACAAATCTGATAAGAACCCAAAGTGAAGAGAGTTGAGACTTCATCACCATTATCACCTAATTGTGAAGTATTCCAGTCTTTGATGTCTGCTTAAATCAAACCATAAAATGGATCTCTATATAACATCTTATGGAAGAAAACAAAATAATAATGATGACTACTATTTATTGAGTTCATATTAAGTTCCAGGAATTGCTCTCATTTAGTCCTTAACCCACCCTCTCAGATAGACACTATTATTATCCCCATTTCACAGGAAGGAAAACTGAGAATTGAGAGATGAAG
Source organism: Lynx canadensis (assembly GCF_007474595.2). Lineage (NCBI taxonomy): Eukaryota > Metazoa > Chordata > Mammalia > Carnivora > Felidae > Lynx > Lynx canadensis. Next base: position 53,314,038 of record NC_044319.2, on the reverse strand, counting down.
TAACCTGCTTAAGATTACATACAGAGAAGAGCCGCCTTACCCACCATGGTGGTTCCAAGAGCACATGCTGTTCTCAACTTCTCACTACAGCAAATGGAGAACGTGCTGTCTTCCTAAATGGAAGGAGTTAATTCCACAACATGTCAGTCCTTCTAGGATTGACATATACACCTAACATCATTCAAAATCAGAATGCCAATAATGTTTTGTTTCAAATTGGATAAAATGATCTTTAATTACATAAAGAAGACTAAATAGTTGAAATATTCTAGAAAGTTATGGAAGAAAAGTATACTGAGGTGACATCTTCAGTATTTACACTTATTATAAAGCTACTAAATGACAATAGTATGGTGTTGGCATAACAATAGACAAATGGTCATTGGAGCAGACTAGACTTTAGACACAGATACAAGTATACATGGGAACTTGAGTTATTGTAGAAGAAACATTTTATTTCACTGGGAAATAATGGTTTGCTTCAAAAATGATACCGGCTGACAGTCTATGTGTCAGAAAAAAAATGATCTTTCCATTATATCATAAGTAAATTAAAATTAAATTTAAAATTTAACATTAAAAATATAAATCTTAAAAAATAAGAAGAATTCCATATAATTTAAAGATTAGGGGGCTCTTTCTAAAGAAAAAAAAAGAAAGAAAGAAACTCAGAAGTCTTAAAAGAAAATACAGTTATATTTAACTAGAAAATAATTTGTTTCCTACAAGCCATGAGACTCCCCCTCACCAAAAAAAAAAAAAAAAAAAAAAAGTGGGTACCTCAGTGGCTCAGTCAGTTAAGCGACCAACTCTTGATTTCAGCTCAGGTCGTGACCTCACAAATTGTGAAATCAAGTCCTGCATCAGGCTCTGCACTGGCAGCACAGAACCTGCTTGAGACTCTCTTTTTCCCTCTCTCTGTCTCTGCCCCTCCTCCCCCCACCACACTCTCTCTCTCTCTCTCTCTCTCAAAATGTTTATTTAAACATTAAAAAAAAAAAAAAGTTAAACTCCAAGAGGTAGATTGGGAAAAATCTGTAACACACATTATAGAATAATAGATTATTTCCCCATAACATAGAAGGAACTTCTTATTATTTATTTATTTTTTAATTTATTGTCAATTTAGCTAACATACAGTGTAGTCTTGGCTTCAGGAGTAGATTCCTGTGTCATCACTTATATACAATACCCAGTGCTCATCCCAACAAGTGCCCTCCTCAATGCCCATCGCCTACCTCTCCACCCCCCCAACCCCCCACCCCATCAACCCTCAGTTTGTTCTCTGTATTTAAGAGTCTCTTATGGTTTGCCTCCCTCTCTGTTCGTCACTTATTTCCTTCCCTTCCCCCATGGTCTTCTGTTAAGTTTCTCAAATTCCACATATGAGTGAAAACATATGATATCTGTCTTTCTCTGACTTATTTCTCTTAGTTTAATACCCTCCATTTCCATCCATGTTGTTGCAAATAGCAAGATTTCAATCTTTTTCATTGCCGAGTAGTATTCCATTGTGTGTATATGTATGTACATATATATACACCACATCTTCTTTATTCATTCATCAGTTGATGGACATTTAGGCTCTTTCCATAATTTGACTATTGTTGCTAGCACTGCTATAAACATTGCAGTCCATGTGCCCCTATGAATCACACTCCTGTTACATTTGTATAAATTCCAAAAGTAGTGCTACTGCTGGGTTGTAGGGTAGTTCTATTTTTAATTTTTTTGAGAAACCTCCACCCTGTTTTACAGAGCAGCTGCATCAGTTTGCATTCCACCAACAGTGCAAGAGAGTTCCCCTTTTTCCACAACCTCACCAGCATATGTTGTTTCCTGAGGTGTTACTTTTAGCCATTCTGACTGGCATGAGATTGTATCTCAACGTGGTTTTGATTTATATTTCCCTGATAATGAGTGATGTTGAGCCTCTTTTCATATATCTGTTTGCCATCTGGATGTCTCCTTTGGAAAAGTGTCTATTCAGGGCCGCCTGGGTAGCTCAGTCAGTTAAGCGTCTGACTTCTGCTCAGGTCATGGTCTCATGGTTCGTGGGTTCAAGCCCCGCATAGGGCTCTGTGCTGACAGCCCAGAGCCTGGAGTCTGTTTCGGATTCTGAGTCTCCCTCTCTCTCTGCCCCTCTCTTGCTCGCACTCTCTCTCTCTCTCTCTCAAAAATAATTAAACACTAAAAAAAATTAAAAAAAAAAAAAGGAAAAGTGTCTATTCATGTCTCCTAGAAGGAACTTCTAATAATTTACTTTTTTAATAATTTATGATTAAAAGACAATTCAATAGAAAATAATGTATAAAATATGGATAATTTATTTATTTTTTATTTTTTTTTCAACGTTTATTTATTTTTGGGACAGAGAGAGACAGAGCATGAACGGGGGAGGGCAGAGAGAGAGGGAGACACAGAATCGGAAACAGGCTCCAGGCTCTGAGCCATCAGCCCAGAGCCCGACGCGGGCTCGAACTCACAGACCGCGAGATCATGACCTGGCTGAAGTCAGACGCTTAACCGACTGTGCCACCCAGGCGCCCCATATGGATAATTTAAAGAGGAAGGAAGATATGTAAAGTGTCAATAATATTTGGAAATATTTATAGCTCACAAAAAAGCAAAGAGAATGCAAACTAATTGGAGAAATAATTAAGTAATAATTAAGAACTAAGTAAAATAATAAGTAATACATAAGCACAAACTAAAAAGAGTGGTAGCTTTAATAGTTTATGAGGATACAGATCATGGACACTTTCTTTCATTTTCTGTAATAAAGTGAATTACCTCAACCTTTCAGAAAGTAATCCATCAATAATCATTAAAATTAAACATAACGCACCTTTGGCATAGCAATTCTTGCTAATCTATCCAATAAAAAATAAATACAATGATATGTATATATACATTTTAAAGTATTGTTTTTAGCAGTAGAGAAATGTCAATAGGATAAAAAGCGAATAATTTGTTTTCAATCATGAAAGAAGTATTATGTAATGGCAAAAAACAAAAAACAAAAACGAATATGCCTGTAGTCTATTGTTAAGTGTAAAAATTAAGTTACAGGTTAGTAGGAATAGAATAAACTTTTTTTTGGTAAAAAAAATTAAAGAGAGACAGCTTACATATATGTGGGTATATTTGCTTTGCTTATCTGAGCATACCAGAAAGTATGAAACACTATATCCCAAGATAGTACCTGTTCAATTTAGGAGGGTAGCCTGCCATGGACAGGTCATGGGACGAGGCAGAGGTAAAGAGCCACACCCCACTTTTCATATGTACATTAACAGTAGGTTTTCATTTAAGATATTAGATTTGTATCTTGCCATGAGAGAAAGTGTACACATTTATGTAAGTTTAAAAGAAAGGGATGATATTCTGAAAGAGAAATTTAAGTTTATTTCAACAAATACTTATTATACACCTTGTTCTGTAAGAGAAGCTTTGCCGGGGAGTCTGTTGTCAAGAGGAATTGCTATATGGAGTCAAATGGTCCACACCCTTGGTCCTTGTATACTCACACGTTGTATGAACTAGTGCTAGAATTATGCAATCGTATATAGACATGAAGGCAAAGATGGTCTCTTCACATTAGACATGAAGGAAACTGAGGCTCAGATATGTTAAGTGTTTTGCTCAAAGTCTCACAGCTTCAGTTGAATAGTCTGGATCACCAATCAGGGACATTGATTCTGAACCCATTCTCAACCCATTATGTCAGTCTTCATAAATCTTCATAAAGTTCTTAAATATAGTTTGATGGAGTTAAAAAAGGAAGAAAGTTACAATATTCCTTTGTGTTAGTTTTTCAGGCCAGAGGCCAATCAACTGACCTGCATTCATAAATTTTTGCTTACAGTAGGGATCTTTGGAGGTGCCTTAATTATTTTTTTAATTTTAATTTTAATCTTTTTATTTTATTTTATTTTATTTTATTTTATTTTAGAGAGAGAGCAGGGGAGAGGGGCAGAGGGAGAGAGAGAATCTCAAGCAGGCTCCACACTGAGGCTCCAATGCAGGGCTCGATCCCACAACCATGAGTTCGTGACCTGAGCCAAGATCAAGAGTCAGATGCCCAACCACCTGAGCCACCCAGGCACCCTGGAGGTGCCTTGATTCTTTAAGGGAAGCTACTCTTCAGGGATCTGAAAGAGTTGGTTCAACTCAGTTGCTCCTTAAACACTTAACCAGCTACCCACCTGTTCTTTTTTTCTGAAAAATAATAACTAAACAGAAAAATGGAAATCTAAACAATTATGTACCACTCAACTAAAATAAATAATTATGGTAGTCAGGGCATCTCTGAAATAAACATTATATTTCTAGTGAGAGACTATAATTCTATGTAAAAGATTTCAGTGTAAAATTCTTGTTTTAGAGAGTGCATCTCTTGTTTATTCAGGCCAGGAACATGCTCTTTGATCTGGGTTTTCTGAGATGCAACAATATTTCATAATCCTTCCTGTAGACAATGGATACATAAAAAAAAAACATGGGAAATTAAGCAGACTGATAATTTCAGTCTCATACATTTTTGCCTGCACTGTAGTAAATGTGATCTTGAGCATAGGAAAGAATAGAATAGAATATTTAGGTAGCTGGCTACTTAAAAATCTTGAATGCATTTATTTTTAATAATGGCTCTGGGATATTTTCAGGAAGGTAACCAAGTTAGAAATCATTTCTGTTAGCTTACCAACTATGAGAACAATGGTCTTCTTCACATAAAAGTCCTTCTAAAAATTTCTGTAGAAGTGGATTCATGTCTTCCAACTCACTACTGTCAAAAAGAGTTTTTTTTCCTAACTCTGTAGTTTTTAAATGAGAAAAATAGGTAATTTTCAGATGTAAACATTTATAGTATAGAAAAAAGGGATTTTTTCCCCAAAGATCTTCAAATGACTGTCTTCAGAATAATTACATCACATCTTTTAATCTCTTCTGGATATCTTATTCAAGTTTTATCTTATGAGTGCTTTTTCGCAGTCTGAATACCAACTTCCAAATCAATTCACTGTTAGCTCAACTGCACAGACGATCTCCTAAGTTTTAATTCTTTCAAGTGCTGCCAAACCTTGACCTGAACTCAGAATGTTCTGGCTCGAGAGGCAAAAAAAAAAAAAAAAAAAAAAAAAGTGGTATTCCACGTATCAGTCAGGTTGAATTTAGCTGTCATAACCCTTCCATTTTCCATTTACGTTACAAGCATCAAGAAGTCCCCTGAGTTTGACCTTGACTCATTTTTTGAATCCACAGAGCACTGCACCTACAAAACAAATAGAATCCTATGTCTCTTCTACAACCTTTGCTCTTTAGGTTTCTTTGATGTTCTCTACATCCAGACAAATCTGCTATGCTCATAAGGTACACATTTAAAACTTCTTTCCACCCGAAAACAGTGTGGACCACTCCAAGAAGAAGTTTTTCAAATTAGCAATGATTTCAAACCATGTAGTAAAATCTGAGTAGGAATTGGGCCATTGTTAATTCTAAATGAGGACAGCAGTGAGCAAGCAACTAGACCACTGACATGTGGCGGGAGCCCACTTTGCTGCCACTTACCAGTAAGAATGCCCTCTGGAAATCTCAGGTGATATTCCTTCTGGAGGAAATTGTTTTCTCTTTGATTTAAGATAGAAAATGTTGGTCAATTCTTCTCTATTCGAATTTTTCTATTACTTCTTTCTGACTTTGATTTTGTATAGAGTTACAAATGTGGATATCATTACATATTATTCTGTGGAAATCTGTCTTTTAAATTTTCAAAATAACTGTATGCTAAGGAAAAGAATATAATACTCCATCTCTGCGTGTATGACATTAAATGGGTATACAATTTAGGCCCTGCCATCCAGAATCATACAGTCTATTTAGGAGATGAAATACATACTCTAAACTTTAAGGAACATTGCAAGGCAATGATGAGAGATGAACCAGAATAGTATGTAAAAAAGTGATTTTTTAATGGCCTATGTACATTTTATTAGGGCTCTTTTACCTTCAAAGCATGAGTGTGTTACCACTACAGCCTTACAAAATTTAGCCAAAAAAAAAAAGTAAAAGGAATATTAAACAATGTAGTATCCCATCACAAAATGTTTCTTTCTTTCTCATGCTGAGGTCCATGTGATAGTTAAATAGGATCATCCTTTGCTTGCCATTTTAAAAGCTTATCTCTTGTCTTTGACAATAGAAGTTGCTGTTGCTTTACTTTTTGCATTATGCACACTTGAGATTCAGGAACTCAACTGTGCATCCTCAGAAAATGCAAAGAATGGTCGTCCACCCCCACAGTCCAAAAAGGGAAAAAAAGAAAGAAAGAAAAAGAGGGTAGTTACATATTTAGAGTACACACTAACAATGCAAAGCAGGGAGTTCTGATATTTCATTTAATTGAGCTGTAAACAAGAAAACTGTCAAATCCTGCCGCTGCCCCATTGATGCATGTGGATGTGTGAATTTTCTCCATGTGTGTGCTCTGTGTCCTTTAGAACACCCACAGTGGAGATGAATCGCCAAGGTGTGTATTAGTCTGACAGTCCTAGAAAGTATCACGACTAAAAGCTAAACCCAGGAAACAGCATTTCATTTGGTTCCTGGTGTACTGCTAATTGATCCCAAACCCTTCATTACTGTCTAGTGCAAAAGGCTAAGTCGAAAGGAGGCATTTAGAAAGTGACTTAAGTGAAAACAAGACAGAGCAAAATTCTAGGCCTTGTGAAGTTCACTTGCTCTGTTCCTGTGTTGTCACACTGATTCTAAATTTATCTTTTCTTTCAGGTCACTTGGAAACCCCCACTCATCCAAAATGGAGACATGCTTAGCTATGAGATCCGCATGCCCGACCCTCACATCACAATAACCAATGTTACTTCCTCAGTGTTAAGTCAAGTAATTACTCATCTGATTCCCTTCACTAATTATTCTGTCACCATTGTGGCTTGTTCAGGAGGTAACGGGTACCTAGGAGGGTGCACAGAGAGTTTACCTACCCATGTGACCACCCACCCCACCCTACCTCAGGGCATTAACCCGTTGTTGGCGATTCCACTAAGTGAATCGTATGTTGGGATTTCATGGCAGCCACCATCCAGACCAAATGGACCCGATTTGAGGTAAGAGAAAGTGACTGTGCTTTTGGATTCTATTACGGTCTTGTCTCAAGGAGGGAAAGAAAGAGACTTTTACTCCTGTACGAATGCAGAACTAATTCCTGATTGGATGTCCCCACTCATAACTTGAATACAATTTCATATTGCATATCTTGACTTATATAGAGCCATAGAAGTTCATCAAGATCGAAATATAATTTTGTGAAGCTCTAAAACCCCTTGAAACAACAATCACTGTTGTCTAACAATCTTTGATGTGATCCTTCTCTTGATTTTCAGAATAGATTTTAATTATATGTTAGGCAAATTTGATGCATGTTCTAAATAATACATTTACACAAATATGCCTCAAAATTCCAAAGCTAGCACAGTAGTTCCTTGGCATGGTATTATTATCTGGAAACTTGTAAAGAATGTGGTCAGGGACATAGATAAGATGAAAGGGAAGTGTGTGATTCTGAAATAGCTTTTTAACAGCCTACACTTGACACTTAGCCAAAAGCAGCAAGTTGATAATATTATCATTATTTATAAAGCCCTGATGGGTTGAAGTCTTAGGAAATCATTACCTTTACAAGCATTTTGTATTTCTACTTTGTGTGAAACTGGCGATAAAGTTTTGGCAAATCTGAAATAGAAGAAATCTAAAATGTTATCATTCTTACTGATAATAGTAAGATGTGAATGTAGCTGATTGTTTCAAAATAATTGAATATGTGAATCTTGAGCTAGAAGGCAATGACTATCTGGAAAAAACTTCGTGATTGTAAATTAAGATGTTTTCTTTGCGTTTACATGCACACCCCAGACACTCATACCATGAAACAACCTGAATTTTGGTAATAACATTAGTTGAGATAATCCTGATGTTTCTGCTTGTCTTTTGCTTTAGATATGAGCTTCTCAGACGTAAAATCCAGCAACCACTTGCATCAAATCCCCCAGAAGATTTAAATCTGTGGCACAATATTTATTCAGGAACTCAGTGGTTTTATGAAGATAAGGGTCTTAGCAGGTGAGATTACAAAAACTATAAAAACAAATGCTGGCATTTAGTCTTGGGCACGTTGAATAGTTCAAAGTATCTTAGTGTCTTCATTGTGTGAGCATGTTATCAGTTGTGCAATAAAACATGTTCGGTTATTATCTGTGGCATTAATCATCGAACTGCAACGGTCAGCATGTTTAATGTTTGCCATCTTAACTGTATGCTTAAAATAAGCCTTTTGAAGTCAAACTTGTACATGTTGGAGCCTTAACCTATTGCCTTTATCACAGCTCCAGCAAGACATGAAAACTTAATTGAAGAATTTGGAAATAGCAAGCATATTCGAAACGGGGGGAATGACTGGGCACTGACAACATGTTTACTATAACTTCTAGAAAATAATTGTTATAATCGATTCAGTCCACACAAAAATTATTTACTTAGCACACCTGGGACTTGGAAGAATTCAACCGAGGGTTCAAAGGAACCAGGAAACAGGCAAATAGGCAATGTCAGCAGAGAGCAGTGCGTGGGAGGAACCGCAGACCTGGGTCTGTGTCACCCTGAGCTGGAGAGCCAGGTTTGTGACCTTATGCAAGTCACCTACTTTCTCTGGGCTTAACTTTTGTTGTCTAGAAAATGAGGAGATTGGATGGGATTAAATGACTTCTCAGCTTTGCTGAGTCCAAGCAATGCAATCAGATTGCAAAAGAAAAACAAAAGCAAAACAACAAAAAACCCCGCAAATATTATTTTATGAACACTTTTCAGACACATTTTTTTAATAACTTTTCTATCAGCTTAATCATTTTCCTGGATGCCCCACTGACTAGCTCTACCCTGAACTCTGTTTACAGCTCTGGCCTTGCCTCCCCCACCCCCCTTCCCCACCTGGGCTCCCTTCCAGCCTCATGAACATCACTTCCAGTGCCTCTGACATGGACCACTTGCTAACTCACCTTCCCCCCCATTGCCGTCCTCTCCCTTTTCTCTGACTAGATTACCCTTCACATCTTGGTCTGAAAGTGGGCTTCCCTGCCCACTCTTGCTGGTCTGACTCAGCTGCCCCTTTCATGTATCCTTCAAACGCCCTCACATATCACTATTGTCACTGTAATGTACTGGCCTGGCTGCTTGGCTGGACACCCCACTGTATCGTCAGATCCACCATGAGGCAGGGTTTTCTCTTGGTGACCCCGTACCCTCAGTCCCTAGCATCCTGCCTGGCACGTGGTGGGCCCCCGGATGGTTGTTAAATGAAAGAAGATAGCAACTCAGTAAACAGTGAGTTATTTCATTTCTCTGTGCCTTAGGAATATTAATTGTAGTGTTATTATCTTTGGGGAATGGATAAAACCAAGGAAAATCCCCTGTCCATCTTAAAGGATTGTGGTGGGGAAAACCTTACAGATATTCTAAGGTTCTTGGGGGGAAGCAACATGTAAATCTGATGAAGCAATAGAGTGAGCCCCAGGAAGTTGCCATTTTTGTAAGTCCAACCTCAATCATCATGGTCACTAGACTATTCTCCACTATTTTGGGTTCATTATTCACTTCACCCAACATCGTTCTGTAATTATTTCTTCTTGCTTACTATATGCTGAAAGGCACGGGGATGAGAAACAAAAGTGAATTCAGCATAACTCTTGCCCTCAAAGACCTCACACTCTAGTGGAGGAAAACACATCACACACATGGCTGTACACGTATTAATTGCTTTCATCTCAGTTAACTGCATAGTCACCAACACTGCCTAGGGAAATCATATAGAAAAGTAGCTTTCTATGACCTGTGAACTCTAAGTGCCTTAAATATAGCATTTTCCAATATAAATAGGACTTGACTATTTAACATTATAGTCAGATGTTTAGCCATGAGATGTTCGTCTGAAAAAGAGAATAAATCTCAGAAAGTTAATGTTTCTTTATAGAAGAAATGAAAACGTATTAAAGAATTGGACCAAAGTCAAACATTTATTATTGAATTTTTAGTGATGCCTTTAAGAATTTTTAATGAGAGGTCCAAATCTAAGATTTAAGAAAAGAAATATAGTTAAATCTCCACAAATTAAAGTGAAACATAAGGTGACATAACCACTTTGTTGACAGCTGCTTCTAGAAGGGAAGTATACATCTAACCAATGTGCTGAGGAGGTATTTTGACTAGCCTCATAATGCTAAATGTCAAGGGTTTTTTGTTCTGTTTTTTTTGTTTTGTTTTGTTTTCTGCTAGGACTAGCAAAAAAAAAATCTTTTTTATTCAAATAATTGATATGACCCATGTAAGCAGCGTGTGATAAGAAACAATATGCATTTCTTTTTAATATTAAAAATAAATGGAGTGTGTCTTCACATTATGAGAATTTTTTTTTTTAGCCTTATATCCTTTATAAGTCCAAACAAAGCTAGAGGCCCCTTTAGCCCATGGAGGGTTCTCTCAAAACTCTGAGAGAAAACTGGAAATTAGTCCACTGGTGGGCACTGTGGGCTGTGACTGTTTTTCTGTTAAGAAGTGATCTTTTTTGGGGGCACCTGGGTGGCTCAGTCGGTTAAGCATCTGACTTCGGCTCAGGTCATGATCTCACAGCTTGTGAGTTCAAGCCCCGCATCGGGCTCTGTGCTGACAGCTCAGAGCCTGGAGCCCGCTTCGGATTCTGTGTCTCCCTCTCTCTGCCCCTCCCCTGCTCCTGCTCTGTCTCTCTTCCTCAAAAATAAATAAACATTTAAAAAAAAAAAAAAAAAAAGAAGTGATCTTTTTTGGTAGATGTCGCCATTACCCACCTTGACTGCTGGCAATCAGGGTTCATCACCCCTGCTGGTAAACTAGCAGCCTCTCAGATCGCAGAGGGGAGGACCTGAGCCCTCAGCTCACTTTGTTACACACCTGTCTAGCAGCTCTTCAATGACCCTACCCTTTGGCTTTGATTTGTCTTGCTGACTTGTTTGGCTGGCTGTTTTTAGGGTGGGGGGCGTAATTGAATTCTAATGCCCTTACGAAGAATATGAAATTTCCTATTCACCTCAGACTCCACCATTCCTTATTTCCTTCTTACCTTACATATACATAAATAAGTGGAACATTGAAGTGTTTCTTCCCAACTTGACCTGATATCACCATAGCTACATCTGGAATCAGCTTTAAAAATGGACCTTCTCTTGATATAAAAAGTAAAATTAACTTGAGGTTCACTGGGCATCCCTTTAGGGATGTATCTGTGAGTGTAAATATAAATTGAGGTCAATTCCCTTGGTCAGTGGTATATTCTGGTTAGTACGTGTGTGTGATCTATAGAAAGCATAGCAATTATCTAAATTGTTATTATATTCTGAAATTCAAATCATTCTGGTAGTTTTTTTTTTTCCCTTTATATCTCCATGTACCAAATGGAATATTTGGAGCTAACTACCTAGATAATTTAGTTGAAACAAAAATTCTTTTGTTCTTATGTTCATCTTGGGTAAGGGGTGATTTTGTCTGACTTACACATCCAAGTTGCCTCATTATTGAATTTTGCTCTGTGTAGACAAACTCAAGTAACTCTAGGTTTATATGACATGTCAGTTTCTAACTTTCCTTCCTTAATAGTGCAAAACAGCCAAGTTATGGTTGTTGGGGGAACCATAACTTCGGATTCCCTGACATTTTCATCACTTGGAAAACCTGGTAAACATGCTGTTATCATCTGATGCTGCTGAGGTGAGCCCGACAGGGTTTAAAGGGGGCAGCGACCTCCTTCACTGTTAGCATCAGCCCACGCTCATGATTTGCAGTGCCTTGTTTTCTGAGTGATCAAACAAAACTACCAAGAACACAGTGATGGCATGCCCTCCTTTTTTGTTTTGGATTTGATGTAGGAAGAACAAGTTATAAGAAATAACAGATTATGACTTGTAGATTATAATAACTTAGCTGTGATTAAGTTTATAAAGGGTGGTATGTTCTAACTCCTGTTCCTTTATATTATTTATAAATGTCTGTTTTCTTTCACAATGACAGTCGGAAAAGAGGCCTCCGTGTGACTCCTCAAGGATTCACTAACTGACTTATCTTTAAATGAAAGTATTCAAAATTAAATATTCATCTTATTTTCAAAGAACAGTTGGACTCGAGTGTTTTAAAATTAAATTCTTTGGCTAAATATACCACAAAATCTAAGTTTCTATTTTACTGACATAGTTTCTAATTTTTTGAAACCTTCCAAAATGAAATGTTTCAAGCCCTAAAAGAGGGTGTAGGTTCTAGGGGATAATATTCTAAAGAATGTACTTTTCATTCCCCTCCTTCACAATAAGATCAAGTGTACATAGCTGACAGGTCCTGCTTTGCTAATATGGAAAGATTGGGCCGGTTCCATGGCACCTGTTTCTGTAGTGTAAGTGTATATTTAAGCTGTAGCTGTTAAGTAAAAGTTAACTTTGTACACACAGAGGGTGAGAGGAAGGAAGACTCTTCTCCCATGCATACTAACATGAGGTAGAGCCTATTATCTTCTTCGTTAATATCAAAATGTGAGTCCATGTTGACTCTCAGAATGAAAGCCGACTTCTGTGAGGATTGGTGTGCAATCTCATAGCAAGGTACCTGATTCAAAATGAGCAACTATGTGTCTCTTTCACATTGACATTACAGTACTAGACTCACGGTGCATTTCTCATTGAGATTTTTTTTTTCATTGTTCTAAATTTACCTCAAGCTATCTTTTTCCAAGTGCCATCATATGAAACCTTTCCTCATGAAAAATGAGCCTCCAAATGCGGAAGAATGCATTTCGTCCTAGGAATTTTTTCCCCTAATATTTTATTCAAAAACAAACAAAAAAATTCTGGTTTCTTTGCATTTCCTTCTAACATGATGGCATAGTACAACAAAGCCAGAAATTACAGTATAATTATTTTAGGTGTGGCATTCTGTAGCATAAATATAGATGGGCTCTTGAGATGAGAGCTGCAACTTGCCTTCACAACCTAGAAAGTACCATATTATGAAAACTTCCAAGGGTGATAAGCATTACTCTTCAATATCAAAAGAAGAAATCTTCAGTAGCATTTTTAGAAACAGCACATAAGTGGTTTAAAGAAAAGGTAGATACCATCATTGAGATACTCAAATAACTGCAGATTTCAGCAGTAGAAACGGTGTCGCGTTTTCATTGGTTTACTTGTTCATCCCCACAAAGGATTTGGGGGTGTAAGGAACAGCCGGCTGGCTTCTATAATCCCCCACGTGTGATGCCGCACTCGAGCATCCGTTGGCTCGTGGCAGATATGAAGAGAGTTAGTGGGAGAAGCGGCTGAATAGCTTGCATTTTCAGAAGCATGATTTATACTGGTGACAATATTGACACATGAATTCTGTTAGGACATCAATAATGTTGACACATTTTTAATTCTGATGAAAACGACCTGAGGCATTCTGTGGCTGCACTGAAGAATTTTATTGGTTACAAAAACACATCAGACCCTTTCAAGATACAAGCCTCCACACGTTTTGCCATGGAATAGTTCTTCCCACTAGACACATGTCTCCACTGGACAGTATGGTGCTTGTCATCAACACCTAGCCCAAATGTTACCTCCTCTGTAAAGACGTCCTGACTGGGTAAGGTTAGATTAGATGTTCTCTCTGATGCACGTTTGAAGAGAAAAGAATCGATGAACACATTTTTAGGGGTTTCATTTAAAAATATATTTCTGTAAAGCATACGTACTCCAGGAGAACAGATATGACATTTGTTACGATGGTTAGCACCTAGGATGTTGTGAGTGTTCAATAAATACTCCTGAATGAATGAACAAATGAATGAATAAACGAAATGATGTGCCAAACAAGAGAGAGCAGTATAATGTGTAAAAGAAGCATCTTGCCAAAGTTTCTGTAGGGCTTATTTCTCTATTGGACAGATAGGTTTTTGTGACACTAATCTACCAAATTATATATGACCTTAAAGTTATGAGACCGAATGCCTTAGTAACTATGAAATATCCATTCGTTCACTTATGCATTTTTCTACTCTGTAAATAAACAGATTCCTGGGGTCATAAAAGCTTCAGCATTTGAACAGAACCTAACCTTCTAATTCACTTGAGTAATAACAACTGAACCTTGAAATGAGTACTGTTCCATAAATAAGTTTTTAATATAAATTATCTTTTACAAGGAAAAATACCGTAGTCATTTGTACAACACAACAAGGTTTTCTATTTTCTGTTTTCTTTGGTGAAGGGAGGGGCTTGAGGATGGTCTCAAACAAATTAGTGATTTACAGAATAACTATTGGGTTTTTTTTTAATTTTTTTGATGTTCATTTATTTTTTGAGAGAGACAAGAGCATGAGTGGTGGAGGGGCAGAGAGAGAAGGAGACACAGAATCTGAAGCGGGCTCTAAGCTGTCAGCACAGAGCCAGACCCAGGGCTCGAACCCACAAACGATGAGATCTTGACCTGAGCTGAAGTTGGGCACTTAACCGACTGAGACATCCAGGCGCCCCTAGAGAATAACCATTGTAATAGCCCAGTCGTTCTAAGTTGACCCCAAACAGTTGGTTTTACTGGCTACAGATAGACTCTAAGTGTTCATTCACTTTGGAGATGTCAAAAGCTGTTTGCTACAGGGTTTCAAATGGTACATTTTTCAAGACATACCTAGAGAACACGATTAGTATTTGGAGAAGAAATTGGTTGATATACATATGTTTTGCATGAGTATATGATGTCAATCCATCTAACATTTTTCTTTTATAAGTATTCTCTTATTATTAACGAAATGGCATATTGCATGTGATGTTAATAATCAACACGTAGGTCCATCTAAAAAATAACACACCTTGAGTAGATGAAGAAATACCACTTTAAGCACACTAATATATACATTCTTTTTTGACACGAAGAGGTAAAATATAAACTGACCCACGTAGTTGTAAGTATCTATATTAACTAACATAAAGATTAGGTTTGGGATGCCAATGGAAACAGTGTATTTTAGTATTCCATGTAAGAGAATCCAAGATCTTATATCCTGAAATTTTAACTTAACCGTGAAAGTTAAAGAAAATGCAAAAGACAAATGCATGAACTTCAAGTCAAATGCCTATTGATTTCTCAATTAAATAAAATAATAAATAGTGGAAAGAATTTAATATTAGAAATTGAGGAGAGTACAGCTTTCTTAGTCATCTTAACTAGTGGTATAACCTCAGGCAAACCACTTAACTTCTCAGAGTCTTAGTTTTCTTACCTCAAAGATGGAGCGGGTTTTTTATTATTTGAGTTAGAGTCAGGTCTCACTCAAAAATTCTAAATATTGCTTTGCAAACAGGACTTTTCAGTTACATATATCTATATGGCCTCAATTTCTGCTGTGTAGATATAAAACATGTATTTTACCACACCTAAATTATAATGAAATAGCTTAAATTGTCACGTGACAAACTGAGACCCTACAGAAATTTTTTACAATTTATCACTTATTCACCTGATGATATTAATTCCACTTGCAGAAAAGAATCACACAAATGGTATCCCTTTAAAGCCATAAAGATTACTAAATGAATAATAGCACAGACATGTGGAAGAAAAATTCGAATATTGTAGGAGGGAAGATTAGGCATCCAGCCTCTAGCTAAATTTGTTTTAAGCCATTTTATGAAGTAAAACACAATTAAAAGTATTTCACTCAGGGAGAGAGCTAATGAAGCCAAGGTCGCTGGTTCAATTCCCATGTGAGCCATTAGCTTTTGTTTCATTC
The DNA here is from genome assembly GCF_007474595.2 of Lynx canadensis. Lineage (NCBI taxonomy): Eukaryota > Metazoa > Chordata > Mammalia > Carnivora > Felidae > Lynx > Lynx canadensis. The sequence continues at coordinate 53,298,185 of NC_044319.2, read as the reverse complement.
TTTTGTCACAGACTTGCTACCCTCTTAACCCCAACTCACCATCCTTCAAATTCATACTGGTGGTTACAGAGGAAATTTGGTGAGACTGTTTGGATACCTAAGCAAAAATCTATCCCCACTGCCAGAAAAATAACTCAAAGGTCAAGCCCCAGTCATATGACATCATCCAAGTATTGACAGATCAGATTATCCTTAAGATTATTATTGCTATTATTATCACCATCATTATCATGTTGGCAGCATAGCATCATGGCTAAAAGAGCAGGCTCTAGAATCAGACTGTCTGGGCTTGAATCTGCACTGTCTCACCAGCTTGACAAATTGGGCAAGTGATTTAACTCTTTGAGCTTTATTTTCCTCATTTTCAAAATAGTTGTCATAATAGCACCTTATGCGGTAATTGTGAGGTAGTGAGTTAATGCATGTGGAAAATACCTGAAACAAATCGACTACTAAGTAAAGGTTATTATTATCTTTCCAATTGTCTTGGTCCAGTCAACTATTTGGCACTTGCTGAAAGCATTTGCATTAGTTTCCCGGGGTTGCCAGAAACAGACTGGGTGGCATAAAACAACAGAAATTTATTCTCTCACATTTCTGGAAGCTAAGAATCTAAACTCAAGGTGTTGTCAGAGCTATGCTCCCTCCAGTCTCTGAGGAAAAATTGTTCCTCACTTTTTCCAACTTCTGGTCGTCCCAGTTGTTCCTTCGCTTGTGACCGTATAACTTTAATTTCTGCCCCCATCTTCACATGGCCTTCTTCTCTCTGTGTGTCCCCCTATGTGTCTCCTTATCAAAAGTTTCCTCTGTTTTCTCTTATAAAGACATCAGTCCATTGAATTTAGGGCTTCCCAAATCTAGTAAGACCTCAACTTGATTACATCTGCAAAAATCCTATTTCCACCTAAGTTCAGTTCACAGGTACCAGGGGTTAGGACTTAAACATATTTTGAGGGGGGACACAATTCAACACATTACAGCTTACACAGCAGAAAAATAGGAAAGAAAAACATGAGGAGAAAGGGTAAAACAGACAAATGTAGAAATCTGATGCTAGTACTTATTTGGGGAAAACAGATAAACAGCTTCCAAGAAATCCCGAAGCCCTTTCCTGTCACTACAGCAGAGCAACACGTTCCATGTGGCTGAGGCAGAGCCTCATGTCTTTGGGCTGTGAGTGAGATGAGACAAACAGACCTCTACAAAGGTGGGAGCAAAATGCTGGGAGAATCCCGGCAGAGTTATTTTGCAGAATCCTGCAAATGGCGTCTACTCTTTGTCATGCCTGATAAGGTGTGACTCACGGAGACAGATTCCACAGGCCCCACATTGGATACAAGGCATCCTGGATGATGTGGGAAACCCAAATAAGGTGACGATGATCTGAAGCCAGCACTCGTCCTGAGTACTGGATGGCTCCGGGAATAGTTATGTGTCATGCAACACGTTTAAGCAAGTTTCCCGATCCAAGCTATTGTCCAGACAGGGTCTATAAATAACATATGACTGTGTCTAGAAATAACATCTTCCTATCTGGGCAGTTGTGAACCAAACAAAGAGAGCATGGTAGTCTTCTGCCTGTAAGAACCAAAAAGGATAAAGAATTGATGGCTTTACTCAATCATGGATTTCGTATATGACTCGGGAAATATTCATCATATGACATTTCCATACCCAGTACCCACTTTGCTCCTTCTGCAAAGCAATATTCAGCTTCCACTGTACTGAGTCAAGGAAATATGTTCACACGATTGCAAAATACAGCTCGCTATAGCAAACCTCTCCGCGGGAGAATGTTGTACACTTTGGTCACAGTTACGATTTAATTTAGGGGTTTATCTATCTTCCAATGAGATTATGGGGAGAAAGTATAGGTACAGGAAGAAAACGGTGATGAGGGATTCTGATATTTGAAAATGGATGAGTTTCCCCAAAAGAAGAGCATAAAACTCTCTGGATCAAATTCAGATAGAAAGCTGGCAGGTTGCCAGATTTGTAATTGCATCTTGAATTGAGCTGTAATCCTTACCACTTCTGAAAACAATAAGAATGAGAAAATGATAAGCCGCATTTGTTTTAAACAGTGGGTATTTGCTTTAGCATTCCTAATAAAATATTTTTCCTGACACTCTGGTGAAGGCTCCAGAGTTACAAAAACAGTGATATGTCTTTGTGTAGGGAGGAAAAGGAAGATAATTCTATTTTTTAGGGGAAACAGAAAATTGTGCATTTTGAAGGAAATCCTGTATTCTGTGAGGAAAAAGAAAACTGTGTGTTTTGTTTGCTGTAAAAGAGAAACTTATAATGACCTTTTAAAAAACAACCTTTTAGGTTTACAACGTACGAGTATAAGGTGTTTGTACACAACGGCGTGGGTTTTACACCAAGCCAACCAGCTACCGTGACGACATTAGCTGGTCTTCCAGAGAGGGGAGCCAATCTCACTGCAAATGTTCTTAACCACACAGCCATAGACGTGACATGGGCTAAACCAAGTAAGTAAGCTTCTCATGCCTTTCTTTCCCCTCAATGTATTAGTACCAAAAATGAATTTAAAGTAGACATGTTAAAAACACACACACACACACACACAGCAAAAAGCCGAGATTTCTGCGCTGTTCTTCAGAGGCAGACTCTCTCTCCCTGCTTCTACATCCTTCCTGGGGCTTCTCTACCTCTTCCATTCCTTTTGGTTGGAAGTGTATTTTCTGTCAGACCAGCCAGTTGTATTGAAATGGCCACATATTAATTTAATACAGTGCAATATTGTGCACTTTCCTAAAAAAAGCTCTGCCCTCCATCTTGTAACTCCTCACTTATTAGCAAGAACCACTGAGTAGCATTGCTGTAATGTGAGGGATTTTTCTGAGTGAATCATCTCCAACCCTGGTTGTAGGCACAATTCCAGCTTGGCACAGGAAAATGGAGCCTGGACGTCATCACTGGACTTGCTTCAATAATGCAGGGGATTCACCCTGGCCCCATTCAGAACATACCTTTATGGGCAGTTAAAACAGCTCACAGATGGATCTAATCTGCTCGGCCACTTTTTAGAAACCACAATAACTGAAGTTCCATTTCTAGTTGGCCAATAGAGTAGCATTTAATAGTGAACCTGTTAATTTGTAGTGATCCATTATCATAATCCGAAAATAACAACACGTGGGGTGCCTGGGTGGCTCAGTTAAGAGTTCGACTTCTGCTGGGTCATGATCTCGCGGTCCATGAGTTCCAGCTTGCTTCAGATTCTGTGCCTCCCTCTCTCCGTGGCCCTCCCCCTCTCACACTCTCTCTGTCTCTCTCTCTCTTTCTCAAAAATAAATAAACATTAAAAAATATTAAAAAACAGAAAACAACCCTGTTTATCATGGAAATATGTATTGTAACCATTCTTCTAAGTATCAGTAGTACCAAATATTGAGAAATACCTGATTTAGAAATCCCCAGTTAAAATGTTTCTCTTATGAAAGGAAACTGTACCTGCCAGGGTAATCATCTACTATTACATAGAAAGATACAAGTCTACTCCTGGTTGGTGAGTAGCAACCACATGATTTTGACTCAACTTTTGAGTTTTGTTACAGCCTAAGACATGCTTCCTGTACCACTGAGAACATCTGAGTGAATTTGCTTTCATGTTGCATCAGTTGCGAATTAAAACCAGTATTAGGCGACATTAATTGTAAATTAAAATCTGTACTGGTTGTGTTGATCTCCATTGCCGCTAAGTAACCCTAGGGTTTTTATAAGGTTGCAGGTTTCTAATAATCAGTGTCACCTCTTTTGGGATCTCTTAAACCATTTGAATGGAAGAACGGAAGTTAATCGATGCTTATGATTACCCTCTGAGACACCTCTGGGAAAAATATGAAGTTTTTATCTGGAGATGGATTGTTACGTATAATATATTTTCACTCATCTCCCTCTTCCTCTACTTTACCCACACCACCTGATTCATCTTAAGAGCCTGCTCATAAAGGTGGATGTCCTGCCCCTCATCTGACATTTGAATACTGCTGTTAAGATCCAGCTGCTGAATTTTCGCCAATATAGGTCCTTTACGTTATAATTGGAAGCCCGAAGTAAGCATGCTTATAAAAACTGACAAACCTAATGGATCTGTAGCAGCTCACTGAAGTTTCATTACCTTGGTAATCCGAACCTCTGACCTTCGGGATGTAGGTAATGCAATCTGCCGTTATTTCCATTCATACCTTAGAAATATTCCAGATAACTATTTGTGAGCACAAAGGTTAACTCTCAGAAGAGGGTCAGCTCTCCGAAAGCTTGTTGCGTTATCATTTTCTTCCTCTGTGCAACCTGCTCGCCTAAGTAAATTAACTGGTCACTCCTCGGTGATAGGGCCACCTAGTTTTTGTAATTTAAATGCAAGTTGTTTTCTTGATTCGCAGGATACATTTGGCACATTGTTTAATATGCTACAAGGCAGGAAACTATGGGTTGAAAGTCAGCTGGATAAATTTATAAATATTTACTTATTAAAAATTGTCTTTCACAAAAAACATAAAATGTGTTTTAAAAAACCATATTCTTTCTAAACTATCACCTCCATATGTACACACCATTTTGGTACCTGTATATTTCTGCTAAATTTTTACTAACCACGGATGAACAGGAATGTTATTGAACATTCTAGAAGCACCCATTTTAAACTTTTGCATCTCGGGGTGCCTGGGTGGCTCAGTTGGTTAAGCGTCCAATTTCGGCGCAGGTCATGATCTCATAGTTCCTGAGTTCGAGCCCCGCATCGAGCTCTGTGCTGAGCTCAGAGCCTGGAGCCTGCTTCGGATTCTGTCTCCTGTTTTCTCTCCCCCTCCCCCTCCTCTGGGAGCTCACCCTCCGTCTCTGTGTCTCTCTCAAAAATAAACAAACATTGAAAACAATTTTTTAAACTTTTGCATCGCTATGTGATATCGTGTGAGGTACACGCACCCCCACATTTCTTCAATTCAGTTTTAGGGTACATGTTGCAAACTGACAGCACATAGGCCACATTTACTCCCCCCTCCCCCCTACACTGTTTTGTCTGTAGTATTTTTAAAAAAATAACAATCAGAAGGTCTCACATAATGATGATGATTTGAGGATTGGTTTGAAAAATCAATTGATTGTGTGAAACTATTCCTGCGTTGCTGGGGGAATAATACCAATTGTCACTGACTAATGGCTTCTGCTTCAGACAGGTCACATGCTTTCTGTCTTCCTGGTCCCCATAGGGATAGGAGGTTCTTATCCCTGTTAGATATAATAAAAGAAAATATTTCAGCCTAAATGAAATACCATGAAGATAAATTATATTAGTGAAAAAAATCATATTTTTATAAAAAGAGATACAAAAACACCTTCAGTTAAATTATACATGCCATTCTCAGAAAGGCCCTATGAGATAGAAACTGGAACTTTGTAATTCACTCAACATTATAGCTAGTAAGCAGTCTTCCCAAACTCAGACTAATCAATTTTCAGCTATTTCTCATGCATTTTGCCTCAATGGTTGTGAACATTTGCTGAGTGATTTATTAAGATCCTCCACACTTTGACTCTAAAATAAACAGACAAATAAGAAAATGCCCATGAGGGGATGCAGTGGAAAGGCAGCACGTCTCCTGAGGTCACCTCACTAACAAGGTCACCCATGGCCAGAATAGACCAAGAAGGCACTGGAGGTAGTGAGAGAGGAAGGGACTGAAAAAGAGGAATGAAAAATCATCCAAATGCTGTTCATCTTACCATCCATCAAAAGCTCACCCCAACCTTCGGGTGTTCACATCTTGTACCACATCTCCCTCCCTTTCCATCTCTCTCCTTCCTCATTTTCACCTGCCCTCTCCTCTTTCTCCTTTTCTCTTCTACCTTTCTATGTCTTTCCTTTCCTTCCTTTTTCTTCCACAGACATTTATTTAGGACTTCTTTCTGTCCTGGGCACTGGTAGTACAGTGATGGCTGACATTACTCCTGCATTACAATATCTCAGTAAACTCTCTGGAAAATTCACAAAGTATGAAGGTGTCACCATTAAGACAGTAAGTTTAAATCCACAAGAAAGGCATCTTCATCATCTTGATCTCTTAGTCAGAAGCCACCAAATTTTGAAGAATTTAGATTGTCCTAAATTTAGAAGAATTTCTGACTTTGTCTGAATTTATCTTGTTCGAATGGCAATACATATCAATAATTTCCAATGTCAGCTCTTTTTTTGTTGGTTTATTTATTTATTTTGAGAGAAAGAGAGAGCATGAGGAGGGGAGGGGTAGAGAGGGAGGGAGGGAATCCCAAAAGGCTCCATCCTGTCAGTGCAAAGCCCCATGAGGGGCCCCATCTCATGAACCTTGAGATCATGACCGGAGCCTAAACCAAAGATGAACGCTTAACCTACTGGGCCACTTAGGTGCCCCTGATGTCAACTCCTTTAAAAAGCATCCACCGTTGTTGGTGCACCTTGTTCCTTACTCTTCCTCCTTCACTACAGTTATCAAAGCAAATAGGCTGTGTTTGCCTTTTCTGTGGGCTGCCCTCTTGTTCACTTGTGTGCCTGTTGTAACCTGACCTTCTTCCCTTATACTTTACTGACATGGAAGTCCTCACCTCATGATCCCATCCAAAGTTCTCTTCTCTATGCCATCCCATTGTGTTTCTCTGCCTGTCAATCTAGAGACTACACTTAACCAGCCTTGGAGTTGGTTGTGGCCATGTGCCTGTGTTTATGCCAATAAAATGTGAAAAGAAATTTGTGTGTCATTCTGTATCATAGTCACAAAACATCGGGCAGATGCCTACCTGTTCTTTCTTCATGATTTCCCTGAACTGGAATGTAGACATGGCAGTGTTCGCAGTTTCAACTCAGCAGGCATGGACATAAGACATCCAAAGCCCCATAAGAGAAAGAACTTGGATGTTGAAATGGAACACAATCTGATTCACTCACCTTGGGGCTATTATGTGAGTTATAAATTAACATCTGTTTTATTTAAATCACTTTATTGGTGAGCTTCTTGGTTACCTCAGCTTTGATAACTATCTCAGTCTGTGTTTGCTCATATCAATTCACTTAAGGAGCAGAAATTATCTATCCTGTTTTCATTGCCAAATGTAAAATGATGAATAATTAACACATCTCATATACAATTTCCTTTAAATACAATTTGCTCTGGCAGGCTATTGATAGGAGCTAGGACATAATGAGAGATGAAAGTAGCTCATGAGGTTTCCAAAATGCAGTTATTTGTTTCTGATTGATGCTTCACCTAGATAGAAAGCACGAGATACCTTTTTGAGAAAAAGGAGGAACCTGGCTGGGATCACTGGCCAAGAGGATCTTCCCAACTCTTTATGTGAGCAGTTTTACCCTCAAGCAGAGTCCAAGTAAAGAATTTTCTCAAGAAGTAGTTTGATTAAAAAACAATTGTTTTTTATTAAGTAAACTTTACTGCCAACATACAGCTTGAACTCATAACCCAGAGATCAAGAGTCACACGCTCTACCAACTGAGCCAGCCAGGTGCCCCACAAGAAGTAGTTTTGATAATCTCACATTTTGTAAGAAGTATTTAGTTGATGGCACAGAACTCTGAACCATAGAACGTGGGAAATTGGACACTAATTTGAGAATCTATGAGCAAGACACTTCTATTATAATATAACCTTAATGGAATCCCACCAAATTTTTAAATTTGGACAAAATTACCTCCCAATACACCTGCTAATGAGAAATGTGGCTGAAGAATTCAATCCTAGACAAATTTGGACACCTATAGAATGGAGTGGTTTACTGTAATTGCCCTAGATCAGATCACAGACATTTTTGAAAAAGCCAGATAGTAAATACTTTAGGCTTTGCAGGCTACATGCAGTCTGTGTTGCAACTGCTCAACTTTGCCATTGTAGTGCTAAAGCATCAATAGACAACATTTAAACAAGCACGGCTGTGTGCCAGTAACAGTTTATTATGGACACTGAAATAACATTTTCATATAATTTTCACATGTCACAAAATACTATTCTTCTTTTGATTTTCCCCCCAACCGTTTAAAAATGTAAAAACCATTTTTAGTTTGCAGGTTATGTATAAACAGATTTGGCCTATAGGCCAGATTTTGCCCATAGACTATCATTGGCTGACCCTAGTTTAGATACTAAAAATCTAGAGGATAATAATTGATATTAACAATAATCTTTAAAAAGAATCAAACAGCATTAAAGAGAATAATCTAAGTGCTTTTGCAAGAGGACTTTCAACTAGCCCACCTAACAGCTGCTTTAAAATTATTTAGGAATCTACTACAGAAGAGAGGGGATTGTTGTATATTTGAGAATCTGCTACAGCTAAGACCAATTTTTTTAAGCTTATTTATTTATTTTTAGAGAGGCAGAGAGAGCATGAACAGGGGCAGAGAGAGAGAAGGAGAGAGAGAATCCCAGGCAGGCTCGGTGCTGTCAGCACAGAGCCCAGTGCAGGGCTCTATCTCTTGAACTGTGAGATGGTGACCTGAGCCAAAACCAAGAGTCAGACACTTGATTGACTGAGCCACCCAGGTGCCCCTAAGACCACATTTCTGATCAACCCATACAGATTACCACCCAAAATGGCATTTAATAACAAAAATTGTGTCCAGAGGTTATGACCTTCTTCAGTTCACTGAGATTGACCTGATTGATATGCTACAGTTAGAGCAACACCTTTACTCAGATAAATTTATGTGTTCTATAAAATATGGGTTGCACAAAATAGGATTAGAATATCTGAACAAATATAACCTCATGGGAAATCCTCGTTTTTTCTTGTTGCTTCAAACACAAGCTGGCGTGTATACCTCCAAATCATGTAACTCTAACTCAGATATTCACACTTTAATTTCTAAGTCTACCTAGTTGCCACAAAATCACTTAAAATTCAAGAAGTCTCAAGTGAATCAAGTATCAAGTCCTGCATCCCATAATTGTTACTGTGTTTTCTATTTTATGGAATGGGATTCACACAGAAACCAAAACCATAAATCTGAAAATTCTGAAGCTCTTCCTCATCCCTTCTAACCCCTCTGGAGCCACTTAAGGACCTTGACTCCTTCCATCTAGTAGGTCCACCATTCCTTGGGCCTTCCCAAGTCCTCTTGGTGGAAAAACTAAACACAGAGATGGTCCGTTTCTCCAACAGTGGCACAAACTGGTCACATGACCTCACCCAGATGCAAGGAGCCCAGAAAATATATTCTGGCTATTTGACAAGAAGACAAAAACATGGGTGTTAGTGAATGCTAAATTTTATCCCCTATAATCAGTTCTAAAGTTAAATTGCTATGTGTCCCATTAATGCTATTGATAGTTACTGCTATCTTTCTCTATTTTTCCATGATGTTCTATTTTATGTATGAAACAGGATTTAGTGTACTGTTACTTTCATTGCCCTTCTCACTTTCCATTTTTAATGTCTGATTTATAAATTATTATATAATTATTTTTTCATAATTATTTTCTTTAAATAGTTTCAATTTTCTTTATCAATTCCAAATTTTCTCAATCTTGAATTCTGGATTTTGAATTACCTTTTTTGTCGTCTGGATAATATTGTTGGGGAAATTTTATCATTAACGGTAAATAAATTCATTATTCTTAGTTTTTTTTTTATTTATTTTTTTTTTTTGCCCTACATAAGGAAGTCTCTCTGTTGTATTTGCACATAATGACTTGGATGTGTGTGAAATTCTTGAATCAAAATATTTTTCCTCAAAACTTGATGAAATTGCTATACTGTCTTCAAACATTTGATGTTCCAGATGAGAAGCTAAACCTTATCTGATTTTTTCTCCTTTGTAGATGATCTTTTATTTTATTTTATTTATTTATTTATTTTAAACTTTATTTACTTGAGAGAGAGAGAGAGAGAGAGAGAGAGAGAGGAGAGAGTGCACAAGCCAGGAAGGGGCAGAGAGGGAAGGAGAGAGAGAATCCTAAGTAGGATCCACAGGGTCAGTGCAGAACCCAACACAGGGCTTGATCTCATGACCTGTGAGATCATGAACTGAGCTGCAATCAACAGTCAGACAGATGCTGAACTGACTGAGCCACCCATGCCCCCCTGTAGATAATCTCTCAATTTTTAGTTTACCTTTGAAATGTTATAGCATTCCATTAAATGTCTGTGTTTGGATATATTTCCATTATTTTGATCAAAACTGCATTAATCTATTCAATTTATGGACATAAGCCTTTTTGGGGGGTATGGTTTCATGAGGTATTTTATGTCCATGATTATTTATTCCATGTATTTTTCAAGTTGATTAGGTATTTTTGTTCTCTGCCCTCAATATCTGTAATTCTGACTTTCACGGATTTCTTCTCAGTTGTTTTCCTCTTTATTCTTTCCAACTGTGCATTTTTAACTCCTCTCTTTTCTACTTGCCATGCAGATTCAGCCATTGCTTTTTATGTTTCCTCGCTTTCTTACTTAAGCAAGATGACTTAACATCTCTGTCTTCATGTCTGGCTTTTCATGATTACGTACACGTTTCCTAGAGGCTTCTTTTTCAGAAAGGCATCTCCCTTTTGTTATTTTTAAGAACCCAGAGCAAATGTTTTGTAAAACTTTCATTCTCAGAGAAGTAATACACACACAAATCTGCTTTTGAAAGTTCTAGACAGTGTTTTCCTATCTTATACCGTGAAGAAGCCTTGTAACTTAATATTTTTCTTTTAAAAAAGGGAACTGTATTCAGGCTTAGCTTTTACCAATACACAAGGAGGATGAGATTTACTTGGCTTCTCATTCCAGCTATTTCTGTTCTAATAGCATTCCTCTCTCAGAGGTAGACTCAAGGTCAGCAGCCTTTAATTTTGTGCTGGCCTATTGAACTGAGGATGTATCTTCTATTTCCTAGACAGCCCAGTGACTTGGGAAGAACCCACTGAAGTTTAAAAACACGTTTGAACAATGAAAACACATACTCTTATGTGTGTACGCCTGCAAGAACTTCTCATCAGATGAGTAGGATATGAAAATATAATATGTTCCTATAATTTTTCTGTGTTTTGGACTCTGTACTCTACTGTCTAAATGAATGAGGAAAAAGAAATGTTGAAGTAGATGTTGGTGAGAGGCAAGACAGTGCAGAAATCTGGCGCTTTTTGCCCAGAGATGCTGCCTGTTTCAGGTTATAGAGGTCTCTATATCATGGAGTAAGACATAACCAATGGAACTGAATCACCGTCTTTTTCTATAGTTGGGGGGAACAATAGATTTTTTTCTATTTCAGATGGGTTGACATATGGTACATGGGTAAGAATGGGCATTTAATGGAATTTTATCCACATATTAACATACAATCTTTGCTCATCTTTGAACTTTGCTCATCTTGAACTTTCAGTGCTAGTTGCAATATTTTTGATGTATATACATAGGTACATTGATTGGAACTTGATGGAAAAGACATCAGGCGCATTTACTAACCCAGGTAATACCCATTAATATTTGCAAGTTTGAAAGCACTGCATTAAATTGTATCTTTAGGGCTTGGATTTCTAACCAGAGTCCTCATTTAACAAACTAAAATTTTACAACATGTACATCAAATCCAGTGAATTTTCCATTATATCTCAACTGCTATAAATTTTTTTTTAATTTTTTTTCAATGTTTATTTATTTTTGGGACAGAGAGAGACAGAGCATGAACGGGGGAGGGGCAGAGAGAGAGGGAGACACAGAATCGGAAACAGGCTCCAGGCTCTGAGCCATCAGCCCAGAGCCCGACGCGGGGCTCGAACTCACGCACCGCGAGATCGTGACCTGGCTGAAGTCAGACGCTTAACCGACTGCGCCACCCAGGCGCCCCTCAACTGCTATAAATTAATGAGTAATGCAACTGTAAGCCAGTAGAAAATAATTATAATGAAAGAAGGAACTTTTGCACTCATAGCACCAATGGCTTTGCTATACTTGACTAATATCATCTGGGAAAATATTGATGGTTATGAATAACCAGTTCCTGCCAATACATAATAATGACCTCATTATTGAAGGTGCTTACATTTTGTGACATCAGAAAAAAACAAATCTTATCCTCAGAGTTTTCCAGATTCATTGCTAAAGATCTCTTACTATAAACTCTTTCACATATGCTAACATACCAAACCTTTTCAACTATTGCTTGAGCTAAAATCAAAGCAGTAATGTGCTCAGCATTCAGTCTTTATGCAAAACCCTCAAGATCTTAATGAAAAGCGGTCCTTAAAAGAAAGCCATATGTTCTCTAAAGCCATCTTGTGCTACATGGCCATGTATTATGATCTCACATATCAGAGACACTGTACTTAAATAACCATAAAGAGTAATGCCACATTTTCCTTTCAGTCCTTAGACTAGTGCTACTGAACTGTTTTGACACATACTTTTACATACAATTTCAGGCTCATAAACCAACATTCTACCTCCAATTCTAACATGAACCAAGATAATAGTTTCTGCATAAGGTCTTTGAAAATAATACTGATGTAAGGAGAGCAGTATACTACTTATACTATTTCCTAAGAAATAATACTAATGTAAGTAGAACATTGTACTACTTATACTATTTCCTACCTAAGAAAATATGGCTTTTTTAATGTTTATTTATTTCTTTTGAGAGAGAGTGTGAGTGGGGGAGGGGCAGGTAGAGAGGGAGAGATAGAATTTCAAGCAGGCTTTGTCAGCACAGAGCCCAACCTGGAGCTCCATCCAGTGAACTGCAAGATCATGACCTGACCCAAAATCAAGAGTTGCATGCTCAACCAACTGAGCCACCCAGGTACCCCCAAAATATGGCTGTTTTATGTCTTCTTTTAAAGCATCATTGTAAAAAGGTAATGAGAAACAGAGCTTAGGCCAAAGAAGTTGAAATCGGGTGAAAGAGGGAAAAGAAAACAGTAGCCTGGTTTTTGAAAGGATGACGGTTGAGGAATTGATGAGTTATATTTGTCAGACAGTAAGTGATTGATTTTGGCATCTTTTCAGCATTTGTCTACATCATAGAAACACAATGAAGTAGGAGAAAAGAATGAGAACCTTGATAAAATTCAAATATCATCCTGGGATCCTACTGAGCAAATCCTTAAGGAGAGCGTGCTGTATCACTCTGCTACATCAAGAGTGTATATAATAGGATATCAGTCCAATGTTCTTTTAGGTATCATTTAGCAGATTTTGTTAGCAATTTTTAAAAATGCCTCAAGTTCTAGGATATGTGTGATGATATGCCTTTAACTGTATTAGCATAGACTTCTCGCAAGGATGATATTACTTAGAAACAGAAGTTGTTCCACGTATTGAATATTTTATTTTACTCTTAGTTTCCTTTTGTAAGTGTTACATTGCAGTTTTGAAAATTAGTTGAATAACTATAAGTGACATAATTAAAATATTTAAAGGAAATTTGGGGCGCCTGGGTGGCGCAGTCGGTTAAGCGTCCGACTTCAGCCAGGTCACGATCTCGCGGTCCGGGAGTTCGAGCCCCGCGTCGGGCTCTGGGCTGATGGCTCGGAGCCCGGAGCCTGTTTCCAATTCTGTGTCTCCCTCTCTCTCTGCCCCTCCCCCGTTCATGCTCTGTCTCTCTCTGTCCCAAAAATAAATAAACGTTGAAAAAAAATATATTTAAAGGAAATTTAAAACTTTATTTTCCTATAAGGATAAGTATCTATGCAATTAATTACGGGATGAGGGGAAAAAATTAACTTCGTTAAAAAAAAAAGAAACCAGCACCACCAAAAAGAAGTTTCCATGAGCTTTCCATTGTCCCCTTCTAGAAATAGCGAAAGATAAAATTTATTTTCTATCTTTTCCCCTGAGAACCTTTCAGATCAGCCACATTTACAGTATCCTGCATTTATTGTCAACAGCTTTTCAAGACCTACAAGGTGATGTTGAATATTATACACTTTTTTGGAGTTCTGCTACCTCAAATGAATCTCTAAAAATCCTCCCAGATGTAAACTCTCATGTCATCGGCCACTTAAATCCAAACACAGAGTATCGGATTTTTATCTCTGTCTTCAATGGAGTCCACAGCATCAGTGGTGATGTATTGTGTGCAACCACTTTCGATGGGGGTGAGTCCAGACTTCAAGGGACCCTTGGCTTCAGAGATGCAAATGAAATTGATTGATTCTTGCTGAGGTTGAGATCAGTCATCCCTCCATTATAAAATTTCCGGTGTTGGAGGGAAGGGGGTTGGGGCTAAAACGCTTAAGTGCTCGCTGTCGTCAAGTGGCAGATCAATACGCGGTCCCTTAGAGACAGTAGCACAAGGCTCTAATAATGGGATATTAGCCCAGTTTGTTCCTGTTCTTTTCAGTGTATGCTTAGTTTGGAGCTGAGTTCACATCAATAAATGGTGACATTTAGAAACATTTTGTTCTAAAGATTTGCTCTTAGAAGCAGTATGCTTTTCAAAACGACAGCCAAACACAGTGAGGGCTCTCCCTGAGTCACCAGAAATGGTAGGTGGAGGTTCAGCCACTGAGAAAAATTGCCTCTGACTCATTTCTAAGCCAGTTAGCAAGGGGGAGGAAGCAAGGGAAGCAACTTGTGAATCTGAAATGTGTTTGGAATGGTCTTTCTAATCTTTTTGGCTTTATAAAGTCTCATTATAAACATTATAATATCATTACCTCCCAAGCAAGTGTTCCAGGTCATTAGCAGAGCACTTTAAGTGTGGAACCCATTTCCCTTTGTGGTGCCAAAGGTCGACACCTTTTGTTTATAAAATAGAATGGATCACAAGGACAATTTTTCAACTAGTTAAGATGGGTTCTTATGATAAAAATAGGTCTTTGCATAGTTATTTCTGACATGCTTGAATAATTGTGTAATTTAACGCCAAGCAAGATTTTTTTCCTAATGTTAGATTTCATCATTACCTATGGTAATCAACATTCAAAATCATTTACATAATGACAATATTGCATTATTGCTTCATATTGCTTGAGTTACAAGCTAGTAACATCAAATGATTTTTTTACGTTCCACCAGCCTCAGCCTCAATGTATTTGAGTTTTATTTTTTGCTTAAGGAGCAAATTTTCTTTCCTTTTCCCTGGGAGGTATGGCGTGAAGGGATGGGAAAAGAGACAAATAATAGATATGTGTTGGTGGTGCAGATGGGTGAATAATTTATCATCATATCCCACTGGTCACATAGTATTGAAGATTAGCACTATGCTGGTGGTATAAAGCATTTTACCACCAATTCTTATGGTTTCTGACTGAGAGTATAATAAGCCAATTTACAGAGGACTACAGACTGTGATAACTTCATCAGAGAAAAGCAGATAAGCAAGGAACCCTTTGCAAAACCTAAATACTAATCTGCATTTAGTTTAACAAGTGCTTTTTCAGAGACAGCTGGAGTTTATTCAGTTTCTTCCTTTAATTCTAGAGCCTCAGGGCATGCTTCCTCCAGAGGTTGTCATCATCAACAGTACATCTGTACGTGTCATCTGGACATCTCCTTCAAACCCAAATGGCGTTATCACTGAATATTCTGTCTATGTAAATAATAAGCTCTACAAGACTGGAATGAATGTGCCTGGGTCTTTCATTCTGAGAGACCTGTCTCCCTTCACAATCTATGACATTCAGGTTAGAACACTGTTTTTTGATGGCTAAGCTTATAGGTGTGTTAAATAAAACATTGCCAGGCTATGTCTCTAAGTGAATACCTTCCGTCTTGGTTACAGATTATTTATTTACTGGGGAAGGGGAGAGAAAAGAGGGAAATTGATTAGGATTAAATCTGTTTGCTGTGGGCAAACACATGAGTCTCAGGAGAGAAGGTAATGGTAATATGGAAAACGATGGTGATGATATTCTTGCCGGCAAAATGAGACAAATCACATATTTGCGGTAGATCTTGCTAAGCAGTTCACCTTTATCCTGATTCTTTTACTGATATCAAAATCAGAATCAACCTATGAATGTGGAGACATTCTTCTATTCCTATTTCTGCTATTTACTAATTTAATAACTTCAGGGAAGCCACATAACCTGTTTGGTGTCAGTTATCTTTTTTATAAGGGCAGCGGACTTGGTGACTTAAAACATTCTATCGACCTCTAGCATTCTGTGACTCTGAATGCGCCAAGAAAACATAAATGAATATATGGCAGACAAAATATATTAAAGGGTTTGACCTGAAGATGAAAGAAATTTATCTGTTGTCATCTACCAAATGTTTGTCGACCCTTGCCTATGTGAGAACAGTTATCCTTAAACTTTTTTGCCCTTGAACCTCTTTGATAATCTAATGATGTCAGTGCACCCTGCCCTGGAAAAACACCTATGTGCCTATATGACAAAAGTTAGTGTGCAGTTTCATATTGCATTGACCATCTGAGGCCCAACTCATAGACCTCTTTGAGATCTGCTGATCTTTAAAATAGAAAAAATATAGAGACAAGTAAGGAATCTTCAGCAAAGAACTTTCCCCCAAGGAATTGAAACTCATTACACTGCTGGGATATAAAAGATAACAAGGCCAAATGTGGAAATTAATGATAAAAACAGAAACTCAAAGTTTATAGAGAAGGGCTGTAATGTAGTAAATTTTTAATTAATCTATGCTACTTCCAACATTTGTAAGAGCTTTGTAAATAATTTTCAAAAGATATTAAGCATGGAAATTTTCTTTGACCACAGAAACATTCACTGGCTGTCTAGTAAGTGCTACCTCTTTCATTTCCCATCCCCTTCTTTCCCTCACCTTGGAAGGGGAAACATACACAGTCATCTGGCTAGAGCCAATGCTTTACCCCCCCCCCCCCCCCCCCCCCCCCGCTGCTAGGCCTAGGTTCCTAAGAAAACAAAATAAAAATAAAAGAAGAGAGGTATGCTGATTAGTTTTCATTACATTCCATGATTTCCATGAACTCACCTGAGTCATCTTAGAATGGGACACACACAGACTGATGTTTATGTTCACGGTTCTTAGAGTGAGTCTCTATGTGCATGTACATCATAGAAAATTAGAAAATAAAAACCACATTCAAAATAATTACACATATAGCTTTGTGAACAAGGTTGGCTTAGGAAGGTGACAGAGTATTTGCTGTATTATTCTTTTGGGGGGCGCTGATGGAAAAAGCTGGCTGAGTCCTCAAAAGGCAACTTATTTATTTGCTTTATCAGGACTCAGAATACAACCTAAGGTGAGATCAATAGGGGCTATGCATGCATGCACGTCCTCATCCAGCTTTCTGACTATGTAACAGTTGATGTGTAAGTGTTTCAGTCATGTTGTCCTATAAAAGGCTTCACTCATCCCTACTGGTTTGAGCCACTAGTGGCCTGAAAAGAATGCATTTTGATCAGATTTGGGACATCTAACAAAATAAGGAGACAAAATACCAAATTATAATCTAATATTTTAGTTGTGTTATTAGTGACTAAGATGTTCTTATTCTTGATAAACTATATTTTTGTGAAGCTCTCCACAGTCCAGGAATATTCCACTTGAAATAGTTGTTGCATCACTGGAAATTTGAATAACAGATTACAATGATTTTTGTTCATGATGTCAAAGATGATTTGGGATTTTACTCCATTTAAAATATGCATCCAGGGGTACCTGGGTGGCTCGGTGGGTTAAACGTCTGATTTCAGCTCGGGTCATGATCTCGTAGTTCCTGGGTTCAAGCCCTGAGATGGGCTCTGTGCTGGGAGTGCAGAGCCTGCTTGGGATTCTCTCTTTCCTTCTCTCTCTGCCCTTCCCCCACTCACATGCATGTGCATGCTCTCTCTCTCAAAATAAATGAATAAATTTTGAAAATAAATAAGTAAATAAATAAATATACATGTATATACCAGTGTATGTGTATATATATACATATATGTATAAATATATATGTATAAAAATATTTATATGTATATGTATATATACGTATATGTATATATACAATATGTTGCACCTAATTGATATGCCTACTACTTTAGGATTAGGTTCTCTGTGTTAATCCCCTCTGTCAAACATGTATTGATTATAAAGCAGACATATAGATCCAAATATCTACTTTCTTGAATGAGTTATTTTATATATCCCTTCTATATAATTTATATATATATATATAATATATATAAATACATTAAAAATGTCAATTTTTGATTCAATTTTGTTTTTATGTGAATCAGTCAACCTTTATATTTGTGGTTCATTCACATTATGCAAAATAGCTATAGCAGCAGAAATATCCCAAAGATGAAATTTGGTCTGTTACCTTAGTAAGTTCAGAAAAATATTGACACATTTCTCCAAAGTCAAAATAAGAGTTTTCTGGAGAATCATTTGAATAGCGCTAGTAGCTTAGTTTTGTTTTGTTATAACTTTTTTTTTTTTTAATTTGAGAGAGAGAGAGAGAGAGAGAGAGAGAGAGAGAAAGAGAGAGAATCTTAAGCAGTCTCCAAACTCAGTGTGGAGCCTGGCATGGAGCTCAATCCCATGACCCTGGGATCATGACCTGAGCCAAAATCAAGAGTCAGACATTCAACTGACTGAGCCACCCCAAGTGCCCCAGAATATAGCTAAGTAGTTTGGAACTTAAAGCTATGCTTAGTATTTAGATGATAAGACTAGAATACAGTAAAGCCTGGATTAGATATCTCATATCTAATCAGCTTGATCATATTCCCTGATTTCTCTCACCCCCAATTTGCAAGCTGATGAAAATGGAGTCATGAAGACTCAATAAAATTATTTGTGCCAGTTCCCATTAATATTGAGCACATATTACTTACATAATGAACTGGAGTTGAGTTTTAGTTATAATTATGCACCATATAGTCAAATATTGCCTAATATGTATGAAGTTTTATTGTCATTAATTCTATTGCAGCAAGTATATTTTAAGTTAATTTCCCTTTAAATTATTTGGGGTTTCATTGGACATACTCAGAGTGGAGGGCCTTGGCAGTGTCCACATCTCTACTAAATATTAGTAGATAGGAAAAATACTATATGGAATACATAAAATACTATATGGCATACATAAAGAACACAACTCAAACAGCATCATAAAAATGTGCTTCAACTCCCATTTAGGTGTAAAGTGCCCCATGAATAAAATGACGTAACTACTAAATACAGTAAGAGACACATTTTTCTTTTCTCAATTGCCAGTGGAAATCCAGAGAACTGCTTCACTTAAAAGCTCAGTATTAGTGTTTAAGATGCATCGGTATCCAGCTTCCCCCTTCATTTTTTATGTATTAGCTGCTGAAAGTAAGTGAGCATTGGAAAAAGTACAGTTTCTCTTTGGCTTATCCTTTCATTGGAAACAGAATGATGTCACTTTGTGAGTGTTTCACTAGCAATCTTTTGTACATTCATTTGTCTCTCCTCCCACTTGCTGAATGTGTTTCTTTTGCATTACTAATGCTTGATGAACTGGATTTCTAATCTTTAGTTACTCCACCCTCCTCAGTTTTTAGTCAGATTAGGTGGCAGAATTAAAGGGATAAATGATGATTTTCTGCTGTGATTAAGGTAAAAATACAACTGCAGCTGGAACAGATGAATATAAAGTAGCTCAGCCACATTGAAAGGCTTCTCTAGACCTTGTTTTTCTTCCATTGTACATTAACATTTGGGCTATTTGTTCTAAAATGTCAAGACTTCTGCAAGAACTCATTACACTACCTGGTTGTAGATCTAGAGAGCAGTATGCAGTGATAACCTACTAAGCTTATATACTGTCACCTAAACATCTTCCATTCCTTACTGTGCCCCAAAGGGATGAATATGTCTGTCTCTTTCTGAAAGGTTGGAACCAGAGACTAAACATCACCATTTTCATCACTAAATCAACTGTCCTGAGCTCATTTCTATATCATATTCTGAGTTTGAACCAATGCAGTCAAACAACATCAAAAATTAATATTTATAGAACTCTAAGAAGTTATAGAGAACTAATAGGAGAGTCCTATGAAATTAAGGTGGGTGGATTCAAGCCACTGGCAGTGTATATTTTGAAAATAGTTGGATTTATTCTTTTCTAAACTGTTTGTAGGTTGAAGTCTGCACCAAATATGCCTGTGCGAAAAGCAATGGCACCCAAATCACCACTGTGGAGGATACTCCAAGTGATATACCAACACCCACAATTCACGGCATCGCTTCAAGGTAAAAATTTTTTGCCAGTTAATGTCAAGAGCTGATCAGAGGCACCTGCGTGGCTCAGTCACAAGCCTCTGACTCACCGCTAGTGAGTTCAAGCCCCTCATTGGGCTCTCTGCTGTCAGCGCAGATCCCCCTTCAGATCTTCTGTTCCCTTTCTCTCTGCCCCTCCCCAGCTTGTGCATAAGCTTATGCATTCTCTGTCTCTCAAAAATAAATAAACTTAAAAAAATAAATAAAAAGCTGATCATAAGCAATGAACGTTAAAATCAAAGATTTCATCCTAACCATGACAATTTCATTTTAGAAAGTTGCTATAAAGACCTGTGTAAATCAAAATTTTTGTATTATTAGCTATTGATTTTCACTGGTCACATCACCTAATACTTAAGCTCTAATGTCCCCGATTTCCCAGTTTCACTTCCCTTTATTTAGTAACCTGTGAGCAAATGCTTAAATGCATGAAAGGGTTTCTGTATTTAAATGTGTCATTAAGTGAATCCTTTTGTAAGGAAAAGAATACAATTTTCATTAGATTAATTACCTTCTAAGTTAGTCTCTTTGAAAAAAATTAGATTTACATGTATCAGATTGCCTTAAACCTAGAAAAATCTGTAAAATAAACAGGGGAGATAATGTCTGGATAGCCATTACCACTGTTATCAGATTCTTGGTACAATCTCATTATTTTTCTGTGCTCATGTATTGCTGAGAAGTGGCCATAGATTGAAAGTGAGTCTCTTTTCAGTTCAAGTTAACAATAATAATGATAAAAAGATTTAATGTCAAGTATCCCAAGCCAAAATTGACATGAGAGTAGTTCATCCCTCTACATCAGTCTGAGGCTAGAGAAAGAAATCTGAGTACTCCCACATCATACTGGGATGATGTTCCAGCTAAATGAGTCACCCTTCACCTGTACACACACACACACACACACACACACACACACACACATACACACACACACACACACACCCCACATACACACTGACCAAAATAATCAATTTGTTATAAAAGATTTCAATTCTGAAGGATCCTTTTGCAACATATTAACATTTTTATGTTTCTTTAAAATCAGTTTAAAAATATCTGTACTGATTTAGGGAACTAAAGATAAAAATAATTAGAAAAAAAAACCCAAGTAATTGGATGCTTAGCTGTTCAGGGCAAAAATCATGCCTTGTCTCCTTGAGTCCATCTTTTATCTAACACATGACAGATATTTATCTAATTTCACATGTGCTAATTAATTGATAATCTTGTCAGCAAATTTTCCCTATCCACAGAATCGCCTACTATGCAAAGGGAAAATAGTCAAATGAAAAAAGTACCAGCAAATACATTTGTGGTTATAATAATATAAGAAGAAAAATTAATTTAAAAAGTATAAGGCATGGTTTTAAATTTTCAAAGTTTTCAGTTTACCATAGAGACACTGCCCTAAACAAATGTTTATAGAATAATGTAAAAAACTCCACAACATAAGTTTATAACATGCAGGAAAAACATAAAGAGAAAAACACTGAACTCTACCCAGGATTATCAGTGAAGGCGTCATGGATGATGCAATAATTGAGTTCTGTCTTCAAGAACTCAAGGAAGAATTATAGTTAGGTGGGTGGATGTTGTCAAATTTCTTGTTTGTTCTCATCCTCATGACCTAAGCCCAGATGAATGGCATAAAGGAGTATGTCTTAAATTACATATTTATATGTAGCTAAAAATCTGTAGGTTTTATTAGACATTGAACAAATGTCTATATGTGTCTGTGCTTCTAGGATACTTTTTTTTATTTTAAAAAGATTCTTACAGATAATAGCAGAGTAATAGTTGTGGTTAAAGATTATTTACATTCAAATGTATAAGTTGATGGCAAAAATATTAATGAAGGCATCATACAAGAAGAGGAAGAAAAATGACAGAGCAGACAACAGAAGAGAGATTTCAACACAATTTTGGAAGCAATGTTTGGCAGGGAGAAACAAATGAGTTAGTGCAGTGGAAAACATTTACAACCAAAGTTTGGTTGGCAGAAGGAGATAATGACACAAAACAAACTAATTTACCCTGCAGAGAACCTCGGTGTCTGAGCACTTACAAGTTTTAAGGTTAGTGAAGAAGAGGAAGATGTAAAGTTCAAAGCTGGAATCATGAGATTAGCTAAAAATCTGAAAAAAAAATGTGGTTGGAACCTGTAATTAGGGTTCTCCAGAGAAACAGAACCAAAATCTGAAAACCCAGGAAAGCTAGTGGTGTAGTCTCTCAAAGTCTCTCTGATTTGAAAGTCAGAGGAGCCAATGGTACAAGTTCCAGTTCAAGTCTGAGAGGAGAAAAAGACTGATGTCTTAGCTCAAGGAAGCAGGCAAAGAAAGGGAGGGAATTCTCCCTTCTCCCACCTTTTTGTTGTATTCAGACTCTCAACTGATTGGATGTTGCTCACCTACATGGGGTAGGTAATCTGCTTCACCAAGTCCACCATTTCAAATGCTAATCTCCTTAGAAACAGCCTCACAGATATACAGTGAAATAATGGTTAGCCAAATATCTGGGCACTTTGTGGCCCAGTCAAGTTGATGCGTAAAATTAACCATCCAAAAATTCACGGTGCCCTACCTCCATAGTATGTATCCTGGTGTCTACTTCTCTTGCTCCATCTAGCATGTTCTACTACCATAAGATCAGAAGTGTATTCTCTGGACAAACTGAACAGAGGCATCTAGGAATTAAGGCTAACTAGGCACAGTGGAAGGCTGGGAGGAGGGGCAAAGCTAAAAATCATGATAGAGTTGAAGACTACAATCAAAATGATGAAACCTTTGTTGTTTTCCCCAGGTCTGTTCTCAAAAGCAAATATTGTGAGAAGAATGTTGAAATTTCCAGATATAATTATGGGCATATCTATTTCTTTTTTAGAACTCTCTGTTTTGCCCCATGTATTTCGATGCTTTATGATGAGATTCATATACATTTAGGATTGCTATGTCTTGGTAAATTGATTCTTTCATCATTGCATAATATCCCTTTTTTCTGGTAATTTTCTTGTTATAAAGTATACTTTGTCTGATACTAATATAGCCACTTCAGCTTTCTTTTGATTAGTGTAATTGTGAGTGATTTGGGATTGTTTCCTGGACATTTTGAATAGTAGGTTGTGATCATTTGAGTCCCGTTAAAAATTTGAAGAAGGATGAAGTTTTCGTTTCCTTCAGCAGGTAATCATCTGGTTACCTTCAGACTACAAACTTTGTCTTGGCTTTATGTGCTCAGGGGCTCCAATGTAGGTTCATTTTTCAAAAGCTTTGCTATGCCGCTTCATGTCTGCCCCATGTATGCACCTTTCAGTAGCTAATCTGGTATTTGTTTGGAGGGTTATGTAATGGTCATATCTCAGAGTCTTTGCTGTGACCCTCAGATTGCCTTTGCATGGAAAGCAACCATGCATGTGCGGTTTAGACTTGAGTAGGGACTTGCGTTGAAGATGACCTAGCTCTCTCTTGTCTGAGATTCCTCCCACATTTTCCAGATCCCTGGTGCTTCCTTTGTGGGATCTTTGGCTAGGAAGATATGGTTTCTCTTGAAATTTTAGCCTCCCAAGTTACCTGACATTTTACATAAATGAGGCTGTTTGGCGAGAGCAACAAGGTAAGAGAAAGTGGAAGGAAAACAGGGACACCTCCCACACACATGTTTTAGATCACAGGAGCCTGTTTCCCTGGTTCCTCTGGTCAGAAAGATGGATTTTTCCTAGGATTTTGGATTCCCTTTTGACCAGGACTGCTATAGTGCAGCTCCTTGACCAGAATCATCCTCAGAGCAAGTCTGGACAAAAAAAGAAAAAACAGAACAGGAATTTCCGCTCACACCCTCTGGCTTGTAAGGCCTTTTTGTACTCCGGCCAGAAAGATGGGGTTTCTCACATAGGTTTTACTTGTCCAGTGCACAATTCTACACCAGGGCTGCTCTTGGATTAAAGATGGGAGATCAAAGAGGGGAAACAATGAGAAATTCATCCTTTAATTTTTTTTTCCCTCTCGTCCTTATCTGCCTCTATTGTTAACTTTTCAGAATCCTCAGGTGGTTGCTTCTTGTAATTTCTGCACACTTTTTAGTGACAATCAGTCAGAGAGAGGCTGTAATAGGTTTACTCCATATTGGCCGGCCTCAGAAAGTCCCTCTCTACCATGTTTTTTGTTTGTTTGTTTGTTTTTAATTCCAATCCCTTTACCAACTTTATTTCTTTTTTTTTTCTTTCTTCCTTCCTTCCTTCCTTCCTTTCTTCCTTCCTTCCTGTTTTTTTGGTCAAAAATCTAAAAAGGTCTTGATAGAAATCATTCACCACCAGATATTGGCAAGGGAAATCTTCCCTTTCTAAAAATGATTCATCATAGAAGAGCAACGTTTTCCAGAGGCAGGACTCAAATGAGCAGCTGTGGGCTGCCAAATCATTAATCAAAATTATACCAACACCAAAGTAGTTAGCCTCTTATGTGCATGTTATTGTTTGTGTATTTTATTATATGTCTGGCAATGTATACTTGTTAGTTATATTTTTATTTTGATTCAAAAAAATCTCTTTTATATTAGCAATGAGCAAAATCAAATGTGAAATTATTCCAGAAAATGTCGGTAGACTGAATTAACTTCTATAGCATTTAAAATAATTTGGTTTCTAATAAGACATTTGTTTCTTAGATTGTTTAGTTTTGGTAAAGCACAATAGTCTGTAACATTTACCTGTCATGTATTTTAATAACATATACAGATAGTATATCAGACTGTCTGATTATATGCATGGAATGCTTCAACTCGTTTTTGTTTTGGCCTTAACTTATGACTCGTGACATCTACAATACAACCACTCATACATGTTTTTCCCATTACATGTAACCCAAAGACACCATAGCACCCAAATGTGGAAAGAGCACATGAGCCCCTGTAGTTCTATAAGCTGCCTCTCCAGAAACAAACTCGGTTTCTACATCACATTTTCCATACTTGTCATATTATCATCAGCTGCTTCTATATCCCAAAAGAATACTAACTAGTGATCGATAGCCCGGACATGTCTGGCCATGGCCTACATGTGCCCTGGGTAGTTCATTTATTTGCCTTGGTGGATTTGCTAGAGTGGAATTTAATCAATAGTTAATTCATTAATTCTGGTCCTTGAGAATGTAGAGACTACAGTGGATGTAGATAGCTGGCTGGCTCTGGCTTTGACTGAAATATGACAAACACAGTAGCTGACAGCTTCCCTTGTATTGGGTCGCCTTTTTAGCTATAAATAGATAAGCAAAAAAAAAAAGAAGAACGTCAACAAGAAAGAGATTTTATTAGTTACTGCTAGTATTCCAAAATGCATCATTTCCAGGGGAAAGGGTCAAAGGAAGGCAGAGCGAGAACACAGATCATGTCTTTCATTGTCTTTAATTGGCACCATGGCAGTTTTTTCTGTTCCAAATCAATTCAGGGCTGTATTATTGACGAGGAGTCTGTGGTATAACGTCTTTGTAGCATTCGCAAATAATTGTTGGAAAATTTGCCTGAAGCTACTGAATGATATAAATGATATTTTTACATACCAACTTTTCAGAAACCTTTATGAAATCAGCACAAGCTGCGTGTCTTTAAATGAAGGTTACACCACTATCATCATTTATAAATCCCCTTAAATTTTCAAATTACTTAGGTTGGGGTTGAATATGGCAAAAGAGGTTTTAGGTTGTGGAATAAGAATTCTCCTCTTTTTACCTCACTAAATTTGGGGTGAAACTTTGAGGCCTCTATTTTTTTTTATAGTATGACTTTTTTTGTATTATCAGCGAATCTCTTCTATCCTTAATTTTCCCTCTCTGATATTTTTCAGTGACTGATAGCTTGAGCACTGAAATAATAATTTTATATTTTGTGTGAAAAAAATTAGATCATGATTTATTTTATTATTTTCTTAATAGAGAGGATGTTGGGCTGTAGATATAATATGTCACATCAAGTCTTCTTCACCCATATTCTAAACTCCCTCCCTCACCAATATGGACAACAGGAGACACATTTTAATTTGGACTGGAATTTCTGTCAGAGTCTTTTTTTTAAAGTAGGCCCTATGCCCAACATGGGGCTCAAACTTATGATGCCAACATCAAGAGTTGTATGTTCTACCAGACTGAGCCAGCCAGGTGCCCCTCTGTTAAGAGTCTTTAAAGGATACAGGAAGACCTCTTGAAAGAGATTGTTTCAAGTATATCTACTACTGTTGTACAGATCTGATCAAGTCTTATAATTCAGGAAGTATCATTTTTAATGGCTAGTGAGTTTTCTTTATCAGACACATTGTTTCATTAAAAGACCTTACAGAAGGGGCGCCTGGGTGACTCAGTTGTTTCAGTGTTTGACGTCGGCTCAGGTCGTGATCTCATGGTTTGTGGGTTCAAGCCCGGCATGGGAATCTATGCTGACAGCCTGGATCCTGCTTCAGATTCTGTATCTCCCTCTCTCTCTCTGCCCCTTCCCCACTAACTGTCTGTCTCTCTATCTCAAAAATAAACATTTAAAAAATTCAATTATTAAAAAAAGACTTTACAGAATATCAAATTTATTCATTTTTTAAGTTAATTTATTTATTTTGAAAGAGAGAGAGAGAGAGAATAGAGAGAGAGAGAGAGCACACTTGTGTGGGTCGCGGCCGGGGGGCAGAGAGAGGAAGAGAGAGAATCCCAAGCAGGCTCCACACTGTCAGCCCAGAGCCCAACTTGGGGCGTGATCTCATGAAACTTGAGATTGTGACCTGAGCTGAAATCAAGAGTCAGCTGCTTAACTAACTGAGCCACCCAGGTTCTCCTCAAGTCTCTTAAGACTCTGCTATCAATACCTCTATTTTCTCACCTCCCTCTCTTCCCAAACTCCTTTAAGTTTTCTACCTCTTGTAGCTCCGGTAGAAGCTGGTCACTGAGGCCGACTGTGCCTCTCAGCAAAATCCCCCTCTTCCTAATTCACTTTGGCCTTTAACTACCACATTGTACCTTGCTCTCTGAACACCCATTTCCTTCTTTTACTGGGTCCATTCCAAATCCTTGTATTAATTGTGAGACTGAGCAGAAAGACTCTCCCTCCTCATCAGATAGTTCAAACATCACACTTTTAGTCATTCTGATGTCTCAAAAATTGCTGACCCTGGTTTTCCCCCAAACTCTAGTCTCATCTATGCAGCTGCCTATTGATTTTCTGTAGTAGTATCTGCTACCTCAAGCCTCAGCGGTACATTCTCCTCTAACTCATCATCTTTTCCAACATTCATTTTCACAGATGCACCACCACCTGCATATTATCACTGACATCTATCTTTGAATTTTTTTTTTTTAAATTTTTTTTTTCTTCAACGTTTATTTATTTTTGGGACAGAGAGAGACAGAGCATGAACGGGGGAGGGGCAGAGAGAGAGGGAGACACAGAATCGGAAACAGGCTCCAGGCTCTGAGCCATCAGCCCAGAGCCTGACGCGGGGCTCGAACTCACGGACCGCGAGATCGTGACCTGGCTGAAGTCGGACGCTTAACCGACTGCGCCACCCAGGCGCCCCTCTTTGAATTTTTTTAATCCCCTGAGTTTGCTCAATCTTCCTATATGTGTCTCTCTTCTTCATTTCCACCACCACCACCACCCTGGTTCATGTTTTCATCATTTAAATTTATGTAACCTGTTTCTGCAGGGGTCTTAATTCAATGAGATACAAAGAGGAAAAGGCTTTGCATTTTGCCCACTGCTTGCTGCCTTATACATAATCCTTTGGCTGTCCTCTCTTCGACTCTTGAAAGCCTCTCAGAAACATCTTATGGCTTTTGAATTATTTTTAGTTATGAGTCTCACTTTGGTAATTGAGATTCATGATCAAGTATTAAAAAGTCTTTTCTGTCTCTAGCAAATTATTAAGCCCAAGTCTGGTTCAAAGATTCTACCATTTCACAGACTCATGCCTGATCACAGCTTGTCTATTCCCTTCTCCTTGCTCTTTCCCTCTTATCCCCCTTGATCCAGTGTGTCTCCTCTCAATGTTATTGTTTCACTGCCATCACTGGGCAACCCTCAAAGCCCTCTGCATATCAGGTGGCACTTTTCCTGGAGAGTTGTATTTCCCTTGAGAGGCCCCAAGAGGATCTCCACATAGTCAATTTCCCTGACACGAGTGCTGCCCTCTATAGCTGATCTCTTGTGGTCCCAACAGAGTAGGGCATCCCAAGGACTCTTCTTGCTGGAGTCTCCTCTTCCTAGAAGGCTGCCATCATGAACAGTATACCCTCAAGCTGGCTCAAGCCTAGTCATCTCGCAAGGTATCTCCTGGTTCCGTTGAAGCTCATTGATCCGTGCCATGAGGCACTCTTTATTTTACCTTTTTGTTGCAGCTACTTTGGACAATACCTAGCCATCAGGATTCTCTCATGGAGAGTCAAGCACCTTTTCTCTGCTTGTATAGACTGTCAAGATCAATGTCAAGCTCTCCCCAAACTCTTTACTATCCTCCAAGGACAGCAGCAGACTGGGTTTAGACATTTCTGTATCTCAGTGAGTACCAAACATGAGAAACAAGTGCTTCCAATTTCTCTGCCTCCAGTTTCTCTAAGTGACATATTTGGAATGCCTTCCTCAGTCCGACCCTAGGATGTTAGCAGGGGTTAGGGCGTGTGTTTGATGCCACTCTTCACTATGTAAATAACTCCTCTTTCACTCTGTGCCTCAAAACTTCCAATGGCTTTCCAACACACTCAAAAACAAATCCAGTTGTTTCTGTGTTGTAGAAAATCCTACATCATCAGCAAACACCCATGCCACCCTCCTTATACCCATAGGATCTCATTTTCCCACATTCTGTCTTGTGTGCAGTCCAATCCAGCCCTATTAGATTCACTGGCCCTTCAACATGCCAAGCACATGGTTGCCTCACAGCTTTTCCCTCCAACTAGAAACCCCTCCGGGCTTGATTCGCCTCTTCTGTCGAATTTCTGCATAGAAGAACCAGTCCTTCCTAGACCACCAACCTGACGTATGATACACTTATGTGTTTCTTTACTGTCCCTCTTCTCCCAGAAAAAAATGTAAGTTTTATGAAAAAAGGGGGCTTTAGCTGTCTTGTTCACTGATAAGTAAAGAACAGGGCTGGCATATAGGAGGTACTTAAGAAATACTCACTAAATTTCCTACTTTCTAAAACTCTCCTAGAATTCTGTTTATTGGTTGTTTTGGGTGACAGGTCAATGTTAAAGAGTTTTATCCTTGGGATTCAACAGAATCTTGCTGTTCCATTTAGAAGTGAAATACTTACCATGTTTAAAAGGAGGAACTCATTACCTGTCATCCTCAGTTTGGGGCTGTAGTTCAAATCCCCATACAAGAGCGGAACTCCATTCAACAATCTTTTGCACTTGAGTTACTAATGTAGTTCACTGACCTTTCTCTCTAGCCCTGGTCTCTTCCACTCTAGCATGTCAGGGTGTTAGTTCTAATAAGGCTTTGTAGTCTAGGAGTGACAACAGTGCACAATCATACTATTTCACTATCAAACTCAGCACAGTGTTTGAGGGACTCCATCAACTTTTTTCTTTTTTTCAAATTTACCCTCCTCTTTTGCTGGATGTAGCTTATTCATTCAAGTTGGTCACATTACTCTTCCATACACACTGAGGCTGATTCCCACCCTTTACATTTGCTTATGTTGATTTTCCTGCACAGAATCTTCCCTTCCTCATTTACCAATTCAAGTCCAAATCTATCTGTTCCATGATACCCTCATTGTTTAGTCTAGAACAGAGGACTTTTGCTTATGTGTTTTTATAATATCTGTAGCCTAAACACATTTAAATACTTGACTTCAATTGCCATATAGCATTTACATGCTTTGTGTTTGCATGTTTTGTATTCCCTATTATTCAAGGACACAGGTTTTGTCTTTTGATTTTTCACCTATTACAAGTTATGCTAAACATTCTAATAGATAAATATTCAATGACTTGATTTTAGAGCTGAGAGTTAATATTTTCATCATGCAACATTTATTTAGTCCTCTATTAAAAGTTACTTGATCATTTATGATAGCCATAATCTGGAATACAATTGAAGAACTTGAGTGTTACATAAATAATTGACCAAAATGACCAAGTTGAGTAGAAAAAAAAAGGGTCTATATAAACATGATCAAGGAATCCAGAACTGTTTAATTTATAGCAATTTAAATTAATATCTTAAGGTATATGAAGATTTTTTTTTCCTTTGGCTTAAACAAGAACATTTTGACCAAATGGTAATAATAGAATAAAATGTTGAAGAATACCAGTGGGAACCCTAATTCTTCATAAAATTTTGTCTGACCTGTAACATTTTAATATTCACCTGTATCAAGGTAGGTGATAAAGAAATGATTTTCCCATACTCCTTTCTATCCTCAATATTAGTTTATACTTCTTGAAGTAAGGACTGAAAATGATGATCATTGTGGTGGTGACTACAGTGGTAGAGAATAGTAACAGAGATAGAATAGTAAATCTACTAACAGGGTGACATAATTAAAGGAAATAACTCCAACTGAAATGTCTGAATAATCAATGAATCCATGTATCAAAATGTGTGTAGATATAGTAGTTTTCACCAGAAACTTTATTAAGGTAGCTTAAATCATAGTCCTTATGTTCTGGGAGTTAAATAAACTCTAATCATGACTTTATGAACAAATCTGCAAAATATTTCATTCAAGGATTCACTGTTGGTTTACTTTTCTGTGTGAGCATGCAACCTTTACTAATCTATACCAAAAAGCTTCAGCTTGTTTCCCCAATATTTAACATTCATTCCTATGGTATAAGAACATTTCTTCTATTTTTGCTCTTAAACATCAAAGGAATGAGACCACCAATTCCGTTTATAATGGTGCGTGTTTCTCAGAGATGTCTTTCATTTGAAATCAGCAACCAAAAGGTTTTTCAGTGTCACTCTCCTTGGTTCTAATGAGAGATGTATAGGTGTTAAACTCACTACTCTTCTTTGATCATTTACCTTCGTGCCTCAGACTCAGATCCTCAAGAACAAAACTGTTCATGTTATCGCTAAAAATATAAGCAGTCTCACTTCACAGTTTTGCTCTGCTAGAAAGAAAAGTTACAATGGTGTGGTATTCTGCATGGTGTTTTCTAGACTTTCCTAGTTCATCAGCTTTTGTGGAAAAGTCAGACCTTTGAATGTCACTTAAATGTAGTCTTTCCTGTAGTTGATTATGCAGTGAATACAAAAGAGGTATCTGGAAAATGTGGAATTAATTTTAAGAGTTGGACAAAGACCTTAGAATAATAATGGTGACTACAGAAGTCACCTATGAAACTGCTCTCTTGTAGGTGACATTAATTTCCTATCTACAGAGTCTTATTAGTGAATGTGTTATGTTTGTACCCCTAAGAAAATGAAATAATAATTTTCTTTTTTTTAGCAGTCTATTAAAATGTCAAGGTTTATCTTGACTGCTGCTTTTTAATGTAAATGTTTGGTCTTAATTGAATTCCTAATATATTATGTCACTTGGAATTCTGATAGGGTCCAGTAATTTTGCCTGTAAAGATATATTTCCTCTTAAAATGAAAGGTATAACAAAAATACCATTTAGCACAATGGCAGAAAAGTGGTCACATGAGTTATTGTGAGATTTTTTTGGGGAGAGTTTAAAGTATAGGGACTAAGCTTATATGTGCTTGCTCTCCTTCGAAGTACCTACTGGAGTGTTCTGTATAAAAATGCCCTATAACTATTTGTCATTTGGTTAGTTGCTGTAGTTGGAAATTCTAGAATTATAAAAATAGAATTAATCTTGCATGTCAGAGTTCCACCCCTTTTTCTGAAAACAATGAGAATAAAAATAATTATTATTTTGCATTACCTAGTGTTTTGCAAATAGTAGGCTTCCCTTGCCATGCTAAATTGCAAGAATATGTCATATCCAAATCTCTGGGGCTTTATTAAAAACTTTAACTATTCTGCTTATAGAGCTTATTTAAAAAACACTAAAGATAGTATGGCTATGTCATTTAGGTTGTATCATTCTGGCAAGTAGTCCTAAGTGCAGAATTAAAGTTCTATAGCATTAACCTGAGAGTAAATCATTTTATTCAGGGCTGATTCCTACTGGAAAGCTTGATGTTCTGATTTCATTCATTTCAACAAATGAAATATTAATAGATCATTGAAAGTGCAATAAAGTTTTAGTCAGATATTATGCCCTCATTGCATACCAACCCCTCCCTGAAAAGTATACCCATACTTAGAATGAAATTGTTGCTCAATTTTTAAGAATCACACATCTCCTAGAATATTATAATGTAAAGATATTTGTTGTGGAAACTTGCAATTCCTATATTTCCTTACCACAAAACATGTCTGACTGTAACATTAGAAGAATTACTAGAGAAACAAGTCTGTTTATAGAAGTTAAAATTAAGGTGTATCAAAGTACAGTCATTGAGAGGAATTTTATCATTTATCATTTGATAAAATTTATAAGTTGTATTTATAAATAAATTTATCAATTACTTTTAATAAGAGATAAGTTTATCTATTGATAACAAGACTTTATCAATATGAGCAGTTATTTTGGCTATATGTAACAAAACACCCAACAACAGAAGTTTAAGTAAATAGTTGTAGAGATTGTACATTATTGCTGGCATTGGTTCAGCTTACCCAAATAACATGGTGGCCTTTTTGTGACGATTTTGATCTTTCTCAAGTGGCTGCAAGATGATTACTGAAGTTCCAGACATCGTGTTTAGCAGAAAGGAAGAGAAAGGGGCAAAGTAGTGGCTGTGCCAAGAAAGCTGAAATTGCCTCGGAACCTTCCGAGGCTTCCACTGTGGTTTTATAGTTGCATATCGTTGGGCAACTATGTGACACATCGCTAGTCTGGGCTGGCAAAGGAGAAGGTGATTTCAAGTAGAGATTAGGTCTGCCACCTGTTCTAATTTCCACGCTACTTACCAAGTCTTATTACTTGTGGCTTAATTTTACTTATGAAACCAAAGTTTTCTGTTGATTTTCCTGATTAGCCAAAACAATGGTACTTTCTTCTGGTCTCCAAAATTTAAAGTGGGAGATCACTGGACTCTTGCCATTTGTCATCCTCCCAAAAGCTTACTTAGTTTTCATTGATTCTCCAAACATATTATCTGGTAGTAACATATATGAGCATATTATACATTAGTATATAACTTCTTTGGCTTCAGCTTTTTAATTAAGAAGTTGTTGACAAAATGGACCTTTTGACCAATCTGGAAGATTAATTGAGAGTACATGAGGCCGATGGCAGCAATGTTAAATGTTGTCTTTTCAGAGTTATTGATTATTCTATCCATTGCAGATCCCTTCAAGTTGATTGGATGTCTCCAGGGAAGCCAAATGGCATCATTCTCGGATATGATCTCTTACGTAAAACATGGCATTCATGCCCTAAAACCCGGAAGTTAATGAAGGACCACAGTAGTGATCTCTGCAAGGCAGTGAAGTGTCAAAAACCAAAAGCTATCTGTGGACACAAGTGTTATTCTCCTGAAGCTAAGGTATATCTTTTCAAATGAGTCACTGAAATATGATTTTCTCACTAAACACTCCAGGTGAAATCACTTGCTTCTTAAACCATGGTTTGTCATGATCAATTTTTCCACTAGTCTATCAGGAGAACCCTGTGGAAAAGAAAGGATGCTTATAAAAACCCTGTCATCCTCATGAGCATCTTAGCCTTCTCTTTTTTCATCATCTTCACAGGAAATATTAGTTTATTGAAATGGTAAGGAACTCCCGACTTTGTATTTGATTGAATGACTTGAGTTTTCTTTACAACAAATCCATTCAGCTACAAGTGGGTGTTTGTTTACCTGACACTGATGAGTAACTGTGAACAGGACCTTCCATGGTTTGTCAGAAATATTTTAAAATTATGGCCATTTGCAGATTAATGTTCATATTAGTTGCAGTTTAGGAATCAGATCAATAATACAGCCAGACAGAGGAATTTGTAAATGGGTTTTATTGACAAACGATGCAGAAAATCCTTAGTTTGAAGGTAGGATTTCATATAATGAAATAATGTTCCTATTTGTCAACAACAACATCACACATTTAATGACTAAAGCTGTTGCTAAATTCAAAAGATTCACTGCAGAAAGACACAGTAATTAAGAAAGTGAGTTGTTGAAGCAATATGGATCAAAATACAAAATATTACA
Source organism: Lynx canadensis (assembly GCF_007474595.2). Classification (NCBI taxonomy): domain Eukaryota; kingdom Metazoa; phylum Chordata; class Mammalia; order Carnivora; family Felidae; genus Lynx; species Lynx canadensis. Next base: position 53,263,791 of record NC_044319.2, on the reverse strand, counting down.
GCTGACACTGGCCAAGCAGTAGTTATCATCTAAGAAATGTTATAAAACTAACAGTTACTAACTACACTTTTTTTTTTTGACACTTAGGCTCCAGAATTGTCATTATGACTTGGTTTTACATTACTTTAGGCCATTAAGTGTACACTATCTGATGAACATACATCCATAAAATAAAATAAAATTTAGTATTTCTGAAGGGAAAAATGCTGGAATAAATTTGCCTATTAAAAATGTTCTCTAGGAGAAAGAAAGAAATCTTTGATGCATTAAGCAAAGGCTTATTATTTTAAGGATTAAGGACACACACAGATATTGACAGTAAAAGAGTAAAGGAAGTCAATTAAAATCTCAAGAGAAAGCAATTGTTTGTAAATTTCTGCTTAGAGTTCACTATGAATATGTATTTCTTGAGTGAGAGGTTGGAGAGAGATAGAAAGGAGACTAAGAATTTTTTTGGCTAAATCACTTTAAATACCAGGAGGACTTAAATACGCATACAAACTTTACCATGTATTCAAACCCTGGTGAACATCAGACCCTGGAGGGCTTGTTAAAACACAGATAGCAGGTCCCAGCCCCAGAAGTTCTGATTCAGGAAATCTTGGGCGGGGCGTGAAAATTTGCATTTCTAACATGTTCCCAGCTGATGCCTCTGGTAGCCATACTAAACCAGCCAGGATCTGTTCCAGGAACCATATTTTGAGAATCACTAGATTACAGACTTGCTTTGCGAAACCATAAGATAAGCAAAAGTCTCTTCAAATATTAGGTACACATTTATCAGCTCAACTTAATAAAATTTCCATATAGGTTTCTTGAGGCAGCTAACTTGAAGACTGAATTAATAGATTAAGAAATATTCTGTTTATATGGAGACCTCCCAAGAGAAACGATTGCTTAAAATTTCATTTTGGGGAACCACCAATGATCTAAACCTAAGGGGGTTAGAAAAAGGGCATAAATTTCATGTGTCTAAAGGAGCTTGAGAATGGCAATGGAATTGAAAGAGCCAATTCTAAGGGGCCATCATCACTTAATAAACATTTCAGTGATGGGGCGCCTGGGTGGCTCAGTTGGTTGAGCGTCCGGCTTCAGCTCAGGTCATGATTTCACGGTCTGTGAGTTCAAGCCCTGCATTGGGCTCTGTGCTGACAGCTCAGAGCCTGGAGCCTGTTTCCGATTCTGTGTCTCCCCCTCTCTCTGCCCCTCCCCTGTTCATGCTCTGTCTCTCTCTGTCTCAAAAATAAATAAAAACATTTAAAAAAATTTAAATAAACATTTCAGTGAAAGTTTCACAAGAAAATGTAAGTACTAGACAAGCCTGCTAAAAGAAAAGGCTAGATGTGCTTAAGTATCTAGAAACACACTCTATGTGAATTGGACTTTAACAAATACTTTGAGACCGTATAACAAAGGACAAGATTTTAGGTCCCTGTCAAAAAATAAGAGGAAGGCATGTGTTGTTTTACCCTGAAAGCAAAAATGACCAGCATCCTTAAATCTCAAAGAAACACATAAAAAAATTTTGCTTAAGTCTTAAAGATGGGACATGATTTCAAAATTCACCTTTCATACAGGATATGACATCAAAGAGAAGAATCACCCGGTGTATCTTTGGCATTAGACTAATTTTGAATCCTCATTGCTAATAACTAAATACAGAAAAAGAAATTCATTACAGTTGGTTTAGTATGGCTAGCTGACAAACCACAGGGTAGACTTTGATTTTTAAGGGCCCTGTTTCTTTGATCTTTGATGATTTTTGAAAAATGAATGAAGTCCCAAGCTAGTGGCCCTTATGAAGACTTAGAGAGTCCACATTCTACTGCCTCATATTTAGCTTGAATCATATGTGGGTGCAAGCTAGAAATAGCAATGTGCAAAATGGAAAAAGAGAAACACCTCTTAAATAGTGGTTGCCGTTGTCTGCCACGGGAAGCTTCTATCTAATTAATGTGACTTATGCCAAGTGTAGGTTCTGAGGCTACATTTCAGCAATTATTTAGCATTTGATTTGTTATATATACGGAGTGTCAGTCTCTCAGACCTCAAGTGAGCATGCAAATAATTATTTGATTGTTGAAGCACATAATTTCTTCTACAGCTCCTGGAAAAAAAAAACACATTATTGAAAGGGCTTTTCAAAATTAATTTCCATATAATTTTTTTAATGTGGTGGCCTATATATATATATATATATACATATATATATATATATACATATACACATGTATATATACACACACACATATATATATATACACATATACATATATATAAATGTTAGACTATTGAGACTTCCTTGTCTGAAGATTGGGTTCATAAATAAGTGATCATCTAAATTATAAGGACAATACTACTTATTAAAAGGAAAAGAAAGATCAGTGAGAGACAGGTTTCCATAAATGTGTTTTCAAATTAAACAGTCATTAAAATAAAAACATATATATGAAGGTAATTGTTCATTTACAATTCTAAATCTTCTTTACATTGGGAGCACTGACATTCAAAGGATAATTCATATGTATAGAGTGTGATAATATAATAGAGCACAAAGCATGTTTAAAGTCTTAAAAAGTTACATGGTATCAGATAGCATTTATAGAATTTAAATGATGCTGGAGAAATGCATTTTTCAAACTTCTGAATTTTTATCAATACTGTACTACATTTGGTCTCAGGTCAAGGCCTATTAGAACATAATTGTATCACGTGAGATAGGATGGTATAGTACTTTGAATTGTGCTCATATTTCTTTAATCCCAATTCCCAACTTCAGGTTTGTTGTAATGGAGTCCTCCATGACCCCCAGCCTGGGCACCACTGTTGTGAAGAGAAGTATATCCCATTCGTTTTGAATTCAACTGGGGTTTGCTGTGGTGGCCGAATACGAGAGGCTCAACCAAATCATCACTGCTGCTCTGGGTATTATATCAGAATTCTACCAGGTGAGAATCATTTCCGGGTGTGCTCAGCATCAGGGAGCAAGAATTCCTGTCCTCTTCAAGGTCCCTCTAGCTGCATTAAAATCACATTGACACGAGGCAGATTAACAGGAGAAAATCCAATTTAATGCCATATGTACGAGGAATCTGCACAGACGTGGAAATTCCAACGGCAGCCAGGCAAAATGAAGTATACACGTCATTCTGAACTAAGGGTAAGGGTGTAGGGCTCTGAGACATCAGAGGAAAGGAATGCACTTCACAGGGCAGTAGAAAGAAGAGTAGATGTTTTGTAATTAGATGTTTGCCCTGCTGTATAGATGGGTCATTCAGATGAAATTTATCTCTGCTAATAACCCTTATTCTGGGAAAGACCCCCAATTTAGATTATTCTATGTAATTAAGGGAGGGACAAAAGTTTCTCTTCAGCCTGCAAAGTCTCAGTTGCCTTCAACTCAAAATAATCTTCGCTCCAGTGTGGCTCATTTTGGGGAGGCTGCCCTTGGCCCCTACATCGGTAGTCTGGGAAGCTGAAAAAGCCAACACATGACTCATGCCAGCCAACTACTTCAAGCACCTAAACAACAAATATTCAATGACTAACACATAGCCAATGGCCTGCTTTAAATATAATTTCTTCCCTCAGCTTTGTTGAAATTTAAGCAGGACTAGGTACAAAAAAGAGAGGGAATACAAGGGACTTACAGTATCTACTACGTAAGGAAATATATCCAGACCTGGATAACTCTCTTTATTTTGTGACTTTATTTCAATCATGTGGCTAAAAATTTTCACCATAAATTCTGTGAATTTCTAAGTGTTCCACTGCATGAAGCCATTCTTCATGTCTTCCATTTCTATTCTGGACTATGTATTGTTCCCGGATGTATCAGAAACCCAAATTCTGAGACTAGTCCACTATCAGGCTAGGTAGGGCAAAAAGAGGGTTGCAGCAAAGAATAGCAAACAGGGATCTTTCCCTCCTCACCCTATTTTTTTTTAATTCTATCAGCTGACTGAATAAACCATTGTCCAACTTTCAACTACACAATGTCCAGTGAATGCAATTGAGAATAAAGACAATAACCATTGGTATTTATAAAACACAAAGTCTCTGGTAGGTTCTGTATTTAAAGGTTTTACTTATGATACCTTATATACTTTTCACAACTAGGAGATTGGCATTTTCTCTAAAGTTTACAAACAAGGAAACGAGTTCCGAAAGGGTCAATAACATAGCCAGATTCACATAGCTGGGAGTGGACACGTTTCAGTGTGTCTTTCCAAAACCCATGCTCTACTCTACTTACTCTTTTTGGGTGGGTGGGGGAGGGAGGGCGGAAATCTGTTATTTACTTTATTACTTTTTTTTTCCAAGTTTTTATTTAAATACCCGTTAGTTAACATACAGTACAATATTAGTTTACATAAAACACCCAGTGCTCAACACAAAAAGTGCCCTCCTTAATACCCATCACCTATTTAATCCACCCCCCAACCCACCTCCTCTCCAGCAACCCTCAGTTTACGCTCTGTAATTAAGAGTTTGTGCACGCCAATGTTTACAGCAGTATTATCAACAATAGCCAAATTATGCAAAGAGCCCAAATGCCCATGGACTGAGGAATAGATAAAGGAGATGTGGTATATACAATAGAATATTACTCAGCCATAAAAATGAATGAGATCTTGCCATTTGCAACAACGTGGATGGAGCTAGAGAGTATTATGCTAACTGAAATAAGTCAGAGAAAGACAAATACCATCTCATTTCACTCATATGTGGAATCAAAGAAACAAAACAAATGAATATGGGGGAAAAAGAGAGGCAAAATAGTTACTCTTACATAACAAATATATGTTAATATGTATTAACATAGTTTTTAAAATGACTATTCCAGACTTCTAAATATCTTCACTATCGTCATTGGCAGTTACTGTTTATCCTGGAAAAGCCATTGACAATACAGATTTTTTTTTCCTACCACCTAAGTTTAATGCCTATGTCTTCAGAAACACAGAAAATGGATATGAGGCAAAGAGAAGAAAGTTAAGTGTTCAGATGCCCAGGAAAAGCTGAATGCTTTGAGATATCTAGTTTAACATGAAATTTATGCCAAACATCTACTTAATTCAGGTATTTTACCTTGTGTTTGGCATAAATACATTTACCCAGCATAAGTGAAAGGAGAAATTGTCTTATCCAGCATCTCTTTGGCAAAACACTGGAGCAAAAAGGAAAGGTGAGGTAATTAAATACCATGCAAGTTTATTCAAAGCAGAGAATCTCTACTCTTCTTAATTTTTCCTTAATATTAATAGAAAAATCTGTCTTTACAACCATACCATTATATCTTATTCTCTTGCAAAAATACTTTCATAATTGAATAACTCTTAATCAACTAGATCTTCCAAGTAAGAAAACACAATGGTGACGAAAATAAGGATTTTGTAGAAAATGGATAACTTCTTTATACTGGAAATCATAACGTTAGCAACTAATCAAACTCTACCAAATGTGTTACTCTCTCAAAATAGTTTGCACTTGGGGAGTTTTCAACTACATTTCCTGTCTTCCCTCCCAGGCAAAAAGTTGCCCTGAAAAATATAATTAAATAGATGAAATGGGCATGTTCTGTTGTTTTCTTCCTGTTGCTCAGACCAATGGATTACACAGGCTTTTCTCTAATTCTAGCAGAGAGTTAGATAATGGTGTTTTTATTTCTAAGTCACATTAAAATCTTTGATGTTATGATTTGTAATTAACTGTTTACACTCTGAGAAAATATTCTCTGTCCCTTTGACTTGATGAAAAATACTTGGTTGCACCCATCACAGCTATTAACTCTTAGGAGATTTGCCTGTCACCTTTTCAATCCTAACGTGTCAGATTTCAAACTAAGAAAATGATCTTTTTAAAAAAAAGAAAATAAAATTTAACTTTTTTCTCCCTAAAAAATGAACTAAACCATTTATTGACATTATTCACAACTTTTTGGTAAGTAACTTTTGAAACAAGAGTTTTTAAAATTTTTTTAATGTTTATTTATTTTTGAGAGAGACACAGAGCGTGAGAGGGGGAGGGACAGAGAGAGAGGGAGACACAGAACCTGACCCGCGGGCTCCAGGCTCCTAACTGTCAGCACAGCCCCACGCAGGGCTAGAACCCATGAACTGTGAGATCATGATCTGGACCAAAGTTGGATGTGCAACTGACTGAGCTGCCTACACTCCCCTTGACACAGAGTTTTTAAAACCTTCATCATCTGTATATGACATGCACATACGCCACATGCTCACTCAAACCTCAAACATTTTAATATCTTCCAAACTGTTGAGCATGGCCCAATTTGGACTCCTTTTAACTAGTTCATTTTTCACAGTATTAGAATGCCTACCATGGTATCAAGGGAAAAAGAATCCAATCTCATGGAATAATCAAAGAGAGTGTTTTGCCGTAATCATTCATCTCAATGTACCCAAATGAAGAGATTATATTGTAACCTCTATGCTCAGCCAATGGTCTTTGTTAACTACTTTAACACTGTTTACATCAAGAAAGAAGCATAGTGACCCCAAGCCATCTTGCATCTAAATGCAATTAAAATTCAATCAGTACTCTGTCACTTCAAGGCTGAGATGGGTACAGGCATTTTGATATTTACAGATAAGTCTGAAATATTGGTTAATAATATTTACTTCATTTTTTTTTCTCACAACTTGCCTTCACAGCACCCTGTAACAAAGCGTGGCAGAGGAGAGAATGCTTATTCCACTCCTCTTTTTTTTTATAAATATGCTAATGACCTCAAGCTAAATGTTAATGTGGGTCATTCTTTGATAAGAATAACAATTAACTGTTAAGACTGCATGGTAGCTTTTAGAGAGAAAACATTTTTAAGCCTGTCGTGAAATAGATTCATTTTGAGAGGTTAATGAGAAGGTGACTGATCCTTGTATCTTATGTCTAATAGACCTTTTTTGAGGGAAAAAAATTCAGTTTTGCTTCTCATTGATATAATCCACATCTCTTTTTATAAAACCTTTTCTTCTGTCAGTAACTGAGTAAGATTCTGAGGGATTCGAGGAAATGTAGCTAAAATATTTAAACCAATTAATATTTGTTATCCTCAAACTGGCTTTAAAAAATGTTAGTTTTCCCCAAGATAGATAGATAGATAGATAGATAGATAGATAGATAAATGTGGACGATATGTTTTTTCTAAGCCCACTGTTGTCCTAAGTGATATTTAATTAACTGGTGCTGCCCCTGGCCCATGTGACACATTATGTTAAAGAAAGTTTGTCAAGAAGAGACTGCTCTCTGGCTAAGGAGATTTAAGAAATAGGGGCAACCACATTCAAGACCAAATTTGAAAGTCCTTTTACCCAAAGGAATATAACAAGTACAGTAACTTTACTAGTCACAGTAGACTCATTCCTCCTTCATTGGCCTCTAGTAGATTCATCATTAAAAATTTAGAATTTTCTTCTGCTTATAAATACCATGTTATAGGATCCTTTCAAAGACTATCAACTAAACCAACTGCCCCTTGCATTCTAGGAATTCGTATTTTGAGAGAAAACTGATTATGCCTTGGCCCGCTCTGTATTTTCCCTAGAGAAATGAAAACTTATGTTTACACAAAGACCTGCTCACAAATGTTTATAGCAGCTCTACACATAATTGCCAAAAACCAGAAACCACTCAAATGTCCCTCAGTGGGTAAATGAACAAACAGTGGTATATCCACACAAAGGAAGACTGGCCAGCAATTAAAAGGAACAAACTAGTAATAAATAGATACTATGATCTATTACTAGTAATAAAAAGATACTATGATGAGTGAAAAAAGCCAATTTCAAAAAGTTACTTATTGTAAGAGTACATTGGTATGGCCTACCCAAATGAAAAGACAGTCTCTAGCGAAGGGGAGCAAATCAATGGTTGCCAAGGCTGATGGGTGGGAGGAGAGTGTGACTGTGAAAGAATAGTACAGAGTTTTGGGGGGAGTTGAAGTTCATTTGTATCCTAATTGTATTTGTGTGTTAAAATTCATAGAGCTATGTGTCCCCAAAAAGGTCAATTTTCAATGTATGATTTTTTTAAATAAAAAAATGTTTAAGTAGTACACCTTAGAATTCAATTTCCATTTTATAAATAAGAAAAGTAAGACGTAGAAACAAGACCAAGTCACCCCATTAGTCAAGATTGAAATTTGCATGATTGAAATTAGATTGGAGTGCCTGGGTGGCTCAGTCGGTTAAATGTTGGACTTCAGCTCAGGTCATGATCTCATGGCTCATGAGCTTGAGCCCCACATTGGACCCTGTGCTGACAGCTCAGAGCCTGGAGCCTGCTTTGGATTCTGTGTCTCCTTTTCTCTCTGCCCCTCCCCAGCTCACCTGTGTCTCTCTCTCTCTTTCAAAAATAAATAAACATTAAAAATTGTTTTAAGTTAGATTGAATCATTAGAGATATTGTGTTATATAATAACGCGATGACTGCATACATGTAACTTAATATATTTTTCTGGTACATTGGTAGAACAGAAAGAAAGGAAATTCATCTCCATTAAAATTACATTGAAAATTCGTATTAAAAGAAAGCAAGCAAAAATGTCCCAGAGACTAGACTCCTTATTTCAGGGAATATTGTCTATGATCATATTTTAATGAAAGAACAAAATTCTGTATAGAGTTTTGCTGGTTTGATGCTGAGTAATTAGTAGATAAGAATGATGGGCTTTGGAGTCAAACTGCCTGGTTTCACATCTCATCTGTTTCACTTATTAGTTGTTAGACCTTCATTAAGTTACTTAAACTAAGTAATATTACTGGGAGTCCAATGTCTCTGATTTCCACTGAGCTCCTGAATTAGAACCCCCAAAGCTTTCATGTGCAAATAGAAGGAAAAGTTGATAGCAATTGGGGAGCATAAGACTAAATGGGGTTAACAGGAATCCTTTAGGCGACAGAAGATAGAGTCTCTTGGGAATTACTATAGAGCAAAGACTCAAATGTGTCCACTTTCATCACATCCTATTAAAGGGTAGCCAGTTCATAAAAGCTAGGAATCAAATGTCTAATGGACATTGAGATCCTATGAGACCAAAGATCCTCATTGATTCTTGTTGATTCTAAGGGACCAAGCAATCCTTTATCTAAGCTGAGTTTTAACAATTGACTGGGGAAGTCACAAATAGCTTCCAACCTTTAAAGAGAAAGAAACTTCCCATTTTTCATGACATCACAGTCTAAACTCTAGACCCTAGAAAGTATGCTTTGTTCTGAAAAAAACGGATGCTTGGAAACTGTGTCCTTTGTGTGCTACTACTGTCAACAAACACAGAGAATCAATTTGTCAAGCTTTCTGGGGAACATAACAGAAGGTGAACCACACATTGTGTGAGAGTGGAGTTTTAACGAGGAAATCCAGTATCTTCAATATGTTAGCTTCTTGGGGCAACTGTAACAAATTTCTAGAAACTTAGTGGCTTAAACCAACACAGTTTTATATATCTGACATTTCTCAAGGTCAGAAGCTCCAAATGGGTCTCACTGGGTGAAAATCAATGTCAGCCAGGCTGCCTTCCCTTCTAGGAGAGAGAATCCTTCTTCTTACCTTTTCCACCTTCCAGAGGCTGCCCACATTCCTTGCCTAGTGGCCTCCTTCCATCTTCCAGGCTTACAGTGGCCATTCAAACCTTTCTAACATAGCATTATCAAACTTAATTCCATCTGCTACTTTAATCCCCTTCTGCCATACAACATAACACAGTCACAGGTTCCAGAGATTAGTACATGGACATCTTTGGGAGGTCATATTCTGCTTACCACACTAAGGTTAAGGTTAAATAGTTGTGAGAATTAAAGTGGCATTTCTATAAACTCTTGGGGCATAGCTATCCCAAGTGAATTAAAAAAGATACTGCAAGTCTGAGTGCAAGAGTAAATGAAAAACTGTTAAGAATACTTCTATTACTCTAAATTAAGTAACTGTCTCAAGGATTAAAGAGAGGATAGTATTAGGTTTGGAACCACAGGAAGTGAGGACGCACAATCTTGTTAATGACCCTAAAATCTTGGACAAAATGGTATACAGTCATTTATCTTTTTGATGGAATAAATAGGATATTATAAGAGTTACTATGGGGAATAACAAGTCTTTTCTGAAGGTATGTGGATACAATGGACCTGATTTTCTTCAACAGCAATTTTTTTAGTGGATTTTTAGCCAGTTTCAAGAAGGACATAGCCAGATTTATAAAGACCTTTAAGGGTTTAGCCTCCTCTATGAATCCCATATCTAACTACTCCTTGACCCACAGGCTCTTGAAGACAGATTCAAGATATGAAATGTAGATCATGAAGGCATCAGGTATTAGATAATCAATCTGTGCCATCATCAAATTACAGGCTGGGGATTCTTCTGGGAGTTCCAGAAAAGCTTCTGGGTCCACATTTAATACTGGCATCCCATTTACAAGGTAGATCTCCTCCCATCAGATGCACCAGAGTAGAATTACTAAGTAACAAAAAAGTGTGTTGATTACAGAGAAGACAAAGACAAAGACAGAGTCTGAAAGGCATTTGAAATTTCTATCTCTTATTCCTAGGAAGGAATGATAGAAATATAGATGGGGAGCCTGGGTGGCTCAGTCAGCTAAGCATCTGACTTAGGCTCAGGTCATGATCTTGTAGTCTCTGGGTTCGAGCCCCACATTGGGCTCTGTGCTGACAGCTCAGAGCCTGGTGCCTGATTCAGATTCTGCCTTTCCCTCTCTCTCCTTGCTCCTCCCCTGCTCACACTCTCTCCTTCTCAAGAATAAGTAAATATTTTAAAAAATTATTTAAAAAAAGAAATATAGTAGAATTTATGGTAGATCATGTAGCCCCAATATTAATTACAAATGAAAACTTCTATTTCTATAACTGCATGAAAAGTTCTGTTTTTTTGTGTTAAAGGCAGTTATGAATTGACCAGAGCAGCTACTCTCACAGACAGGGGTTGTGTTATCAGTGTTTTGTCTTTTTCCTTTTTTGGTTCTATCTTTCTAGCTAAAGTAGAGCAAATGTTCTTCCAATGGCCCTTTTTCTTATAATAATGACAGTTGTCTTTTTGTAGACTAGACACAGATGTGTCCTTGTTTTTTGCTTTATCTAATTGGTTAATCTGAAAGGCTCTTAATCCGATCTATTTTTTTCCTTTTTTTTTTTTTTCTGAGCCAAAGTCTCTTCCAAATGTTCACCAAGCTCTTACGATTTAGAGACGGCACAGTCTACTAACCTATCTTCTGTTTTCTGAGAAATTATGAAGTCTTGATTTCTCTTGAGGCCAAAGTATTCCTGGTGGTAGCTAAGTGGTCTGTTGAGGCCAGGCATGGAATTATGTTTCCCCTGTTTATGGAACTGGATTTTTTTATTGTGGTAAAGGAGTGTGGGACCCAAGGAATTTAACAAAAATCCCCTACCCCTGGACAAGCAGAGCAAGACTAACTCCATTTTGTGCTACACCCACCGTCTCATGTACAACCCCCACATGACCTGCTTATTGCTTAAGACACTCCCCCACCCTAGTCAAGCCGCTGAGCACACCCTTACTGGAAACCGGCTCATACAGAATGCGGAACCCCTAACCGCCAAAGAATGTAAACCCCGCCTTTTGCCTGCCAAACTTGTGCGCCAATTCTGACCAGAGTGATAGGCTAGTTCAAACAATTACTATAGGGTAAATTGTAATTCAATTGGCCACCTGCGTGTGGACTGACATGACTATGCAACTTTCTGTGTGTGTTACAATCTCATTGGCCACTGGCCCCTATAAAACTGCTACGCCTCTTAACCTAGGGGTCCAAGTCCCTGCTCCGCTGTGTCGGGTATACTTGGGCCCAAGCTAGAGCTTGCAAATAAACCCTCGTGCATTTGCATCGGTATCGGCTCCTTGGTGGTCTCTTGGATTCGAAATCGGGGGCATTATAGGAGACATAACAAAGTTTATCATTTTAACAAGTTTTAGGTGCACAGTTTAATAGCACTGAATACATTTACTTAGTTGTGCAGTCAGGACGAGTACTGTTTCCAGAACATTTTTATCTTCCTAAACTGAAACTCTGTACCCATTGAACATTCACTCCCCATTGTCCTTTACCTCCAGCCCCTCACAACCACCATTCCGTTTTCCATCTCTATGAATTTGACTTCTCTAGGTATTTCATATAAGTAGAATCATATAATATTTGACATTTTGTAATTGGTTCTTTCACTTACTGTAATGTTTCCAAGGTTCATCTGTGTTGTAGCATATGTCAGAATCATATTCCTTTTCAGGCTGAGTAACATTCCATAGTATGTATCCACCACATTTTGTTTATCCGTTCACCTGTTGATGAATATTTGGGTTGTTCCCACTTTATGGCTATTGTGAATAATACTGCTATGAACATTGGTGTACAAATATCTGTTTGAGTCTCTGCTTTCCATTATTATTATTTTTTTTAGCTTTCTACCCACAAGTGGTATTCCTGGATCATATGGAAATTCTGTGTGTCCTTTTTTGAGGAATTGCTGGAATGTTTTTCACAGAAGCTACACCATATTATATTCCCAACAATAGGACACCTAGTCGGCTCAGTCGGTTAAGTGTCTGACTTCATTCAGCTCAGGTCATGATCTCATGGTTTGTCAGTTTGAGCCCGCATCAGGCTCTGTGCTGACAGCTTGGAGCCTGGGGCCTGCATCAGATTCTGTGTCTCCCTCTCTCCTAGCCCCTCCCATGCTGGCATTCTGTCTTCCTCTCTCAAAAATAAATAAACATTTAAAAAAATATCTTTATATTCCCAACAGCAATGTGCAAGTTTATTATGTGCAAGGGTTCTAATTTCTCAAATTCTTCGCTAACATATTATTTTCTGTGGGTTTTTTGTTTGTTTGTTTGCTTGTTTATAATAGCTGTTCTTCTGGGTATGAAGTAATATCTGATAGTGATTTTGATATGCATTTACCTAATAATTAATAATATTCAACATCTTTCCATATGATTACTGGTCATCTGAATATCTTCTTTGGAGAAATGTCTATAAGAGTGCTTTAGACATTTTTTTTTAATTGGGTTGTTTGTGTTTTTGTTGTTAAGTGGCAATTCTTTAGACTTTTTGGATATTAGTCTCTTATTATTTATATGATTTACAAGTGTCTTCTCCCATGGGTTGCCTTTTGACTCCGTTGATAGTGTCTTTTGATGGATAACACTTTTAAGTTTTTATGAAGTGCAATTCATCTACTTTTCTTTGGTTGCCTGGTACTTTTGATCTCATATTCAAGAGTTATTGCAAATCCAATGTCATGAAGCTTTCCACCTATGTTTCTTCTAAGAATTTTATAGTTTTAGCTTTTACATTTAGGCCTTTGATCCACATTGAGTTGATGTTTGTATATGGTGTATGTATAAGGAAAGTGTTCAACTTCATTCTGTTGCACGTGGATATTTACTTTTCCCAGCAGTATTTGTTGGAAAGATAGTCCTTTCCTCATTAAATGGTCTTGGCACCCTTGTTGAAAATTATTTGGTCATTTTGTAAGGTTTTATCACTGGGCTGTCTATTCTTTTTTTTTTTTTTTTTTAATTTTTTTTTCAACGCTTATTTATTTTTGGGACAGAGAGAGACAGAGCATGAACGGGGGAGGGGCAGAGAGAGAGAGAGACACAGAATCGGAAACAGGCTCCAGGCTCTGAGCCATCAGCCCAGAGCCTGACGCAGGGCTCGAACTCACGGACTGCGAGATCGTGACCTGGCTGAAGTCGGACGCTTAACCGACTGCGCCACCCAGTCGCCCCATGGGCTGTCTATTCTTTTCCATCGGTCTGTCTGTCTGTCTTTGTACCAGGACCACACTGTTTGATTGTTAACTGTATCTTTGTGGTATTGATTGTATCTTTGTAGTAAATTTTGAAATCAGGAAATATGAGACCTTCCAACTCTGTTCTTTTTCAAGATTGTTTTGGCTATTTAGGATCCCTTGAGATTTCATTGCAATTTTAGGATATATTTTCTACTTCTGCAAAAAATATTGTTGGGATTTAGATACAGATTACATTGACTCTATAGATCATTTGGGGTAGTATTGATGTCTTAACAATATTGTCTTTTGATTCATGAACATGGGATGTCTTATTTATTTATGTCTTCTTTAACTTCTTTCATCAGTTTTTTGTACTTCTCAGTGTGTAAGTCTTCCACTTCCTTGGTTAAGCTTATTATTAAGTGGGTTTTTTTTATATACTATGTTAAATGGAATTGCTTTTAAAAAAATTTCCTTTTCAGATTGTTGATTCTTAGTGTATAGAAACACGACTAATTTTTACATATTGGTTTTGTATTCTGCAACTTTGCTGAATTATTTTATTAGTTTTAACAGGATTTTGGTGGAATCTTTAGGGTTTTTTTTACATATGAGATTATATAGTCTGTGAACAGAGATAATTTTTCTTAGGCCATTTCAAGTGGGCTGTCCTTCATTTCTTTGTCCTGCCTAACTGCTCTGGCTGGCTATCTATTTCAATATTATGTTGAATAGAAGTAGCAAAAACTGGCAGCCTCATCTTCTTCCCGATCTTAGAAGAAAAGCTTCCACTGCGGATTATAATGTTAGTTGTGGGTTTTTCATACACATCCTTTGTTATGTTGAGGTAGTTTCCTTCCATTCCTAGTTGGTTGAATGTTTTTATACTAGGATGGTGTTAGATTGCGTCAATTGCTTTGTCTACATCATTTGAGGTAATCATGTATTTTTTTCTCCATTCTGTTGCAATAGTATATCATATTGATTGACTTTCATATGTTGAATCATCTTTTCATGCTTCCCAGGAATAAATCCCACTTGGTAATGTGGTATAATCATTTAAATGTGCTCTTGAATTCAGTTCACTAGCATTTTGTTGAGAAGTTTTACATCAATTTTCATAAGGGATATTGGTCTGTAGTTTTCGTTTTGTTTTTTTCTTGAAGTGTCTGTCTAATATCAGGGTAAACCTGGCCTCATAAATTTTGTTAAAAAGTATTCCTCTTCAGTTTTTTAGAAGAGTTTGAGAAAGATTAGAATTTTTTTAATGTTTATTTATTTATTTGGGAGAGAGAGAGCATGTGTGAGGAGAGAGGCAGAGAGAGAGGGAAAGAGAGAATCCCAAGCAGGCTTTGTGCTGTCAGTGTGGAGCCCGACTCAGGGCTTGATCCCACAAACCATGAGATCATGACCTGAGCCCAAATCAAGAGTCGGACAGTTAACCCAACCCACTGAGTTACCCAGGTGCCTTGAGAAGGATTAGTACTAATTCTTTAAATGTTTGGTAAATTTCACCAGTGAAGCCATCAATCCAGAATTGTTCTCTGTTGGGAGGTTTGGACTTTGCTTCAATCTTGTTACTAGTTATACATCTATTCAGAATTTCTATTTTTTCATAATTCATCTTTTAGGTTATGTGTTTCTAGTAATTCGTCCATTTCATCTGGTAGGATGGATTTTTGACCAATGAATATGGACAAGAAAGACTTCAAGGATACCTGCTAGAGTATCTGTTTTTTTTTGTTCTTTATATATCTATCCATACTTAAATATTGTCCCACATTTTTAATATCATTTTGGTAAGCAAATCGTCTTGCTTTTACTGACAAAGTTTTGGCATATCTTGACCTCACACATAGATAAACTAATTGATAAGGGAGTCCAGGACTATAAATTCCTAAGGCAATCCTAAATTCTTCAGGGAACTTGAGCCTTCCTTTTAAGAAGGCTTGATAAGTCATTAACTAGATTATTTAAATCTTATCTGGACCATCCAAGGCTTAGAACTAAAAGACCTGCCAGGCTGGTGTATATACTCACAGACCACAGATCGCAGGATAACATGAAGAGATATTGTCCAGGGATAAAGATATGTTTTAAAAGGGGAAGTGGAAGAAAAGGAAGAGGGTCTGTTGAAGGTGCAGGAAAAAGAAGAGGAGTAAGGCAAGAGGAAGGAGAGAGTGAAGGTTCAAGGGTTCATAAAGGAGGTCAACTGAGGAGGTCAAGTGAGAGTTGGGTCATGAGATAGAAGTACAGTTTGAATTTTAGATCCACCAAGTTGGTAGTCCTTTCTAAGCTATCCTTAGAAGAATAAATTTAATTTTTTTTTGTCTTTTGGAGTTTTCCTGTCTTTTAGAAGCATCTTCATACCAAAAAAAAAGAAAGAAAAAGGAAAAGAAAAAAGAAAAAAGAAAAAAAATGCTGCCTATTGATATTTATAAAATTTAAACTCTGATCCCAAGGCACCAGGCAAAAAGTTATTTTATTCTTGTTTCAACTTTCCCAGAATATCATGTAAAGGGGGGATGTAAGTACAGCTACACTAGTGAAATTCCGTGTCTGTGATAGCCCAGAAAAGTATTAATGTGCTGACTTGATATAGAATATTTTTACCTCCTCTCATTTATTTTTTTTTC
Source organism: Lynx canadensis (assembly GCF_007474595.2). NCBI lineage: Eukaryota > Metazoa > Chordata > Mammalia > Carnivora > Felidae > Lynx > Lynx canadensis. The sequence goes on along the minus strand of NC_044319.2, from coordinate 53,247,368 downwards.
CAACTTTTTTTTTTTTTTTTTTTTTTTTTTGGGACAGAGAGAGACAGAGCATGAACAGGGGAGGGGCAGAGAGAGAGGGAGACACAGAATCGGAAACAGGCTCCAGGCTCTGAGCCATCAGCCCAGAGCCCGACGCGGGGCTCGAACTCACGGACCGCGAGATCGTGACCTGGCTGAAGTTGGACGCTTTAACCGACTGCGCCACCCAGGCGCCCCTTACCTCCTCTCATTTAATTGAGCTTCACATCAGAAGTATTTTGTTTGCTTAAATAAATAAAATTTGGTTAAAGAAATTATAATGTAGGCAATACCAATTTTATGTTAATTTCTGAATCCACTCCACTTTCAAAAAAAATTACACTAAATAGATAGAAAAGTATTTGTAGGCAAACTTTTTTGTAATACCACTTATCATGTTGCCAGACCTACTGTGTTCATTTACTAGGGGTGAGAGAGGAAATAGGTAACATAGCATTGCCTCTAAGTTACCATGTGTGTATGTGAGCAGACCCATGTTTATACATCTTTAATTGAAAATTTTTAAATTGTTTTGAAATTTTGTAACTCCAAAATGACAGCATTCTTTCTAGTAATTCTGTCAACCAGTCGGCATCTGCAAGATGATTGTGATAAAATTTCCTTGTGAGTCAAAGCATATTTCTTTTAACTCATGCAATGATTGTTATTGTCCTAAATTGACAGGTGAAGTATGTTGTCCAGATGAACAGCACAATCGGGTTTCCACTGGCATCGGCGACTCCTGCTGTGGCCGAATGCCTTACTCCACCTCAGGAAACCAGATTTGCTGTGCTGGGAGGCTTCGGGATGGCCATGGCCAGCAGTGCTGTGGCGGACAGATTGTGAACAAAGATTTAGAATGCTGTGGTGGAGAAGAAGAAGGCATGGTGTACAGTCGCCTTCCAGGTAAGGAGCCCTTGTCTACTTTTCAATCGGTGGAGATTCTGAGAAACACAGGTCGGGAAATTGCCCTAGATACAAAGCAAATAAGTAATTAAAGCTCATGTGAATTATGTCTAATACATTTAAGTATATATTCTACAACAAATGAAAATGTAATCTCACCTTTTTTTATGTTCGTGGATGCATTTCATGAAAATGGATCAAAGCTCTTTCCTGTTGAGAAGTGTCATATCCACCATAAACAAAAACAAACACAAAAACACACGTGAATGCATGCACTGGTTCTGGATCAAGAGAATATTTCCTAGCAATGCTAACAGTATACAAAATTATTATTGATGATATGTCAGTTCTTTTGCTCCCTTATTCTTTGGTAGCTATGAAATTAACACTAACTTTAATAGCAATCATTATCATTGATTGAGTGCTTACTATCAACCAGGTACTATGCCCAATGTTTTATGCATTACTAACTCAATCCTTTTTTTTTTTCAATTAATCTTTATAACAGTCTTACTAGATAGGTTCTATTATTGTCTACATTTTAAAAATGAGGAAGCTGAGGCACAGAAATTAGTCACTTGTTCAAGATTCCATAATGAATTTTTGGGTGCCTGAAAGTTATATAATTTGGGGGGGTCCTCTTTAAGGAAAGAAAATAAAATGATGAACATTTATTTAGAAGGGGAAAATAAATTATGAAATTTACAAATTTAAAAAATAAAATCTAGCAAATGCCACTAACATAAAAACAGCATGTCTGGATTATATAACTTCTCACATCCCTCTTTTTTCCCCCTGACATGTTTAACTTATACCCTTGATCACCTCTTCATGGGGCAATGACTTTGTGCCATTTATCAATGAGAAGGATAGAAAGATAATTCATTCTTTCCTAAGCAAAATACGTTTTAATTATTGAAATTTAGAAAAGTGGTTTTAAGCTTCAAAGTTTATTATTATAATATTATGTAAATTCTTAGATTATTGTCAAATTTAGAGAAACATTTACCAAGGATCTCTCTAAGATTTAAGGGCATTTTAAGTTTTCTTATCTTATTTTATTTATTTTTTATTTATTTTATTTTTTAAAGATTATTTATTTATGTTGAGAAAAGAGAGAGAGTATGTGAGCAGGGGAGGGGGAGAGAGAGAGGAAGAGAGAGACTCCCAAACATGCTCCACTGACAGTGACCCAATGTGGGGCTTGATCTCATGAATCTGTGAGATCATGACCTGAGCTGAAATCAAGAGTTGGATACTTAATTGACTGAGCCACCCAAGTGCCCTGAGTTTTCTTATTTTAAAGTAATTTGCAATGACATGTGTTAAATATTTGTTGAATTGACAGCATCATACCAGTTTTTCATGGCTATCATTTTATGACTGAATTTGAGCTATAATTTATAATGATATCACTATTTTATCTATGCATCAGCCGAAGTATAAATTTTTTCAATGTATTTATGAGTTACCTCTCTTCATAATTTGTAATAATTTATACTTCAATCTGAGATCCATCAGCTTCTTTTAATAGTTTACTACTTTTGTTATAATCTAAAATTTATTTTGTTATAATTCTCTTGATGTCAGAATATTTCAGTTGATTCTATTGGTCAGTTCTACAGCTTTTGTTTCATATGCCATTAATTTTTCTGTCTGATCTTTCTCTTTCTTTAAAGCTTCCCCTTATATGCATCCATATTAGGAGTCTGTAATTTCTCACATTTCTTATCTTTCCAAATTGAAGTTAAAATGGCATATTCAAGGCCTAATGACTTTTTTATAGAATTGACAAAAATCATAAACATAGCTACTGAACCCAAACTAAATATTGCCCCAACTCAACTTCCCCTTACTTAGATTTCAAAAATGTACATGGTCACTCTCCTATTTTAGTCAATACAAGGATACATAAGATACAAGGCAAGTTAAAGGAGCAAGAGACAGAGGCCATGAAAAATTGTAGTTAAAGATTATACATTCGCTAATTTTATAAAAATATATAACCATGCTTTTCCTAGAAGGGGCTCTTGTCAGAAAACGGCCCTGAAGTTCAAGCTCATTAGCTTCAGGGTAAATCCGCCCATACAACTAGCAAGGGTTGAGAACTCCAGCCTTTCTCTGAGCATAATTTCAGGACACCATTAGATCTTGACGCAGATGAACTATGAATTTCTTGTTTTTCTATAATTTCTTCTTTAAAAAAACATCAAAAAGTTATCCACAATATCAGTAATAATTGTTGAAATTAGTATAGTGTTATTGTTATATACCGTTGTATATGTTGTATATATTTTTATACACATTTTCTTCCTTTTTTAAATTTTATTTAAATCCAAGTCAGTTAACATATAGTGTAACAATGGTTTCAGGAGTAGAATTTAGTGATTCATCACTCACATACAACACCCAGTGCACATCCCAACAAGTGCCCTCCTTAATGCCCATCATCAATTAGCCCATTCTCCCACCCAACACCCCTCCAACAACCCTGTTTGTTCTCTGAATTTAAGAGTCTCTTTCTTCTATGTCAAAGTTCTGAAGATAATTATTAAGAAGAACACTTGAAGAACAAAACTAATCAATCAAAAAATTTAAAAAGTATCAATCCTGGGGGTACCTGAATCTTGTATCTTAACAAGAATAATAGACTTCCAATATTTTCATAGCCCTTAAATAAATGAGAAATGCTTGATTAAATTATTCACAACTGAATTTCAGTACTCCCGGTATGGGAAAGATTGTCTCCTTCTTTCAGGCAAAAAATGCCTGATTTCTAGTTTTTTATTTTATCTTTGGACAACTCTCAAGTGTGTTCCCAAGGCATTTACTAGTCTATGCAGTTATAAATCACCCACCTGGATCCACACTATACCCATTCTGTACATTCTTTTATTAATTTTTAGTTTTTATTCTGACAGAGAGAGTACACACACATGAATTGGTGAGTGGGAGAGGGACAGAGAGAGAGGAAGAGAGAATCCCAAGCATGCTCTGCGCTGTCAGCATGCAGCCTGATGTGGGGCTGAAACCCACAAACTGTTAGATCATGACCTGAGCTGAAGTCAAGAGTCGGATGCTTAGCTGACTGAGCCACCCAGGCACCCCTCTATGCATTCTCCAGTGAGATATATATGGAGGAAGACTTTAACATATACTCAGACTGTTTGATAGTACCGTGTCATTTTGTTGACCTCCATCAACTGTCCAGAAAATAGTGACGATGGATTGTTGCCCTACATACAACAGAATTGGACTTCAATTAGCACACTTCCATTGACCCCAGAAATTTAAGGATTACCTCCAACATACCTCACAGACACCTGGATCTGCACTATAAGGTAATGAGAAAGGCGACTTTGCCAGGTAAAACCAAGAAACAATAACAAAAACTAACTTTCTAAGATCTTTAAAAACGAATGATGCATTAAATCATATGATACACAAGAGTTCAGTGTAGAAATATAATCCTTTGAGAAAATTTCCCCCAGAATCGTAACCTTAAGAAGTTAGCATTCGAAAGATAAGTGAAGTACACCCAAGGAATTCAGCCCACTCGGGTGTCTCCTAGACACTGGTTATTGGCTAAAAGATGTACACAATGAACAGGAGACAAAATACAACAACAAAAAATAAACAACAGTCTGTGTTCACTATTTGCCAAACTGAATTGTGTACTTCATAATATACCCACACATTTATAACATGCTTAAAGCTCGCAACAACCCTATGAGGTAAGGACTATTATTATCTCCATTTAATTTTTTTTTAACATTTACTTTTTTGAGAGAGAGAGAAACCATGAACAGGGAAGGGGCAGAGAGAGAGGGAGACACAGAATCTGAAGCAGGCTCGAGGCTCTGAGCTGTCAGCACAGAGTCCGACGCAGGGCTCAAACTCACAAACAGCAGGATTATGACCTAAGCCAAGGTTGGATGCTTAACCAACTGAGCCACCCAGGCGCCCCTGTTATCTCCATTTTAGATATGAGGAAACAGAAGTGCTTCTAACAAAAGTTAAAAACTGTCCCCCATACAAAAGAAATTAGAACATAATACTAAACTAATGCCACATGCTATAGAAAGATTACGTTTTGGGTCTTTTCAACTATATATATATTTTGGGTAAATAATTAGAATCAGGTTTGTTCAAATAATGATATACCTGAACCATGCCTATCAAAAGAAACCCCAGAAAACAAAAAACAACAACAAACACTGTCCCCAAATCACATAACTACCAAGTGGCTGTATTATTTCAGGTAGCATTAATTGCTGCTATAAACGAACCCCCAAATTTGCAAAGTCTCAAATACAATAGGGGTTATAGTTTTCTTATATAATAGTACTGGGATATGAACCTATCTGCAGGTTACCTCTCTTCCCTAGGTATTTTGGCCATTCCACAGGTAGCTTCTAAGGTCACCTGGGGGTTATACCCATTCCTGCAACCAAAAGAGGAAAAGAACATGGAATAATGGGTGTGCAAATTTTTTATTGCCAGGTCTAGGAATAGCAAAATTTAAGTTAACGTTTCACTAACTGGAACTCACTATCTGTTGACACCTAAGTGCAAGGGGGTCTGGGAGATTTCCTCTGGAATCTCTTGCCTCTGTGGCTAAGAAGGGATTCTAGCAGCATCCAAATGGCTACAGAGCCCATGCTCTTAACCTCTTTCTTTGATCATTACGATATTTGGAGAAGCATGGACACCCTCCAACCCAAACTGTATGTCAGGTCTAATGAGCAAGGTCAGTATCATAAACTACCAAATTGCAAACATTTTTTGGACGACTGGAAAAAAAGAGGCCTTATACACTCTGCCCTTTGAGTGCACACCTCATGTTTGCCAAAGTTAGAGGAAAGGGTAATATAAGGCACCTGGGTGGCTCAGTAGGTTAAGCATCCGACATCGGCTCCAGTTATGATCTCTCGGTGCATGGGTTCGGGCCCCGCTTTGGGCTCTGTGCTGATAGCTCGGAGACTGGAGCCTGCTTCAGATTCTGTCTCCTTCTCTGTCTCTCTGCCCCTCCCCCGCTCATGCTCTGTGTCTCTCTCTCAAAAAATAACATTAAAAATTAAAAAGAAAAAAAGTATAAGAAAGGGTAGTATGTATGAGTGCTAGGCCCTGAGACAGTCACTTTTAAAGAATGACGTGGGGGTGCCTGGGTGGCTCAGTCTGTTAAGCATCCGACTTCAGCTCAGGTCATGATCTGACAGTTTGTGAGTTCAAACCCCATATCAGGCACTATGCTGACTGCTCAGAGCTTGGAGTCTGCCTGGGAAGCTGTGTCTCCCTCTCTCTCTTCCCGTCCCCTGCTCTCACTCTGTCTCTCTCTGTCTCAAAAATAAATAAACATTAAAAATTAAAAAAAACAAAAGAATGACATGGGTCTTCTATGGGTCTGACCCTTTGCAGAAACACCTTTGCAGGTGGTCTGTGAGATCAAAATGATCTTCATACTAATACTAACCTATTATATATCTTTTTTTTTGCATTTATTTATTTTTAAGAGACAGAGAGAGACAGCGTAAGCAAGGGAGGGACAGAGAGACAGAGAGAGAGAGAGAGGGAGAGACAGAAACAGAAGCAGGCTCCAGGCTCCAAGCTGCCAGCACAGAGCCCGACGCGGGGCTCGAACTCGCAAACCGCGAGATGATGACCTGAGCTGAAGTCGGACGCTTGACCGACTGAGTCACCCAGGCGCCCCTTATATGCCTTTTTCAATTTCATTCTCTCCTGTGTGTACAGTGGAGTTTTTCAGAGGCTGCATGTGTGATATCACAACAAACTGAATGCAGAAGCAGGTATGAGAATTTAGTTCCCTTTATTAAGCCAGCCATTAGAGAGGCTTGCAAAAATATAAAACAGTATCATTCTTCTCAAATGTTACCTATTATTATTTTAAATTAATTAGTAAATACATATTTCAAAAGTTGTTGTTTTCGACTCCAACCAGTATTTATCACAGATATAACCTGTATAAGCAAAAGCTATTTGGAGTCTTTAATTATTTGTAAAAGTGTAAAGAGATCTTGAGACCAAACTTTGTGAACCTCTGCCTTAAGGCATGGTAATCATGTGTACTAGAAAATCCTGGCAATGAGTTAGTTGTCCTGTGCTATGATCAACCAGCTGAGTATCTCCTCTTCTTTTGGTTGAGTAGTTAAAAAATAGGCCCCTTAAAGACAGAACAAGGTGGGGCGCCTGGGTGGCCCAGTTTTTGAGCAGCTGACTCTTGATTTCAGCTCAGGTCATGATCTCACAGTTGGTGGGATCAAGTCCCTCAGCGGGAACCTTGCTGGCAGCTTGGAGCCTACTTGGGATTCTCCCTCTCCCTCTCTTTGTCCTTCCCTGCCTTGCACAAGTCCAGACTCTCTCTCTCTCAAAAATAAATAAACTTAAAAAAAAAAAAAAAAAGACAGAACAAGGGTGCTAGGTTGGAACGCAGGGTACAAAAGTGTTGCTCGCCCACTCTGTAATGGGTCAGAGTTTTAAAATAACAGCCAAAATGTCTCCTTTTAGCATCTTTGTTTATTTGTTGTTTTTTTAAGTCAATTTCCATATTCCTTCATTCGATAAAAATGTATTGTGTAGTGTCTATGCTCAAGACATTATTCTCTGTGCTCTGCGAGTGTAAAATTGGCTAAGATTCCATTTTTATCCTTAAGGACTTATAATCTAATCAAGGAGGAAAGTACCAATAAGGTTAAACACAGTCCATAAGAGATGGATGAACACAAGCATATTCTTAAGACTGAGAGTTCACTCCAGTCAAGGTGATGGATAAAGCTAAGCCATTGGATTGGAACCTCCAACAATGAACAAGATGTTGAGATGTGTAGACGGAAGATGGACACTTCAGCTAAGGGGTGTAGCTTGAGCTAAAGTGTGAATTTAGCACCGTGTGTAAGGAAGTAGAGAGGGATAAGTCTGAGTAGGCAAAAGGATCTGAATATTATTTAGTAATCAAGGAAGAGTCAACGTGATGATAAGAACTGTGATGTAAGGAGATATATTCGATTTGGGGGCAAAATGAATATGAGGGAAAAGGAAAGCTAAGTCAGAATACTATTGCCAAAAATAAAATGTAGTACAGGTAACTGTATTCTAGGAAACTGGTGCCTAATCTTTTGGGGTCAAACGCTCCCTGAGAAATCTTTACAAAGCCTCACTTCAAATACTGGTACATAAAACACACAGAGTAATTTGCCTGCAATTTCATACACCCTTGAAGTCCATCCGTGGGCCCAAATTTCAGAATCACTCCTTACTTCACTATGGTTTTCCACGCTAGTCAAATATTTCTTAAGCAAATTGTGACATTACTCAACTCCTGCAAATCAAGATTAGCTCAAGAGTTTCCCATGACATTGTGCAATTCTGCCCAGTCTGGTAATCATGGTGGACCAGAGGAATGATGCTTTTAAAAAGGAAAAGCCTCTCTTTTTATTCTCTTGACCTTCCTGCAGGTTTCAGTTAAAATAGACACGTTCCACATGCCTTTTTCCTCTCTCTGCTGCCGCTCCCTCCTGTCGCCCCTAATGACTATGACCTCAGTGACCTTCCAGAATATCCATATGGCCCTTTCTCTCCTCAACCTAGCAACACCATACCTGCTACATGAGGGTTTGGATCTCACAATATTGTTCCTAAGCCTGGCCTCTCTCACTGCCTGGCATTGTGTGCCCGCCGTAAGACCAGGCTGGCTCGTAAAACATCTCTTTATGTACTTTATTACTTAAACTCTTTTATTTGCCTGCAGGAGCCCTTTAACAAAATCACATTGAATTGACTTTCTCACACCAAATCAAATCTCCCTGGTCCCAGTTCAGTTGTCTTTGTCAATATGTATTTTATAAATGGAGTGAATTAACAGATGCTGTTGGAACAGAAGTGCTGGGGTAGCGTTTATGTTTTTACTGCTCTCTCTGGGCAGATGAGTTGTGTAGGAGTGTTATACAGGTATCTCGGGATGAAAGTCATGCTCATCATTTCGGTGGATATGTATTCTTAACCATTTTCTTTGGATGTATTTGAAACCTCTTTATTACTCTTTTTATTCTTAGTGTTTGCTTAAAGGGCTTTATCATTTATGCCATTAATCTTGGATTGGACTTGATCATATCTTTTAGTATTGAGAGATGAAAATGAAAGTCCCCCTATCATTCCAAGAGAACAAGATTTTCAGTTAGCCATGAGAAACTGCTCATGACATACCTTTGGAACATATTGTCTGATCTCTATTATAAATGTTGTCCATGCAGCCTTTGATAGGAGACTGAGTTGAAACTGCTTTGGAAGAGAATCCTGGGTTTCCATGTCCTGGAGTAGGACTTCAGCAGAATGAATGACTGTGGCTATTTGTCTTGTAAGATGGGATTTAGAAAGTTTGCAAAGAGGGAAACAGAGCACAGAAATCCATTATGTAAGAGTTGTATCAAAGAATGTTTTCCGGGAAGATTTCCATGTGCCATAATGAATTTTTAATGTAGAGGGGCACCTGGGTGGCTCAGTCGGTTGAGCGTCCGACTTCGGCTCAGGTCATGATCTCACGGCTTGTGAGTTCGAGCCCTGTGTCAGGCTCTGTGCTGACAGCTCGGAGCCTGGAACCTGCTTCGGATTCTGTGTCTCCCTCTTTCTCTGCCCCTAACTCACTCGCATTCTATCTGTCTCTCTCAAAAATAAATAAACATTAAAAAGAAATTTGAAAGTGTAATACAAAAGACTTTAAAACATAGCTCAGCAATTTGGGGAAATTTTTGCTCTACCCTTTATTTCTGTTTTGTGGTGGCAGCCATAGAGCCATCTACTGGTGGAGACAAGCACGCACATCTTTTTTTTCATATCCCACCACCATTTTGTAAGTTTGTCCTAACAATGACTAATCACAAAACTTTTTTTTTTTTCCAATCTGGTGGGCTTAATGTATAACCCCTTGGTTTAAAATGTGGTCCCCATGATCAGTCCCAGAGTTGTACCTGAATCTGTCACATTCCAGACTTTGATTTTACTACTGTACTATTTCGATCTCAAAAGCATGATTCATAACTCTTGTTCTTTTTTTATTTTAGAAAAATGAAGCACCTGTTTTAGAGAACTAACAATGTAGAGATTCATCAGGACCATATGTTTATAAATTCTTTCCTTTTCGGTCCTGGCCATTAAATTAATGTTAGTAACCTATTGAAACCACTCATAACATTGTGAGTAAACAACTCTTTCCTTCACTGTTTTCTCAGTTGTATCCAATGAAATGGGAGCTACCCATTGGATATATATGCTGCTCGGGAAGATGAAATATGCAGTTTGATATTAAAAATAAATATCTAATAGCTCTATGTGTATTGTACCACTTTAGTAACATCTGTCCACAGAGAATCTTCACCTGTGTTCAAATGTAATGAACAGCCTCTGGAAGAATAGATCGATCCATCAATAATACACGACCTGTTTTGTTTTCCTTTTGGCACATTTAAAATTGTGCATTCTATGTGTCAAAGTTCAAAAGTCAAGTGCTGCATGTGATAAATTAAGCAGGGGTCAGAAGTTATTGCAATGCCGTTTCGGAAGATTGTCTGTCTCTGAATTTGCAGCTCATTCATGCTGAAGTGATGCACTATGGGAATTACTACCAAACTCCGCTCCACAACATCTGCTCTCCCTAAGTGAGTTAGTGCACGTCAGACATCTTTATGTCAGAATATTGCAGTGATGGATGCAGTCTTCAGAAAATGCTGCATAAAAATCTGGTGTGCCGTTCTGGCCATTAAGTGAAATTACTATTTAAATTAATGGCACTGTCACAGTTTATCTGTGCAAAGAATGAACGCTGATTAGGGTATTAAGTAATTAGCAATTTATCACACTGGAACAAGGTTGATAATAATTAAAGAAGTAATGGTTTACCAAAGAAACTAGAAAGGGAGTCACTTCTTGTTATGAGAGTGGAATCTTGGCTGAAAATTTTAATTCAGTGAAACAAAGATGAAGCTCTTTGTGAAAGAAAGCAGCCTTTTTTTTTTTTCTAGTGTAAAAACAGTTCATTATCAAAATTTTAGTTGACCTGTCAAAAGTCCCTCAGAGCGATCAGATGACTGATTAGAGTTTCGAATTAGGTCAATGTCTGCATTTTGATTTTATACTTAAAGCATGGTGAAACCATAAAGTAACTTGGGAGTAGAGGGGGAGAATGTATTCTGCTCCCTAAAGGGCCAGTTTTCAGATTTCGATTGCTCTTTAAAATAGAAACATGAATTATTTTAAGAAAACTGCTAGAGAAAAAAATGACGGTAAAAAATCCAAGGTTGTATTTGAGTGTCTGATCAGAAAGCAGCAGGAAAAAATGTCCGAACATTATAAAACTTGAAGGTGTAGATTTTTCTTTTTATTGTGTGTACTCACGTGTGTGTGTACACATGTCATTTTTACCTGTCATCACCAAGACTCAGCTTGCAGTGATAGCTCTGCTGGGTGTATTTATGCGAAAAAAAACCTTTCCTTGGAAATGTTAAAACAACTAATATTATTAATAAAGCACTGAAGAAAACACTTTACTTTTATTTAAACCAATCATTTTGAACAGTTACCACATTTAGACACGGCATGTTAAGACTTGGTGGTGCTCAATGATGTACATTGATAAAAGTTTTAAAATATTAGGAGAGGGGCACCTGGGTGGCTCAGTTGGTTAAGCCTCCGACTCTTGGTTCAGCTCAGGTGATAATCTCACATTTACCGAGTTTGAGCCCCTCATCAGGCTCCGGGCTGACAGTGCGGAGTCTGTTTGGGATCCTCTCCCTCTCTCTCGCTGCCCCTCCCCCCACTTGCACTCTCTTTCTCTCTCTCAAAAATAAATAAATAAATTTAAAACAATGAGAAATAAATAAATAAAATATTAGGAGACATTTTTTTGAAGTGGAAAGATCAGCGAGAAAGTTCTTTGGAGTCACGTGTGCCTAAACATCTTTCTTAAGGTGTGTACCAAGCCAGTGTCTACTTTCAATGATTTCTTTTCTTTTTTAAATAAAAAGCACTTAAAACTCACTGGTCTATTATTAGGAGTGTCTTTCATAATGTAGGTGTTTGTACAGGACCAGATTAAACAATCAGGACCCCAGGGCACTTTGAAGTTGAGGTTCTTTATGTTATCAGTCAGGACTAATAATAAATAAACAAAATTCTAATTAAAATAAATCATTCATCACACTGTGCTGCTTTATAACTGGATATAAATTCTAATATAATAGCCCTGTGACCTGGAGTGCAGGCACCTTAATTTCTGGCTTAATCTGACTCTAGAGTATTGTTTATTTATTCAGGATTTTATGTCTAAATTTCTGCTGTATCTCTTCTATGGCAAGATCTAAATGATGTGAACACAGGCAGTTAAACTGAATTTGGTGGGAGAAAGTCTATTTGGTGTGAAAGGCACACGTGTCTTTCATCAACAAGTGGCAACCAATGACCCCTCCTTGCGAGGTCTTTCTGCCACTGACCCCGATCTCTTATCCATGTCCAGTGATGGGTCTAGAACACAGTGCTGCTCAAAAACTAGTGGCCAAATTGTTCACCTGATCAGTGAGCAAGCGCAACTCGTTTTGAACAAATCTATCTTATGATGAAAGAGTGATTTACTGGATGCCCAAGAAGCAGACGTGTCCCCTAGACAAAGCCAGGCAAAAACTTCCCAGACTCTTCCCACAGCGTCTCCAGTACTTGGATGGTGCTACCTCTTTACTCTGTCTAGCCTCTTATCCCAGAGCGTTTCGCTGACCTTTTCTCCCTCGTGAATTTCTAGAGCTTTCCTCTGACTCCCCGTAGTTTAACTAGCCCTTTTTCTGCAACACGATGTTATCATCACAAAATGAGCCGGTAATTCTCATGACGGAAATCAGGATTCTTTTTTTTCCTATGGAGCTTGGGAGAAGTTTGGCCCCGCTGAATGATTTTGGAACACTTGTTCTTGTGTGTTCTTTACCTAATTAGTGTCTAGTGCTCTTGGTAAGAAGGACCCCTCACTGCACATTTAAATCGCCTTGGTAAGGAAGTGCTGCCTTGTATTGTGCCATTGCAGCAACTGCCTGAGTCTGACATTTTTATACCAAACTTTATAGCGGTCTCAGTGTTCTTCCTTTTTTTTATTTCATATTCATATATAACATTTTATTGTTGCAGGGATGTTCTGTTGTGGGCAGGATTATGTGAATATGTCAGATACCATATGCTGCTCAGCTTCCAGTGGAGAGTCTAAAGCACATGTTAAAAAGAATGACCTGGTGCCAGTAAAATGCTGTGAGACTGAACTTATTCCAGAGAGCCAGAAATGCTGTAATGGAGTTGGATATAATCCTTTGAAATATGTTTGCTCTGACAAGATTTCAACTGGAATGATGATGAAGGTAATTGATAGAAAACCTCTCAGAGGTGCTGATTTGACAATGGAAAGAGAAATACATTGTTCATAACTATTTTTCTAAAATAGGAATATAAAAACTCCTGTGTGCATTATTCATTTTCACATTACATCCATATTAATACCAAATGAGTTCACTGTGATTGATGTTATTGCAATGAATTCTAAAGGAATTAATAATGATTAGCTGTTCTCAGGAAGCTTTACCCAGCGCTTCAGATTAGTGCAGGACTGAACGCCTGTGTGTCACAAGAGCCAGAATATGTCGTCTGGGACCTATGCGGTGCCACTTTATGCCCATGGGTGCTGGGATGGAAAGGGAGAGAAATTCTGGCTTCTTCCCTCTGGGTCCCCAACCCAAATCCAACACTTTCCTTTGATAGAGACCTTAGATCCAGCAAATTCACTTGTGCTTATATCCTATTCCTTGAGACGGTTGAAGATTAACAAATGCCTGCCACTCTAAAAGCGGATAGACCTATGAGTGTACCATTTGTTTGTATGTTGACATGCTTCATGGACAGACGTGTCACGTTTTGCTAAAATTAAATTTGACAGGACTCCAGAAACCTAACATTTTAAGAAAAGGATTATGGGACATTAAAAACCAAACATGCTACTAAGTTCTGTAGTCATTTTGCCTTAGGAGATGCCTGCAAATAGGTGTTTGGGTCATTCATGCCAACTGACGCAACTATACAAACATCGTGTGGACACCATAGACTTTAAGATGTAAACTAACCTTTGAAATTGTTAGGGTTCCAGCAAGCACTTTGCAACAATTAATATTAAGATAATTCATAAAGTTGTTAAAAAGAATAAGTACTTCATGAAGTGAAGAATCGTATGAAATACCCATCAAAAATAGTTTTTAATCTACAAAATTGTTTTAGAAATTGGTATGACCGTACGCAACTTGAAAGAAATCTATCCAACAGTATGCTCCCAAAGTTTGCATTTATTCCAAGTCAATGTTTTCAGAAATTTGGACTGCGAAATTTCTCTGAAACACACAGTCTTTTTTTTTTTTTTTAATTTTTTTTTTTTCAACGTTTATTTATTTTTGGGACAGAGAGAGACAGAGCATGAACGGGGGAGGGGCAGAGAGAGAGGGAGACACAGAATCAGAAACATGCTCCAGGCTCCGAGCCATCAGCCCGGAGCCTGACGCGGGGCTCGAACTCCCGGACCGCGAGATCGTGACCTGGCTGAAGTCGGACGCTTAACCGACTGCGCCACCCAGGCGCCCCTGAAACACATAGTCTTAAAACTGGTGATGTTGCAGGAGCATGTCTTTAAAATGACTAGTTAAGAAGAATCTGTGTAGAAAAGTCTCCTCAAAAGGGCACTCACATTTGAAAAATTAAGACAGAAAACCCGTTAGTTTCAGAAATGACACTATTGCTCACAACTATTTGTTTCATTATTATCCACTCACATTTGTTTCCCAGGAATCTCATTTTGGCTTCAGGAAGATACAGTTTCCGTTACTCAAGGACAATGTTCAGGATATATACATGATCCTTTAAATTGACTTAAATTGGCTTTATGAAAGCCAGTTAACAGCCATATTGACAATTCACATTTAAATTATTATAATTAAGACATTATTTCTGAATGCTGAATCAAGGAGTGTGCTACAGTAAAGTTCAACGTATGGGTTGCACTTTGTTTCGCGAATATCTCTTTCATGGAGATTTCTATCTCCTGCTCCATTCAGGACTGGACCACTGTGACATTTCTCCCCAGAGAGTCTTCCCTAAGTGTTGGTTTGGGGGTTTCTTTTACTTCTCTCCTGTGTCAGTGTCCCAGTGTTCTCAATCTAAGAGTCCCCCTTTCTTGCCTTTTTGCCTTCTTTTGGAGAAAGATCACTGTGGGTATCAGTGCGTGAAAGGTAAAGTTTTTGAGAGCTTGATGTCTGAAATTACCATTTTTCTACCCTCCCTCTAGATTGATAACTTGGCTAGGTACACAATTCCAGGTTAAGAATTATTTCTACTCAGATTTTAAAGTAATTTCTGCACTTTTAAACTTTCATTGCTATTCTGATTCCTGTTTCTTCCTAGGTACCCAGGTTGTTTTTCCTATGAAAGTTTTTAGGACATTCTCTTTATTCCGTCTTTCTAATATTTCATGATAATGTGCCTCCATGTGGATATTATTATCATCATCATCATCATTATTCATGGTGATGTACTTCTTGTGGACTTTTTCAGTGTGAAGTCTCATGACCCTCAGTTCTGAGGAATGTTATTTTATTTCTTTGATAATTTTCTCCCTTTTTATATCTGTTTTTACAGACTAGTTTGGTGTTAGACTTCCTAAGCCAATCTTTCCATCTTTCCATCTTTTCTTCTTGTTTCTTGTTTATTGATTAGTTAACACTTCATCTTTTTCAACATGATCGGATATTGCCTTAACGTCATCTTCCACGCTTTCTATTGATTGATTGATTTTTTAGCTATCATCTTTTTTTTTTTAATAGCTTTTAAGGGTTCTTTCTTGTTTGCTGACTGTTATTTAATCATGGCATCCTACTCTTGTTCCATTCATGGGGTGTCTTTTTTTATTATTCTGGAAATACTAATTCCATTGTTGTTTTTTTTTTTATTGTTCACTTTGTTCCTTGAATTTTCTCATTTGTTTGTTTGGTTCTATTTTAGTTTTCTTCTTTCCCTTCCTTTATTTCTCCTCCCTTTGAATTTTTGTTTTTTTCATATTCTATCCCTAGTCTATACCTAGTCTATTCTTTCCATTGGAGGCTGAATGGAAAGCTCACTGTGCATAGGCATATATTAGTGGAGAGCACACAGCAAGGGAATTGGGTGGCAGGATGGCTTTTTGTCAGGGAGTCATATTAACAAAAATCTTAGCAAGTACACTTAATTGACTATCCTTAATAATCCATCCTAGATCGTGATAAGATATATGTCTGGCTGACAGCACATAGGGAATCGGTAGGAAAGGAGGCTGGGATTCACACTGTGCAACATGCAGACTTTTATTTGGCTTGCCCTCTTTGGCTCCTACCTTATACCTTCCAGTGAAGTCTCGCTGTTCCTTTTAATTTCACCAAATCTCTTCTAAGCTTATGCCATTTTGTAACACTTTACCAAGTGCAGCAGAAACAGCACACACCTACTGAGGATGTTCTAGATCGTGACCTCTTCCCCCCAGGGCTGGAGTGCAGTAGCCCTGGCTTACTCTGACAGTTGTCCCAGGTCGTAATTTTATCAAATATGTAGCCACGGCATAACCGAGCTCCCCAAATTTCCAAACCCCAGTATGTAGTTATTTGCCACTGCCTATCTAAGCATTAAAGCAACGCCATGTGGTTTAGGGTTTTGTTGTTGCTGTCAAGACGATATCTAACTTCAAAATTCTAATTTATGTTTTAGCTACGACAAATAAGACCATGCCAAAATCAAAACAGTGTACTCACGTATGGGATGGGTCAATAGAATAAATTTTAAAACAGTTCTTTCAAATTACAACCCAGTGTGAGTCAGACAGCTCTCCTCCAAGGAGTGTCTCGGGATCTACGTCTTCGCTCTTGTGGGACTTGACACACAACCCTCAGATCACAATGGAAAAGGGAAGAAAGAGGATGATTACGCATGTATGGATCTCAGAAAGGATACAACATACATACTGTCATCACAGGGGCATTTCTAGTCACGTGGCTTTTCTTACTGAGCTGGACTTACAAATATGGTATTCCCAGGGAGAAAACACAAAATGGATATCACTGAGCACACAGTATTGTCTCTGCATGTATTCATCCCCTTTCTGCTTCCTTGGACTGTCTATGTTCCTTTACTTCCATCGGGTTGGGCTTTCAGAGGAAATGGAGATAAATGCAGGTGTTCAAGTCACTATATTCAAGTAGAAATCCTACGATATTTTTCTGAAGCAGCTTTATTTTGACAACATTTGGGAGAATAATTTAACTTATATGAGGTAAGAGAGATGGAATGTGGATACATTTTGATAGCCAAAGTTATTTTAAGTACATTATATTACCTATATAAAAGAAAGAGGAAGGGAAGCTTTGCATTATAAAAATACTGCCTTATTTATATCTCCTATCATCTGGGATGATGAAGTATTTCGCTCTCTGACATTAGAACACATTAGCACTCACCAATAACAAGTCCAGTGATTCATCAGAAAAAAAGGTTTACGGATGTAAATAATAATAACTATAATGAGAGTTTATGAAATATTTAGGTTTCTAAAAGTTGGACAAGGAATGTTTCTTAGCGGTCCAACTTGCCCCACAGCACAAAAGTGCAGACCCTCAAATATCACGTTCTTTATTTTCTCCAAAGCTCCATCAGGAGAGTAAGAAATAACAATAATAAAATTATGACCCCTGCTATTATTTATAGAGTATCTACCAAGTGTAAGGCATTTACAGGTGTTGTCTCATTTGACTCCCGTAACCAACCTGTATGGTAAATGCAATTTCCATTTTCTCATCACCGAAGAAGCTGAGGCTTTGAGAATATAAGTGACGTCCTCAAGGTCACAGAAGCAAGAAGTTGCAAAACTGGATTCTGAATTCACATCTGTGTCATCCAAACCCAAACTGCTCTTTGTAGTGTATGCCCCGCCTTCATTTCTCTTCATGAATCTTGAGACATTTATTTATGAACCAAGTGGAAGAAAATTTCATTTGCAACTTGTTACAACCTCCCCCACGTATGTCCAAATGTAATTTTTAAATCTTTTCTCTATCTCCCCACCTCTACCACTCAACCTAGGAAGCCAGAGAGTGCAGGACTCTGTGCCCAGTGTCTCTGGAAGCCACAGCACATTGCGGCAGGTGTGACTTCAACTTTACCAGCCACGTTTGCACCGTGATCCGAGGACCTCACAATTCCACAGGCAAGGAATCAATAGAAGAAATATGCTCATCTCCTGAAGAGACTGTTCACACGGGAAGTGTAAACACATTCTCCTTCACAGGTAACAGGAACCGAGCCACCTGCCCATGGCTTACTAGGGCTAGTGAAAAGCTGGGGAAAATGCAGATTCCTGTCATTCTGATGTCACCCCCCCCTTAACGTAAAATCAATTAATTTCATCGAACTATGGGCCAACTAGTCACAAGGTAATTAAAGGCACACTTTGGATCTGTTCAAAGTTAGCAGTTTAAAAAATTGGAAAGTCTAACTTTAAAGAAGAAATAAGCTATTTTAAAGTAAACCTGTAGAAAATCAAGAACAAGGAAATAACTATGTATCCTTTGATGGTATATCCAATTAATTTCAGTGAGCCCAGTTTTCTTTCTTAAGAGTTTGAATGGAGGCTTACAATAAATGCAATGAATTGAGTGTCGCTGTGTTTGGCAGGCAGAAAAGAGGAAGAAACCTGACTAATGGCCAGTAAGACCAAGCAGCATTATTCTGAGGAGGAGCTTAAAGTATCCTTTCCTCAACTTGGGTCTGGGTCTAGAGACTGTACTCTCCCACAGCTTGGTGTTGCCCCCACATGGCCATCATCTTGGGAGCAATAACCTTCATGGTTATTGAAAATAATTTTCAGGCTCCTTCTTGGCCCTACTGAGTTCCTCCAAATAGTGGTTCTCAGGCATGGCTAAGCTGAGTGAAAAACACTGTCAAGTTTAAGATCATCTCCAAAATAGTTCTGCCCTCTATTAAATTTTTATCATTCGTCCATTTACTTAAGTCCCTCCAGAGTTTGTTTCTGCCTTTTGAAAAATTCAGTGTGTGTGTGTGTGTATGTGTGTGTGTGTGTAGCTGTGTGTATGTACATATATATCATCTAGCATCTAGCGTCAAATAGAATGCATTTAAGTGACATAATTCAGGCAAGCTAAGGTTAAATAAACAAGAAAAGTGCTCTGTTCCATCATGAATCATCATTCTTCTTTACTTAACCCATGGTGAGTGATAATGGCAAACCTTGGGATGCAAATAAATAAATAAATAAATAACTCAAGATACTGGGATGAAAGGAGTAGATTAAGGAGGGAAAGCAAGAATAGAGATAAAGTTCCATGATGTACTACATGTTTTAAAACCTTACCTTGATTTACCCACAAAGCAATCATGTAAGTAAGATCATTTAATAGATGAGGAAACTGAGGGTCATATCTGTAAAAGTAACTTGCTGAGGGAAGATGTCAGATTTAAACCGTGTCACCTTCAAAAACAGCAAATTTAGCGAGGGCCTGGGGTGGTTCCATCAGGTGAGCATCCGACTCTTGATTTCTGCTAGGTCACTCTCCCAGGGTTGAGGGATCGAGCCCAGCGCTGGGCTCTATGCTGAGTATGGAAGCTGCTTAAGATTCTCTCTCTGTCTCCTTCTGCACTTCTCCCCTCACTCTCTCTCTCTCTCTCTCTCTCTCTCTCTCTCAAATAAACAACAACAGCAGCAGTAGATTTCAGAGACTCTGCACCGTGTAGGAGCTCCTTGCAGAGTGCCCCAAACCTCCCTCAAGCTGTCTCTTCCACTTTAAATGTCCGTCGTCATCATTCTGAGGGTGTAGGTCAAAATCCACGTCCTCTGTGCAGCTCCTCCAACCCAGCGCCTCTCCTCTCAGGCGTCAGCACAACGTCCACTTCTACCGTGTGTCATATGCATTTGGCCCCTGGTTCCATCTCTCCTACCAGATTGAAACATCTGTCTGAGTAAGACGTCCTTACTTCACTTCACCTCGTCTTTGGATTAACACGCTGTAACCAAACAAAACACATGTATTGGAATGTATTTAATTAGGAAAGTCCTCAAGATAAAAGACAGTTTGTCTAACCCTCCAATTTCCTTCAACTCCCAGTTACAGATTTAAGGACCCTCATTGACAAATTAGTAGGTTTGATCTAAGAGAGTTCCCTACTTTTATCTGCCTTTTGTAATTAAGGTCAAGATTTTGAGGGTCCATTAAGATGTTTGCAATATCCCTCTCCAGATGACAATAAGTGTTTACACCTACTGATATAATATTGTGAGGCCTTTTACCACCCATATTTCAGAATGCTTCACCTACCAATAAATACTATACATTAAATGTGAAAAATAACAAAAGTTTCTTTTCCATGAAGAAAATGAAGCACTTAAGTAATGCTAAAATAAGCACCATTGACTGAGACCAACTTGGACTAAGAACTCAACTTTTCTTAGAAATTTACAATCAAAGTGAAACAACACCAGGGCTCACCAAAATTTATTCATGCATGCGATCATTTCACTTATCAAAAACTATGTATTAGGGGCGCAGTCGGTTAAGCGTCCGACTTCAGCCAGGTCACGATCTCACGGTCCGTGGGTTCGAGCCCCGCGTCGGGCTCTGGGCTGATGGCTCAGAGCCTGGAGCCTGTTTCCGATTCTGTGTCTCCCTCTCTCTCTGCCCCTCCCCCGTTCATGCTCTGTCTCTCTCTGTCCCAAAAAAAAAAAAAAAAAAAAAAAAAAAAAAAGTTGAAAAAAAAAAAACTATGTATTAAATTTGTACTAACAACCAGTCACTACCCTGAGACCAACAGCTATGAAAACAAATAAATAAGAATTCCCATCAGGAATTTGCAGCCTCTATGAATCGACAGAGAACAGATATGTAAGTACTGTAATGTGAGAAGCGATGTCCGTGTAAGAGCATTGCAAGGACAGAGTAAGCAGAGAGCATTGCAAGGATGCCTAACGCAGACAGAAGAGGTTGGAAAGACTTTATGAAGGATGTGATGCCTGAGCTGAGAACTAAAAGACGAGTAGAAACATCAGGTGAAAGGAACGTAAGGCAGGCACAGAGGGCGACAGGAAGTGAAAGGAACCCCAGCAGGTGTGAAAAACAAGAACCTTGATACGAATGTAGCACAGTGTAGGAGAGAAAAAATAATGGAGATAAGGCCAAACAGCAGGAGTCAGATGATGAAGGCCTTTATTGCCACACTCGGCAGGTTGTCTTTATGCAAGAATGAGTGGAAATTAAAGCTTTTTAGGCAATGGAAGGTCACAACCATGTGTATGCATTTTTGAAGAATCCCTTGTCCACTGAAGAAATGATTGAAAACAAATATGTATGGGACATTAAAGCAATTAAAAAGTAAGGATTGAACAAACATAATCCCCACAAAAGCAAAACCCTCTGTTATTTGAAGACTAGCCCCATATAGCAAAACAATTTTGAGATAAAAAGAGGGTTTTTTTATTGTTAAAAAAAAAAGAGTTGGGTTTGGGACACCTGTATGGCTCAGTTAAGCATCCGACTACAGCTCACGGTTGGTGAGTTCAAGCCCCACGTCGGGTTCTGTGCTGACAGCACACAGCCTGCTTGGGATTGTCTCTCTCTGCCCCTCTCCTGCTCATGCTCTCTCTCTCTCAAAAATAAATAAACATTAAAAAAATAAAACGTTGGAGGGATGCCTGGGTGGTGTAGTCACCAAGTCATGATCTTGCAGTTTGTGTGTTTGAGCCCCCCATCGGGCATAGCCTGCTTTGGATCTTTTGTCCCCCTCTCTCTCTGTCCCTCACCCACTCACACTCTCTCTCTCAAAGATAAATGAAACATTAAAAAACATTTTTTAAAGAGTTGGAAATTCTGGCCAAGAAAAAAAATAACTCAGAAATTAGATTATTGAGGGAAGGCAAAATTTCAACAATGATTCCTTACACGTAAAGAAAACAAAGAATTCTTTCATGGGCTAGGAGCATCTTTGAAAGACTGGGCCTCACAGGAAAACAAAGAAATGAGGATAAGTGATGAGCGAGTACAAAGGAGAAGAACGAAATGCCATAGGGGAAAGAATAAGAAACACAGCATGGGGAGCTGCCACAACTGAAATTGGAAATGACGATGTGGGCCTGAAGGGTGTGGAATAACAGTTACTAGCAGTGAACAGTTTAATCTGCTACAGCGAATTGACCCAAAAATATAGTGACCGTCTGTGGGCCGGTGAATGGTCTGGGCAGCTCTGCCCCACTAGGTCATTCAGGGACCCTGATTCCCTCCAGTTTATGACTCATGATGTTTCCGGTGCTGTCGTCATTCACATGGTGCAGCTTGGGTTGCCACAACATCCTGTGTCCAGCCCATCAAAAGGGGATGAGAATGTCAATGGAAGGCAAGTGATTTCCTCTTAGAAAGTGACGTGCAAGATGCTCCTATCACGTCCATGCTTCCTCCATTGTTGAGATCTGAGTCACATGACTACCCCCAAGCTGCAAAGAAAACAGGAAAAATTAGACTCTAGCCAAGAAGCCTCTGACCAGGACAGAAGGCATATATGGGAACCCACTAGTGGTCATCACAGAGAATATGTGGCAGACGCCCTCTGACCAGAGAAAATAAAGACAGAAGATAATCCCTTCTATTTTATAGCAATTTATTTTACGATGTTCTGTCACATAACTTCCTGCATTTTATCTTCATACTAATTCTATAGAGTAGGCAGATCAGGGTTTATAGTAAGGAAATGCATATAAGGAAAACGTGGTCAAAAACCCCACATGGATGGATTGAGACTCAACCCCACATCCAGTGGAGATACAGCAGGTGGCCAGACAGCCGAAGAGAAGGACTTACTCTTCTGATTTTCCATCTGAGAAAAGTCATCTAGAGACCGCCATACAAAAACAAATACATACAAACGTATTCGAATTCACAAAATTAAATAAGTGGAAAACATTTAACCAATTAAATTTTCCATTTTTTTAAAAAAATAAATTTGTAGCATTTGTGCTTCTGAAGTTATTAAAGCTTAAAACGGAACAGAGACTTTTGGGACACCATTGGATCACATGGATGGTTATCTAATAAAATTCTTGCCAGTGCAAAACACTCAGTAGTCTGGTTTTATTCTTTTCTTTTTTTAAAAAATTTATCCATTATTGAGAGACAGAGAGACACAGAGTGTGAGCAGGGGAGGGGGCAGAGAGAGGGGGAGACACAGAATCGAAAGCAGGCTCCAGGCTCTGAGCTGTGAGATCATGACCTGAGCCGAAGTCTGTAGCCTAACCAGCTGAGCTACCCCGGCGCCCAGGTTTTCTTCTTTTAATTAGATTTGTTGTTTTTGGCTTGGGTTTCCGTTCTGGTTTGGTGAAAGAGGGAAGTAAGTATGTAGTGGACTGTGCATTCATTTATATCCACTGGCCCTGATAAGCTAAGTTTCAAGTCCTGTATCTCATAATAACTACATTATATAATAATTTAATGTAATATGAACAATGTAATAATTGGTAAAATTTATCATACTAAAATTATGAAAGTATGTTGGTGAAACTGCCTCATATAGAAATAAAGTATATACAAACCTGTGAAGCATTAACATCCAATGTACATTAGTCTAGTGCTTTTATTCATTTATTTTATCGTTTACTTTTTTAAAAAAATTTTTAATGTTTATTTTTGAGAGAGAGAGACAGTGTGAGCTGGGGAGGGGCAGAGAAGGAGGGAGACTCAGAATCCGAAGCAGGCTCCAGGCTCTGAGCTATTAGTACGGAGCTGAATGTGGGGTTCAAACTCACAAATAGGGAGATCATGACCTGAGCCAAAGTCAGATGCTTAACCGGCTGAGCCACCTAAGCACCCCCGTCTAGTGCTTTTAGATTTCAGTCATTCCTTTCATGTGTCCATATTATCCATATTTGCTTGTTCAGAAAAGGTGAATTCTATTCTGTGCAATTCCATGTCTCTGCATCTAATACACACAGAAAATGTTTTTTTCTGATTTAGAAAATTAAGATTATTATTAGAGTTTTATTCACACACAACAGGATTAAAGCATTGATTTTTAAGTGTTTACAAGTTTTGATATTCATTTTCTTTTTTTTTTTTTTTTTTTATTTTTTTTTTCAACGTTTATTTATTTTTGGGACAGAGAGAGACAGAGCATGAACGGGGGAGGGGCAGAGAGAGAGGGAGACACAGAATCGGAAACAAGCTCCAGGCTCCGAGCCATCAGCCCAGAGCCTGACGCGGGGCTCGAACTCACGGACCGCGAGATCGTGACCTGGCTGAAGTCGGACGCTTAACCGACTGCGCCACCCAGGCGCCCCTTGATATTCATTTTCAATAGGATGGTAAGACAGCAAAAATGTTTTAAAAGTCTCAGTGTTCAATTCCTCCCTTTCCAGATGTGAACCTGGAGCCTTCCATGATGTATGAGTATAGAATTTCTGCATGGAATAGCTACGGGCGAGGATTCAGCAAAGCTATTAGAGCCAGGACCAAAGAAGATGTGCCTGAAGGAGTGAGTCCCCCTACGTGGACCAAAATGGATAATCTTGAAGATGTAATCATCTTAAATTGGAAGAAACCTATACAACCAAATGGTATTAAGCCATTTTTAAAATTGAAATAACATAATCCAGTAACTTCATAAGGAAATTGAAATGAGTGTAATCTACAGTTAATAGGCATGCATCTAACCATTAAAAATTATTTGCTGGTAAAAGGAACTGTAGGTATGTGCCTACTGATCTTCCTTTTTGTAAAATAGGACCTGCAAATTTTTAGTCCCCCAATTTTTTCTTGAATCCTAGAATACATCTGAGCTCTTTCAAACAAACAAAGACTGTTAAAGGAAAGCAAAATAGTTTTAATATTGAAGGTAATTTTGCTTGGCAGTAGGGGGAAATAAACATATATGTCTCTTTAATTGTCTGTGTCTAGAGTCCCTCTCTTCGGTAAGAGTGCATGTCATTGCTCGAACACAGCAAAAACAATAGCAAATTAGAAGTAAATAATGCTATATTATCCCATTTCCTTAGAATTCCAAGACATGTTAAGGTGTTTGCAAATAGTTAAAAGGATATGATACTCAAATCTGGACATTTCTCTGCCTCTTTTAGGTCCTATTATTTACTACATTCTTCTCCGAAATGGAATTGAATGCTTTCAAGGAACATCACTGAGCTTCTCTGATACGAAGGGAATTCGGCCATTTCAGGAATATTCATACCAGCTGAAAGCATGCACGGTTGCTGGCTGTGCCGTCAGCAGCAAGGTAAGGGCCGGTACCTAAACTCCAGACAGAAGTAGCCAGGATGAAGACTATCTGGATATCCAGGTCGTGAATGATTTTTTCCAACGGCAGAAAACAACATCCCCACCGATGCAGTGTTAAGTAGGGTGCCATCTCAACCGACTACTAATCCTCATGCCTGAAAGGAGAGATCACTGAAATTTATCAAATTTATGCAAATATAAATGTTTCATTAATTAAAAAAGAAAAGAAAACTTGAACCAGTGTTACCCTTTTTTATCACATTTTCCCTCTGCCAACTATTTTTAGATGATCTTCCATAAATTCATAATAATTATCAAATCATTCTTCAGTTTAAAAGGGTTTCTATTTAACATCACTTCAACAAGGATGACCTGCTCTTGAAGAACAGAGAAAGGGGCAAAAGAGCCTGGCATAGAAAATAATCTGATACCAAAACTCTTGCTACAACCTGGCAAGAAATGATGAGGACCCGAATTCATGCAACAGGGGTCAGAATGGAGAACGTCAAGAGGATACAACAGATATTGGGGGACAAAATCTACAGGGCTTGGTGTCAACAATACGCAGGGGAATAAGAGGAAAGGATCATGGATACATTTGAGATCTCTAGCTTGAGCAAATTATAGATCACGGTGCCATCCTGCTAGCAAATAAAAAAAGTTAAAGGAAAATCTGAACGTAAAGAGTAAGATTCAAATTTTAAAAGCTTTTAAAAATGTACTTAAAAGAAGGAGCAGGTAGCAGAATGATGGAAGGAATTATTATTTGGCACCTCAAGTGAAAATCCAGTCAGAAGCTGGATTACAAAGTGATTGAATCTTCTAGAAAGATCTTTCTAGATCTAGAAAGATCTAGAAAGCAAGGAGTTTGAAAAGAGTCCTTAAGGAGAACAGAGAGAGAGAGAGAGACAAAAACAAGAACACAGACAATGAACACTGGGAGCGCTCCTGAGAGCAAGAGCCCACAGATGAGACTGGAAAGAAACAGTCAAACAATTTAGGAGGAAAATAAAGAGAGAGTCATTTCACAGAAGCCAACCTAGTCAGAGTAAACTCAGGAGAAACAAACACACAGCGGCTCTGATTCCTTTCACGCCGTTACAACTTTAGAAGAGCATCATCTTCGCACACTGTTCCGGAACCATCCAAGTAAAACATTCAGTCAGATGGACCAGCCGCAGTGCATATGCGCAGCTGTTTATTCAACAGACCTCCAGAAACATCTCTGAGCGTGCCACAGTTTAGACAGATGGCAGCTGATTGGCCCAATCAAAAGTTATGGTCCGAACGTTCCTGGAACAATTCTGTGCTCTTTTTACGTAGGTGCGGCTCCTGTCTACCAGATGCCAGAACAATTGGTTAAAAAGTGAAAGCAGAGCTAATTCTGTGAAAAAAGAAATGCAGCTAACTTTTGTTCAAAATTATATTTTGATAATGCTGAATGCATGTCTGGTGGATTGATCCTTTTTTCCTTGTCTACTCAGTTCTTTTTCTAGAACACTGGCACGGGCTCTGTTAAGTCAACCTGGGTTATCACAGGAAGAATACCAAAAAAAAAAAAAAAAAAAAAAAAAACCTGCCCATTTATACTGTTCAAAGCATATTATATGCAAGCAAGTTCAGATGTGGGTTTTGCTTCATATTTACTGGTGCTTAAAATGTACAAAATCAGGCTGTTAAAATGCAAAGACACTGATGAGCCATATGGAAGAGAGTTATCAAGAGTTCTCTAGTAAGACAGTCTGCCAGCCAGATTTTCCTTGCTTAAACTGAGGGCTGTGCTCTGTCATCAAAATTGTTGTTGAACCTGTTGTGATAAATGGTAGTCTGAGACTTATGGAATGTATTCAAGGTCAGATTTCATTGTTTAAATAGGATGGGAGGAAAAGCATAAAAAAGGGGGGGACTGTTTCTCCAAGCCCCTGCTAATGATATGCCAGGCCAGACAACAACATTTTAAAACAAAAGTGACATTCTCATTGATCAGGATACCTAGCATACTATTACCGTAAATTGCTGTTGAACTCTTATGTTTTCAGGTAGTTGCAGCTACTACCCAAGGAAGCCCACAGAGTGTCCAGCCACCGAGAGTCACGGCGCCCAGTTCGGAGTCTCTGCATTTGAGCTGGAGTGTCCCCGAGAAGCCAAATGGCGTCATTAAAGAGTACCAGCTCAGGCAGGTTGGGAAAGGTCTCATCTACAGTGGCACCGCTGACAGGAGGCAGCATACGGTCACAGGTGAAAAAAAAAAAAAAAAAAAAAGGAAAACCTACCGGAAGAGTCTGTCATTGTGGTTAGGGGGGCAAAGCATCCCAGGGGTGTGCATTTGATATATGAGGTCACTTCGAAAGGACGTGTTCTCCTGACATATGGTCAGGTCCCACTTATCCATGCTAATAGAAGAGCCCACACTGGCAGCAATAAGCCACAACAGCAGATAACTTCAGAAATAATTTATATTTGGCTTTGATATGCATTATGTGTAGGGTTTTTGCATCAGTATTAACTTTTTTTTTTTTCTCAGACAAACGGTAAGATGCATTTTCATTCCCCAAGGATATACTCATAGATAATGGGACTGGGATAGCCAAGAATGCACTGGAGAGCAGGGTGAAATCAGCCAGAGGCGAGCGTTTATCTACTGAGTGGGTAACTAATACACAGAATAGTTGACAGGTGACTGTTTGTGAGAATTTGTTATTATGAACATTAATTAATAGTAATTGTATTATTTTTATTGCTAGAGCATTTATTATAATTAACTTTCATAATAATATAACGGTACAGTATAATAGTATAATGTCAGATAATTACTAGAAGTCATTATAATAATAATTAACATGTTTGGGTTTGAATGTCACTTCTGAAGAGAAGAGAGGCATCTTCTGACTTCCCCAGTCTAAGGAAGTTTCTCTGATACGCCACCACATCCCCTTGTCTTATTTTCCTCATGGACCTCTCACTGCCTGAGAGTGCTTGGTTTTTCTTTGCTTTTTATGTCTCCCCCCACTGGGATGTAAGCTCGAGAATTGCAGAGGTCTTCTCTACCTAGTTCAATGTGGTACTTCTGGTACCTAGAATGGTCCTTGACATGGTTCACAGATGCCAAACAAATGTTCATAGATGCCAAACAAGTGAATTTCACACGAGCCACTTGGCAGGCACTACAGACCTATGGGGGAAAGAGAGGTCTTACTCCCATTTTACAGAAAAAGATACTTTGAGAGATTAAGTAATTTAGTTCATTCTTTGGATCTACCGAATCATGGCAAACAGTTGTGTAAATTGAGATTCTGAGACCATAGGCAAGAGGTTACAAACTTACTCCGCACCACCCCCCTTGTCAGAAGCTTCCCTCCAAGGCCTCCCGAGTGAATGTTCTTCTTTCTTTGGACCCCGTACCTTGCAGGGAGCATGGATACTAGAGATAATGAAACTCATAAAGAAGCACAGAAAGGTCTGGAAGAGTGTGGCTGAGTTTTCCTCAGAGAAGGAACCAGTTATACTATGTAGGTGGAAAAATCAATTCATCGTGATTTGCTCCTAATTCTACAATTCCCTGACACACAAGCAGGCATTCATTGACAGATGTTTTCAATGACTTGACCACTGTTTTCCAGAAGTGCCATAAGCCTGCAGAAGGTGCTTAATAAATATTTGCAGACTCGCACATTGCATTCCTTATCTGAAGGTCCTGAGCTGGATCAATGATAATGCAGATGGAAAAAGCCCTCATCAATTCAGATTATTAAATTTATTTCTTATATCTCATTTCACTGAAAGTGAGATTGATCACCAGTAGTTGAAATACTGTTGTTTTACAAAACACAACTTTACATTTATATTGTGCTTTGTAATTTTAAAGAACCATTTCCATTTGGACACATTTGATTCTCATTACATCCCTGTAAGTGGGGGATGTTTTTAATATCCACACTTAAAAGATAAGGAAGGAAAGTGACATACTCAGGGTGCCCAAGGCATTCCCTGCCTCCATCTATAAGGAAATCAGAGTACTGTTTCATTCTTTGAAAAAAAAAAAAAAAAAAAACTGTTGCCCACTTGCTGTGTTGGAGGTAGTACAGTAAGTGCTCTAAACTAAGACTGCTGCTCTCAGGAAGCCCCCAGTAATAGGGGACACTGAAAAGTTAAGAACTAATTGCAAATACACCACAAAGGATTCAACAGCAGAACTCTAAAGAATGCTGCCGGGGGAAATCAAAACAATGACTTGGAGTGGAAAATGAAGTGTCAATTACAGAGTGTGGAAAGCCATTTAGACTTTGTATCAGTAAAGGTTTCACAAAAAAACTGGGATACAGTGTTACAGAATGTTTCTCTCCCAGTATCTGTCCACTGAGCCAGCATGGGCTTTGAACTGTGAGCTGTAGTGGTTTGCATTTTTTTAAAACCAGCATTGACTTGACTTGCTGACAGACTAAACCCTAACGCGATGTTCAAACCAACAGGATTGATAGACTCATCAATTACAAGATAATTGGAAAGATTTTTCTTTAAAACACCCTCTCTCCCCCCAGTTCTTCCTTTCATTGTCATTCTTAATGAATATTTTCGTCCCAGAGAGGATTTCATACACGTAACTTGATGCAGAAGTTCTCTTTTATTAGGATAAATATTTTAAAGTTTTGCTATATGATTTTGCTTTCTATAAGATCATAAAATGAAAAGAAGACTTTGGAATTCATTCGGTTTGTCCCTCTGTACCGTTTAAATAGATTTAGAGAGTACTCCACTCAGGCAATACAGCCCTACAGAGAAATATGTCTTTGTTGAATGAAGAAGAAAACTCTCGTTCAGCAAAACCTGACCAAGTACAGAGCCTCCCATATGCGGTTCCTATGGGACGGCAATGGTGCTAGGCGTTAGGTAATCTAAAACCTGAGATGTATGTTAGCGTTCACATGTCTTATCTGCCAGGAAAAAAATCAGTTCTGTAGCTCACTGACCGACCAAATTCACTATGGATGTATTTTATGATATGAATGACTGTTTTATTGAGTTCGTGGAATGAACTAAAATAATCAAATTTATTTTACATCGCATCCCAAATGTTTGATCGAAGAGCTGCCTGTACCCGCTGGGATAAATGTTTTGACTTTCTCATCATTTCCAAAACGTTGGCATTTTCTAAGTAACCGTCAAACGCTAATGAAGCTGTACCCGGAGTCATTCTGGAGCCTGAAATCTAGGTCCTTAGAAATGACAGAAGGGAAAGCAGGCACCTTGCCTCAGCCCCATTGTCTCCATGCTTATTTTTAATTACCTCAAAGCTTTAGAAACATGATCCCGTAAATGCTTTGTGGGAATAGTGGCGAAGGCACTCATCATGTGAAATCCATAAATTGCTTATAATCCTCTCAAGATGTTAAAAAAAGCATTAAGTAATTGAAGACAGGAAGTCCTCAGTTAATTATTTAGAGGTGTTATCAATGCTTTAAGTAAACTGAAGCATTTTCTGCTATCTCACTGAGCTGAATACCATGGGGACGAAGGAGGAACAGCCATCATCTTCTCATATTCGCTAATGCAAACAGCACATGGCAGCTTGTCAATAAAAGACCTTTTCATATCATTTATTACTAAACAGGTCCACCATCCCGCACAGAACAATCAGGATGTCAGTTATGGGCATTGTTTCTCTTCAGGTTACCACGGCTTTATGGATGGTCCTCCTAGTGTGGGCACTGGGGCAGAAGAGATGGAGAAAGGATTAACTAAATAATTAGGGCCACTGAGAACAAAATGAATTAATCATGTCCTCTTTCGCAGCAGATTTGATAAGGGCTTATGTGTCTCTTAACTCAGGGAGAAATGTTTTCAAAATAATCTATTAAAAGTTGCTTATCATTGCATTTTACTTAAAAAGGGAAGACCCACCAGCGTTAACTTAGCAAGGACAGAACAATCTGCCTTTCTTTTGCATCTTCCGAGAAGCTAATGAAAACCTGTGCTAAAATAGCATGTGCCCTGACAATGCAGGTTGTAGCCCACGTGCACTACTCTCATGTGGTGAAACAGATATCCTACCCATCATTTCTGGGGGGAAAAAAAAGGAGAACATACTTTGAGCATCAATATCACAAAATGTGGAAATTCTTTATAAGGGGATTTTACATTTAGATAACTCTGCTATGTACTTCCATAGTATCCAACACTTGGTTCTCAGGACATTTATTAGACTTTATCACAATATCCTTTTTCTTGTCTTTATTCCTGAGCTAATAGGTGAAGCTTTTTAAGGACAGAGACAGTAGCCTCCTGTTTTCCCTTGTATCACTTATACTGTGATAGGCATCTATCATAGCACTTAACATATTAAGTATCCAAAAGTATTTGTTGAGTGAGATATTTGTTGAGATATTAGATAGGAAACTAGTGTCTGAATGTTTTTATTCCATTTTGATTGAGTACAAAAATCAGACTGTCAAATACATCTAGGTCTCAGGCAGGAATGGCTACATCATTTTCAGGGCCCAGGGCAAAAGGGCAACATAGGGTCCTTTGTTCAAAAATCATTAAGATACAACTCAACATTCAAAAAAACAAATAATGCAATTCAAAAGTGGGCAGAAGACATAAACAGACATTTCTCTAAAGGAAACATACAGATGGCCAAAGACGCATGAAAAAATGCTCAACATCATTCATCATGAGGGAAATGCAAATCAAAACTGCAATGAGATATCACCTCACACCTATCAGAGGGGCTAAAATAAACAACACAACAAACAAGTGTTGGCAAGGATGTAGAGAAAAAGGAACCTTCATGCACTGTTGGTGGGAATGCAAACTGGTGCATTCCTGTGGAAAACAGTGTGGAGTTTCCCCAAAAAACTAAAAACAGAACTAGCCTACAATCTGGTAATCACACTATGGGGTATTTGTCCAAAACATGCAAAAACATGACTTTAAAGGGATACATGCACCCCTGTGTTTACTGCAGTTTTCTTTATAATAGCCAAATTGTAGAAGCAGCCTAAGTATCCATCAGTAGATGAATGGATAAAAAATTTGATATATATATATATATATATATATATATATATATATATATGTGTGTGTGTGTGTGTGTAAAATTTGATTTTATATATGTGCACACACACTGGAATATATACAGCCATAAAAATGAAATATTTCCATGTGCAACAACATGGATGGAACTAAAGAATATGATGCTAAGTGAAATAAGTCAGTCAGAGAAAGACAAATACCATATAATTTCACTCATATGTGCAATCTAAGAAACAAAACAAATGAACAAAGAGGAAAAAAAGAGAGACAAACTAAGAAACAGATCCTTGGTTATAGAAAAGAAACTGGTGGTTGCCAGAGGGGGGATTGGGGGCGCTGGGTGAGATAGGTGAAGGGATTAAGAGTACACTCACCACAATGAGCACTGGGTAATGTACAGAAATGCTGAATCACTGTATTGTCTACCTGAAACTAATATAACACTGTATGTTAACTATACTAGAATTAAAAGTAAAAACTTAATAAATTTTTTTGAAAAGAATATAGTTTTCAAAAAAGAATCATAAAAATTTTTTAAAACCAGAGCATGGAATCAAGCCTCAGTCCCACCTAGAACCGCCTGGAATCTTGGGTACTCTACAGGTCACACACCCATGAAGCCAGCCTTGATCTCTGGCAATCTGGATTGATTGGCAGCATGTTTCTTGAACCGAAACAGGAAGCAAACTCAGGCAGTGATCGTATCCCTGGAACAGCTCCGGGAGCTTCTCTTCCGTGGTTCTATGCATTGCTTTACACTGCGTGGGCCCCAGCTACCAAGCATCCGACCTACAAAAATAGATACGACAATTCATTTTATTTTCATTTTTCCAACTCTGAGGAGAACTTTGTGCCTGGATATTTGCAAAATGAAAAACCAATACTTGAAGAACATCAGCCACTTTTGTATACTTCTAAAAATCATTGTTATAAATAGAAGATTACAGCCAAAGAATTACGGTCCACAGCTGCCTGGACATTAATATTTAAAGAAAAAGAATCTTTCCCCTGAAATCCCAGATACTTTTAGGTTCTTTGCCTGTGCAATCTTTGTTTCTGTTTTGTTCCAAGAGTTCTAAATAACTCCTGCTCTCTCTGCAATATATGTTCTTGTCGAGTATTTGAGCAGCATCAGACTTAGCTGTCTCCTGATGCCTCACTTTGTTTCCAGAGAACGCTCGGACTGAAAATATAGAGTAAAAGTGGCTTTTGTCTAGTATAGCACCAGACTCCAGAGAAGAAAACTATTTATTAGAACGGCGTTACGAAAAGCAAAAGCAAGGGTTTTTTTCTTGGACTATCTTAGTAATCGTTTTAATGTTGATCTGTATTTGGAAAGAGAGTCTGCCAAGAAGTAACTTACCTGGGAAGTGCTTCTTGGCATGAATCTGATTACTATGATATCGGGGAGGGGGGCCTAAACTATGGCCTGAAATTTCACACACAAAAAAATTGAGTCAAGAAACACTTAAGCTTGTAGCAAGCAGTCAGAAGCAAAAGTCGTGAGGTTATCTCATAGGCATTTGCCGTGCAAGAGTCCCTTTGTTTTGATGTTTTGATGCCCCGTTCATGAGCCGTCAATTGAACTTGTACTTTGAAGCATTGGTACAGGAAGCATTCCTTTCCAATGGCTCGCAAATGGGCAAGAAACGGGCTTGACTAACTGGGATGCGTGGCTCCTGAGACGGTGGTGGGTGGTACTGTCACGAAAAGGGGACTCTAGCATGTGAGCTCCTAACACATTTTTTAATCGAATTTTGTAACACACTCATAATGTAAATGCGTGTTAGAAGTCTCTAAAGCAATTCCACAATATCTTCGTGTTCCATTTTTGAACATCCAGATTTTCACATAGAATTATCAACTGAAAGTGGAATCCTGCTATAAGTCTATCCATCATAGCCAAGGTTGCCAGTGGGTGCTGAAAGTTTCTGGGAATCTCCATGAACAGAGATGCTCTGAAGGTGATCGCTTAGAGAGATCCAAGGCAGCTAAGGGCAGAAAGAAGCGTTTCACGTCAGCAAGACTCAATGTAGATTCGCGTGGGCCCTGGCCAAACCTCCAATTTCGGTGAATTAGTGCCAGGACAAGCTTCTTGCCCAAAACGTGTACAATATCTGATAACCACCTACCACAAAGTTTTTAAAGAAACCAAGCATCTCAGCCCTTGAACTAACCACTGACCAAATGATTGAGGAACTTGCAGAATTACATATTTTGTAGGATTATTTGGTAATTCTTTAGAAAATAGCAGATGACATTATGGAATAGCCCAATGAATGCTTTGAAGTAGCACTTACTATCTCAAATTATAATGGACAAAATGCCTTTCCCTGACTATTTATCTGGAGATTAAAAATTAGAAACAAACTGATATTGATAAAGTATATCAAATGTCAGGGCACCTAGGTGGCTCAGTGGGTTAAACGTCCGACTCTTGGTTTCAGCTCAGGTTATGATCTCACTCTTTCGTGGGTTGAACCCCTGCATCAGGCTCTGTGCTGGCAGTGTGGAACCTGCTTGGGATTCTCTGTCTTTCTCTCTCCCTCCCTTTCAGCCCCTCCCCCACTCACAGTGTCGCTTTCTCTCTCAAGATAAATAAATACACTTTCAAAAACAGTATATCAAATGTAACTGACATTGACATAGGCATTGATTCTGTTTTCCAAATCATATTTTTATGATTCATAGGTAGACTTTGGCAGTCCTTTTTAACACACATTTACTCCTGAATGTAATGTTACTTGAAAGTGTAATTATAATGAGTTTTGTTATAGTATGCTTCTTTCCTCTAAAAGAGAACATGATTCCCTGTAGGGAAATTCAGGTAATTTGCAGCCACCATAATCTCCACTACACTGAAATGTTAAATGCTTGGCTTTTCTCCATGCATTTGCCTTTCTCTTCTCTACAACTACTATCTCCTACTCTTTTAATTCAGTGCCGAGCACTTGAATGATGTTTTCTTTTCTCCTTCGACTCTTGGACTTCAGGATTAAGCTACGGTCAGAATGGTCCCTCTGAGACATCTCTTTATTTCCCTCTTCTCATCCTGATCAATTCATGAGTCATTTTCAGTTGGTGTGCCCTTTTCATTGCCTGTTACTAATATTTCATATATATCGCATTTTAAGGACTACCAATAGAGACTTACTTAAAATGGCAGCAAATTCCAGTTGAAATGTGTTGATTTTATTGAGTTTTACAGAGTCATATATGTGAAAGGTCATCCAGTTCATGTAAATCATTTATGCCTGATGGCAGTCGATGCTTTCCTTACAGATTATTTCAACCAAGCCTCTTAGTAAGTTAGTCTTCTTTTTTTTTTATTTTTTTTATTTTTAAATTTTTTTTTTTCAACGTTTATTTATTTTTGGGACAGAGAGAGACAGAGCATGAACGGGGGAGGGGCAGAGAGAGAGGGAGACACAGAATCAGAAACAGGCTCCAGGCTCTGAGCAGTCAGCACAGAGCCCGACGCGGGGCTCGAACTCACGGACCGCGAGATCGTGACCTGGCTGAAGTCGGACGCTTAACCGACTGCGCCACCCAGGCGCCCCAGTAAGTTAGTCTTCTGACAATATGAAAAATGCAAGACCTAAGAAATAGGATGTAGACAATTATGGATTCAGATATTGCCTTCCCTCAAGGTAGCCTGTAGCCCAATTAAGCAGTCAATACCATCATGCCCACAGCATACAGTTGTGGAAACTGAGGCACCTAGAGTTCAGAAAACTGACCCATGACGGTGTTAATAAGTAAGAAGGTAAAGGATTAGAACCCAAAGGAGTCTAACTTCACATGCTTCTCTCCTAACAGCGAGGCTACACTCCTTTGGTACATGAATTGTAGAAATATTCAAAATGGAAATACTTAAATATACATTCCCACTTGGAGATGTGTATATATATACATACATACATACATACATACACACACACATACATACATACATACATACATACACACCGAAAGTTTCACTGGGCTTTGAGCTACTTATGTCATTATTTTCCCTATGTGTCAGAGGCCTGACCCTGTTTCTCTGGCCCACACTTCTCAGCCTGGGTGCCCAGACTTCTGACCTCACCTAAGCTGATCTCTGTAATAATAGATGAGTTCCTCCAACTCTCTATGCTTCAACTCCCTTACCTGTTAAATGAGCAGATAATTGCAGTGACCCGGGGGGTTTAGTGAGGGTTTTGATTGTGTTAATATCCAGGAAGTCACAGGAGAAGGTCTGCAAGTGGTGTTCAGTAAATTTCAGCTAGTATGTTATTTATCTGAGTAATCAACTTCTTTAAAAATAACTCCATTTCTTATCAAATATATTTGATTAATGCACAGAGTCCAGTGAAAAGAGTAAAAATGGAACAACAAAATCCCCTGAGTTTTATTTTTTGTTTTACTTTATACTTCTTTTTATTGCCTTGATGTTTGAACTAAACACTTTCAACATATTTCTTTCATTTTAAGAACGACTGCAATGGTTTCTACCACTTTTACATCTTTCAGATACTGTTTCATCTTCAAAGTCATTCACAAATTTCAATGTGCTTGGCTGCAGCTCTTATGTGATGGGAGGGCACAGGGCTTGGTATTAAAGTTGTGGGTTTGTCTCCACCCCAACCTGATAGCTCCATTCACTGTATGAACATTTGGTTCTCTGAGCCTCAGTATTTTCTTACCTGTGAGGCAGGAATAATTATTCCTGTCCTGGTGATATTCAAGGTGAAATCTCTTCACTTTTTCACCAACCCTTTTCATGTTGTTGCTAATTCTGTCTCCCAGAATCTCATAACTAACTATTTCTAACATGCGTAGGGTAATCACAGCTGCTCATGGTCCCCTTATGTAACATACAAGAATCTGAACTTGTGTGCCAGTGTGACATTATTAGTAATTATAATATTAATATCATTTAGAACTCTTTTTCTTGCAAGTTACAGAAAACTCAGTTCAAGCAGGCTTAACAAATGAGCATTAAGTGGCTCATGTAAATAAAAAATCAGATGTAGACTCAAGGCTATGAGATGAGGTTTCCAGGACCCAATTTCTTTTCACCTCTAAGTTCTCCATTCTCAAGCACTATGTGTTGAACAAAGAACTACCAGCAGTAAAAATGAAAGTTTGAGTTCAAGGCCTACTTTCCATTAGCCTAAATGAGGTCACATAGTCAATTCTGAGCAGCTAACATTGCACAAGGAATGTGGAACTGTGTCCAGGAGTAGTCAATCCAGGTGAAGAAAATCCTAAACAAAGCACAAAGACTTGTAGTAGCCAAAAGACTGGTTTCCACAAGGAAACCTTGAGTTCTGTTATAAAAGGAAGTATGAGTGTACTCTGAAAGATAAACATAGCAGATGTAGAGTTGCATGACACAGGCTGGCAAATGTGAGTTGAAATGAGCCGAATATTTCTACCTATGTTCCATATGGCTCTTTAAATTGGCCACCATACTCATATTTCAGGGCTAGACACAGCCCTTGAGGACAAACTACTAGTGAATTAGATTAAGCCCATTGTCCTTCCTTCCTTCACTTAAGGCCCCATGCCTCCCACTCTCACCTTTCTTGCCCTTCCATCTTTGTTTTCTTTCCCTAGTTCCTCATATCCACTCCTCCTGATTGGTGATGACTTTGAAGTCCTCTGATTTCCCAAAGTAGGCTCTCTACCCAGCGCTCAGTTCTACCTCCTCTCCCCTTGATTCTGGTACCCCAGTAGCTTCAAAATATTCCTCTACTAGACCTGGCCCCATGCTCTGCAAGGCCAACACATACCATCCAATTTAAACACCTGTAACAGACTCCCTGGCACACCTTCCTTAATCTATCAAAAATTCCTAACTGGCTAGCTACTCCGTTGCTGTACTGTCTTCTAGTGTTCTTGGCTATATATAAAGTGGATACCACTCAGTTCAGTTCAGAAAGATTCTGTAGGGAAAGGACAATTTCTATTTCTGTATACATCAATTTTCTTTTTAGCGACTATCCTTATTGCAAATACCCTCAATCCTCTCACCGACTTTAGTACACCTCTGTGGTGACAAATGTCCTCTCCTTTTTCTAAGATGCATCCTAAAATATTTTTCAATGGTCATTGCATGTCTTATATCAGACCAGCTAGAACACAAAATGAAGAAGAGAATTGGGTCTCATTTGGGGAGGGGGGAGCATTTTATTTGTTTGTTTTTATTTAATAAGAAAATTCCAGAGAAAGAACAAGCATTGCTTCACTTCTACCGGCCATACTTAGTCAGGCATTTGGAAAAAAGTCTATAAAATATTTATTGTTTACACATCACATTAATTTTTGTATTATTTTAATAATATTCTGTAACTAGAAAACAATTGCCTACACAGTGAAGTAGATGTTGGGGGCTGAGATACTCATGGATTTATGAGGAAGGGCCTGTTTGGTCCGATGACACTTTGGATGGACATCATGAACAGGATAGCCTGACATTTTATGGAGCACTTTCATGGGCTTTGTGTTCTTTAAACAGTATTTAACAAACATCAAACACTTACAACTGGAAAAAAATGATTAAAAAAGGAAAACACTCAGAGACATAAACCTTACTCTCAAAGGGCTTACATTCTAAGTGAGAAAGTAAGATATTCAGGTGAATTGGTATTACAAGGGTCAAGGTCCCCTTTTTCAGTAGCAGGAGTAAAGAGAGAGCATCACCAGGCTAAGTCAGTCCGCCACTGCGGTCTCTGACCTTCATTCTTAGATGATTCCTCCCTTTTTCTTTTGATCTCTCTATTTTATAATCTTTAGCATTTTCCCATAAGCTTTTATCAAACATATATGGCTTCAGTGGGGCTTAGATCTTTCATCACATTTCTTATCTACAAATCAAGTAAATATCAAAATTATGTAAATCCCCCATAGCAACCAAATAGAAGATTGCAATCAAATAAGTATCTGAATCTTATCACTAAATTGATGTGGAAACACAAAGGGCTTTGAAGCTGAATCCTGGAACAGCTCCAGCTGCAGAACATTATTGCTTTAGCAGAGAGCCCAGACTATTGCTCTAACTCTAAATGAACCAGTTAATTTTTTTGTTTGTTTAACCAGCACCTACTTTGTGCCTGCCATTATTTGAAGGATACAGTGGTATCTTTTAGATATAGTATCTTTTAGTGCTTTTTTGGAGCTTATGTCCTAGAGGGGGAGACAAACAATAAATAAACAGATGTAATAAAACAGCAGATAATGTTGAGGGCTATGGGAGAAGGAAGTAATTTGAGGGAATATGAAGTGATGGATGTAGTATGTCGATAAAGTGGCCAAAATCTTTTAAAATGTAGCATTTGAGGAGAAATCTGCATAAAGCAAAAGAGTGGCACAGGAATGTCTCTGGAAAAACTCACCTGCCAAATGAGCAATATATATATAAAAATGTAGTTCAGTATTCATGAAAAATTAATATAATAATTATATATATTAGCCCAATTATTTGACATATAGATGAAGTCCTATTCTTTAAGAAAGGGAAAATTTTTGACCTTTGGCATTGTTTGAATTTTTCCAAGAATCAAGGGAAGAAGCTTTAGCCGCCATATGCTCCTTGTCAAATGCTGTTGAGTCTTAAGGTTGCTTCTGGTCAAATAAAGTAGTTCTCTAGGTAACCCATTTAATCTTCTCAAAAGCCTTCAAACCTAGCTGCTATGTTTCCCATCTTTAAAGATCAGTAGATCAAGGCAAAGAGAAGCTAAGTCACTTGCCCAAGGTCATCAGCTAAGGAGTAGTGAGGTCTAACAACATGCAACTTCTACTATAAATGGCTTGCCATTCTTATTTATCCTGAGAACTTATTGAACAATTACTGGGCTGTGTCATATTCTGAATACAATAAACACTATTCCTTCATCAAATTATGTTCAATCTATGTGTAAAGACAAAACCAACATACCTCCAAAACACTACAGAAGTGTGAGGTGGGGTATTCTATTGGCACATATGGTGAAGTAGTGTAAAATTAAAAAAGCAGAGTGGGTTGGTGTGAATGTGAGCTAAATATGGCTTGGGGCTAAACCTTATTTTGGATCTAACCTTATTTGGATCTAACCTTATTTTTATTTTTTCTACCTCTGTTCATATAAGAAGCTGTTGCAGAAACTGGGATAGTTAGCCTGGAGAAGAAAAGACTCAGGGGGGATTTGATAACTGTCTACAAATATTTGAAGAACTGTCATGTGGAAAAGAAATTAGATTTGTTCTATATCTCCCTAGGGGTGCAAGTGATGGAAAGAA
The DNA here is from genome assembly GCF_007474595.2 of Lynx canadensis. NCBI lineage: Eukaryota > Metazoa > Chordata > Mammalia > Carnivora > Felidae > Lynx > Lynx canadensis. The sequence goes on along the minus strand of NC_044319.2, from coordinate 53,206,767 downwards.
ATCACCACAATATAAGAAAGGACTTTTAAACAAAATAAGGAAAACTCTAGAGCTCTAAAGATGGAATGGGCTCTTTGAGAGATGAGTACTCTGATCAACTAGGCAAGGCAGCCTCTTCAATGACCTCTTGTACAAGGGAATCAAGAGAAAGATGGATGGATAGCTGGGTGGATGGATGGATGGATGGATGGATAAATGGATGAATGATTGGATGGATGATGGATGGATGGGTGGATGGATGGATGACATGAATTTTAAGATTTCTGCTAAGGCTGAGAATATATGATTATCAGAGATAAATGAAATTTCGATTAATACTGAACTGCTTGTGAAGTTCATACCTCCTTTAGAAAATGTTTTCTGCTTTTAAAATTTTGGAAATCATATCTACAACTCCACATGTTACTTCCAGTTCTTAATTGATAATAAATAATCCTCTCAAGATGTACTTTATTTCTTGCTTGCTCTTTCTAGGTCTCCAGCCATACACCAACTATAGCTTCACACTTACAGCTTGTACACCTGCTGGATGTACTTCAAGCAAGCCTTTTCTAGGTCAGACACTGCAGGCAGCCCCTGAAGGTAATTAAAAAATATCCATGATTTGGGAGGAGAAGTTTTCATATGGCATTTTGAAGTGAATTCTATAAACCCTTTCATGTAAAACAAAGAAGGAATAAAGTCGATAGGTACAAAATAAAATTGTATTCTACTCTGCCATTCTTCAGGTTTGGTTCAACTATAAGCCACCCAACACAAATTTTGCTTTCACTTCTTTAAACCTCTTCAGTTTACTTTTCTGTGATAAAAATTATTATACACTTTGATATAAAATTTCTCAAAAAAATCAAAAATCAAACATCTCTGGAATGCCGGTTATATGACAAGTACATGCTCACTGCTGGAGCTGACTTAAATATTCACTATCATGAACTTGTCATCAAGTTGAAGACACAGTACAACTTCCCAAACTTACATAAAGACAGAGAATCTGAAAAGTGATGTTAAGAAAAAACAAGTGTTCAATAATACTGTAATAACGTATGGTGACGGATGGTGACTGCACTTACCATTAAGTAATGTGCAGAATTGCCAAATCAATATGTTTTACATATGAAACTAATATAACATTGCATGTTTTTGTTGTTTTTTAAATGTTTGTTTTTGGGAGAGAGAGAGAGAGAGAGGGATTGAGCAAACAGAGTAGGGGCAGAGAGAGAGGGAGACAGAAGATCCAAAGCAGGCTCTGCACTGAGAGGAGACAGCCCAGTCCAGGGCTTGAACTCATGAACCGTGAAATCATGACCTGAGCCGAAGTCAGACGCTTAACCCACTGAGCCACCCAGGTACCCCAACATTGTATGTTAACAGTACTTCAATTGAAAAATGAACAGAATGCTCAGGATAATCTGAACAAGGAGAGACTATAACTCATCATGAAAATCAAAAATATTTTGTGGTGCGAGTGAGTTCTGAGATGGACCATGAAGAACAAAGATTCTAACAAATTCACAATAGAGGAGAGGAAGAACCAAACACAGACTGAGGACATGTAAAGTGGGGCCATCACCTTGGAAGGCAAATTGGCAATGTCTATTAAATTTAAAATGTTAATTTTCCATGACACAGCAGTTTCACATTCTTGTCTATGTCAGAAAATCACACTTTCAACAAATGCATAAGGAGACACGTACCAGGATGTTTATTGAAGCATTTTTGTTTGTTTATTTAATGGAAAACAGTTGGAAGTAATTTAAATGTCTATGAGTAGGGGAATTGGTAAATAAATTCAGGTATAGTCACATTATGAAACTCCATGCCTCATTTTAAAAGAATGAGACAATCTAACCATATAAAGAGGAAATTAAAACTGCAATAGTGCACAGTATCTTTTATGTATAAAAATGCTTAGGCAATAATATTCGTTTCTATAGGTAAATAAAAATATAGAAAAAATTCTGGAAGCATATGTACATAACAACGGTTACCAATGGGTTGAGAACTGGAGTGGGTGTTATCATGTACTTTTAGAAGAAAGATAACCTCAGAAGCTTGGGTTAGTGATCAACTAATTATTTTGTTCATCTTTATTGTCTGCCTGTTTTCAATGTGGGGGAAACAGAGGCATACATGAGTTTATAAACAGAAATATAATGTTAATTACCATTGGAGAGTCCTGAACTGCTTGTCCATTACTCTTCTAATGAAAGGGATTGTTGTACCTCAGAATATTAGACCTGAACTTCCTACCAGTAAATGGGGAATAAAATGGAAAATTCCACATATGGGGCATATGGCTCCTCACCAGGATTTCACTAATGATGTTTTCTATATAAAGAATGTTTCATGTCAAAAAGCTTAGTGTTCCTTTGAAAGGAAGAAACCAGCAGTGGATTTTTTGGAAAGGTAAACTATCAAATGGATACTTTGATGATAATGGATAATTTCTAAAGGATCTATCAACCATTTTTGGCTGCAACTCAAACCTGGTAAAATAACAGGGTCTCTTGCTTCAGTGTACTCATCAAATCCGTATATTTAAATTCTTAGAAAATATGCATCTATTTTCCCACCTTTCCCCCCAAAAAATTATTTAAATAGCTCAGATTTCATGACTGAAAAAATTACATGCAACCACACACGGGAGTGTGAGATGAGAAATGTTTTACTTGATTTCTTTTTTTTTTTTAACTTTATGCACCTTTCCTTTAACACAAATAACTGTGCAAAGGAATAATAAACGAAATGGGCTTTCCCCTGCAGAACAAACATGGATTTAGAATCCATTTTCTGGCGGTATAAGTGCCATTTGTGAATAACCTATATGTGACATAAATGTAGTCTGAGTACTTAACTTGGGGGTTGGAAGAGAACAAATCAGGACTCACATTAAGTTCTGTTGTACTGTAAAGTGGAAATAAACATGTTATATCCCATTAAATTAATAATCTAAGCATAACTAATTATAAAATGCCTGAGTAAATCAGACATAGTTTGAAGGTAAGGTCTCACACTTGAGTGTCCTAAGGGAATATGGAGAGAATTAAAAGAAACATCGTTTCATAGCCACCCTGAGCTCCTCTTACTTCTCTCATTTTCAATCCAGGGGAAAAAAGTTAATGTATATTACTACCCCATTGATAAGTTGGACATAATTCTCTACAATTTTATCCTCATAGAAAATTGTGTACTTTTAGTCAAATAGGAAGAGTTCAAATTGGATTTTTGTTCCATCTTTTTAGAATTGCTGCCATACCAGCCAACTCTAATTAATTTTACAGTTCAATCATGCAAAATTGCAGGCGTGTTTACCTCTAGCATTGATAACGCGGAAAGGAAAAAGGAAAGGAAGATGAATCTTTCTCAGTCACATTCCATATCTCTCGTCCTCTCACCTTTTTTTAACTGTTAGATTCTTCCTCTATTCTTCGTACTTGTAACTACACGGTCTCCCTTGGAATCCTCAAGTACAATCTCCCAAAGTATACAGCTCTCACAAAGTCTGCACTCATTCAAGGCCTGTGCACCCACCAGTCTATAGATGTTTTTATTAGGTGTTTTGAAAATACTTCAGCCTCAGTATTCAACTCTTAAAATCTCTCTCCTCACTTCCTAACTTACTTTTCTTTCTTTTTTTCCTCCTTCAGGTATAATCATCCACCTCATCACCTAAACCCCAAAATGGGCCTTCTTGATGTTTCTCTCTGTTTTTTTTTTTTTTAGGTTGTAATATGTAGTCCTTCATAAAATCTTAGTAATTTTAAATCTTAAGGATTTTTTAAAAATGCTTTCTTCCTTTCCATCCCTTCTGGTGTTGCCTTAGTTCAGACTCCTATAACTTTTCATAATTTAGTCTTCCTGCCTCTAGTGATTTCTCTTCTTCCTCATATTCCCATTCCAATTCTTTCCTCCCTTTTGCCACGTCACCTCCATAAAATCCCATTTCCTTCCAGGAAAAAAAAATCCACATCTTCTTAGTAAAGCAAAATAGACCCCTCAAACTTTAAACTCTGCCCATCTGTTGAATCTTTCTGTCTTCCTCACATGCCCTCCAGTGTACCAGTCATGCTGAAGTACCTGGAATTCTACCATACTTACCCATATTTCAAAGACTTTGTGTGGCTTTCCCACAGTTTTGATTTCTTTCCCTACATTCTCACTAACTCAGCTAACTCCCAGTTTTTCAAACTTGGGCTCACATTTCTCCCCTTCTAGAATTCTCCTGCTTCCCCTCTATCCCCATATTACTCCCAGTCTGTGTCGATACCCTTCCTAAGTGCTCTAAAGCACTATGTTTCCTTTTCTTACAGCACTCAGCAAACTGGATTATAAATTTTTATTTGTTCATTTTTATTCACCACAATACTATGGGGTCCTTGAAGGGTAAAGACTATTTGTCTTTACCCCCACATCCACAGTGCCCAACACAGAAAGTGACCCAAAATTGAGTGGAATGTTGGACGAATAAATTAACAATTAATAATAATCTAAAAGTCAAGGCCTCCATGACAGAAGCCAATACAGAACAGGGTCCCTTCACTAGCTTCCAAAGGAAAGTCAATCCACAATAAATGTTGGGATTTTTGAATTGGAATCAAGATCTGTAGAGAAATAAGCAGGTAATATTGCATGGCACTCAAAACAAATTTAAAACAAATCTAGTAGACATGTCCCTTTTCTGGTAGCTATTATTGCAAAAGATCTACCAAGATTTCCTTCTGACCTTTTCTTCTCATACCTCTCGTGTAGTTTACCTGCCCCCCACCTGCCTTCTAGGTGATTTCTCTCATGACCACCCATTTCCTTCCCTTGAGTTTTCTCAATTCTGTCCTTCTATTATATACGATAGGTTTTTTTCTGATGCCACCTGAGACTCATGCTCAGAGAGGAAGGCAGATTCTCCACTTGGGATTCTTAAGACATTTCACCAAAAGTGGGTCTTATTCTATCAAAGATTTCTGGCAGTTGCTAAGATAATCATGTCCCCATGCCATTATACAAATAAAACCATAGTACTTAGTATTTTTTACACATTTCTGTTTCCTCTTATAAATCAAATCAATGGACACAGAATTATTACCAACATGACCAGAGCTTTCACCAACTTGTATAAATATCAAACTCAATTTTTATTTAAAACATGAAGCAAACCCAAGATTTTGATTCATGTTATTTCATTAACTCTATATCCACAGGATGTATTTACTGATTCAAAGTGGAAACTAAGCAATAGACTTTCTAGCACCTTGGTGATTTTGTATACACCCTCCAAGGTGAAAAATATGGGACTCCAGGAAGCAGATTATGAACTAAAACTTACACTTTATCTCTTAAATCAACAAACTAATATCATCTTTGAGTCAGAACTCTAGATGATTGATTCATCTACCAACTGTTGGCAGAGAAACCCAGACATAACTGTATACTATGATTGGTGTATTTATCCAAGTATCTAAGAGTAAACTTTCAGAACAAAATGAACACTTTCTTCTCAGGAATAAGTTGTTCCTTAGAAAATTAGCAAGTTTGAGCCATTTAAAAATGTATCCTGATTCTTTCAGGATGTTGCTAAATAAATTGCCTTTGAATGTCCTGGAATTTTTTCTTTTAAAAGTGTTGAAATATTATCCCTTACTGGATAACTTACACCGGAGATACAATCAACCAAACACTATTGATTACAGGGAACCTAATATTGCATGAGTTTTTAAAAGCTGAAGAAGAGAGTTACAGTGTCTATTCAGAGCATACCTAGATGACAACATGAAATGGTAGGATTGATCTTCCTCATTGCCTAGGTTCTCCGTCAATATGTCTGTGCATCTGTAAGAGTGCTTGAATGTTTGACCTTGAATAACAGTTGTTTGTGTGTATATTTTAACTTTTATGCAGAAGAGGAAATTCCTTGTAGAAACAAGCCAGAGCTTACTCATGTTTATATTTCTAGAACTAGAACTGACTATAGTGCTTAACATAGTAATTTGCAGGAAGTATTTGCAATAAATTCATTTATTCAATATCAGTTAGGCATTGTGCTATCTATCCCTAAAGATACACTGACAAAAATACATAGAAGATTCCTGCCCTCATGAAGCTAACTTTATATTGAAGCAGGAGAAAGAAGTAGACCATGCAGTGTTAACAACATAGAAATAATGATAATATCAAGAAAAAAAGATTATTGTGTTATGAGTGCTAAGAAGAAGTAGAAAAAGACATAGGATAGAGAAAAACTAGGTTATGATCACTCTAGAAAATGTTACAGTTATAATTAGAGAAGGTTGGTCAAATAAGATCTCCCTGATACGATTATAGTCACACAGGCCACTGAACTAAGAGGATAAATTACAAAAATGTCATGTTGTCATGAACAAAAGTGTTCCAGGCAGAAGGAATGGAAGTGCAAATCTCAGAGGTGACGAAGAACAGGAAACATTCTGAGGATAGAAGGAGTCTCTTGCGGTTGGAGCCAGGCAGGCCAGAGCCAGAAAGAATGCAGGACTATACAGATTACCATAAGGGATTGGAATTGTGTGACTAATTTCAAAAGGGCTGTATATTTTACAAAGATTACAATAACTTATGTGCAGACTTTCTTCACTTTGCAAAGATTATGATGAAATAGAGAAGGGCAAGTTTTGAAACAGAGTCCAGGTTAGAGGCTGTGATAGAAGTTCATGAGAGAGAGCAACATAGCTTGGATCAGAAGAGGTGGACATAAAGGTAGAGAGAACTGTGTATATTCAGGGTAGAACCTGTGGGATTTGATGACACACTACACTTGGGGGTGAAAACAGTGAGAGCCTCAAGAATAACATTTTGTGGGTTTTGACCAAGAAAATGGTCCAGATTGGGAGAGGAATAGATTATAACAGAAAAACCAAGAGTTCTGTTTTGGATGTTTTAAGTCTTTCATACTTAATTAGTCATCCAAATGGAGGTGTCAAGCTGACGGTTGGGTTCATGAGTTTGAAGCCAAGAGATAATTTCAGTCTAGAGATCCATATTTGGAAATGTTCGACATAGAGATGGTATTTAAAACTGAGACTAAATGAAGATCCCCTAGAAAGAAGGAGTAAGAAGAGGGAAGAATAAGGGAGAGGAGAGAGCCTAGGTCTCTGAAGCACCACATAATTTTGAGTTCCAGTAGGGAAAGAGGAGCCAGTAAATGAGAAAAAGGATGAAAAAGAGCATAGCACATGGTGTCAGAGAGGCAAAGGCAAAGTATGCTATTTGCTGAATTTAAAAATTCAGGTAAATACTGTATTATGATTACTTCTACATATTCCACATAAGTAGGTATCAAAGTTTAAAATTCCTGGATAGTCTTTGAGGCCCCTCGGTGGCTCAGTCGGTTGAGTGTCCCACTTCGGCTCAGGTCACGATCTCGCAGTCTGTGAGTTCGAGCCCCGCGTCGGGCTCTGTGCTGACAGCTCAGAGCCTGGAGCCTGCTTCGGATTCTGTGTCTCCCTCTCCCCCTGCCCCTCCCTCACTCATTCTCTATCTCTCTCTCTGTCAAAAATAAATAAACATTAAAAAAATAAAATAAAAATAAAATTCCTGGATAGTCTCTCGGGTCTTGATTAAAGTCAGAGTAACAGCCAAGATAGAGAAATTTTCTACCACTTAATTGTCTGGCATTCACTTTCTAAAGGCAATTCACAAATGAAATAATCAAAGCATTGACAAATATATTTATACCCAATTGTCTATTTTACCTCAAAAGTATGGAAACTGTATTTTTTTACTTTACCATGAAATTTTCTATCAACAAAATAAAACTATCATAGTATGTGAGGTGATGGTGTGACTTTTGATAAGGTGTATATTTTACTCCAACAATAAAACCTCATTGTGTTATTTTTTCCAGGAGTTTGGGTGACACCTCGACACATTATCATCAATTCTACGACAGTGGAATTATATTGGAGTCCGCCAGAAAAGCCCAATGGCCTCATTTCTCAATATCAATTGAGTCGTAATGGAACTTTGGTTTTCCTGGGTGGCAATGAGGAGCAGAATTTCACTGATAAAAACCTGGAGCCCAACAGCAGGTAAACTCAAAGAAAACTTTACCAATCATATAGTTAGAATTTTACATTTTTCAGGGTTGAAAAGTGTGCATCTTTAAATGAAACAATATTTTTGAGAGAGCGGGGAGGCACAAGTGAGTGAGGGGCAGAGAGAGAGAGAAGATCCCAGGAGGTGCAGAGAGAGAGACAGAGAGAGACAGAGACAGAGAGAGAGAGAGAGAGAGAGAGAGAGAGAGAGAGAAGCAGTGCTCACTCAAAGCTGGTTCATGTTTTACCCACAGCAAGGCTTGTGCTCACCCAAAGCAAGGCTGGAGCTCACCTAAACTGGTACCCAAACTCACCTGACGTGGGACTTGAGCTCACGAACTGTGAGATCATGACCTGAGACAAAGTCAGATACTTAAAGACTGAGCCACCAAGGCACCGTCTAAATGAAACAATACTAAATTAATAGGTTAAATAATCTCCTCTTTCATTAGCCATTTCATAGCTGATGAGATCTTTTCATTCATTTCAGATGTTGAAGACTCAAGTGCTAACTCATTACTTTAGCCTTCAGAGTACATGACATTTTTAATTTATTTTTTCAAGTTTATTTATTTTTGAGAAAGAGAAGGGAATGGGGGGAGGCAGAGAGAGAATCCCAAGCAGTCACCACACAACACAGAGCCCCATGCGGGGCTCAAACTCACAAACTATGAGATCATGACATGAGCCAAAATCAAGAGTGGGGCACTTAACTGACTGAGCCACCCAGGTGGCTCATGACATTTTAAAAAAATGTAAGTAGTCTTCTATTTGACAGAAGAGCATGAGGATTTTTAAGTATATAAAATACACAAAGTATTAAGCTTTAGAAATTATCAAATTATCTTCAAAAACATGCATTCTTAAACCAGCAATAAAAGAGATTTAAGGAGTTTTGTTTGACATCAACTACCTTTTCTTCTAGCATAATGTTTTCTCTGCTTGCTACACTATATATAGATAGAGTGATTTTTAGGGGAAAAAGTTCCGCATATTTGCAATTCATTCCCATTCATTTCTCAGCAAAGACAAAATATATCTTTGATCAACAGATGTTTTATTGCAGAGAGTAGAGATCAATTCAGTTTTATTGTGGAGAGTAGCAGATCAATTTAGAAACATCTTCCTCTGAACATCTTTCCCTGAACCCCAACCCATTTAAAAATGGGAAAGATTCATTTGAATCCTCCACAATCTAGTGGCACACTCCAGGACTTTCCTGAAATCTGTATGAAAAGTTATTGATTACTAGAGGGTTAGGAATAAAGTGAGAAGGACAGAAATAAGACAGTCTGGAGAGAATGATGCATGTTCTGAAAAAAACTATAAAGTCAATAGTGAAGGTTCTGGACAAGGAGCAGAGAATTTGCATTTTGTCATTAACTGTCGACCAAACAATGGAGAGAAAAGCCAGAAATCATCATTCGCATCTCTTATGCATTGCCTTATCACAATCCTTTCTTTTTAATATAGATACATTTATAAACTGGAAGCTGCAAATGGGGGTGGCAGCAGCTCTAGTGATGATTACATTGTACAAACACCTGTATTCACACCAGAGGAAATCCAGCCTCCGTGTAATAGCACAGTAATCGGGCCTTATTCCATATTTGTAGCTTGGACTCCACCAGGTAAATAAATAAAACCTGTGTGTGTGTGTGTGTGCATGTGTATACGTAAAACATTTCAGAGAAAGTTCATTTGAGATAAGGATGGAAATGTCTGAATTTAGTAAATGAGAAGGAAATAATCTGTCTCCTGGGTAAATATAAACAGAATAATCTAAACCACATTGCTGAGTCTATACATATGTAAGTATATGCATATATACATATAGATACAGATGTAGATATGTAGATAAAGATACCTAGATACCTACATATATACTTTTCTATCAAAGTAATACTTTCTTTCAAGTACTCAAATCTGTCTCCTTATTTAAATGTATATCCAAGGTAAGTCGTATAGGCCTGAATGACCTAAACATTCATTCTACAGGACTTCCTAGATTGGATCATTGATGTTATATGATCTGGTCTTTATTACAGCAGTGAATAAGGAATTCAGAAAGACAACAGTCTACTCTATCCATGTCCCTCAGGTTGTGACCAATTATGGTAGCTGAGTTTTGCCTCTCTGAGCTGTATAGCCTCCATTGTGCCATTTAGTCACTAGCGACTTGCTTTTGTGGTTTAGTGTGTTATCATATTTTGATGTAAGCATCATCTTCAGGTACAAATCTGAATGCATTACTGTGGAGTAAGGATTAAAGTGAAATCTCTTTGACCTGTCTTTAAACATAAGGAACATAGGGAAATTTTAAGTACAATGTGTAATGCATTAAAGTGTTAAATTCACTTCAAAATATGTGATTTATGTTTAATATCTAATCATTAGATAAAATTGACACAAATTTCTATTGTCTCCATCAGAATAACATACACTGAAAATAATTGGTTAACAGCCATGTTGACCGTCGGTAGGTCCGTTCCGTAAAATAATTAGCAAAGATACATTTTTCATTTACTTGAACAATTATCTCTGTCAAAACAAAAGAGTTAAGCTGGCATTTGGAAGAAAAGCTTCCAAATTCATTCTATGTGGCCAGCATTACCCTGATACTAAAACCAGATAAAGGCACCACAAAAAAGATAACTGCAGGTCAATATCTGGTCTGATGACCAGAGATGCAAAAATCCTCAACAAAATACTAGTAAACTGAATCCAACAGTAAATTAAAAAAATCATTCACCACAATCATGTGGGATTTATTCCTGGGTCACAAGTTTAGTTCAATATTCATAAATCAATGTGATACATAACGTCAATAAAGAAAGGATAAGAACTATATAATCATTTCAATAGATGCAGAAAAAGCATTTGACAAAGTACAGCATCCATTCATGATAAAAACCCTCAACAAAGTAAGTTTAGAGGGAACATACCTCAACATAATAAAGGCCATATATGAAAAACCCACAGCTAACATCATCCTTAATGGAGAAAAACAGAACTTTTCCCCTAAAGTCAGGAACAAGACATGGATGTCCACTCTCACCACTTCTATTCAACATAGTACTGGAAGTCAGAAAGTTGCAGGATACAAATCAATGTACAGAAATCTGTTGCATTTCTATACACCAATAATGAAGCAGCAGAAAGAGCAATTGAGAAAACAATCTCATTTGCAATTTCACCAAAAATAATAAGATACCTAGGAATCAATCTAACCAAAGAGGTGAAAGACCTGTATTCTGAAAACTATAAAACACTGATGAAAGAAATGGAAGACAATATAAAGAAATGGAAAAACATTCCATGCTCATGGATTGGAAAAATAATATTGTTAAAATGTCTATATTACCCAAAGTAATCAATACATTCAATGCAATCCCTATTGAAATACCAACAAGATTTTTCACAGAACTAAAAGAAACAATCCTAAAATTTGCACGGAACTACAAAAGACTCTGCATAGCCAAAGCAATTTTGAAAAAAAGAAAGAAAGAAAAGCAGAGGCATCACAATTTCACTTTGTTATATTGGAAAGCTGTAGTAATCAAAACAGTATGGTACTAGCACATAGATCAATAGAACAGGATAGAAAACCCAAGGAAAAAAAACACAATTACATGGTCAATTAATCTTCAACAAAGAAATTGTGTTGGGAAACAAATGGTGTTGGGAAAACTGGACAGGAACATACAAAGAATTAAACTGGACCACTTTCTCACACCATATACAAAAATAAATTCAAAATGGATTAAAGACCTAAACATGAGCCCTAGTGTCATAAATATCTTAGAAGAGAGCACAGGCAGTAATTTGTCTGACATCAGCTGTAGCAACTTTTTTCTAGATAGGTCCCCTGAGGCGAGGGAAACAAAAGCAAAAATAAACTATTGAGACTTCATCAAAACAAAAAGCTTCTACACAGCAAAGAAAACAAACAAAACTAAAAGACAACCTGTAGAATGGGAGAAGATATTTGCAAATGGCATATTCAATAAAAGGTTAGTATCCAGAATATATAAAGAACTTATAAAACTCAACACCCAAAAAACAATCCAATTTTAAAAATGGGCAGAAGATATGAACAGACATGTCTCCAAAGAAGACATAGAGATGGCCAACAGACACATGAAAAGATGCTTATCAACACTTATCATCAGTGAAATGCAAGTCAAAACTACAATGCAGTTATCACCTCACACGTCAGAATAGCTAAAATGAAAAACACAAGAAACAACAGTTGTTGGCGCAGGTGTGGAGAAAGGCGAACCTCTTGCACTGTTGGTGGGAATGCAAACTGGTGCAGCCACTGTGGAAAACAGTTATGGAGGTTCCTCGAAAGTTAAAAATAGAACTACCCTAAGATCCAGCAATATCATTATCCAGTATTCAACCAAAGAATAATACATCACTAATTCAAAGGAATATATGCACCCCTATGTTTGTAGCAGCATTATTTACAATAACCAAGATATGGGAGCAGCCCAAATGCCCATCAGTCCATCAATTGATGAATGGATAAAGAACGAATGTATATATATTGTCCATCCATAAAAAAAGAATAAAATCTTACCATTTGCAATGACATGGATGGAACTAAAGAGTATAATGCTAAGTGAAATGCCAGTCAAAGAAAGACAAATACCATATGATCTCACTCAGATGTAGAATTTAAGAAACAAAACAAATGAGCCAAGGCAGGGATGGGGGTGGGGGTGGAGAGAGAGAGAGAGAGAGAGAGAGAGAGAGAGAGAAACCAAGAAACAGACTCTACTATAGAGAACAAACTGATGGTGACCAGAGGGGGAGGTGGTGGGGGACGGGTTAAATAGGTGATGGGGATTTGTTTTTTTTTGCAGGTTGAAATCATTTTATAAGATATAAATCTATGGTTATGCAACATTTCTATTATTTTTTTTCTTTTTAAGATGACTATTTTTTTATTTTTTTATTTTATTTTTTATTTTTTAAAATTTACATCAAAATTAGCGTATAGTGAAACAATGATTTCAGGAGTAGATTCCTTAATGCCCCTTACCCATTTAGCCCATTTCCCCTCCCAAAACCCCTCCAGTAACCTTCAGTTTGTTCTCCATATTTATGAGTCTCTTCTGTTTTGTCGCCCTCCCTGGTTTTATATTAGTTTTGTTTCCTTTTCCTTATGTTCATCTGTTTTGTCTCTTAAAGTCTTCATATGAGTGAAGTCATATGATTTTTGTCTTTCTCTGACTAATTTCACTTAGCATAATACCCTCCAGTTCCATCCACGTAGTTGCAAATGGCAAGATTTCATTCTTTTTGATTGCTGAGTAATACTCCATTGTATATATACACCACATCTTCTTTATCCATTCATCCAGCAGTGGACATTTGGGCTCTTTCCATACTTTGGCTATTGTTGATAGTGCTGCTATAAACATGGGGGTGCATGTGTCCCTTCAAGACAGCGCACCTGTATCCCTTGGATAAATACCAAGTAGTGCAATTGCTGGGTCGTAGGGTAGTTCTATTTTTAGTTTTTTGAGGAAGGTGATGGGGCTTAATATGACTTGTGATAAGCACTACGTGACATATGGAATTCTTTACTCATTATATCGTACACCTGAAACTAATATAACACTTTATGTTAGCTAATTGGAATTAAAATAAAAAACTAAAAACAGGTAATATAGTCAAGAAAGTAACATACAGGCCTAATATATAAAACTTCAATTCTCATAAACCAAGAGCCTTCTGATGTCCTAACCTAAGATCAAAAACAAAAGGGCCTTAATTTGGTCAAATTCACAGGAGAAAATGTATCAAGAGCTTTATAAGTAAAGAAAAATGTAAGTCTCTCCAAGATATTAAATATAAATGATTCCATCCACCTTTGTTTTAAAATATAAATATACAACACATTAAATTAAACAACAGAAAGGAACAATCACTGGTGCCAGCCTGTGTCATAAAGTGCTATGCTCCTTATCTCAGTCTTAGGAACACAGATCTTCTTGAACTCTGTCCTTAGTTTTGATGGAATAAAACACATATCTTCTGCTGTGGAAAATGTACAAACTTGAATATCCCTTTACAGAGTCAACGTCTCCTTGCATGGAACAGCATTGCCATCTCGCCATCTTTTAGCATATTTCTCCTTGGCATCTTTACAGTGCTGTGGTGCTTTTGTGCCATGAAGTAAAATGAGGCAGCAAAGAGCCAGTCAGAGACCAGATTTAGCCTATTAACCAGAGATTTCTCGGACTCAGACCAGGGTGTTCTACAACCCAAATTCTCAAAGAACAGTAAGAGAAAGTCCAAGATGATAAGCAAAATTAATGATTTCCAAGCCATGTGATGAGGAAGTTCCATGGCTTATCAAATCTCTTGTCATTTTAACATTATGATACACATAAATTGCCATTGCTAATCTGAAGACCTTACACTCCATAAGGACCTGAAGACAACGGGTGTGAGATGAAAGAGAAAACCGGGATTCATAGCCCAATGGTTCCACCTGTGAGCTGACTTTACACAAGTCGGTCTTTCTCCCTGAGTCTCTGTTCTGTGCGTCTGTAAAATGGAAATAGCGATAGCACCTACACTTGGGTTGTTGCAAAGATTACAGGAGGTAATTTATATAACTGGCAGACACTGTGTAATGTTCTGTAAGTAGTGATGGTTCTTTGGGGGAAATTATTTTTGTCTTCAATTATTTATTTTGAAAATGTATTTGCTTCAGCATTTGCTAGGTTCCAAGCCCCCTGGTTTTAAAATGATAAAACTGTGCACTGCAGGATTGTGTTTGTAAATTTTTAAGACTTCTTTAGAATTTCCCTGCATTTTGTCATTTTTCCTTTGAATTCAACATCATATTTTTATGCTTAGGGTATAATGTTTCCACTCAGAAAAGAATTGTTGTGGAATAAAACACACCTTCTGCTTTTTTAAATGTAACCTTAACTCTTGTCTACCTCAGGCTTTGTGGAAATTGTTCAGTCTAGTGCAGCCTAGGGGATATCATAGAAATGCCTCACACACTAACTCTGACCATGTAACCAATGGTTAAAAAATCTATAATATCCAGACCTGTCAATCTTTTAGTTTCAGATGCACAAAATCCATTACAGAAACCCTGTAATATATGGAAAGATTAAAATCTTAAATTAAAGTTTTTCCTGGTGCCTAGAAGGATTTTGAACTCAGTAAACAGGCAGATGATTTTGACTTGTGTATAATCTACAGTTGATTTTACTGGAAACTACCTCATGCTGTGTTTTGATTTGGATAATAAAAACATTTTTCTGTTTCTGAATAGTCACAAATATATGTCTTAAACAGAAAGAAAACAAACTTGTTATAACCAGAGGTTGTTTATTTGCTCACAATCAAGAGCTTTCTGGGTATTCACCATACCCCCCTGCCATTACAAATGATGACATCATAAGCGGAACTGAAAAAAATGGCTAAACATTCCATCCCTATAGTTCCCAAATCTGAATGAACATTAGAATCACCCAGAAAACTTTTGCAAAGACCAATTCTCAACCCCAAGTTTACTGAATAAAAGTCTCTGGGGATGAAGTTAAGAAATCTAGATTTTTTTTAAGTTCCCCTGATGATTTTGATGTGCTTCAAATTTAGTAGTCATGAATCATACACCAAGCAAAAGTGGTCAATTACAATATTTCTTTGAAAACATGAATCAAACCACTTTCTCTTGAATGTACAAACCCAAAATGGTGGTTCAGTTAACTGTTTTTTTTTTTTTTACACGTATTTTGTTTTGTGGTCGGTGTGAATAGAGTGACTTTACACAGGTAAGTTGCTGGAGGAAAAAAATATCTATGCGACTGCTTGGCAACAGAACATTACCTAGGCAATTAAGTGTGTTTTCAGCTTATAAATTATTGTTTCAATGATATCTATAAATTAAGTCTTAATACATGTTTATAAATCCTACCAGAAAAGGAAGTGAGGCCCCGGGAATGTGTGAGAATATTCAGGGGAAGTATAATTGAAACACTATTGACAAATATCATTTATATGCATAGTATCACTTGTTTATATTTGCCATTTGTTAAATTTCTAGTATATGCCAAACACTTTGATAAGCACTTTCCTTGCTTTACCTCAGTCAATACTCATGCAAACTCTGGGTGACAATATCATTATCTCCATGTTAAGATAAGAAATTTGAATCTCGGGGTGCCTGGGTGGCTTAGTCCGTTAAGCGTCCGACTTCAGCTCAGGTCATGATCTCACGGTTCATGAGTTCGAGCCCCACATTGGGTTCTGTGCTGAGAGCTCACAGCCTGGAGCCTGCTTCAGATTCTGTGTCTCGCTTTCTGCCCTTCCTCCGCTCATGCTGTCTCACTCTCTCTCAAAAAGAAATAAACATTAAAAATTAAAAAAAAAAAAAGAAAGAAAGAAATTTGAATCTCAAAGAAGTGATAAGATATACTCAAGGTTACACAGCAGAGCCGAGATCCAAATTCAGGTCTGTTCTCTACAACTGCCTTGCGAATGCAGTCTCTGCGTGTCTTTGGCTTAACTCTGAGATCCAAATCAAACTTTTTATTTATTACCCAACGTCTTTCAGATTTGGGATACAGCAACTCTGCTCTTTGAAATAGTAGCCCAGAGGGCCAAGCAACAGAGCTAGGTGTTGGCAAAAACCAAATGTTTTTGGCTGGAAATGTCAAGATCAGAAGAATTAATTGTGGAAATGGTGAGCCCCTAAAGGGAAAATATCTACCTGGCAATAGTTTTCTCCTGTGGCGTGAAGGAGCTAGTAACCAGAAGTCTTTGCCTATCAATCCAAAAGTCCAGGAAGAATAGACATGACTTAGCAAAGCCAGATTCCAAATGCAGAAAGATTTTAGTAAGGTGGGAGAGGGAGTCATTTCTCAAAAGTCCACAAAAAGAATATTCAAATACTATTTTAAAACCTTGGTAGACATTCTCTTACCTTCCAGTAAACCCCGGTTCCCTTTCATATCATTATTACTTGATAAGATAAATGTCAGTAGTAAGATTATCAAAATACTTCAATTGCAAGCTCTAGAAAATCAAGATTTCTACTCTTTTGTATATCATTTGTATCTCCAAATCAGATGGTGCACAAATAGCATATCTTTATAAAATGTTTGCTGAATTAATGAAAGAACAAATAGTGAGTAAGCTTCTAATATTCATCAGTCAGTTGAGTATAAATAAATTTTGGACTTTCTGCTGCTTAAAATTAGTCAAACACTTGGTTTCCTTTAGAAGCCTATTCCTGCCTCCACAGTAACTCAACCTCAAACACACATGGACATGCACAAATACATATTTGTATATTCACACATACACAAATACATATTTCTTCTTTAAAGACAAACAGGACACATACACATATTTTCCAAATGCTGTATGTCATCTTCTGGATACCTATCTTTTTTTTCCACTTATTTCTGAAAAGGAAATCCTGGTTTCTAGGTGGAACGGGGTCAACCATTTAATTTTTCTGGGGCCTTGGGCTAGTTGCACAGTGTCTCTGAACTCCAGGTTTCTCATCTGTGAAAGGGGATATTAAATGCTTACCTTGTACTGCTGTTATGCAAAGTCAGTGAGAGAGCATGGGTAAGCATTTAGTGGGCACTACCTGGATGCTGGCTATTATTATTCAAGCTACAGATGTCAGCCAGGCTAGTTTATTCCCAACCATTCCTTCTCACCTTTTACCAGCTCCTGACCTCAGGTCAGGACTTACACATTCATATTAAATACAGCAAAGGATATATGTTCAACTAATGGGTAAAAAATCATAGAAAATGAAGAAGCAAATATTTCATGTAACATAAATGGTTTACTCAGAATAAGAATAGAGATATTCCTGCTGTTTCAGAAACCAAACATTCAAAATTATTTAAACCCTGAAGGCAATAATGAGTCTTTCTAATTTATCAAGGTGATGACTATATTTTGAACTATTCTAGCCCTTCATCATGTTCTAATTAACAATGTCACCGCATCCAACACACTTTTCTCACTAAAGATTGTGTTATTTGGGTTTCATGCATAATATCAAAATACTGGTTCTTGTCCATTAACATTCATCTCTTGGTCCATTAGAGAAAAGAATTAGCAACAATTCTTCTATGAGAAATCATTTCAATTAACATTTCTTAGAAATAAAAAGATATTGGTTAGGAATAAAAATGCTTTTTATTGGGGCGCCTGGGTGGCGCAGTCGGTTAAGCGTCCGACTTCAGCCAGGTCACGATCTCGCGGTCCGTGAGTTCGAGCCCCGCGTCAGGCTCTGGGCTGATGGCTCGGAGCCTGGAGCCTGTTTCCGATTCTGTGTCTCCCTCTCTCTCTGCCCCTCCCCTGTTCATGCTCTGTCTCTCTCTGTCCCAAAAATAAATAAACGTTGAAAAAAAAAATTAAAAAAAAATGCTTTTTATTAACAAAGTTTTGATAAAGGGTATTTAGGCACAATATAGTGTATCCACAGACATTAGGCATCTTGGTGGTCAGTTAGCTCATCAACAGCAGTGTATTAGATCAGTTACTAGCCATTTAAAGCCAAAATAGGCATTAAGCTTTCTAAAAAATTTACATCACATTAATTGGGATTCAACAATAACAATTATTTTAATTTTCTTATAAGTGCAAAACCCAAGCTGAACTTCAGAAGAAAGTGTAAAACTCGTTTCAGTGATTTACATTTTATGTAGAAGAGTGTTAAATCCGTCTTTTCTCAGCTAAATCGAGGTATAATTGACAAATGAGATTATAATATATTTAAAAAGTACAATGTGGTGTTTTGACATATATACATTGTGAAAGGATTCCCACCATTGAGTTAATTCATGCAAGCATCATCTCACATATTTATTTTTTTTCTTTTTGGTGAGAATACGAGTTCTCTCTTAGCAAATTTCAATTATACAGTACTGTATTGTCAACTATAGTCACCATGTTATATCTTGGATCCTCTAACCTTATCCATCTTATAAGTGTAAGTTTGTACCCTTTTACCAATTTCACCCTATTTCCCCCATCCTCCAGTCCCTGGAAACTGCCATTCTACTTCGTTTCTAGGAGTTTGATTTTTTTTAAGGTTCCACACATAACTGATACCATAAGTTATTGTATTTGTCTGGCTATTTCACTTAGCATAATGCCTTCCAGTTTCATCCATGTTGTCACAAATGGTAGTATTTTCTTCCTTTTTTAAGGCTGAATAATATTCCAGTGTGTGTGTGTGTGTGTGTGTGTGTGTGTGTGTGTGTGTATTACATTTTCTTCATCCATCCATGGATAGGCACTTCAGTTGTCTCTGTAACTTGACTATTGTGAATAGTGTTGCAATGAACATGGGAGTATAGATAGCCCTTGAGATAATTATCTCATTTCCTTTGGCTATATACTCAGAAGTAGAATTCCTGGATCATATAGTAGTTCTATTTTTAATTTTTTGAGGAACCTCCTTTCTGTTTTCCATAGTAAACTGGAAATATGAGTTTGCATTCCTACCAACAATGTACAAACATTCCTTTTACTTTACATCTTCACCAGTATTTGTTATCTTTTCTCTTTTTGATAATAGTCATTCTAACAGGTATGAGATGGCATCTCGTTTTTCATTTGCATTTCCCTAATCATTAAGGATGTTGAGCACATTTTCATGTGCCTGTTGGCCATTTGTCTGACTTATTTGGGAAAAAAAATGTCTATTCATAGCCTTTGTCCATTTTTTAATTGGTTCATTTGTTTTTTTGTTATTGAGCTGTATGAGTTCCTTATATATTTTGGATATTAGCCCCTTATTAGATGAATGGTTTGCAAATACCTTCTCCCATTCCACAGGTTGACTTTTCCTTCTGTTGATGGCTTCCTTTGCTGTGCAGAAGGCTTGTAGTTGATGTGTCACACTTGTTGAGTTTTTTATTTTGTTGCCTTTGCTTTTTTTATTTAATGAATTTCTTGCTTTACCGAGTTCTTATATGTAGTAGACATTTTTCTCAGAAATTTACATGTATCTCATTTAATGCTTTTAACAATCTAATATAGTATACCCTATTGTTTTGCCCATTTTACTAATTAGAACAAATCAATATAGATATTACCAAATTTTGTAATCTGGGTTATTTTACACGTAGGTGTTAGAACCAACCCACAATGGATCTGACTCCAAATTCTGTAGTCAAAATCACTGTTATATTTTCTCAGTATTTTTCTACACAAACAGTGCCCAGTGCAGAAAGCAAATGATTTTTTTCTAACTTCTACTATGATCCAGTTCCAAAGCTAAAAAATAACTTCGCTATAAATATAGCAAATATGAACGAGGACAATGTAATTCAAGAGCAGCCCGTCCGATAATCCAGTAGGAGTGTTTTATTTGTAGCTTAAGACTCCATGAGATATAACTCACTAGCCTTTGGGTGTATTGATTCCTGTCTTCATTTTAATGAACATAAGAATATTTGCTGAGCCCCACTCAGGAGCAAGGCATAATGCTAGACACCCTGAGAGCTACAAAGAAGAATGAGTCATTGTCCTTCCTGTCATGAACCCTATTATCTATTAGGCTAGAAAGGCCATAAAATGATAAATATTATACAAAGTTATGTAAAATTTCCATATAGTTGGAATGGATGTATGTTGAAGAGAGTCTTGTTTCCCTTCCAAACTTCCAAAAGGGCATAACCAAAATATGCCTACCAAAATATACAAGCAAGAATTTAGGCTGATTTGTTCAGAGCATTACATTAAGTGCAACGAATGCTTTGAAGCAAATGCAGCTACCAAACCGAATCAATGGTTTTCCTCTTAGAATTGTTGCTGCTCCAGCTCCTAAAAAAAGATTTTTAAAAAGGATTATTTGATTGACTTGCCCCATTGTAAAGTACGCACCTGCCGTGAAATGAAACCATGGAGGGAAAAAAAAAAAAGTTGAATAATTTAACTTTTTTATTTGTAAAGGTAATCAGGGTTTTTCTGATTACATCTTAACTTCATAAATGTTAAATAACCTATCAGCGTCTAGTTGTTGTAAATTATGAAAAGGAGCCTTGCAAGGAATATTAACCAACGAAATCCTTGTTCTTTAGTGAACAAGAAAATGCGTTATGGCAGCTTGTCATTGTGCCACTGGTAACTTTGACACCAAATAACAAAACTGCCATTTGCACTTAGGGTAAATTGGTTCACTTGAGCTTCCACTGCTCCTCTTGCTCTGACATAAATTTATGAACTCGGGAACTAACCAAGTCGTGTGGCTTCCCAGCTGACTTTAACAAATATGCCCATTTCATTTCATTTAGTCATCAGAATACCAGGGGGCTAGGTCGTTTCAGACTCATTGCAGATGGCACAGGGCTTCCAGGAACACAGGAAGCTTTCATGTCACAGTCCCGTAAATGATGACAGTGGAGGGGCCCTCTTTCCTAAACACATGTCAGTGTTTGACATGCTCACAGCTTCAAGGAGCATTTTCTGTTTCAACACTTCATAGGTATATGTAAAGGACATTTATTTCCAATTAACCAAGACGTGAAAAATACATTTTCCAGGTTCATGCCTTGACTGGCCATGTTTAAACCTAGACCAAGGTTATGTCTATATTTGAAATGTAGCAGAAGCGCAATTGTGTTCCTTGACCCCCTAGGAGTTCTGTCCTTCTAAGCAGAGAAGTTACTGGAAGCAGACCAGTAGCTATAGACTGAAGACATATGTCAGATGAATTGGAGAAAAGACTGTTCTAAATTACTGCTAGAATTGAAAAATAAAACATCTTCATAGGAATACAGTTTGATTGTATCCAAGTATTCATAAAAAACAAAATTAGATAAAGTATTGTTATAAAGATATTTACTTGACAGAATATAACATTTACTTGTAATTGGAATAGAAACAATATAGAAGGTGAGTTCAGAGTGTTTGAGGACGCATAAAACTTTGAGAGTCATAGTTGTGGGTTTCGTTTTGCATTTTGTTCCATTTCGTTTTGTTTTGCTGAAATGTCTGCCATTTATTCAGCATTTTCTATGTTGTAGGAAAGCACTAAAATGTTTTACATGCATTTTCTAATTTAATCCTTATAGCTCTTTGTGAGATGGCTGTGAGTATCATCATTTTAGAGATGAAGAGGCCGGTGTTCATAGAGGTTAGGTAACTTATCAGAAACAAATAAGGGCAGAGGAGGGATTTGATCTGTTTCGTTCCATTCTGTGGTTTGTCTAGTTCAACATGAACGATGGAGTATTTTTCAAATGTGTGTTTGTCAAACTTTTCTATAAAATCTACCCTAGAAACAGAGAAGAAAGAATGAAAATGCAATCCCAGGAGGTCTAGTAACAGCCTAAAGCAATTACCCTAAGCTTGTGATTTCTTCAAGGTCTTGCTTTTTATCTTAAAGATTCATACAAATTTGCCATTGTATTCCAATGCGTTTGTCTTCATCCAAACCTTAGTGTGTTTTATAATTTATCATTAGGGGAAAAAATTGTTTTTTACTAATCTCTTTGGGTAAAGAGTAATATGCTGTTATATTTCAAGATACTAGGTTGCTCTGGAGAAAGCTGACCCCAATACTAGGTTCAATGTCCAGGCAATTCTTTCTGTCTTCGTTTTATTATAAATATGTGGATACAAACAGCAACCTTCCCCCCCCCCCACTGCTTTACAGACTACGTCAGGGTAACAATAAGGAGAAATTCCCAGCATGTGAGGTAGAATACTGTGCCATTCCGAATGAATGGAAATTTCCATAAACGTATCTTATTGCTGAGGTGTCCACCTGCAAACTGAGAAAGTCCCTGATCCGCTCTTCAATCTTTTTTACTACTTTGAACAACAATCTCCAAAGAACATTTTTAGTGGGGGGAAAAAGCCTGATTATACTGTTCTTTATTCTACCTCTAATACAGCACATAGGTTTTCCTTCTCCATTAATGAACCGAGAGTCTCAAATGGTCCCTATAATCAACTCTCTTCATCAACTCTCAAACTTCATTTTAATTATAGCAGTCTTGTTGGAAGCAGTAAAACCATTCCCAGTTTTGTCTTACAGTTCAGAATTAGGCCTTAAGAACCTTTTCTAAATAAACCCATTATGTGTATTCATGAAGCCATTAAAGAGAAAAATAAATTTATTTGAATTTTCTAGGCATTAATCTTTGTCTCGATATCTTTTTTCTTCATGGAAACAAAATAACATAGAAATGCCTATTACTTGAGATTCAGCAGAAACGTGGGCCCAGCCAAATTTTCATCCTGTATCTATAGAAGATTACCCATGATGAATTCATTTTAAAGCAATAGTGAACAACTAAAATTAAGTTGTGTTTTGATTGCATCATGAGTAGGACTTGTTCAACACACTGATTTTGTCAGTGTAAACTCTTTCTGTTGTCATATGGTTAGTTCTGAGGTAACTTTAGAGTTAAAATGACTGACTAGTAAAAGTTCTAATCAGTCAATAACCCTATAATTTTCTAGTCTGGGCCTTTTTAGGAAGAAAAACCCATACCAAATTTTTGTGAACAAGGAAAAGTGGGATTCTGCAGGTTTCCATCACTCAGGCAGTGGGGCCACGCATTTCCCAAATTTTATGGGTCAAACTGATATTCCAGGAAGAGGTACCATGTTTGTCCTTGTCTTGAAAATACTTCAACACAAGTCCACAAACATCCAGGGTGTGTGTGGTTCAGTTTTGGAAACCTGCTCCTCAGAACTTTAAATATTCACCTATAATTTTGTTCCATTAGTGGGAATTTTAATTTTTCCATCACTTTTTTTTTCCCAGACCTTGAATCAGTGTCCAATACCTGTTCTTTCTGGGCACCCATGTTATCTCAAAATTATCCTCTCCTTTTCCCCCCAGTTGTCCTAATCCAAATCTTCATTACCAAGAGAGAGCATAATATAGAGAGATAAGCTTTGGTATCAGATGGGCCTGAGTTCAAGTGTGACTATCCCAATTAATCAATGTGCAATCTGGAACAAATTGTTTGACTCCCCCAAGCCCTGGTTTTCTCATATTAAAAAAAAAAAAAGGTAATACAATTTACTTTACAATACTGTCCTGAGGTTTCATTCATTCAGTCAGTCAGTTAACCAACATTTGTTGAGCTGCAACTTTGTGCTAACATCTAGGCGTTGGAACCACACTGGGGAGAACAGAGTCCCTGACTTTATGAAGTTGACATTCTGGTAGTATTAGATAATGTATGCTGTCCTGCATAAAACTGGATTGCAATGAGATGGCTATTCTTGTTTGGGTTATGGCTGCAACTGAGTAAAAAAAGGCAGGGTCTACTCTAAAAATCTTACCCTAAGGGTTTACTCTAAGGCCTGTCTGTGCCTTAGGGAAACAGAAAGGAAACCCAAGAAGAATAGGTTTGGGAGTGGAAAATATAGTGATTCTGCTTTAGGCCTGTTGAGATTGAGGACTCTGTAAAGTAGGCTGTTGAAAATAGAAATCTGGAATGCAAGAGAGATATAAAGCTGGAGATAGAATTTAAGAATCGGTGATAGAATAGCAGTAATTTAAGCTATTAGGACAAAGATAATTTAACGAGGATGCGCCAATTTAGAACAAAAATTCCCAGTCTGGGTTCAGCGAAATCTAGCATCTTTCCAGGAAACAACTCATCACTCCTGACTGTGATGCATATATCCTTCAGAGACTCCTTATTTTCATCCATCCTGCACCAAATCCTGAGAGCTTCTCTGGCTTTTACTGGCTCTTCCACTCCTTATACATTGGGGGTATATCTACAAAAAACCTTCATTTTATTTTTTTAGACCTCATTTCTCAAGGGTTATTGAGTCCTGTTCTGTTGATTTCATTGTTTCTACAGCCAAGAGAAACATATTTAAGCACTACAAAGGCAAGTAATTAAACCCACAAATGTTATAAGCTATCAGATCAATGAGCAAGCTTAGCGCGAAATTCCCTCATATTCTTCATTCGAGGCTCATAGACTCTCCTTGAAAAAGAAAAGTCCATGTTGTTCATGACCAAATAAAACTTACAGGCATTTAATTATATGACTAGATTGTGAAGAGGCTAAGCTGACAAGACCTTCTTTCTTTAGGAAGCATTGTGAAAAATGACAGTTTTTGAACCCAAATTTCATATGTATTTAGGTCCATAAGTCTCCCTGACAAAGTGGACCCTCCTGACTCAATAATTAATGCACTGGGAATTCTCTAGGTAGACTATGATTTGGGTACTTTATGGGCTATTATGTCAAGGATCTGTGTCAGACTGGATGCATACACAATGCCTACAGAAAAATTATTGTCACAAGCAAAACTGGTGGGGTTTTTTATGTACTTTAAGAGTAAGTAAGCCTAGCAAAAATATATGACACCATTTCTAATTCCCTTGTGTTTTTTAAGAAGTGGAACGTGCTTTTGTTTTTATTTGCCTGTGGAGTATCCCTTTGAATAGAACAATTATATACACTTCATTTGTTTTTGAAAATGGGTGATACACATTGTTTTACTTCTGGAATATACATTCATGCAACTGTTCATTGCTACATTCAGTAATACTTAATTTAAACTATTTTAAAGAGAACATTGCTTTTAAAAGACAAATATTTGTTGGCCATTTTGTATAGCATACTTTTGTGTTTTCTCTTTCTCTCTCTTTAAAGGGATCCTTATCCCCCAAATGCCTGTGGAGTACAATGTCTTACTCAATGCTGGAAGTGTGGCACCTCTGACCACCTCTGTTGGTTATCATCAATCCATCCTTCTGGAAAATTTGGCTCCATTCACCCAATATGAGATAAGGATACAAGCGTGTCAAAATGGTGAAAGTCTTTCAGACACTTGTCCTGGGCTTTTATAAAAAAAGCATTTTGTGAAAAAAAAAAATTCATTAAAAAGGAATAGATTCTTAATTCAAATACAAAGACTAACATTTCATTTCTTATTTGTACTGGACTGTTTACCCAGAAAAATCAGAGCCTGCCATTGAGTGAAGCATTATGCATTTCTGCACATTAAATCATGAATATTTAAATATATTAAAATGGTGGTTTTGCAAAGTCTTGTTTTATAAGGCCCTTTAAAAGAAAAACACCTAGATCACATAAGGAATCATTGGTAATATAAAACGAAATAAGTATTGTGAAATTTTCAAGAAAAGGTACTCAGTTTGGTTTATTTAAGTTTTATTTGGGGGGTGAGGGGAGGCATTATTTATAAGCTGAGTTACGCTCAAATGAATCTTACGTATTTTATGGTGCTTCCCTGAACCTTATCTCATATACGCAGCTTGTCACCTTGAGTTCTGTGGCATAGGCTAGTGGTCTATGAAATCATCATCTATCTGAGTGGTCTTGAGGAAGAGCCTCCCTCAGTCCCTTCATCCATCCAAATGTTACATCATATATTGATAAGAGAAGAAAAGATGTAACTCGTATTGGTGTATAAAACATGTTGCTTCACCTTAAAGAGATGTCCCGATCTTATACTCAGCATGTGGTGGCAACCCCATCTTACATGTGCTTAGGAACTTCTATTTCCAAATGAGTATCAGTTCCCATGGAGTTGGTTAGAATGAGGGGTCTGCGATTTTGCTCTGCCTCATCTCCAAACTTGAGTCCATTTGCCCACTTCTCTCTACAAACCAGACCAAAGCATTTTGTTTTAAAGGATGCTGCTTTCTCTGATCCAGTCTTCAGCTAATCAACATAGGACTATTTTAAACCAGTGTTTTCTTTATTTGAATGCAAAATCAACTTCTGCATCTCTATGTCTCTAAAACTATGCTGTGGAGATACAATATTCTTCAAATTGATTGTTTGATTCCTGTGTGTTGGGAGATGGTAATTATTTCGAAGTGTTGGCAAAAATAAGATATTCTTAAGAATAGACAAGATGTGCAGGTCACGCACACACTTATGGTATTCAACTATATTATCACTTTCTGGCTAGAATGACTGTAATAAACTAGAGAAACCACAGTTCAGACAAGCATAAGTATTCTTGCCTATGCCTCTATAAACTTGTGGTTACTTAATGGATTGTCCAGAAATGATTCCTTATTTAAATATACATAAAATATATATAATATTGTATATATACATATAACTATATTCAAATTATATAGAGATGTATAGTACTAGTCTAAAATATGTGTACAAGTGTATATATAAAAGTCCAGCTAACATGAGTTCTGTGATCTCCTTACCCTTCTACATGCATATGTAACTCTTTTCGCCGCTTGACAAATCACTAAAGGACTCGGTTTTTTTTTAAAGGAAGTTGTGGAGTTAGCAGTGGGACGTTTGTCAAGACTTCTGAAGCAGCCCCAATGGACCTAAATTCCCCAGTTCTTCAGGCATTGGGGCCAGCTTGCATAGAAGTTAAATGGATGCCACCTAAAAAGCCAAATGGAGTCATCATCAACTACTTTCTTCACAGGTAACATTGACTGTTACTATTATTTTAAATTATTGAAAAATGTGTACTATTCCAGGGCTGTAAAAGCAAATACATTTTCTGTTTCTATAAGGGAATGGGTGGGAATTCATGTTTTTGGAGCACGTGCTAGGATCTAAAATTCATACTGGAAGCTTGTACACATTATCCAAGGGGAAAAGCCACAGCTACCACGTGATGTTTTTGTTTTGAGCCCTGCTTGAAGGATGAGACCTCTTAGTCCACATCAGCTTTACCTCTGATGAACTTATAGAGCGGTCCTCTGGAGGCCCACTGACCAAGAGAACACAGTCATCCCAGAGGAGGAACCATGTCTGCAATAAGAATTCTAATATTTTGCATCGTCTGTTATGTGGAGCTTGGAAAAAAAATTAAGTTTATTTATTTATTTTGAGAGTGAGAGAGAAAGTGAGAGAGAGTGAGAGTGCAGGATTTAGGGACAGGAAGAGAAAGAAGGCAAGAGAGAATCCCTAGTAGGCTCCATGCTGTCAACACAGAGCCCAATGTGGGCCTCAAACTCACCAACCGTGGGATCACGACCAAGAATCAGATGCTTAACTGACTGAGCCACCCAGGCACCCCTGGAAAAACTTTTTATCCTCAAAACAGGGTCCTTTTTGTGTGCAGAAAGAACAGCTCAGCTCTGCGGATACCCTTCTGTTGGAATGAGTTTCCGTTCAACTGGCTAGATGATACTGGGATGTAGTAGATGGTAATGTAGCTTCTTTTCACCACGATGTGCAGAATTTGTTAAATGTATCCACCTAAAATGAAGAAAAGAAGGAAAGAGGGAGGGGAGGGTAAGAGAAGAGACAGAGTAAGGAAGGAAAGACAAGGAGACCATAGGCATTCTGGGTTGAAGTGTATTGTGCTCCCTGGTCCAGTCTTCATCCAATCAACACAGACATAGTTTTAAATTAAAGTTTTCTTTAAATAAGTAATGAATAATGAGGAGAAGAAGGAGAGGGAGAGGGGGAGAAGGGAGAATGGGAAGGAAAGAAAGAAAGAATGGGGGTGCGGGAGAGAATGAACGAGCAACCCCGAAGGAGGAAGAAAGAGAGGAGAAAAGGCAAAAGTAAAACAGAAACAGAGTCAAAGAGACAAAGAACCTGTCAACTGAGGGTTTGCTGTCTGACTTAGTCCCTTCAGGCAGCTATAACAAAAATGGTATCAACTGGGGGGGGGGGGCTTATAAACAACAAACATGCATTTCTCACGGTTCTGGAAGCTGAGAAAATACAAAATCAAGGTGCTGACAGATGTCATGCTTGAAATGACAGCTGTCATTTCACTGTGTCCTCACCATGGTGGAAGCAACTAGGCAGCTCTGTGAGTCTCTTTTATGAGGGCACCCACCCTACCATGAGTTTCCACTCTCATGTCCCAATCACTTCCCAAATGCCTCATCTTACACCACCACCTCGGGAGTTTGGAATTTGACATATGAATTAGGGGTGGAGGAGACGTCCACAACTTAACCATCTAAGACAAAAAGGACACCATGTAAGGCAGGGACCAGCAGACATAAAGGATCTGCAGACTGAAAACCCCTTCCAAAAGCAATGTATTCACATCAGGCAAACAGAGAAAAACACCTTCTTTCCCAGACCCTCAGCCCTACTCTAACATCGTTTGTTAGCATCTCATGTCTTCCCCTGTTTGGTCCTGTGCTCTGAATACATCGTGAAACTTCGCTTAGGATCCTCTTGCAATGTTAGGTGTTGAAACCCTTTGATACAGGTCAATCTTCAGTCATGAGTGAGGGTTTGTAGGAAAATTATGAAGAGAAAGTATTATTGCCTTTCTGGTTATGTAAATGACACTGCTCAAGACAAACAAGCCAAATTTCTTCTCAGCAAACATTAATTTGAAGAATAATATTTCTGATTCAAATACACATGAACACGTAAAAATGGCTAATGCGAATTTACATTTTACGCTAAGCACATTAGTGCAGGCTCTAAAATACCCATCCTCTTGGAATAGTTTTCTTTCATCTACTTAATGCTAATTGTATGAGAAAAGCACATCAAATTCCTATTCTGAATAAAGGGAAATAAAGTATCTGTTATAGACCAGGACGTGGCTTCACTCTGTTGGTTTTGTAAATAAAGCTCATGATTACAGTGACTATTCCATGGCAGCCTTAGAGAGGGAAAACAGGAAATATAATGCAGAAAGCCCGCTTCAATGAAAAATACTGTAAATTGAATTTGACAGCATTTGATGGCATTTGATTATTCTAGTCACAGCCAAACAATGATATAAAGAGTAATATGAAACAGAATGTGTTACTGCCTAGCGGACTCAAAAGCAATAAACCTTCCTCCAATGTGACACAATCACTTCACAATCATAATTGTAGCCTGTTTGATACCTCTGAGTACAGCAGAAGGGCACTGACTGACATAGATACATTTTGTTTTTTATTTAAAGTGAAATGAAAATGGCGCACTGGGGCTCCAGATACAATCGTTATATTCACCTACATAGGCATGAATCACTTGGCGGTTATTTCAGCTGAAGTTTAAATGTGCTTAGACAACAACAATATCAAATTTTTCTTAGATAGCTGCAAAAAAAAAAATCAGAAATTTGTAAGGACAGGAATAGAATGTAGACACATAGCTCTTTTTCATTCTGGGACTACATAGAGCCCCTTATATAGTTATAGCCACAAGCCTGCAGTATTTCTGGGGAGGTTATGGCATGTAATTTCTGCTTCATCATTTGCCTCCTCTTTCTTCTATCGCCACCAAAGGAAATACATTTAACTCAAACCAAAGACAGGGTTTGGCCTATGCAGATATTTTCATTAAATTGCAGGAAGCCAACTTGCCAATCCCATTTTGAAAATACTTGTCACTCTGCTCTCTCCAACTCCCTAAAGCACGTCCCCTCAGTAATTTCCTTCTATTGTTTAGAGACCGTCTCTAGATATCATCCTATTAAAAAGTGTCTGTGCTCATAAAGGGATGTTGATGACTGGACAAAACAAAACAAAATAACCTAGGAAGGATATGATTATTAATGCAATTGCTTCTGTTCAGTTTACCTGTTACTTTTTTTATTTTATTTAGGCTACTTTGTTGACGAATGTGAGCTACAAAAGGGATTCCCACAGTAGGGACAACATTAATGTTAGCGTTTTTGCAAACTGTTTACTGATAGAGTATAGACAAGGCCATCTTGGGCAGTTGCTTTCTCCTCATAGTACATTTGGATTGTATAATAAAGATTTTTCAGTATTCCCCCTTTATCTTATAACTTTGTAAATGGCAAAATCCAGCTACAAAATCCGACTTCCATCTACAAAATCCACCAAATACTTTTTTTCTTAGGACTCTACAAAACACTTAATAAAATGACCTCCCACCAGGCGCTTCCATTTTAATAAAGACAAAATTGCATCAGGTTTATTCTCATAAACCATCTCTTTAAAGAAGTACAAAGGTTGATCGATGTGCAATAAGAAAAATATATATACAGTATCTTGGACTGTAAAAGTCAAAATGGATAACGAGCACCCCTTCTGAGTATTTAAATAGTAAGGTTTTGAAGGATAAAACCTAAGGTAGTTTGGATGGATGGATAATATTGAAGAATATTCCAAGCAGGGAACCACAAATAATAATTTTCTAGAATGGATAATTAAACTGATTGAGTAAACTAAGAAAAGAGTGTATTGACTTAAAAGTGAAGGAACTTTAATGCAGTCAATTCATTTTGTGTGGAAAGATAGATATGGAGATGGAAATAGATGACAGATAAATAGAGAGATAGATGATAGATACATACATACATACATACGTTCATATCTACTGTGAGATCTGAGCCCTGTTATGAAGAACTTTTACTATTATAGGAGATATAAATTTAAGCAAACAAACAGAAAAAGAGAAATATAATGTGAAAAATATAAATATTTACCAGAAAGTTTATAAGAGAGAAAGATTCTTTTTGTCTGGAATATTTAGAGAAGACTTCATTCATTCATGGATGAAGTTGATGTCATTGGGACTTGGCCTTACAAAATAAAAATTTATGGGGCGCCTTGGTGGTTCAGTCAATTAAGCATCCAACTCTTGGTTTCAACTCGGGTCATGATCTCTCAATTCATAAGTTCAAGCCCTGCATCAGGCTCTGTGCTGACAGAGCGGAACCTGCTTGAGAACCTGGCTCCCTCTCTTTCTGCCTCTCCCCAGCTCATACTCCCTTTGTCTCAAAAATAAATAAATAAACACTTTAAAAAATAAAAATTTAGTGGTGATTATTAGAAATAGTTTGGTTGGAAAAAGTTTTAACCAGACAGAATATTACAAAGATTATTTATCCTTTCTCTATGACTTACCCAAGGCATATAAAATTTCTATCAATAAAAGTAAATACTGTTAATTTTACTATACAAAATATTTCTGCTTTCTTTTTTATAGTTTCCCTTACATAAAAGGAATCATATTGTTCATGCTGTTCTGCAATTTTCTTTAGGGCATTTGTCTGCTCACACACACACACACACACACACCTCATTTCTCTTAATGACTCAACTATATTTTAACCAGTCTTCTACCGATGGCAAAATAGGTGATTTCCAAGTTTTCATTACAGCAGCAATTTTCAAAAAACACCTGTACAATAAGCATGTGAAGGATTATTCTTAGTACTAGAAGTGCAGGGTCAAATTTTGTACATTTAAAATTTTTAGAGTTTGCTAAATTATCTCTAAAAATGGTATATAAGGTTTTTAACTCTGAAAACTGCTGTCAATAGTGGGTCTGATCAATTTTTCAAATCTTTGCCAGTTCAGTATTTTAAATGGCATGTTATTACTGTTTTAATTAAAATTTTGGTCATTATAAGTGAAGTTATTCATTTATTTTAAATATTTACCTGCTATTTGTATGTGTGTGTATTATATATTATGCACCCTTAGATTATTGTCTTTTTTTGTTTCTCATTAATTTGTCTATGCTCTTTATATAGTAAGGAAATTCTCCCTTTAATGATCATATTAAAATAACACATCAATTATTTCTTCCAGCAACTTTACAGGTTCTACTCATTATATCTAAGTGTAGACTTGATTTTGTTTTAAAGAATGAGACAAGAAATTTATGCATTTATTTAAAAAAAAACTAGTTTGTCAACATTGTTTTATACCTCACTGACTTGAAATGCCACCTGTACAAAATTCCCTGCTATCATCTGGTCCATTTCAGGACTTTGTATTCTGTTTCATTTATAGTAGAGAGGATTTTAACAAGCAGAGCCTGATGGCAAAGATGTCTCTTGTGAATGATATTAATAGAATGAACAAAATTCCCAGTGCTGAAAGCATAGTGTTCAAGTAATGATCAGGCTTGGCTGGAGCCTTTGTTATTTGTAGGGTAAATTTTGACAGTTTGATGGTAGATTTTAGAAGACTTGGAATACCAGGCTAAGGAATTTAGATTTTTTATTTGGAGGTAATGTAAGCCATTGTAAGTTTGTGGTAAAAGAAACAATCTGATAAAGTGGACAGAGCGTGGCATTGGTCGACAGAAATAAGGTATGGCTTCCAGGCTCTGGGTCCACCACTTACTGGTTATGTGACCTTGGGTATGTCACTATAATCCCCAAGTTTCATTTTTATGTAAAGTTAGGTTAATAAACATAGAGAATAACACCCTAGAATTTTGTAAGAATTAAATGAAATAATGTATGTGAACATTCTATGTTAAACATCAAGCATGATAAAAGTGGGAAGTCATCCTAGATGTACAATAAAGATGTACCATGCTGAGGGCGCCTGGGTGGCTCAGTGGGTTAAGCATCCAACTCCAGCTCGGGTCATGATCTCATGGTCTTTGGGTTGGAGCCCCACATCAGGCTCTGTGCTGACAGCTCAGACCCTGGAGGCTGCTTTGGATTCTGTGTCTCCCTTTTTCTGCTTCTCCCTTGCTCCCACTCTCCCACTCCCACTCCCCAAAAATAAGTAAACATTAAAAAAATTTTTAAATAAAAAGAAGATGTACCATGTTTTAGGAAGATGAATCTGGCAGTTACAGATATTTAAGGACAAGGAAGAAGATTCCTGATAATAAATGAAGCAGATTGCACAACAGTGTGTCTAGTATGAGTCTGTTTTTCCTTAAATACATAGAATTTTTTTTTACATATATGTGTATAAAAAATGTCTAGAATGCTTAATACAAACAAAAAAAAGTTAACTATGCTTATCTCCCAGCGATAGGTTAAGCACAATCCTTTCAAATACAGATCTTCCTGGACTTACGAAGGGATTACATCCCAATAAACCCATTGTAAGTTGAAAATACTATCAGTCAAAAATGCATTTAATACCGAACGTACCAAGCATCATGGTTTAGCCTCGCCTATTTTAGATGTGCTCAGAACACTTACATTAGCCTATAGTTGGGCAAAATCAGCTAACACAAAGCCTGCGGTATATAATAAAGTGTTGAACATCTCATGTAATTTATCGAACACTGTACTGAAAATGTAAAACAGAATGGCCGTATGGGTACAACAGGATTGTAAGTATGCAGTTGTTTACTCTGTGATGGTGTGGCTGACCGCGAGCTGCCACTCGCTGCCGTACCCCCAATTCTGAAAGACCATCCTCCAGCATACTGCTAGCCCGGGAAGAGATCGAAATTCAGAATTTGAAGTGCAACTTCGACAGAATGCTTATCACTTTCACATCATCATAAAGTTGAAAAATTGTAAGTTGAGCCATCATAAGTTGGGAACTGCCTGCACTTGCGTTGTTGTTGTTGTTTGGTTTTTGTTTTTGGGGGTTTTTTGCTCATCCATAGTTTCTAATTACTTTTCACAATGAATGTATAATATGGTGTGATAAAGACAAAATAGGAAATTCAGTTAGTCCAGATGCAAATCTAGCACCACCCTGTCTATGATTTTCCTATCTCTCTCTCTCTCTGTGAACATCATCATCACTCTCTATTGCAGTCAAGTTCTGCTTGGGAAAGAGAAACCACTACAGGCTTTTTTATTATTTTCATTTAGAGACACAGCACTCTCTAAATGGGAGGGGACACAGAGAGAGAGACAGAGACAGAGACAGAGACAGAGAGAATCTTAAGAGGCTCCATTCTCAGTGCAGAGCCCAATGAGGGGCTCAATCTCACGACCCTGGCATCATGACCTGAGCCAAAATCAGGAGTCCAGTGCTCAACTGACTGAGCCACCCAGGCACCATTAACCTCGACAGTCATTTTAACTGAAAGAATTTAACATAAATAATTGTTAACTAGTTGTAAATTTGTTAACCGGGTAGTTGAAAGGTTAAAAAGTGAACTCAAAGATATCATGCAGGTGGCTACAACAAGGAAACAGCAACTACCCTCGGGATTGAGGGAACCAAGCGAGGCAGCTAAAATTCTTAAAACTCAGAAGTTAGAGGGGGACACCCCGATGCTGGGATCCAGACAGCTGAGGAGGCTGCTTCCAGCTGATGCAGGTGTCTGGGGAGGAGGCATGAGATGAAGCTGTTTTTCCAAGTGTTATTAAAAGTTCATACACAAACTTCTTGTAGGGAGGAAGGATTTGTTACTTTCGGGGTGAAAAATCCTTGCTAAAGTGATGCTTACCTAATCAGCATGCAAACAGGAAGCAAAGAGGAAGGAGCCGGTTCCTTTTTCCTTTCAGCTTTCTGATCTTCCTCTGGCGCCCCCTGTTGGCCTAGCCCAACAGAATCAGCCGGCAAAGCAGAAATGCCATCGTATAGTCCTGGCTCCACTCTCAAAAAGCCAAATATAGAAGGATAGGGTTGTTGCTCAGAGACAACTTAATAACAGGCACATTTTTTCTAGTTGGCAGGTTTCACAGAATTTTGGTCTCTTCTTGTCAACCAGTCATCCAGTCATTGCTCAAAAATAATATTTATTGTTTAATATAGTGTGCCATGCTTCCCTAGGTGCTGAGAATATATAGATAAGTAAGAGAGATTCTTTGCCTTCAAGGAGCTTGTAGTATGGTATAAAAGATAGAAAAAAAGAAATTATATTACAGAATAGTGTGACAAGTGAATCAATAAAGAAAAGACTTAACACATAGGAGGATGCGATAATTCTACTTGAGAGAGAAGCAAAGGAAAGACTTCCTAGAGAAAGTACTCTGGTGGAGCTTTAAAAGATGAATTGGAGGGGCGCCTGGGTGGCTCAGTTGGTAAGCATCTGACTTCGGCTCAGGTCATGATCTCGCAGTTTGTGAGTTTGAGCCCCGTGTTGGGGGAGCCTGCTTCAGATTCTGTGTCTCCCTCTCTCTCTGCCCCTCCCCCACTCATGCCTCTGTGTGTGTCTCTCTCTCAAAAGTAAATAAACATTAAAAAAAATTTTTTTTTAAGATGAATTGAAGTTAGCCTATAGAAGGGGGAGGAAGAAAAGAGTATGGAGCAAGGCACTGAAGAACAGGATTAGCATATCAAAGCCACAGAAGCCTGAACAATCATGGAATATAAAAGAACTATAGGCAAGCATTTGATTATGAGTGGAATATAAAATAGAATTGAAATCTGGAACATGAAGGGGCACCTGGGTGGCTCAGTCAGTTAAGTGTCCAACTCTTGATTTAGGCTCAAGTCATGGGATCAAGCCCCATGTTGGGTTATGCACTGTCAGCTCAGAGCCTGCTTGGGATTCTCTCTCTCCCTCTCTCTTTGCCCCTCCCCCATGCGCTCTCTCTCTCTCTCCCTCTCTCTCTCTCAAAATAAATAAGTAAACGTTTAGAAAAAAAGGAAGTCTGGAACATTAAGCTGCAGCAGTAAGCACGGGCCAATTGCACGGTAAATCATTAATGTTTTAAATGGGATTAAGTCTTAACATTTGTGGATGATCTTTGATGTCTCCTCCCCCACACCAGAGTATCCACTCACTCCACAATGCTGGTTGATTCAACATTCACATGGCATTTTATAAATCACCTGTGTTTCCATTTCCTGCATAAGGTTATTAACTCTAGCTTACAAAGTGAAATGGAAACTAGAGAGCACAGGTGAGTTTTTCCCAAGGTCATCTAATCAGGTGGTTGTAGGCCTGGACCTACGATCTATCTTCTCTGACTACAGGTATTTGGGGTTTTATATTTATTTATTATTTTGATTTTAATGTTTATTTATTTTTGAGAGACAGAAACATAGTGTGAGTGGAAGAGGGAGGAGACAATACAGAGAGAGAGGGAGACAATCCAAAGCAGACTCCAGGCTCTGAGCTGTCAGCACAGAGCCCAACACGGGGCTCAAACCCAGGAACCATGAAATCATGACCTGAGTCAAAGTCGGAGGCTCAACCAATGTAGCCACCGAGGTGCCCCTGGGGTTTTATATTTAAATCAACATTCTTGTTATTCTTCATGAGATGAGGGTGGCAGTTTCATAATACTAAATTGCTGTGAGAAATAAACTGAGTTATAGGGTTTTGCTTTAGTTGTTTTTAAAGACAAGTCCTGAGAATTGTTGGCAGAGAATGAGGGTTAGGATGTTTCTCTTTAAAGGTGATATACTACATTAAGAAAATATAAGTATGAATCTCCTTTAAAATATATGGTTCCTGGGGTGCCTGGGTGGCTCAGTTGTTTGAGTGTCCCAGTCTTGATTTCAGCTCAGGTCGTGATTTGAGAGTTCAAGCCCCGCACCAGGCTCTGTGCTGACAGCTCAGAGCCTGGAGCCTGCTTCAGATTCTGTGTCTCCCTCTCTCTTTGCCCCTCCCCAACTTGCATTCTGTCTCTCTCTCTCCTAAAAATAAATAAACATTAATTTTTTTTTTTTTTTTTTAATATGGTGCCTAGGGTGCTGGTGGCTCAGTTGGTTGAGCGTCCAGCTCCTGATTTCAGCTCAGGTCATGATCTTACAGTTTCTGGAATCAAACCCTTCATGGGACTCTGTACTGACAACTTAGAGCCTGCTTGGGATTCTCTCTCTCTCTCTCTCTCTCTCTCTCTCTCTCTCTCTCCCTACCCCTCCCCCGCTCGCATGCATGCTCTTTCTTTCTCTGTCTCTGTCTCTCAAAATAAATATATTCTTTAAAATAAAATATGTAGGGGCGCCTGGGTGGCGCAGTCGGTTAAGCGTCCGACTTCAGCCAGGTCACGATCTCGCGGTCCGTGAGTTCGAGCCCCGCGTCAGGCTCTGGGCTGATGGCTCAGAGCCTGGAGCCTGTTTCCGATTCTGTGTCTCCCTCTCTCTCTGCCCCTCCCCCGTTCATGCTCTGTCTCTCTCTGTCCCAAAAATAA
The DNA here is from genome assembly GCF_007474595.2 of Lynx canadensis. Classification (NCBI taxonomy): domain Eukaryota; kingdom Metazoa; phylum Chordata; class Mammalia; order Carnivora; family Felidae; genus Lynx; species Lynx canadensis. Next base: position 53,169,010 of record NC_044319.2, on the reverse strand, counting down.
ATAAACGTTGAAAAAAATAAAAAATAAAAAAAAAATAAAATATGTAGTTCCTAGTTTTCATAGTTATTTTGGTTTTCTTCTTAGTGTTAAACAACATTAAATTAACTGTAGTTGGAAAAGAGCATAATTGAAGTATCTCCCAAATGAGTTTAAGCATAGAATAACCGTTTGGCTATTTGGGAAGACTGAAAATGTGATTTCCCTAAACACAGACTGTTTAGGAGGAAACACTTCCAGTTAGTTGAAGCCTAAATCCTACATGAATTAGGAATAATTGTGATCTACGTAACCTCTTCTGTTCCAAGTGTATTCAGACATAAAGATATTCTATTTTTTACCACCACAGATGGAGCATTTACCCCAACACAGTATTAATTTATTGAGTATTCAATAGTGGCAAGAAATACTTCATCAGGCTGCACCCTGTAACTGCTTTGGTGGATAAACTTGAAGCTAACATAATTTTTAACCTCTTAGAGATGTTTAAAAGTCACGCTTTCAGGCAATGTTTTAAAAGAATGTCACAGCCGTGGCCACACCTCAATGCGGGGATTCATGAGAATTTAATAAAAATTAACTGAATCGTCATAGAAAGGATGAAGCCAGACAAAACAGAAAATCTTACTTCCCGGTAGAAGTTTATGTTTGTTTGCTGTATTATGTTCCTTGCAAACACCTTTTAAAAACTCACTGAGGGGAGTCCTTGGCTGTGAGCCCTGTGGTCCTCATTAGAATGGATCCCTCCCAATGACACACCTGGTGCCTAGTATCTGCAGCAAGTACAAAGGCCAAACCCCGCAAACCTACACTGAGTGCAGAATCTGGCCCACGCATGGTGGCGAGGAATAATGAGGTGGGTTGCCGACCATAATTGCAGGTCACTGAGTGGCATCTCGGAAGCCTCTGTAGCCTCCAGCGGGAGGCTTGTCATTGCTCGTGCTTAGGTCATTGTGATTGATCCACTTGAGGGTCCTCAAATTCCCAAAGCCGAGTATTTTAAATACCCTGCCTTTTTGTGAGAGGTACTGTCATTTACTTTGTCTTAATAACCCTTTCCGTGTTGATGGCTAATCTGATATGGCAGCATGTGAGTATCCTGGCATCTGAAGAGGATGTTCATTAAATACTCCTAACGGCCTGGAAAATACTGCTCTATCCATCAGTCTCTCTCTACTACAGAGTAGAAGCTAAGTAGGAGAGGTTCATCTCTTTGGTACATTCTTCCCCAACCTAGTAAGTAAAAGAGTTAATAGAGATGAGGCGAAAGTGCAGACAACCATGGAATTACGTGTGTTGTGGCCATTCATTAAAAAAAAAGTATTGAATTTACTGAGCTAGATGCTGGGCACACAGAAATAGACCGAATGGTCCATGATTCCTCAGGAACTTCCCCTTCCGATTAGGTCTGCGTCATGATTTTACTTATTTTTATTTATTTATTTATGTATTTATGTATTTATTTATTTATTTATTTATTTATTTATTTATTTATTTTTGCATCATGGTTTTACATTCAGATGAGCAAATAACTGTTCCAAATGAAATATCAGATATCTGGGGCCATACTAACTGACAATTCCATTTCTCCTACTCAGATGTTTAATGCTCTATATATTGAGTACCGAAATAGTTTGCCTTCGTTTTCACAGCAGTAATATCTATTGATGGGACTAAACAATCCCTTTCTCAGGCAGTTGAAAGAATTTTTTGAGCATACTCTGCATTTTACTAGGTCTTGGAAAAGACATCTAATAGGAATTTGACTTTTGCCCTTTAAAGATCTCTAGAGCAAATTGATATTACATAATTTATCATGTTATTTTCATTAATTTTCATTTAGCTCAATCTTCTCCACTCAGCTATGAGTTCCTTTAGGGGCCTAAGTTCCTTCAGGAAAGGAATGTGTACAATCTTTGTACCTTTGCCCCTGGTACAAGGCATGGTGTATATTAAGTGCTCAGTAAAGGTTTGTTGATCACTACAAGAAAGATTGGTCCTTACTTTGAAGGGTTATGGCTTAATTAAAGAAGAGAAAATTCAAAGGAAGATAAAATACATGAGATGCAGGAAATGAATTTTAAATATGTTTTAGGAGCACCTGGGTGGCTTAGTCAGTTGAGCATCTGACTGTTGATTTCAGCTCGGGTCATGTTCTCACGGTTGATGGGTTCGAGCCCCATGTCAGGCTCTGTGCTGACAGTGCAGGACCTGGCTGAGATTGTGTCTCTCCCTCTCTCTCTGCCTTTCCCCTGCTTGCTTGGGTGTGCTCTCTCTCTCTCTTCCTAAATAAATAAATTAGTTAATTAAAATTTTAAAAAATATATGTGTTTTAAATATCCTGGAAGCAGGTGCAAAATCACATTGTACCAGGTGGAAGAGAATAAGAACCATGGCTTCGCCTCATCAGTCTCATCCTTCAGTGTGCTAGCCCGGGCTTTTTTGCATGAAGATCTTGCGGTTCCACGAGCGGCAAGGGGGTCAACCTCAGCGTGCAAACACTTTCCAGGTCTCCGCATGCATCATATTTGCTGCTGTCCTATTGACCAACGAGAGTCCCATGGCCATGTTTAGAGGAGCTTGAGAGCACATTAGCAATAGACATGGGGATACAGGGAGACAAATCAGGATACTTAGTGCAATCCGTCTACCACAGAAGGGTCAGAATTCCCAATAATATCAACTTTTAATAATTGTATATGGTGTAATTTCCAGTTGTGCAAAAAATTAAATTGGGCCATGTACCTGCATGTACACATACATACACTTGCACACATGTACATAAACATATAGAGATCCAAAAAGAATTTTTACATGTGTTAATAGTGCTTACGTGTACGCTTCTGATTTTTTTAAGTTTTTAAATAATGTATGTGTTTCTGCATATTCCATGTGCAATTTTTTGAAGGAAACATTTCTAATGTAATATGACAAGACATAATTATGGGCGGTGTTACACTGTTTAAATGTTTTTATTTCTTCTGTATTTTACATGTTTTCTATGAAATATATGCATTCTTTATGATTAGCCAAATATATATAAAACCTACATTTAAAAAATGATATCGAGCCAGTCCTCTTGCATATTCTTTCATCTGGTCTTCATTGGGACACCAGAAAGGGACAGTTGAGCTGATAAATTTTTCTGAAATGCAATTTCTTTTATTTTTTTTATTTTTTTAATGTTTATTTATTTTTGAGACAGAGAGAGACAGAGCATGAACGGGGGAGGGGCAGAGAGAGAGGGAGACACAGAATCCGAAGCAGGCTCCAGGCTCTGAGCTGTCAGCGCAAAGCCTGATGTGGGGCCCGAACTCACGAGCTGTGCGATCATGACCTGAGCTGAAGTCTGATGCTTAACCGACTGGGCCACCTGGGCGCCCCTGAAATGCAGTTTCTTAGTCTATGTGCAAACGTCTTTTGAAATGTGCAGCTGTTCCTGATTGCCTTTCTGGCTTCCTTTCAGACGTCTTGCCGGCATCGAAGCAGAGTCCCTTTTGTTTGTCTGGTCAGAAGGAGCCCTTGAATTCACCGATGCTTCAGATACTCTGATGCCTTTCACATTCTATGAATATCGGGTCAGAGCCCACAACTCCAAGGGCTCAGTGGAGAGTCTGTGGTCATCGGCACGGACTCTGGAAGCCCCACCTCAAGATCTGCCAGCACCTTGGGCACAAGCCACCAGTGCTCATTCAGTTCTGCTGAACTGGACAGAGCCACGATCCCCCAATGGCATTATCTCCCAGTACCATGTGATCTACCAAGAGAGACCAGATGATTCTACATTTAACATCTCTACTGTGCATGCTTTCACCGTGATGGTAAGAACTTAGAAAGAAAGAATAACAGATACTTAGATTATCTGATTAATATGTTGAAATTTATTTTTTTTATCCAGCTTATTGTTTTTCTTCAGTTAGAGCTTAAATACATTAAAATCTTTCACATGTGAAAAAGAGCAATGTAGTCATAAGGAGGGATAAGATACTGAACTGAGTCTAAGGGATATTGGAGACCAGTTTGCAGGCCACAGTTAATTTGTTATTACCTCAAGCAATTAAATGAATCTTTCTCTGTGTGATTTCCAAATCCATGAAATGGGGATACTAAATGTGTCTCTGTATAGGGGCGCCTGGGTGGCACAGTCGGTTAAGCGTCAGACTTCAGCCAGGTCACGATCTCGCGGTCCGTGAGTTCGAGCCCCGCGTCGGGCTCTGGGCTGATGGCTCAGAGCCTGGAGCCTGTTTCCGATTCTGTGTCTCCCTCTCTCTCTGCCCCTCCCCCGTTCATGCTCTGTCTCTCTCTGTCCCAAAAATAAATAAACGTGGAAAAAAAAAATTAAAAAAAAAATGTGTCTCTGTATAGCTCATGGGGATGAGGCACCGATGAAATTAGACAGATATAGGATAGATACAGATAAAGGATACAGATATAAATACAGATATAGATATAGAAAAATATGGGTATATATACTGATACAGATAGAAAAAGATACGGATACAGATTCAGATACAGATACAGATATAGATACATGTGGTATGACTGTCTCCTTGAGAAAAAAGAAAGTTAAATTTCTAGATCTATCTATCTGGATAACATAGCTGTAGATATCACATGCACTATAACTCAGTGGTGATTTTTCTGGGTTGATCACCTCTGGCCCATAGCACAGTTTAATTGAGTTCACCCAGTATCTTCTGAGATCTTTCTTTAAATCTGACATAGCTTAATGTTCTATGGGAGAAAGAAATGGAAACAGGATGGTTCTTTTATCAGGGAGCATTCTCGTTTATAACTACCGCAGAGATGAGAATTGAACATAAGAAAAATCTGAGAAAAGTAGTGAATTATAGCCTGTAATATCCACGACACCAGGATTCAGATCCCAAACTCCACCATCTCCTAGCCATAAACCACAATATAAGAAAGAATATTATATACAAAAGTGTTAGTCAAGAAATGCTCCGAAAGGCCAGCAGGAAACCCTCATACTGAAGAGGCTTCATGGAGAAGATGAAACTTGTGGTCTTAGTAGTTAAATACATACAGTTTTCAAAATGTGCCAAGACCTTGGTAAATATGAAAACCTCTCTTAAAAAGTGAAGAGACAGCCTAAAGTATTATTTTCAAAGAGCAGACCATGTTTCTATACCGCTAATTGAGGCGGCCCAATATACATGAGGATTATCTTATAGAAATATAACATCCATCAAAATGTCTACATAATAATGAGCAAACATATTTTAATGAAACTCCAGAAGAATAGTTGTAAATGAGTAGTTTATAGTACAGTATTTTCTCTCTGTCCTTATGTTCACTTTTCTCACTTGACCAAAAAATAAGCAGTCTGCGAATTAAAGAGACAATATTAAAGAAATCCTTATTTTACTTAGAATTCAGAATTGGTACTTTATTTTTTATGTGACATTTAATTTTCTTTGTAGATAAGGGTCTTTCATTTGACATCTTTCTACAGTCTTCCTTATAAGCATTAAAAGCAGTGTTCTTAAGGGCAGAAGACCTTTTTTTTAGTTGATACTTGATCTATGGAGAAATCTCTTCCTTCTCACCATATCATTGGAATTAGTGTCCTGAACTTCCACCCTGAAAGTTAACTACTGAAAAATAAAGTAAAAATACTGAAAAACTCTTGACAGGAGCTTTCTGAATGAGGCACCTTAATTTAAATGTATTTTTATTGTAAGTACCAATATTGCAATAATTAAACCTCTGATTTTGAAGTATGGCTTTCAGAGGCCTGGGCCTAAACATTTAATGTCCCCAAACAACTCTATTGGAATTCTCTTATGGAGTGCCCTCTACATCATTCCTTCACAGCCAGTTTCATTTCACAACACCAGATTTAAAGTATACAATGAACTCTGTCTTGTATTTAATCTGCCATGTTCTGTTTTTATCACACCAAAAAGTTCCTGAAAAAGAGGAAGGCCTATGACCCAAGCTTTAAGCATCACACGGCCCTTTGTTCCTGGGGCCCAGAAACACAGCTTCTGCCTGGCAGCCGAGGACTGCTTCACCCTGCCATTTTCCAGAAAGCAATCCTCGCACAGGGCTAAGAGAGCAGCCAGAATAATCTGGAAACAGGAATGTTTCTGCACCCTATTTTCTAGTGTATGTGTCTGTGTGCATGTTCGAAAGTACCCCCCCCCCCCAACCCGAATCTGGGTATCTGGCCCTGAGAATCCCAAGAAAAGATTTCATTAGGGTCATTAGGAAAGGCTCCATTTGAGCTTGTTAAGCAATCCAAGACATCTTCCATAGAGCAATCGGGCCAGTGTTCAGACATTCTGGTCAGTCGGCCAAATTTTCAGGGCAGGAGGCCACTATGACTGTTTTGGGGCTGACATCTTTGAAAGAAATCATCAGAAAAATAAACTATTGTCTTTGAGTTTCGTACACTTGAAACACTTGAGGTTTGTTTGTTTGTTTGTTTTTCTTGAGATATTTAAAGGAGGTTCTACCACTTAATTCTAATTCCTCACCGCCAGAGAATGTTCCTTTTATCCTGCCCAAATCCCTCCTCCTGTCACTGAAGTCCTCCCTTTCCAGTTCAGAAGAGCATGACTTCCCTATACCAGTTCAATGAACCTTCAGGGTCAAGAACAGATTATTGATGATTCAATCCAATTTGGCAAATAGTCATTGAGCACTATATTCAGTATGCCAATACTCAATACTGCGGTCAATTGCATTGTTGAAAGCTACCATGAGACTAGGCCCTTGGGCAGAGCAGAGACTGAAAGGGAAGATGAGTAATCAAGACTGAGGCACAGATGATTACCGCTGGGCGTTTCGGATTTCTAAGTTTCTTTGCTTTCAGGTTTCTGCTGCTCGTGTTTTAATGGTTCCCCTTTAAATCTCCCTGAGTGTCTTCCTGCCTCTAGTTACTTACTATTTCTCTAATTTTATACTAGCTAAACATCTTTACTGCCTTCTTTCATGTCTGTGCCCACTTTGGAAATTTTTCAAGTTTTTGTTTCATTGACGACTTCGGCTAAAATTCTCTAGAGCAAATGAACTGCATTTTCAGTTGGTGAGGCACAGAATCCATTTCCACAATTGAAGGATTACAATTGAATCCACAGACTTGCAAGAGGTATCACTAAATAGTCTCATTTAGTCTCTTGTTTACTGAGATCCTATCTCTGCATGAGGGGCCACCAATAAATTGCCCAGAGTGTAGCGCCATTATGGCTTGTCCCAAGGTCCCCCCAGAGTTGTTTATAGACAGGTGGACGTTGCTGGGAGAGCCACATAAAACAGGTGCAATGGATGCATGAGTCCTCTTGATGGTGGCAATGGATGGAGAAATGGCAATGGGAGCCCTCCGTGGGGGTGGAGAGCATATGTGCTGGCAGGGGCAGCGGCAGCAGCAGCAGCAGCAGAGGCAGCAGGAGAGGAGAAATGGAAAGAGCGTGGGTTTTAATGTATCACCAGCTTCTCTCCCAACCTCGTGAAAAGTTTCATCTCCCTTTGGGCCCAAGTAGGTTCTTCTAAGGGGAAGAAAGAGATAGCTAGCTTCCTAGGGTCTCTTCAGACCAATACTCTCCACTAGTGACAGCAAGCTAGCTTTAAGTAGAAGTCCTTAAGCTCCGTTCCCAATTAGCTCTGTGATGAATTGTGCAGTGTCAGGAGAGAAACTGTATTTAGCCTCACTTGGCATGCAAGAGTTCCATGGTGGTATTTACAGGGAACACTCCTGGCGAGGTTGGCGATACTGCTGCCACCATTCGGATTTGTTTGCTTTTTCTCACTGGCACCTGCCATCGCACTGGCAGAAATAACTTGGGATTCAAAGGCAAAGGTGGTTTACCTGTTAGTCTGTGCTCTCAGTATATCCCTGCTTACCCCACAGGGTTATGAAACATCAAGCCCAGATCGTACATTTGCCCAGTACCCTGAAAGATAGATGGTACTCTGCACTGTGTGTAGAATCAAGCATACGGTGCTGAGGGGTAAGCAAATTATATGGGTCACTAAAAGTTGGCTTCCAATCTGGAAATAAAATCCAGAATTACAAACTCTACTTTCTAGATTTTAGTTGCCAAACTCACTTGCCCAATGTCAAGGAGGAGGTATTCAAAATTTTCTCATGTGGTTGTCTCAAATCTCCTTACCATTAAGTAGATATGTGGCAGGGTTGGGGGGGGGGCAGAATTCTTCATAATTGCCATATTATGTGGAGTTTGTGAGTAAATTGGTTAGTTTGCTTTTAATCCCATTTTTAATTTGGCTTCATATAATGTAAAATATTGTTGCTCTTTACATATGATCTTAATTAATTGTAGCTCTTACAATGTGATGGTTCTTTTCTCCCCATCCGTTTATAACACAATAGAAATGCTCTAGGAGATCTAGGTATCTAGAAGGATTCCTCTAGTGATTATCTTTCCAAACTGAAGAAAAATTTGGTAACAAAAACAATTACTACGCTTTTTATACGCTGAGCTTTTCACATCTTATAAGGTAACTGTGTTACTCATTCTTTATATAAAATTACAGAATGCAATTGTGTAAATGTCACACAAAACATGAACACTTATTTGTGCAACCCATATGATGTATTTAGTTTGACATTAACTTTTTATTCACTAGCCTTGCATTATCTTTATCCCTTTTTTTCTAATAATATGATACTAATCACAGATACATCTTGGATATCTGCTTTTTGCTCAATATTATTGGAGATGCAACCCATATAAGTCTTCTTGAAATTTGTGCAACTACTTCTTAGAGAGAGCTTTATTTTTCTGTAACCACTTTATTCCAACAAGCTTCGTCCGGGACCCTCTTGCTCAGTCATCTCTAATTTCTAAGGCACGTGCTATGGTTTTCTAGTCACATTCAGTGACAAGGACCAGCCCAGTTCTGGTAATCAGGATTCATTTCAGGTGTTTAAAAAAAAATCTAGTCTAAAGCCTGACTTCAGAGATCCACAGTAGAAAAGAAAGGACATGTTTATTTTGTTTATTTTCTTCCTTCTTCAGTTCCCTCTTCTCTTGTCGAAGTCCCCAGGACTGTGGGAGAAAAGAAAGAATTAGACCAAAAAAAAAAAAAAAAAGCATTAATCATGAATCTTGTTTTTATCCATCTACATTGCTTCCTGTGGGGTCATGCAGAGGTCCTGCGTGGGAAGTTACATGCTCCGTGTTCCCCGATGCAGGCAACATCTGGCTAGTTTCTATATTCCTATCCCTTCCTGCCTCAGAGATCCAGCCCCACAGCCTCTTTTGCTTCTGGGTCCCCCTCTCCTGAGCAGTCAGCTAACATTAGGTCCTTTCACATTGAAAAAACTCATTCCTTTCCTGGCATCCTCCAGGCCTGGGGAAAACTCATTCTACCAAATAAGGAAAGTACAGCTTGTCCAGCCCTATCTTCTCTACTCACCCTAGCATGCTGAGTGAGACCCAGCCAGCCTCACAACTTCAAAATTCTTTGAATAAGAATCAGGAAACAGCTCCCGTGTTCCCCAAATCTTGGAATCACGTAAGAATCTCAGAAGATGCTTCTCCACACTAGTGGCTACATTAAAATACGCTGAGTCTCTTCAGCTCTGGAGCAGGGCTCATGAAAAGAGTAAATTGTCCATCTCACCTTTCTTGCAGACACCCTCCGTTCCTTCAAGTTGTTCTCTTGGATGTCCCTCATATGCCTTGAGGGGGGAGTATGGTGTCTCCGCATTCCTTCTTCCCAAGTAGTAAGGAAATAATGTGGGGAAGCTTGTCTCCTAAATTCCCTTCTGTAACCTGCTTGTCATGAACTGGATCTCCCCTCTTAAAAGTTGTCTTATACAGATCTTCAGAGGAAGGTGGGCTTGAAGGTGTAAGGCTGATTCTTTGTTTCTAGAAGTCCTGCAGAGGTATATCTAGCTGTTTCAGTAAAGTTACTTATCACCTGTTTTTTTTTTTTTCTTTTCTAAGCTGTACTTACTATTTCCTAATACATCCTGTTACAAACTAAATTGATCCATATCTTTCTTATCACTCAACCCAGATAAACTGAGTCCTTCTCCTTCCTTCCTTCCACAACCAATCTTCACTAAATCCTACTGGTCCTACTTCTAAAGTATATCTTGAGTCCTGCTTGCAGGTTCTTCTCACATGTTGTTCTTCCTCAAATGATCATGTTCTTACACTTCAAATGGATCCATCCTCCTCCTCCTTGTCAAGTCTGAACTAAAATGTTACTTATCTCACAAGGCTTTTTCAAGGGCTAACTAAATTAATGCCTATGCAAAGTACTTTAGAAACTGTAAATGGCAATGGAAACAGGATGTAAAACTTTAGAAGTCCTGCTATTTGGACTATAGAAGCCAGAAAAAATGGACAAAAGTAGGAAAAGTTTTGGTTTGTATAGAGCAACTGTTTTACTTTAGTCATGAATGAAAAACCTTACATTTTATATACTTTAAGCATTCTTTACCTTGCAACAAAATTCAGGGCATGCAATTTAAGTGTTTCTTGATAGCACAGTGTTAATTTCCAGGTAATGTCTCAAGTATTGGATTGAGCTATTTCCTTTCTAAGTCATCTGGAACAAGAACATGCTTTTTTGTGTCCCTAAGGTGTAGCACTGACTCATGTCCCTTCTACCATAACATCTCAGCCTTGCCCCTCAAAGAGCCCTCCTCAGGTGATTTCCTCTCTAGATGCAGTTCTGTTTACCTACCATGATGCTCAGTGTACCCTGCCCATCCCCCATCTGGGATCACATGAGCAAAACATGAAGTCTTGTGATAGCTCACACACACACACACACACACACACACACACACACATGCACACACTTCCCAGGTTACACAGACCCTGCCAAACTGGCATCGTCCTAGTTTGCCTGGGCCAAAGAGCAGACTATCGGTATATAAGGGGCAGTTGGTGAGGAGGCTATTTGCCCTTTCACTCCAGTGTGTTGTTATTTTTTGGTCTTTAAATGAATTGTAAAGACACCCAAGAATTCCACAGAACCTTGGTAAAAAACATATATGAAAGTAAAACGAACTTGTCCACACAGTAACAGGCCCAGGCCATAAATTCAGAATATATGCCATTTAGCAGAAACAGCAAGCTGTAAATGGCAGTGAAGGGCAGAAGTTAATTGAACTACCGTGCTCTTGTCACAAGTGGAAAGTAGCCACTACCCGAGACAAGATGGCTGCCCCTAAAGTACCCTATTACAGCCAAGAGATCATATCCTTAGCTCTGCAAGGGCTTATGGGTGAGGGGGAAATCATACACAGATGACCAATTTTTTTATGGTTCACAGCCGATCAAAGTGAAATTCAGCAGCTGTTCAGGACAAGTGACCACTGTAACGGCTGTAATATAACCTACTAAATAGAGAGGGAATTGCATTAGAGCAAGAGGTTAGCCGTGATTATCGGCAGGTGAGTGCTTTATTGAAGTTGAAAGACCATTAACATTGATAGAGTAATTATTTCAACTTGAAAGTAATTACCTTGATGGGTGATAACTTCTCTAGTGTTCCCAGATTTGATTGGGCCAAACAATTGTGAGCTCCTGAAGCCTAGAAAAATATTACAACAATACTGTGATTTTTAAATTACCGAAACCACTGTTGGAATATTTTAATTATGCCGAACAGTGAAAAGATTTTGCCTTATACCAGCTAGTGACCTCTCATGTAGAGAGAGACATTTGCTTTTTAATCCAAATGCAATGACCCACACCCACCACCTGTGAATACATATGTGATGGGTTTGCAAATGAATCTTTTTATCTCGATATAATTTTTAAGGTGAAACATCTTGTTAGTGCTGTAGCTAGGTGTTAACTAAGCTCGAACTGCTGGCATTGTTGATCATGTCTATGACCTGGGAGGCCCCAGAATAGCAACTATTTTTTGTCTTTGTCACAGAGGGCTTAGGTTTGTATAAATTAAGTATTTTGATAGCGGCATCACAAAAGTCGAAAATTTTGGATGCCATGTATTCTGAATCCCAAATCTGAGATTTTATTTAGTCATGAAATTCATTTGTTTTCTTGCTTGATGTTATGCAACTCCACTACAAACGCACCATTGTCAGGGTAGTTTCTGTTTATCCACACTGGACATCAGCAAACAAAATCAAAATTGAAAATCTGTGCTACTTGCTTCTCTGAAATCTCATGCAGGTACGACCATTATGAGTTATTCGCAATTGAGGACGAAGACATGTAAAATCTAATATGACGATCAAGACAAAGAAATACCGTGGGACTCTTCCATTAATCGGTTGTTCTCTTTTGAGAATCTCTTGTGCCCAGAAGCTACAACAGATACAAAGAAAGAAAAAATACTCTTTTCTCTCTGCGACTCATGGTGTTCTTGAAGCAAATGAGGAAAGAGACAAATTACAATATAATAAGCAGTTATTTGGTCATGCATGGGCATTGATTATACTTATGAATACTGAAAAGAACCCAGGAGGACCCTCGCTCATACCCCTGGTTCTAAACCCAGCACTCATCCTGCAGAACCACAAACCACTGGCTGCACAAACACAGCATCATGATTCTTAGTCATGCTGTCAGAAGAGATGAATGTGACATCACTTCCAAGTTCCTGGATGATTCCTTAGACCTTTCTATCATCTTGGCAGGGTTTGATCAGATGATCAGCCAGTGAAGGACTATCTTAATGGCAGCACTTCCCAGGACTTTTTTTCTAATCAAAATCTGACTCTCATACGGGCAAAACAGGTTTCCACCTGTTGTCCAAGAGCCTCTAAGGAATGTTTTACCAAGCAGACCATAGATTCAGAATAGAAGCCATGGATCTCCTTCCTCCATATCTGCCCTGAATAGCTCTCCATTGACAAAGTCATTGGGTCTCTATTTCAGGAAAAAATCAGAGTGCAGAAACCCCTGCCAAGCCAAAAGAGATTTGCAGACTGAGGAGTAAAATGACTGGTTTGAATTTGGTAAAACAGTAAGGGACTGAGACAAAGCCACTGGGAAAGTGATAAGAATTTGTGATTTGAATTGTAAATCTTGCCATTAAGCCAACCAAAGAGTGGAGAAATCTGACCAAGCTGACATCACATCAGAGTTCTTAGCACAGCGGGCTCAACGTGTGTCATATGCGGTTGGGCTAAAGATTGTATTAAGGAGCCCCTCAGGTACTCTGAATTTAAAATAAGTGTAATAACTCATTTTTAAACATTTTATGTGATACTTGGATTATTAAATATTCACATTACAAAATCAGGGAGTTTTAATCCATTCCAAAAGGTGCGTTGTCTACCTCTGAGAGATAATGGCCATGTCTAGATAGTAAAATTACAGTATATTTTTAACGGATGTAAATGTTACTTTTTGACAAGGCACAAGTAATGAATTTTATCGTATAAGTTCCTATTGGGTGATTATGATACAGAGTTTTATTTTTGCTAAGCAATTACTAGTGTCATGGCTGGATACCTGTGCCCATTAGTGGCTGGTTCTGTGTTTTTTTTTAGGATGGTTATTGATCTCTTGCTGAGCTGAGATTCAGGTTTTATGCCAGATAGCTTGATTAATGGGTTGGTTTCTATAAGTGGACTGAATGGGGATAGAAACCAGGGGCAGCCTGCTCTGCCAACCCCAAATCCGTCAAGACGCATAGCTCATTATGAAACAGTTATCAAGGATACATGAAAAATTAATTGGGCTCAGTTTGATTCTGAAAAGAATCGGCTTTCTACTTGGCGGGCCCCCCCCCTTTCCAGATGTTGTGCACCGGCCCCTGGAGAAACAGCAAAGGGAGATGTATTAATACATTGTATTGATTAGATCAAGACCCCTGACAGTTATTTGTAGAGATACCATCTGGCTGCTGTTCGAATTCCTTCACCAAAAACAGGACGTGACATGTTATTAATCTCAACTCTCTAAGTATAGACAGTTGCCTTTTCTGCTAAACCGCATTTTACCATTCCGTAGGAGACGGAGGCAAACCTGAAGGGTGCAGAAATTAAGGTTATTACACAAATTGAGCCATATGGTCCAAATATTTCAGCAAGAAAATTGCCAGGCAATAAAAATTGCTCCTGCCTTCCTAATGGTGTAAATTACAGTTTAACCATGGCTCTAATGATGTCCTTCTGCCGTGCTTAACTACTGTTACATGAAGGACATTGTTTTAAAAATATAAAAAACAAGTAAATGCCAGCAGCGTGTTTTACAATCTGTTAGCGTGTCATTAAGAACACTGTCAGAATTACATAAACATAATGGCAGGCAACCCAGCATACAAAAGAACTCGTATGGAAATAGAAAATGTCTTGAAAACTCTTCTTTATCTCCGTAATGTCAAGAGCACGGTCCCCTCTGGAAGTTGTCCAGGGAGAAAAGCCCTGTCCGGTGCTTTATTCTAATTCCCACGTGTGCCCCAACAGCAGTGTTTTCTAAACAAGTCTTGCAAATCCTAGTGAGCCTCGGTACACATCTCGTCCCGGGTAAGGAGAAAGCTAACCAGTTCCAAAATAAATGATAGACGCTGACCTTTTTAAGTGTTCCTGTTGTTAGGGGGAAGGGGGAAGACCCCACCAACTTCCTCAATGGTGATAAATAGTATTAAATGTACACTTCCCACTGTGTTTCCGAAGAAACCAGTCCTGCAGTTGGGGATACAATACCAAGAGGACACTTGCTTGAGCTAATCAGACAGTAAAGACCATTAATATTTGAGAGAGACTCAAGCCCTTCAAATGTTTTTGTACCTGTCATACCAAAGCACCCTAGCATTTAAAAAAACAAATCTGCGTGGATCCTAAGAATATTACTGTCTTGCTATTACACCATGCCTCCAACCTCTTGGGCTTCTAAGATGTTTCAAACAGTTTAAGGTTAAATTCAGGAGAAAAGTTTATCATAATTATATATATACACACGCATATATATGTAATTGAAATTATATATATATTGAAATTATGTGTGTGTGTGTGTGTGTGTGAGAGAGAGAGAGAGAGAGAGAGAGAGAGAGAGATTGAAAGAAAACTACTTTTAATTCCTGTGGGAAATTTATGTTTTTTTCAACACATTTTTCTTCTGTATTCCTCCAAAGAGAGAAAGCCTAGGGTCTATTTTTCCCTTTAAAATAAAAAAAAATACAAGAAAAGAAAATGACAGGAAGCCAAAAAAATCCTATTTTCTATGCATACATTAATATTAGCGAGGACAAGTTACCATGTCCTCATGGCGCAAAGGGCCCGGGTGGCAATCTGTGGACTGGAGCATTGTCTGCCTGGAAAGCTCTTCCCCCAGGAATCCCCATAGCTGGCTTCCTTGCTCCTTTCTGGTCTCTACTGAAATGTCACCTTCTGTCACTCTTGGGAAGGCCTTACATGGCCTACCTAGCTATAGTATCCCTCGTCTCTTCCACCGCACACACTTTCTGTCCCTCTTCCCTGCTTTTTCTCCTTGATATTTAACATTATCTAGAAGTATACATTTGTACTTGTTTGTCTTCTTTACTATCTGTCTCTCTGATCAGAATATAAACCCCCCTGAGGGCAGGGATTTTGCTTATTATGTTCCCTGATTCCCAGATTCTAGAACAATGCCACTTAACTTAGATAGATGTTCGTATAATGAATAATGAAGTAATGAGTTAAAATCTCTAATGAGCCAGAGGTAACTTACGCATCATTTCTTGTTCCTATTCAAACTATAATTATATTCTAGAACTTTGTAAAGATTTCTTGGTGATGCCATATATTTAGCTTAAGAGGAGATCTATATATTCATAGATAAATGAAGGTATAATCATTTATATGTCCCCATTTCAATCTATAAGCAGGTATTTGCTAACTTTCTCCGTTAAACACATCACAGTCACATTGTACATGCCACCTCATTTCGTCTTGATAATCACTTTGTAGAATATTATTATCTATGGATTATTAGTGAGGAAACAGAAACTCAGAGAGGTTGAGTTACTTGACCATGGTTGCACAGCTCGGGGCAGAGCTGCGATTCCATTTCAGATCCCTCTGCTTCTAAAGTCTGTTCTTTCTTCTACCCAGTGCTGCCTCTTGAATTATCCACCTACAGGAAACAAGATATCATTTATGAAAAGCTAAATACCAATGAAAGCCACAAATGATACTTCAATACCATAAAAGTAAGAAATGCCACATAGCATGATATGACTGTCTAATACAAATATAGTAAACAACTTATGAAAGATTCAAAGAATTAAAGTGTCACTTGGAAGGAAAATATCAGGGAAGATTTGGGAGAGGTCTGTGCCTTAAACAGTGGGTTGAATTTGAACTGAAAGGGGCGCCTGGGTGGCTCAGTCAGTTAAGCATCCAACTCTTGATTTCAGCTCAGGTCATGCATGATCTCACAGTTGGTGAGATTGAGCCTACCATCAGGCTCTGTGCTGACAGCCCGGAGCCTCCTTGGGAATTTCCCTCTCTCCTTCTGTCTCTATCCCTTCCCTTCTTGCTCTCTGTCTCTCAAAAGAAATAAGTACATATTTTTAAAAAGACAAGAATTTGGACAGAAGGAGGGAGTTGGAACAGACATTTTCTCAGACAAAGAAACAGAAACCTGGTTTTAAACACCTGATGGTGAGACTCTGCATTAAGAGGTAGAGAAGAGGCTATTCCTCCCATCCGTCTCCATTTTTTGGTCTGACATTAAAGCAGCTTTATTCAAAATAGTCTCATCAGATTCCTAGCAAAGCTGTTGAGTGAGGTGGTCAGGAGCATGGGCCTGGGGGTGGGCAAACGTGGATTGGAGACACTCAGCACTCAGTAAATGGTGATTATTATGATCTGAAGTAGGTGGATGGAGAGAAAATCAATCCGTAAAGATGTCATTGCGCTAATGAGTCAACAGGGTTCCTGTCTGAAGAGACTAGTCCAGAATTTTTTTTTTAAGAAAAAACATTTTTTCTCCTTTTTTATTTTATTTCCCCTTAATTCCCTAACATGTGATCCCCAGAAACATGTACCATTAGCAAGTCATATTAGTAACAGAGTGTGGTCTCATGGCAGCTGAACCAAGAGTCTAGGTGTCGTAATAGGGGAAGAAAAGGCAGCCTATTCACTGGAAACATGAGAGGAGACTTCTTCTCCAAAGCTCAACCGGGGAAATTACGTGCATTTCAAATATTACCCAAAGTCCAATGTTCAGGTCGTGCCTCTCTTGGCCACAGACAGTGCCGGGTCACAACTCGAACCTCATCAGGTAAACCCGGGATGTCATCGCTGGCTTTGTGGCACTGCCTGGGGCCACCCCATCAGCATTCAGAAACAGGGCGCCCACCATGGGGACAAACCTCCAACACCTGCCCTTGAGACGGCACAAGAGCCACCTGAGGAGCTGGAGGGAAGATCGGGTAGATGTCTCTTCTGTTGTTGGATAGGCCGTGTTCTCTACCAGGACCCAGGCTGCCATCTTTTCTTACCTCACCCCGTGTAATTTCTGATTTACCAGGAATCTAACGTAGACCTAAAATTAGCTTCCTAAATTAAGCCGTGACTAATTTTCTTCCTTTGTGACCTACCACGTCATTAGCACATTTAGGTTGAGCACAGTCAGGGCCTCAGGAGAGCCCATCTACTTGCCCATTTTGCCCAGAAGTACCTGGTCATCGAACCTCACGCCTTGGCATCTTTTCCTTAGCAGAGCGATAATTGTTTATTAGTGGAATATATGCTTATTTTATCCAGGAATTAAAGTTGTTAGGGGCAGTGTGCATCCAGCATCCAGGTCCCTGCAGCTGTATGATCACATCTGTTAGAAATAAGTCACTTAAAAAAATTATATTAGTCTCACAGACGGTCAAGAAATGGAGCAAGGGTAGGGAGGGGAGAATAGGGCAAGGAAGCCTGATTTTAAATCTTGTGAAATAGAGTGTGGTCAGTATGTTGTCAGCACATTCAGTGTTCAGACGTCACCTCCATCTTTCCCCTCTTTGAACCCCAGGTGGCCAATTAACAGTACGTGCTATTTATTCATTACAAAATAGGCAGGATAAATTGAATGGTTAGATTGGCTAATGAGAATTCTTAACAAGAAGGAGAATAAAAAATGATGCATGAAGAGAGACCAAAAAAGAAATATCTGGGGAATTCTAGACAAAAATCTGGAAGAATTCCCCTCTTAAATGTATCTGGAGTTTCATTTGGAGGCAAGGAAATGGAAATGGAAATGGAAATGGAAATTTAAATTTAAAAGATTCACTTTGCTAAATCTTCTTCCTATATATTCTCTTTAATTCTCTCATTTGTATTTCCTTAGTTGCTTTCCTTCCTAAGGCAGAGAGACAGTCTTAAATTACTCCCAGCCATTATTAGTTTCATTAGGATATTTTGATGCTTCATTTTACAACAAGCGATGCCATTTTGTAGCCTCCCTGCTCATCAAGCCTCAACCCAGCAAACTAGAAGCCTGTGAATTTACTTGATCTTGTGAATACACATTTTTGCAAATATGGATGAATTTAGGCAGGGATTATAAAATGATCTATCAACATAATTAAAATTCCATTAAAATATATGTATTAAACATTAGGCGTTTTCATTTTGTGGCCAAAGATTATACGTTTCTGACATTTGTTCTTATAAATAATGTTCTCTCTCCCTGTATCCCTCCCTCCTTATAAATAATGTTCTCTCTCCCTGTATCCCTCCCTCTTTCTCTCTCTCTCTCATTGCAAAATGTACATCAGAAACCAGAAATGAGTGAGGGTTTGAGGGTTTGTTTGTTTTTTTTTTTTTAACTCATGCAGCAGCAGTGTTACTATGCCTTGAGGATCTAGAGAAGCTGATAGAGGTTTCCAGAAATAAGAAATTCTGAACTCTCACCTTCTAAGATCTAAAAAAATGCAGTATTGAGGCTCTTTGTTTTCTAACTGTTGAATAACTTAGTAATTCTTGGTCAGAAAATTAAGGGTCTACATCTGGCAACATCCGAAAGAAATTACTCAATTGGGTACCTTTGAAAGCCAAATATAACATTTAAAAAGTCAATATTTGTTTCAGCAGTGAATGTTTCTGAAAGGAAATGACTATTTTAGTGTGCGTGGTCTACTATTTTCATTTTTGAGCCCTCAAGCCAGGGCTCCAGCCAGAATGGCCCAGCTCCTTTCTTTCCATGAGGACAGTGCCCTCTGCTGGGTATGTCTACATACCACGTACGGCTGGTAAATCACGGAAGCCATCTGTGCACCAAACGTGTGAGCACTTAAGATGCACCTAAGCAAAGGTTTTTGGAAAATCCTTGCCTCTTCCTGTACTAGAATGATTGCAAGGGTGGAAGTGGCCATAGTTCACTGTAGTTTTCTTTTTACTGCTGTATTATTGCACCCTGTTGGGGGATACATCTGAGCATTTCATGTGTCCTACTTTTAAAATGCCCAGATGGTAACTACGTGCTCTGGTTTGAATTGGGTAGCCCTCATCTTTCATGCTCTGTAGTCTGCCTAGTTATCAGAGAGACACGAGACAAGGAAAATTCTCCCATTTTTCAGCTCCTCTTCATCTGTTTCTAGTCACCCACAGTGAATGATGCACTTGCACAATTGTTAAGATGACAGTCACCATGATAACTGAACATCGCTTCTCTGGGATGGGGAGTGCCCTGTGTACCCGGAGCCCCCTGCTTCCCTCCCAGCATACTACCGTTTTCAGTGTAACTGATTACTTGCAATCTTGTAAGTAACACGGGAGTGAGAGGCAGTGTAAATATTTTATACCTTGTCGAACCACTTATATTTGCATTGTTCTTCTTCACTCTAGTCTTTAAGTTTAACAGAGAATTTAAATCAAATTATTCAAACTGAGAAAGAGTCAAACGAACTCATAAAATAAATGTAACAGTGTGACTGGTTATAATAGCCCAAGTGCATAATAGAGGTTTAGTATGATTTTGTGACATGCACGTTTTATAGGGTTTTTGTCTCCAACTATATTCTTCAAAGTGCCATCTGGGCAATGACCATCGGTATCATTTTTATCAATAATAGTCAGCACTTCCCACTGGGAAATTAGTCAAGGGGATGAGATTTTTTTTTTTTACAAATTATCTTTAAGCATTTATCTTCCAAAAAGTATTCCTGGGGTTTGCCCATCATAAGGTAGCGACATAAGTGAGTTACTTGTTCTTATTTTACACTTTATTCATGATAAGCTAGTGATCAGATTCCATTTTATTTTTCATAGAGGAAAATTATCTTGCTCTGTTTTTCTCTTAATAAATAGCTTTGCTGTAAGAAGAATGTTAACATAGCCAGTTGTCTCCAAACTTTTTAGAATGTGCACTCTTATAAATAATAACTTCTAGAACACACATCCCCCTTACATGTATGTTTACTTATCTGTAGATTATAAAGTGTGCACTAGTGAACAAATGTTATTGACACCCTGAAAATACAAATTTTAAGAGGTATAGATATAGATAAAATTACCAATAGAATATTTGGTTAATTATGAGCTAAAACTGTCATTAGCTAGTTCCTCAAGCCACAATATATACTTATTGAAAGATTCATTGTGAATAGTACTGGATATCAAGCCATTTCCAAGTGGTCTCCTTGATAATTTCAAATTTCTTTGTCAACTTCTGGCCAAATAGGACTGGACTAGCTCATAGTGTGGCTGGTAATGAGCTTGCACCATAAGTAAGAAGTGTCAAATTGGCCATTTACTTGTTCTTCATTTATGTATGAATTATTAGTATGATACTTGAACCATGTTTTTTAACTCTTTCAGGAGCCTTGAAAGTTACCTGTGTTTGCAAAGATAGTATAGTTAAAACCAGATAATGTAATGCATAAACCAATTAGCCTGGAACCGTAAACTATAATTCATCACTATGTGCTAAAAGCAAATAAGTAAATAAGATAAATATTTCCAGTTGCTCCGTGTTATAACCCCCGCCCCCAGCCTTCCCTTTCTAGTGACTGATCTAAAATTTCATTCATTCATTCATTCATTCATTCATTTTCTCAGTACACATGCACTCAATATATACCTCCTGGGTGTACAGCAGTGAATACACCAGACAAAAATTCCTTCCTTCTTGAAGCTTTTATTTAAATAAGTATATATATAATATGTATATATGTGTGTGTGTGTGTATATATATATGTTTGATATATAAGGGCAATGGAAAAAATCATAGATGAGAGATCAGAGGTGTTGTGTTGGCGAGTCAGGGAAATGTTCTATGGGCCAGTTATAGGAGTGGGGAAGGCATTGGCCTGTTGGGAGAGGGAGGGTGATATTTAATGCAGGGAGGCCAGGGAAGGCCTCACAAGAGGGTCACACTGGGACAGAGATTAGGAGGAAATGAGAAAACCATGCAGTTAACTGGGAAAATAATTTTAGCTCAAGAATGAAGATGTACAGTCACATTCTGGAGTCTGGATAGTAGAGTTAATTCCCAGAACCCATCAGTATGTTCATGGACCCTCAGCCCAGGATTCTGAAAGGTCATACTCAACCACTGGTACGTCTTGGACAGACCGATGCACATTGCTTGGGAATAGAGGTATCAACTCTCAGATGTGTAATATATTTCCCCAGTTTCTGAATCTGTTCTTTGGTTTTATATTATTCGCAGACTGGTAATGAAGTCTTACTTGAATGCCAGTCCATCCCCTGGCTATCTAACATCCTTCATTTCTTCCTGCATATTCTTTCAAAATGTCCCCACATTCCAGACAAACCAGATAAGTCTCTTGCAATTACAAAAGCCGTCTTTAAACCCAGGAGCTCTTGATAACGTTTCCAATCTTTCTGTAGTTATCTCGTAATCCAATTTTGATAATCTATAGTCCCAAAACTAAACAGTAAATGTAACCACTCCAACATATCACATATACAAGAGTAGGCTAAAAGAAGAAAATGAATCTTTATTTGCATGACACAACAAAAAACAAAAACAGTATCATTTATAGAATGCATTTCTATACAATAAATCAAGAGACCAGCAATAATATTTGTGACTTCTCTTTCTTTTCTCCCTAATTGGGACTATTTGGTTCAAGAGATCAGCCAAACTCATTTTTGAAGGATTTGAGTTCTAGATGGTCTTGCCTTCATAAGCTTGCAAGGGTCTTTCACTAGCCTGGCAATATGGTCAAAAAAAGGGAAGGAGGTGGGGAAACATTTGTAGGCTCATGCCTAAGCTTCCTAACCTTCATCATGTGATAGCAGCCTTATTTATTTATTTATTTATTTATTTATTTATGTTTATTATTTTTTTGTTTTGTCAATCACCCCAGCCACCAGTCTGAGCTCTTTTTTTTTCCTTCTTTGTCTAGTTGCACAAGGTAGTCCAAATAGCAAGGCAACCATTTTCTTCCTTCAATTCAGTGAAACTATTATGGAAACATTTCTTTTCTAAATCTCTACATCAGCAGATCCCAGAGTCTTGGTTACAGTAAATAAAACTTTTGCAAACTAGTCTTTAGTTCTTATGGTGTTGAAATGTTGCCTCCCTTCCCTTGTCTTTCTACCCAGTGTTTTTTGGGAGGTTTGCCAGATATGAAGGTCAAAGTTAACTGGAAATTCCTTTTGACTCTAAGATTCTATGAGTTTTAAATATGTTTAATTGTTGAAATCTTGCATTGACTGATCTAATGCTACTCCCTAACTGCATATATCACTAGATACATTTTCTACACATCGGTATTTAAAGTGCATCTTTTCTGTGAAGTCCTTTGCTTAAGCCCCTGAGGATTTCCTATGCATAAACCTTTAGCGCTAGTTTCCACGTGGTTTTCTATGTGGTTTCATGAATGTGAGTCTTCCATTCCTAATGGGTTGCAGTTCCAGAAATCCAGGATTTGCATGTTTTCTACTTCTTTTCCACTCCTTTTGGTGCCTAGCACCATGCTAGAAAAAAAGTAGATGGTAAATAAATATTTGACTGTGGATTTGACCCTCAGCACTTTTCTTTGATGAGAGCTTTACACAAAGCATAAAATTGAATTTAAACAATTACCCTTTGAAATCAACAGAAGCCTATGTTTCCTTAGCTGTTTGTATGAGCAAGAATCTGATTCAGAGCACTTTTCTTGAGTACCAACTACGTACGAGGCCCTTTCAGAAAAATCATCCTGTTTAATCCTCACAAAAGTTGATCAATGAGATGGGCACCTGGGTGGCTTAGTCAGTTAAGCGTCTGACTTTGGCTCAGGTTATGATATCACAGTTCGTGAGTTTGATCCCCACATCAGGCTCTGTGCTGACAGCTCAGAGCCTGGAGTCTGCTTGGGATTCTGTGTCTCCCTCTCTCTCTGCCCCTCCCTCACTCACGCTCTGTCTCTACCTCTCTCTCTCTCTCAAAGATAAATAAATGTTAAAAAAATTGTTTTAAGTCAATGAGAAAGATGCTAATTATTAGAAACCAAGACTCAGAAACAAGATAATTTGCCTAAGGTCTTCCTAGTAGGAGTAACAGAGCCAACACTTGAACTCAGGGCTTTTTATTCTAAGTTGACGGCTTAAAGCATCTAGACTCTCAACACTTTCTATCCTCAGTGATAAACATTTTTCCAGTTTTGTTCCAATGTCTATTAAAAACAATTACACAAAACTAAAATCAATCTTTGGTTGGCCTACATGAAAATAAGAAACACAACTTCTAGCTCTCAGAACAAAATAAAAGTTTTTATTTTTCATTAAGTAGGCTTAGCTTCAGTACATTTTCTCTTAAGGTGTAATGACTAAACCATGATCATTTCTTTTTGTTTATTCATTTAAAACTCAAATAAAAGCATATAATCAATAGATAATAATCTAAAACTAGAGGATTTACAAGTTAATAAGCTTGAGTCAATAGATATCCCATAACGAAGCCCTCAAAGGTGAACATGACATAATTTTCTTTACACTAAGCTGGTTGAATTAATGCCTTAATTTAATTCCAATATTAACTGAAAAACCCAAAGAGGAGAAGAAAATTTAAATCCTATTATATTAAAATGTTTTCGAAGCAACAACTCAATATCATGCCACAACTGCTTACGTGTGCCACCAATATCTGTCTAAGACACCTGGGTTCTGATTGTTGATAATCAGTTGACCCCCTTTGGAGCCTCATACAAGTAAGTTTTAGAAGTTTCTCGGTGATCTATCTTTATAATATCTTTTCTCTCAGCCTCAAATGCAATCATTTTTGGCTCATTATGTCTGCTTTTCCTGATTTATAGGCAAAAAAAAAAAAGTTACGTTTATTTGAAAAGCAACCTCTGCATTGTCCTTCAGATTACCATTCAGCCTGACTCCCCAGAGAACAGAATTACACAAACAGGCTTAGGTCAAAGAGCAGAGGAAGCCTTTTCCGTTTCCCTGGAAAAAAGAAATGACAACGTATCTATATCAACATATGGTATAGGGCGGCTCCCACCTTCTAAAGCCTGGTGGTAGTGGTGGTGGGGGGGCGGGGATGGTGAGGAGAATATGATGCTATCAGTACACCCCCAAGTTTAAAAGAACAGACTCTTCAGTCAGCATGGCTCCACTCAAATTCTGGCTCTGCCGCTTATAATTGTATGACAATTATCCCCATGGACAGTTTGCTTCAACCATCTTTGCATGCATTTCTCTGTCTGAAAAGTGAGGGTAAAAACTGTCTATTTCATGAGGTTGGTTTAAGGATTGAATGACTTAGAATGCAAAGAGCACTCGGCAAGTGCTTGCCATATAGTAAGCGCTCACTGTTACAACGTTTTGAGAAACCCTCAGAAAAGAATGAAAGGCATAAAGAACGTGTGCTAGCAATAACTGGAAGCAGCAGCAGCAGCAGCCACTGGTTGTGGTGGTCCGAGGTGTCTCTCAGAACACTTAGGTGTGCATGGCCAAAGTCATGATGTCCATTGGTTCCCATCTTGATGACATCATCCATGAGTTCTTACATCTGGTTTTTGCAGTGTGCCATCACCAGTCCCACGACAGCCCGGTGGCAGCGTGTTTTGGCGGCTTTCTAACCAGGCCAACTTTAGCTTTCTGGTGCCATTGCTGTCACCCAAAACAAGTCACTTTGCTAAAGTCAATAGACTAGAAGTTATGCGCTGGATTTTTACCATAGTGTGTCCTTTTCTATCGGGAAGGATACTCAGAAAACAGAGAACAGAAATCTCACTAATTTTTTTGATGGGCGTTTTATCACATTTCTCCATCTCCGAAATCATGTGCATCTAACAATTTTACAACCACTGTAGGTGGCGGCTGTTATATACTTGTCATTTCCTGTGCTTGCAAGAACTTGATCAATGCCATTCACACTCCCCTCGCTTCAGCTGAGTTATATGCCCTGTTGGTACTACACACGTTGAGTTTAATTGCCACTTAAAATGTTTTTAAAAATATTACACTATCATTTCGTACCAAAATGGAAAGTTATTGTAGACCTAGGAAAGCACAGAAACAGCAGCTTAATATACAATTAAACAACAACAAACCTGTGTCCATACAAGTCTAAAGATGCCTTCCCACAAATATCAAATAAAAATTCTAAGTGATAAAAAAAATTACCTCCATTCAGTTGGAAGCATGTTTTTCTTCTTAGGGATACATAAGATAGCAGCATGTCTTGAAATAAACGGAATCCTCCATTCAAAGAAATGAGGTATATGGCAAAATAATTTTTTAAACAGCTAGCATATTGCTAATAATGTCTTAATAATATATTAAGTTGGTATTTATGAAAACAAAATAAATTTAAATAAAATTGAACTTGTATTCATTTAACAGAAATTTATGGGGCATCCAGAAGGCACCAAATGCATTTCATCTCCTCAGTCCCTGTCCTTTATGTTCAAGGTCTAGTGGGGAGAGAAGGCAGGTAAATAAATCACCATAATACAATGTAAAAATGCCATGAACAATATAAAGAGCAGAAAGGAGGAGAAAGAAACTGCCTGGGGTGTCAAGAAACTCTTCCAAATGAAGTTGACATTAAATTTGTTTGTAAAGCTGGTTAGGAGCTGCCAGTAATGGAAGCACAGTTTGAACGAAGAGGAAATCACAGGCTACGGCAATCACTGAGGACTGTGGTGACCAGGTCTCCCAGTCAGGAGGCTCGAGGACAGGCTGTCAGTGAACAGGGGCAGAGCATGGAGTGGCAGAGGGTGCACGTAGAGAAGGAAGCCACAGAAGTTCGTGCCGAAGAGGGCTGGTGGTCCCAACCGCAAATCTAGATCCTGACCAGATCCAAGCTATGGCATCCTTCTCACTGTCACATGATACAAGTGTGAACTTGATTCCTCCACTTTGCTATGGAAGTGAACTAGAATCTGGGACAGCAAGTAAGTGATGCTGGAGAGCACTCACAAGTGGGGAGGCAGAAAATTATTTCTACCTGAAGGTACCACGATTTCCTCTCCTTGAAGCTATGTGAACAGGGATGGAAAAAAAATCTGAAATCAGGACATGGACAGAAGTAAAGAAGTAAAGTTACAGAAAATAGAGGGAACAGCTCAAAAGACTCTGAGGGGTCACTGACACTCAGATATAAATTTTATTTTGTTTTTATATGAGTATAGTTGACACGCAATGTTATATTAGCTTCAGATGTACAACACAGTGATTCAACATCTCTGTATATTATACTGTGCTCACCACAAGTGTAGCTAGTCTGTATCC
The DNA here is from genome assembly GCF_007474595.2 of Lynx canadensis. Lineage (NCBI taxonomy): Eukaryota > Metazoa > Chordata > Mammalia > Carnivora > Felidae > Lynx > Lynx canadensis. Next base: position 53,142,405 of record NC_044319.2, on the reverse strand, counting down.
GTCTACAATGCTATTAAAATATCACTGACTACATTCCCTATGATGTACCTTTTATTCTCATGATTTATTCATTCCATACCTGGAAGCCTGTATCTTCCACTCCCCTTCACCCATTTTGCACATCCCCTCAACCCCTTCCCTCTGGCAACCATCAGTTTGTTCTCTATGTTTACGGATCGGATACTGCTTTTTGTTTGATTATTAATTTGATTTTTTTTTATATTCTGCATATGAGTGAAATTATATGGCATTTTTCTTTCTCAGTCTGACTTAATTCACTTAGCATAATACCTTCTAGGTCTATCCATGTTGTCACAAATGGTAAGATCTCCTCCTCTTTTATGGCTACATAATATTCCCTTATATATATTTATATATTATATATTATTTATATTATATATTATACATACAATATATTATATATAAATTTATATTATATTTATGTTATAATATTATATATAATATATATCTCACATCTTCTTTTTCCATTCATCTATCAGTGGACACTTAGATTGCTTCCATGCCTTCGTTATTGTAAACAATGCTGCAATAAACATGCCGGTGCATATATCTTTTCGAATTCATATTTTAATTTTGGGGGGGTAAAAACCCAGTAATGGAATTATTAGATCATATGGTATTTCTATTTCCAATTTCAGAGAGACAAAGCTGTATTGCTTGGATTCTATTCTTTCGCTTTCTCTCTTTCTCCTTTTTTTTTTTTAATTTTTTTTTTCCAACGTTTATTTTTATTTTTGGGACAGAGAGAGACAGAGCATGAACGGGGGAGGGGCAGAGAGAGAGGGAGACACAGAATCGGAAACAGGCTCCAGGCTCAGAGCCATCAGCCCAGAGCCTGACGTGGGGCTCGAACTCACGGACCGCGAGATCGTGACCTGGCTGAAGTCGGACGCTTAACCGACTGCGCCACCCAGGCGCCCCTCTCTCTTTCTCTTTAAACCAATCAAAAAGTGTTTCTGTTGCCTGTAAGTAAATATTCTTGGCTGTAATATAGACTAGATCATGTCCTACCTTTTCTGTAACTACAGATTGTAAATTTTAAAATCTGGGTGTCATATCTCTTGTTGAAAAATATGATTGATTTCTGGATTTGATCCTAATTTATTATTACATGCTTTGGACTTTTTAAGTAGTCAATATCCATACTTTTCAGGGTGCTTGGGTGGCTCAGTCCATTAAGCGTCAGACTTCAGCTCAGGTCACGATATCATGTTTCATGAGAGTTAGAGCCCTGCATCGGGCTCTGTGTTGACAGCTCAGAGCTTCAAGCCTGCTTTGGATTCTGTGTCTCCAATCTCTCTGCACTTCCCCTGCTTGTACTCTGTCTCACTCTCTCAAAAATAAATAAGAAACATTTAAAAACTAAAAAAAAAAAATCCATATTTCTCGGCGATTCAAGCACATATGCTTTGTATCGGTCTGGATAGACTGGGATAGGAAATGCTGTGGTAACAAATAAAACTCTGAATATCAGTGCTGAACACAATAAAAGTGGGGAAAGCAATAGTGGGTCGGGCTGATCCATCTTGTAATGATGCCGGGACCATGATGGGGTCAGAGCATGCCAGAGGCTCCGTGAGATGTTTTTGAGGTCCAGGACTGAAAGTGGCTAACATCCCTTATTTCCATGTCCCACCAGTCATGTAGTCCCATTTATATGTGTAGGGAGGCTGAGGAATGTAGACCAATAAATCAATTTTTGATGAGCGCTAATATTCTCTGCTGCATACCTTCTCTCTCTCTCTCACTCATTTTTTGGGGGAGGTCTGGCATTGTCTAAGATTAACAGTACAGTAATGAATAGAGGGCATCCTGTCTTTTTTTAGTAGTTTTTTAAATTTTAATTCCAATATACTTAACATATAGTGTTAAATTGGTTTCACATGGATGACATAGCGATTCAGCAATTCCATTTATTACTCAGTGCTCATTGTGATAAGTGTACTTTTCATCCCCTTCACCTATGTCACCCATCCCCCACTTCCCTTGTGGTAACCATCTGTTTGTTCTCTATAATTAAGAGTCTGTTTTTTGGTTTCTCTCTTTTTTTTTTCTTTGCTCATTTGTTTTGTTTCCTAAATCCCATGTTTGAGTGAAGTCATATGGTATTTTTCTTTCTCTAACTGACTTATTTCACTTAGCGTTATATTCTCTAGACCATCCATGTTGTTGTAAATGGTAAGATTTCATTTTTTATGGCTGAGTAATATTCCGTTGTATATGTATACAGCCTCTTTATCAGTCATCTATTGATGGACACTTGGTGCTTCCATAATTTGGCTATTTGAAATAATTCTGCAAAAAACATACGGGTGCATACATCCTTTCAAATTAGTGCTTTTGTATTCTTTGGGTGTATACCCAATAGTGAAATTTCTGGATCATAGGGTAGTTCTAGTTTTAATTTTTGGAGGAACCTCCCTACTGTCTTCCACAGTGGCTGCACGAGTTTACATTCCCACCAACAATGCAAGAAGGTTCCTTTTTCTCCACATCCTCGCCAACACCTGTTGTTTCTTGTGTTGTTGATGTTAGCCGTTCTGACAGCTGTGAGGTGATAGCTCATTGTAGTTTTGATTTGCGTTTCCCTGTTGATGGGTGATGTTGAGCATCTTTTCATGTGTCTGTTAGCCATTGTATGTTTCCTTTGGAGAAGTGGCTGTTCATTCCTTCTGCCCATTTTTTAATTGGATTATTTGGTTTTGGAGTGTTGGGTTGTATAAATTCTTTATATATTTTGGATACTAACCCTTAATCAGATATGGCATTTGCAAATATATTCTCCTATTCAGTAAGTTGTCTTTTAGTTTTGTTGATAGTTTCCTTTGCTGTGCAGAAGCTTTTTATTTTGATGTAGTCCCAACAGTTTATTTTTGCTTTTGTTTCTGTTGCTTCAAGAGATATATCTGGAAAAATGTTGTTATGGAGAGGGTATTTTGTCTTTCTTGATTGTTATATTAATGGTAAGATTTCTAAGGCTTTATCATTAAATATGATTTGTGATATGATTTAAGTAAATGCTGTTTATCATATTTGGGAAAATTTCTTTTATTTTAATGTGGCTAAGAGATTTTATCATGAGTGGGTGTTGAGCTTTGTTAATTCTAATTAAGGTAATCAGATATAAATCAATTTTTAAGGGCTAACTCCTATAAAATCGTATTTCTTTTAAATATACTATTGGACACTATTTGTTAGTATTAAGACTTTTTCATCTAATCTCAAGTGATTTCAGTCTATAACATACTTTTCTTGTTATGTTATTGTCCAATATTGATGTTATTCCAATTCCATATAATGAGTTTGTTATCTGGCCCCATTTAGCCATTTTTGGTTAAACGCTTTGTACCTAATGTCAATTACCTATTACTCACAGATTTAATTAAAAGCAATAACAAAAAACTTCACTGGTAAAACTCTCTGTTCCTGGGCCTTTTTGGAGTAGGGGGCTGAGTCAGGATTTTGTTTTATTTTATTATAAAGCTGATTGATCTATTATTGAATGTCTTTATTCAATTTTTTCCATTTTTCTAGAATTGCCCATTTTGTGTACATTTTTACATTTATCATAAAATTGTTCACAGTTTCCTATTCCTAAGGATAACCTGATTCATGGGGACTGAATGAGTTTCTACCATCCCAATACCCCAGACCCTATGGAAAATGTCATTTTGTATTTTATAGCACCAACTTTCCTATGAAAATTTCCTATGCCGCCTAATGGTATTATTTATTCTCCACTGGAGAGGTGTCATCTTTTTCAGCTCACCCCCAATGTCAGTGTATGTAAGAACACAAAAACTGTATCATATTGCACTCCCTATAGATAAAAGCGAAAATCATATTCATTATCATATAATCTAGTTTATATATACATATGTGTAAATAAGTGTTTAAAGACCAAACAATTGAAGTCAGTAACAAGGAAGAATTTACAATTTACTCAATGATTTAATATACATTTATCTAATACCTACTAGGTCTTCCAAAAAAAATTTAGAAGGATAGTGTTTAAATTTAACTTAAAAGATGTGCTTACTTTCATGAGATGCTATGTCTATTTTCGAAATATCATTCTCCATATATTCTCCATAAAAGCCAGTGTGCTATGCAGTGAAAATGCCTTATGAGTTATTCATTGCTTTAGCCTCATCCATTTATTCATTCATATCTTCCAGAACTGTTTATTGAATATCTTATGTGTAGAAATATCTCTTAGATGCTGAGGATAATAATAATAAAATCTAGCACCTAATGGGGTGCCTGAGTGGCTCCGTCGGTGAAAGCATCTGGCTCTCACTCTTGATTTGGGCTCGGGTCATGTTCTCACGGTTTCTAGGTTCAACCCTACCTCAGCACAGAGCCTGCTTGGGACTCATTCTTTCCTGTCTCTCTGTCCCCTTCCCCACTCACGCTCTTTCTCTCCTGTCTCTCAAGATAAATAAATGAACATTTTTTTAAAAAAATCTGGCACCTATCTAATGCCTACCACATGTCAGCCACTATTCCAAGACTTAACTCACTAAAGCTTACAAACTCAAAATGGTAAGTACTATTACTATTCCCTTTTTACATATGAGGAAGTGATGGGAGGTTAAGAAATAGTTTTAATACAAAAGTTCACTTCGTAGTGAGAGGACAAACACATGAACAAATGTAACACAGTAGAAAATCCACTAAAAAAGAAGGTCAATCAATGAGTAAATTCAAATCCGTTCTCTCTCACAGGTAGCAATGTTTATGACAAAGAAATTTGAGACCCTTGTTTCAAAGAATTTTAATTTTAATTGAAAAAGAGTGTGTATACATGCATTGAGAATCTGAGATTCAATTGCAAAGTTAGTATTGATGGATTGTGGGATCTTGTACAGGTTATTTGGACTATTTGGACGTTAGGTTCAACTATAATGTGAGGCAGCACAGTAGAGTTTCATAATTCTTTGACTCTTTAAATCTAATTAAAAGTTTTACTAATAGGATTTATGTATACATGGGTATTTCATATTTAATCACATGTATTATGAGTGTATTATCAAAAGTTGGAAATATAAGATTCCTTTCTTCACTGCATAAAAGTTCAAACAAATCTTTGATTAATCTTTCAGTGGAGCTGCCAATTAAAGTGGGGTATAATGTAGTTACGTGATGTTCAAAGTGTAGTCTGTGAACCCCTCAGAGTCCCAGAAACCTTTTCCAGGGATCTTCCGGGTCGAAAATATTTTCATGTTAATATTAAGACATTGTGTGTCTTCTGCACACTCATCCCTTCACAGTGTACAGTCGAGTTTTCCAGAGGCTACGTGTTGTGTGATGATGTTATCACTGTGCTGGCTAATAGAATATGTGCTTTTGTATCCTTTTTTTTTTTTTTTTTTAGAATATCCTCAGCTTTAATTTTTAATACGGCAAATATTGGTGGATATAAGCACAGAAAGCTTTGGGGATCCTTTATCGTTTTTAAGAAACACAGGTCCCAGGACCCCAACATTAGAACCACGAATGCAGTTGACAGTAACATTTGAACTCGATATAGGATGGGAATAAAATCGTCACTGTGCCACTTACTGGCAGTGTGATTCTGGGCAAGTTACTTAACTCATCTAAGCCTCCATTTCCTTATGTGTGATGTTATCAGCCTCATGCTGTTTGGTGCAGATCAAATGAGATCATGCATGTGAAATACTTGACACCAGGTTTGACACGAAAAGGCAAAAACGTTGCTCAAAAATAATTACAATCGCTTTCTCTTAGGGAGGATAGGCAAGAAAATGGTAACTCTTCATTGTGTACTCTTCACTTGGGAGATACAATTTATCAAAAGTAATAATTTAATTAAAAAGCATTTTAAAAATTACCCTGTTCCTAACAGATAACGGGACTTGCAGCTTATTTACCACTTCATTTTTGGATGAAGCTTCATTGTCCCCGATTTCTCTGTGAAAAGAGCTAAGCAACCAACAGTGGCAGCCATAGTATGAATCACGGCCTTGCTGCAGATGCTAAGCAAACGCCGAGTTAATTGGCTGATATCTGAGCACATCCAGATCCTTTTGCCATACACAGAATTCTGGCTACCCTGGTTTCTACGTGCAGAGTGAGAAGGAAGTCCTAATATTTAAATATATCTCCTGTCCTGAATTAACAATCTCTTCCTTATTATTGGAGACTTCTTATCAATATACAAGCATGTTCTAGTATCTTCCTTTAAAAAAAAAAAGAATGTGACCCCACAGGCCCCTCCAGCTACCATCCCCTTTCCCTGTCCTCTTTCAGAGCCAACTTCTCAAAAGAGGTTATGCTAATAGTCTCTGCTTCTCCTTCCACACATCTTGTTCTCTTCCTCCTTCTTCAATCAGAGTTCTGTCTCTATACTCCACTAAAAAGCTTATATCAGGACCACTGGCCAGTGAATCCAAAGGCCTTTCTGTGTGTATCTTCTTTAACATCTCAGCATCATTTGACACGGATGACCACACCTCTGTTTGCAAAGCAACAGACACCTCTTCTTTGGTGTCCATGAAATCTCACTCTCTTAGTTTTCTTCCTACTTCACTGTTCCTTCTTAGTTTTCGTTACTGCCTTGTCCTCTTCTGCTTTTGCTTCTCATCCTCGCCCTGTCTCTGTCCCTCTTTGGTGTCGGGCCCTCTCCTCTACCTATGCTCTCCTCCTCGATGCTCCCTCTCTTCCCAGACTCCTCTTAGTCCCACTCTGCACTCTCTTCTTCACCCCTTCCCTTCAGTTTGAATTCTGTCCACATTCATGATAGCACAAATATTTTTGAGCACTTACTCTCTATGAGGCACAATTAGAGACACTTGAGATGGAGCAGAGAATGAAACACACACAGATCTCTGCCCCAGTGGAGTTTACATTCTAGTAAAAAGATAAAAAAGAATAAATAATAATCATAATAAATAAATGGATTACATGGTATGTCAGAAAGGAATGATGAGCGCTTTGGAAAACAGAAAAATAGGAAGCAAGAAAAGGGGTTCCAAAATGGAAGGAGTGGGAGAGGAAAATGGTAGATTGCAATTTTAAACAGAAGTGGCTCAATGAGAAGATGACCTGAAGTTACCTAAGAGGACTGGTGGATAAATTGGACTGCAGGCAGAGGAAACAGCCAGTACAGGGCCCTCAAGACAGGAGCTTGTTTAATGTGTTTGAGGAATCACAACAAGCCCAGTATAGCTACAGTGCACCTTGCATGTGGAGAGCAAGGTGGGAGGTGACGTCAGAAGGGAAATGTGGGCAAGAACAGGTTATACCCTGAATGACATGAGAGCTACCACGGGATTTTGAGCAAAGGGGTCCTATGGTTGGACATGTTTCAAAAATATTATTCTGATTGCTGTGTGGATGGGGGTGGGGGCCAGATTAAGGTCAACAACAGGGAGACCAGTCAAGTTGACTATGGCAGTGAAGGAAGAGGAAGAGAATATCTTGGAGCAAGGTGGTTGTAGCAAAGGTGGTAAGAACTGGTAGGATTCTGGATGTATCTTGTAGTTAAATAAACCCAATATTATTTCCTAATCACCCAATGTAGATGTGAGGGAAAGAGAGGATGGATCCAAAGTTTGGGGCCTAAGAAATTGGAAAGATCGAGTTATTGCCTAGAAAATAAGACTATAGGTGAAGCAGCTTTGGTCGGTGCATCAGACACATTTCAGTTGACGAATCTGAGCACTATTGGTATGGGGATAGGGGATTTCCTATAGGAATTAGGGCTCACATGACTGTAGGAAGGGCTGGAAAAGTGAAGATCCGGAAAGAGGAGTAAGAGGATAGGTAGAAGAGCTGCCACTCAGCCAGTTTAAGAAGCCAGGCATGACTGGCCATCTACATGGGACTGTCAGGAGGAGATTTGTGGAGATGTCAAAGGGAAGCTGTGCCTCTGGGTAGCTACCATCCCCATGAAGCCAATACCAAGAATCAAATCATAGACCCATGGCCACTCTTGGTCAGAGCCAGCAGTTGGAGATAGCCAGATACGGAGCAGAAGAGAATTTGGACAAGCTGAAACCTACACCTCTGTGCCTATTTATCCCCATTTCTCATCTCAATGAACTTCAAGGAATAATGGTTGCTTCTTGACTTCATCCTCCAAATCCTCACCAACTTTAACCCAGAACCATAAAGGGATGGTGTAGAAGTTTCCTACTGCTGCATAACAAATTACCACAAACATAGTGGCTTAAAAAGAATACGTATTTGTCATCTCACAGTCCCATGGATCAGAAGTCTAGACATGGCTTAGTTGGGTCCTTTGTTCATAGTCTCACAAGGCTGAAATCAATGTGTCCACTGGGCTGCATTCTCATCTGGAGGCTAGACTAAGGAGGTATTTTCTTCCAAGCTCATTCAGGTTGTTGGCAGAATTCATTTCCTTATGATTTTAGGCCTGGGGGTGCTGAATTGTTATTTTGACTGTTGGCCCACAGGCCCTAAAGGCCACCAGTGTTCCCTGCTACAGGGATCTTCACAGCCCTCTCATAACACGGCAGCTTGCTTCCTCATGACCAACAGGAAAATTTTGTTCTCAGTCAACTAAGATGGTGTCTCTTATATTCATGTACATGACACATCATTTTACGTTGTTTAGAAGTAAGTTATGGGGTCCTGCCTAAACTCAAGGGGAGAGTAATTGTACCAGGGTATAATTCACAGTCACCTTAGGATGTGGCTGCCATAGAAAGGGGATTCTGAGATATGTAGTTTCACTTTAACCAACTTAACATAATACAAACTGTACAGAAGGGAAAATCAAGAGATCGCTTGCTGAATTTGAGATGTATTAGAAATAAAAGTGGAGAGGTTGAGAAGGCCATTGGATTGGAGGCTGGATTTGGAGAGAGATGTATGACTCTCAGATGTATATTCCTAACCCAATAGAGATTCATAGATCTATGTGACATGTCAACTTCGTATGCCCCAAATTATTCCCTCCTTCCGCAAATCTGATACTCTTTCAACTTCACATCTCATCAAATGGTACACCACCCACCCTTTCTTTCAAGGCAAACCCAAGTCCTTTTTGATTCTTCTCATTCCCTTTTTTCTTCTACATTCAATCTGTCATAATTCTCTTGGCTCTACTTCCAAAACATAAATCCATCCACTTAGTTCCATCTCTACCATTACCACCCCAGACCAAGTCACTATCACCCCTCCTTGGACTTACACAGAATCCACTCCTCTTGACTCTTATGGACTGAATTGTGTTCCCCTAAAATGCATATGTTGAATCCCTAACCCCCAGTGTGACTGTATTTGGAGGTAGATACTTTTGGAAGCAATTAAGGTTAAATGAGGTTGTAAGAATGGTTGATAGGACTGGTGCCCTTATAAGAAGAAAGAGAGACACAAGAGATCTCTCCCTCTCTCCAAGTGCATGCAGGGAGAGGCAGTGAGAGGACAGAATAAGAAGACAACTTTCTACAACCAGGTAGCGAGGCCTCACCAGAAACCAACCCTGATGACACCTTGATCTGGATTTCTGGCCTCTAGAACTGGGTGAATAGAAATTTCTAATTTTTTAAGCCAATGATATTTTGTGTTGGCAGCCTGAGTAGACTAATACAACCCCTACACATATTCTCCACGGAGCAGCCAGAATGATTTCTTTAAAACCTAAATTAATTCATGTCACTCCCTTGCTTAAAGGCCTTCAATAATTTTCCACTGAAATTAGAATCAGACTCTTTAATGTTGGCCTACAAGATTTCATCACCTGGCTTCTGCCCATGACTTTGACCTTATGCAGTGCCATTCCCCCCTCACTCACACTGGCTTCTCTCTGTCAGCAAAAATACCAAGCTCTTCCCTTTCACCTGAAAGCTTCTCTGGTTCTTCACATGGTTGGTTTCTTCTGCATTCTTGCCTAAATGGAACTTCATCAAGGATCTGAATCACCCTTCTTAAACCAAGAATCTCACTCTTCCCCATCACCTAAACCCAAACCCTATTTCAACACTCTTATTACCTTCATAATTTACCACAATATCTAACTCTCTCTCTCTCTTTATTTGGCTTATCAATTGCCCATTTCTCCTCATAATAATGTAAAACTCAAGAGGTTAGTGTCCATGTATCCTTTGCTTTCTGCTGTGTCCTCAGAGCTTAGGATGCTGCTTATTACACAGGAAACCTTCAGTAAATATCAAGGCTTGCTCAATCAAGGATTGACTACTACAAGACTATGGCTGGAATGAAATTCTTTTAAATATATTTTAGTAAAGTTTTACTAGTATTGCCATAAAATAGATGGCCAGAGTAGAATTGCTGGGTCACCGAGTATGCACATTTTTTAATTTTGATAGATCAGAAGTACTGCTTTTTAATATTTAGTGTGACTGATTTGCCATTTTAAAATTTAATTATCGCAGATTTAATTTTTTCCCCTCTTCTCTTTTGAAAAATGAGCCATTTCGAAACCATTCTTTTTTTTCCTCCAATGTTTTTATGGTAACTGAGGTAACATCGTTCATTTTGCAAGAACTCTAGATTGTGCTTTATAGATTAGATTGATAGAGCCCATTTGTCTATGAAGAAAAAACTCTGTGAGTTGAATCTTCTTTTTGCATCACTCCCCCCATTATAAAATTAATGATGTATTCTGAGAGAGAAAAAATGAAAACCCCTCTTTTACATATCTTTTCTGAGTGTAGATATTTTGGGGAGTAAAGGCATAAAAGTGTGCCATGGCACTAGCCCATGAATACTCCAAACTTAACATTTTCAGTTTGAAATTTACAATTGCTACAACAAAGGGCCCCTGAGTAATCACTTTTACTTATACATATCATAATTACTTAAAAGGAAGATATGCATTGATACTTTCTTGAAATCTTTCAAATGAAGCCTTTAAACATTAGCTGGAACTCAGAGCTAGGAATGATTTACCACTTGTGTGTACATTTGAATTGGCTTCATTCTATGTTGTAGCCATCAATAGTGTCCCTAACCTTTTCCAGCTGCCGTGTACCTGTTTGATATGCACAAGAGACTGGTGCAAGAGTGTGGACGTCCCTACACAAATATGTGGCCCCATATGCCAGGTACATGTGATTCTGATAGTGGTCCAGACAGAGGACCATATAATTGGCTTCAACTCAGCCCAATTTTTATAATCCCCACTTTGATTGTGACCAAAATGCAAACATTTGTGTTAAAAGAATAATTACACATTTTGAGGCAGAGCAAATATTCAATAAAGATTTTGAAAATCTTATTCCTAGGAAAATACTGTCCTATTACCTTTTATATATGACAGTCCATACTTATTGGATGAATAATGTTTAAATGAATTCATTCATTAATTCTTGGAAGATTTTTTTTTTAATTTTTTTTTTCAACGTTTATTTATTTTTGGGACAGAGAGAGACAGAGCATGAACGGGGGAGGGGCAGAGAGAGAGGGAGACACAGAATCGGAAACAGGCTCCAGGCTCTGAGCCATCAGCCCAGAGCCTGATGCGGGGCTCGAACTCACGGACCGCGAGATCGTGACCTGGCTGAAGTCGGACGCTTAACCGACTGCGCCACCCAGGCGCCCCAAGGAAGATTTTTTTATTTCGTCAGTCACTGACTATGACTTATACCATGATAGGGCAAAATGTTAAAGTCCCTTTATTCTCTCAAATTGCATGATAGAGCTCTTTATACCAAATTGGTTCTTAAAATGTTTGCCTGATGTTACTCAGTGTTTCTCAAACAATTTCATCCCTAAAAAGTGGGGTAACTTTCACAGCTCTCTTTAGTCTTGCCACCAATTTCTTTTCCAGTTTTAATCCCCACTATTCCCCGCACATTCAGCCCTATGCAACTCCCAGCTCGTTCCCAAACATACCCTGCATTTTTCCTTCTGTATTTTTTCTTTTAATCACTCAGATGTTTTCATCTATGCAAACTCTGCATCTTTTCTGACTTATATCAGATTCCACCTCCCAAGTAAATATGCCTCCACTCCTCAACCTCTCTCCTTCCCAATTAGAAGTGTCCCTTCAGTATTTCCCTGGCACTCAGCTCACTCCAAACTGTGCGTATCTATATTTATTATTGACCTTCTCTAGTAGATTCCAAGCTCCTAAGAGTCAGGAACCTGTGTTAACCGTTTTGTATCCCCCACAGTAACTTTGTAGAATCTTGTCCCTATCAAATGCTTCAAGGTGTTTAAAGAATTGAATGGAGCTACTGACCAAGAATACTAGATGTTTCTACTAGCCATTTGGCAGCTCTGACATGCCACTCAGCAGTGCACCCTAGTACATGCACACCCTTCATGCACGTAAAACAATAAACTATGATCCTAAAGGGTGTCTTCTTCTATTTTTCTTGCATTATGAGTCAAACTTTGATTCTGGAACAACTCTATATGTATGTGTGCACCATCAAAAAATGTCTTTGCCCCACCAGCCAGGAGGTATGTAGGCAGAGATGGCACTGGTGGAGTAAATGCATATGTGAAATCAGTGGAAATTTTCTACAGTAACAGTTTGCAGGTTTGGGAGTCTCATACTTAAATAACTATGCGTAAGTATTTAAGCCTGATATATGACTATGGGTAATAAAGATCACTTCTGTAGTGAGACTGGTGTAACCTTTACAAAATGAATCCTAGATATAAATATGTTCATCAACTTTGGAGAAATTAAAAATTAACTTTATAAATGGAAAGGAATAGAGATCTTCAGAAACCATGCTTCAAATGATCTGGCTTTCAGAAATCTACAAAAATATTTGGTGTTGATTTGTCAGCATTAAAATGTGTAAATCACCCAACTGACTGGACGCACTGTCCAAAGCCATAACTTTTATGTAAGACTAAATAAGAGCTTTTCCTACTTCTCATGTTTTATTTGTAATCTAAACTGAGAACTTGCTTATAGCCATTTATTTATTGTATCATTATGACAAGGCACCTATAACTTATGATAAAACCAAGAAGCAGCATCCAAGTGGTTCAACTAAACAGAGGTTAATATAATTAAATTTAGTTTTCTCTGAAGCTGTCTTTGTACAAAAAAAAAGCAAACTTTTGATGTGACATATTCTCTGGGTCTTGGCATTCATGATAACTAACAAAGCGAAGGAGGAATCTTGTAACCGGGTTAGGATTTATAAGCCAAAAGTCATGCATGTTAAAATGAGGACCCAGAGTACACCTGGGGGTGGCTCAGTAGGTTGAGCATTCGACTCTTGGTTTTGGCTCAAGTCATGATCTCACAGTTGGTGAGTTCAAGCCCTGCATCAGGCTCTGCACTAACAGTGCTGAGCCTGCTTGGAATTCTCTCTCTTTCTCTTTCTGTCTCTCTGCCCCACACCACTCTCCATCTATCTCTCAAAAAGATAAATAAATAAACCTAAAAAAAAAAATGAGGACCCCAGGATGAGGAGTATAGACAGCAGAAACTCCATCAGCTGGGAATGAAGTTGATGGTGACCAGGAAGATTAGCCCCTTCCGAAATGCAGTAAGCACACATAATACAGTTTATGAGCACAGCAGTGCCTGTTTACCACTATTTGGGTTCATCACCAGCAGCAGGGTAAAAAGATTCCTAAGTGCCAAGGTAAGTGGGTTCAGTGAAAATGCACCACAAAGACCAGAGGGGAAGCTTTGGAAACTGCTGGATCATCAGATCAATAGACTCGAAGATGACTAAGTTAGGTTGCCTTATGCAGTTTAAACATTTGTGCAGGGAGTCTCCCCACGCAGCCTTTTATTGACAGCTACAGATCAATGGTAATTTTTGATCATTTTCAACCTACATAAACCTATTGACCCCATGGCCACCTTTGGGGCACTTCAAGTCGTCAAAAATAATCAGAGGAGATAGTGTAAAATTGTCAGACTGCTGAACACTCCAAGTAGTTTCATGTGCCCCCAGAGCAGAGTTGAGAGGTTAAAATGTAGTTCAAATTGCCAGCAGAACCTCAACTGGCAGAGTGTTCCAGAGAGTCTTGTCTTTATGTCTCATAAAAGGACGCACTGATTTGTATCCAGATTCTGACACTCATGCATAAGAGTTTCTTTAAAAAAAAAAAAAAAAAAAAAAGCAAAGTTTCATTGGAAATATTAGATTGCAGAAAATGGATTATTCCTGTTTTCCTCTGTTGAATAATTCTTTCCATCTGTTGCCTAACGAAAGTAGGTAATATACTTCTAGAATAAAAATATGAATAGTAGGTGGTTGTGAACACGGAAAGGGCAAGGACAAGTGGGAAGCTAGCACAAGCCAATAGCCCAGAGATCAGCAATAGCAAGAAATCTGTCTCCTAAGAATCGGTAAGATGGAAGAGTGAGGGAAAGAAGGAGCAAACTAACGAAGAGGAAGGAGTCAGAGTATTGAATCAAGATCATTTCCATAGGGAAGGGAAGGAGGGCAGGGAGCAAAGGAACGAAACATAAGAGAAGGTTTTTAATGATGACTTTTACTAGTCAGTAGGAGACTACTGAGACTTCCTTCTTCAAGGGAAGAATTTTTTTAATTTTTTTTTAATTTTTATTTTTTAATGTTTATCTTTGAGAGAGAGAAAGACAGACCATGAGCAGGCTAGGGGCAAAGAGAGAGAGATACAGAATCCAAAGCAGGCTCCAGGCTCCAAGCTGTCAGCACAGAGCCCAATGTGGGGCTTAATCTCACCAACCAAGATCATGACCTGAGCTGAAATTGATGCTCAACTGACTGAGCCACCCAGGCACCCCTCCAAAGGAAGAAATTTAATCTTAAACACTTAAGATAGACCGTGCTCAAGCAAATCTTCTGAATCTAAGGAAAAACACAAGTAACTGAATAAACAAAATACAACCCAATCCACAGAATTAACTGTGCCCAAATTTTACAGCAGGATTCTAAAATAGTGAATGTTGGTGTTGGAAATCCATTCAAGAGAGAATAATACAAATGATTTTCTTAAATGTTGAAGAATATACCGGTAAGGATTGTCCTGCCATTTTAAAATTTTCTTCATTTTTTTTCATGTGGACTTTACTAAACATTGACAAAAAGCACAGCTATTAATGAGCTTTATTTAAGGTGTGTGTGTGTGTGTGTGTGTGTGTGTGTGTGTTGTAGCTCTTCAGGAGTAACAACATATTATGGGAACCTGTTCTCAGCATAAATTTATGATATAAAAATTATCCTTTACATTTACAACATGAGATTCTCCTTTTCCTTTTTTTTCTTTTTAAGATACAAACCAAAGTAAGCACAACTATTGTAATCACCTTTTGAAGGAGTAATCTAGGTGCCAGGCATGCACGAACTTCAACTTGAGATCAGCAGGTCATATTTCTACATTAGATGGCGGAGGTTTTGAGTCTGGGGCATTTTGAATACTTTTGCTTTCTGAGAATCTGAGCTATAAATGTTTATTAAAAGGATCTATAATGAAATCAGTTTTGTTATTTTTTTAATGGTTGCCTGGAGTGTGTTGGATGACTGAATGCCGGTTGTTAATCATTAAGTACTCATGTTACCAAAAGTGTTTGATAGTATTGCCATCTAGGGGCTGAATGGAATTCTCAGCCCTGAAATAAACTGTAATTGAGCAGGTGCTGCTATTGACAATATACATATGTTTTTGCTTTATAGCCCACATGCTTTTCATGTTTCTTATGACAAAAGCTATCTCTAAATGTCCCCCAACAGCCTACCTTTTTTATATATAATCTGTTAGAGGTGATTACTATTTGCTTTGGAGCTTATGCTTTTTTGGCATCTATTACTGAATATTCTGAACAAAGAGTTTTTCTTTTTTGCATTATTAATCTTGCCCATGTTTGCCCTATTTCTACAGAAAAGGAATCATTTATCAGAAAAGAATGTTTGTAATCGGGACTTGTAGCATCTTCAGATTTAATATTCATTATGGACATTCTAGTTCTGTGCCATATTTATCTAAAAGACCAATCCAATGTTGTGGAGAAATAAGTTTTAAATATTTATGATCTAACTTTTAATATTTTAAAAAAGAGAAATTAGTATTTCTATAAAATTTGTTTCAGAGTCTGGTCGCTTAGCAAATGTTTAAATATTAAAAGATTTCAAGAGGTTAGCATGTAATATCATAATGGGACTTATTGAGAGAGGAAAATTAACTTACAAGTTTTTGATAAATACAGGCAATTATATTTTCTTGCTTGTGTTTAACACATAAGAAGAGACATTAAACAGTTGAAACTTATAACCAAGAATGTGAGGAAAGGGTGTCAAAAATTATCTCTATGATGTTTTGGTTTTGTCTAACAAGGTTTTTGGAAAATATTTCAGTTCAATTTTACCAACTTGTTTTAGATTCAAAATTATATTTGGGTGTCTCAAAATTAAGGACAATTTCCATTCACATAACTTCATTCGATGCTTTTGGTACCTATTCTTAGAACTAATTTCCTCTTCCCTACCTCACATTCTTCCTCCTGTGCCCAGCAACAAGAGAGGAAAGGACAATTGAAAGCTATCTGTCATATTTAAACATCTAACAAACTGAACCTGATCTCACACACCGTTAAGTGTGAATATCCCATTAAACCAGTCAAAACTTCCTCATGATTATTCACATTCAATGAGTGTTGTACAAAACAGAAAGTCCTATGTGTGTGGGGGGAGGGCAGGGGTGTCTCTGGGTATGTGTGTCTGTGTGTCTCTGGGTATCTGTGTGTGTGTGTGTGTCTGGGTGCATGTGTGTGTGTTTACCCATAGACACATTACTGGTCCACTTGCAGTCAGAGTTGCTATCTGTAAACAGACATATCCATCTGGCCCAGATGTAGAAAGAGCACCCTGGGCTCTCTCAAACATGAAGACTTTTAGTTCCAGTTTTTAGTGATGTAAAATATGTTAAATGTTCTCCCCAAGCAGAAAAAAAAAAACTAATTCTGCTATCCTTTTTTTTTCCTTTTAAATCAACAAAAACCAAGTTCTCAAAACCTAACTAACAATTACTTTTGGTAAGTTTTATAGTTTTAGTCATGGTGTTTTTAACAAATGAGAATATCTTCACATATTTATCACTAGTAGACTTCTCTAAGGTGTTTGTTCATTTATAGTTCAGGTAGCTTGTTGTTTTTGTTTTCTTGTGTTTGTTTTATTGCATTTGTAAAATATAAATATGCACCAAGAGAATGCAAGAGGGAGATTGGGGAGGTATAAACAAATAGTATAAGAGATTAATGAAAAAGAATCAGGACTGTCTCAGTTAACTCTCCAAACCCTTAGGATTATCCCATTCTTTGTCCTGCAACCCGGTGCCACGGGTCTCCATTGTGAGATAGATACAGCACTGACCTGAAGCATTATAGATTTTTTTTAATGTTTATTTATTTTTGAAAAAGAGAGAGACAGAGCATGAGCAGGGGAGGGGAAGAGAGAGAGGAGACACAGAATCCGAAGCAGGCTCCAGGCTCTGAGGTGTCAGCACAGAGCCCGACGCGGGGCTCATACCTACAAACCTCAAGATCACAACCTGAGCCGAAGTTGGACGCTTAACCAACTGAGCCACCCAGGTGCCCCAAGACTCTTTCTTTATGTTATATATCACATCCTTTGGGTTGCCAGCTCTGTAAAGGCAAGGATCCTATTTGATCTATACATTGCAAATGTCTGAAATCACACATTAGATATTACATGCAGGTGGGAAGAACAAGAAAAAAACCCACATTGTTTTCTTAATAATTCAAAACTCTGTTGTGATGTTTGTGCTGCCATTGCTCATGTACCTTGGTCAGAGAATGACCTCCCAGCAATTATTAGCAGTTCCTAAAAGAAAACTAACCTGTTAATTTTCATTACAGGGTACAAGCCATCAAGCCCACCTGTTTGGGTTAGAACCATTCACAACATATCACATTGGAATTGTGGCCACAAACCAGGCAGGAGAAGTTTCAAGCCCTTGGACTATGGTTCACACCCTAGAATCTTCCCCAAGTGGACTGAGCAACTTCACAGTGGAACAGCAAGAGAACGGCCGAGCATTGTTGCTACAGTGGTCAGAGCCTGTAAAAACCAATGGTGTGATTAAGGTAACGTCTACCCTGAATATGAAGGCATGTTTGGTGTTCTCCAGATAAATAGATGAGCCCTGACATGCCATCATGTCACTGTGGGAAAACACCCTTCACAGTCGGTTTAATTCTCCTTGATCGCTCCTCCAGGCACTTAATCATAGATCAGAGAAAACTGGCTCCCGTGTGTTATGCTTGCTATGAACCCAACACTGAGCTAAGTGCACTCTGTGGATTATCTCATTTAATTTTCACATCAACACTACCAGGTAGCTACCACTAAACTTCATGAGGCATAATAAAGGCTAAATAATTGCCCAAGCCCACATTGCAAATGACTGAATTGCAATTTGAAGTCAGGAAGTCACGCTAAAACTGAACCCTAAATGATTGTTCTTACTGCCTCCTGAATTACCCTGCCCAGTTATTTACTCAAGACTTGCCTAACTTACACTGTGAGCAGAGCTCACGAAGCAGAGGACAGGAAGCCCTACATGTCTGCTGACTCCCCCACCTCCATACATAACCATGAGGAGTCATCTTATTAATGTCATAGATGTCTCACGTTTCACTGGTCTATGAGCACAAAGAAAGTTGCATTTCCATTATCAGACTGCATTTAGATACTTTGAAAAATCACCCTTGTGAAAGCCAGCCTTCGTCTCCCTCTCTAATGTTCCTCTCCAACGGTAGGGGGACTTACCTGTCAGTCTATTACTGCCTCTAGTCTTGGACCAGCAGTTAGGCCCTCATCACCTACCTTCTGCAGAATTCCCCAGCCCGCAGCTGCTCTAGACCCTCTGCCTTCCTTTACCACTCCCTCTCAAGATGGCAAAGAGTCCCCTGTTAATTCCACACAGAACAGTTAAGACTAAGCTGTAACTTTGCTGAAAGCTTCTCTAAAAACCCCGTAAGGAAGATGACAGCAGATACTACCTACAGCAAAAACCTAGAACTGTCATGCGAGCTCACAGGCTCAGGCCCATGCTCGTGGGCCTCCATGTAACAGCCTTGCTGCCTAGCCCAATGGCCGCCTCTCAGCTGAGTGCCAGGCCTGCCACAGGCAGCAGAAGTAGGCCGCTTTCTACAAGCCTGCTACATGTGACAGAGCCTGACTTCCCCTACTCTACTATAGGAGGCTGAACCCAGAGGATCCGTGGTCTTAAAATCCAAGCCAGAGCCCTAAGATTTCATCAGAGAAAAGAATCTCTCTTTTCACACTCATCAAAGTACCTCCCTTTGTGAGTGTTTGTTTCCCATTCTGGTGTCTGCCTTTTCCTGGCATGATTGACAATAGGAATATCTACTCCTTTATCTTCATTTCCATTTCACCAAATATTTATTGAGCTTCTACTAAGTACCAGGCATTTATTCAGGAGTGAACAAAACAGGCAAGATCCCTGCTATCACACACCTTACGTGTGTGTGTGTGTGTGTGTGTGTGTGTGTGTGTGCATGAATGGTGGGGGTACAGAGAGGCAAACAAAAAGCTAGTACACAAATAAGAGAATTTCAGAGCAGAATGAATACTATAAAGAAAATTAAATAGAATAATATAATTACGCCTGCTCAGGCTATTTTAGAATGGATGATCATTTGAATTGAGTTGACATTTGAGCTGAGCCCTGAATGACAAGACTGAGTCAGTCATGTGAAGATATGAGAGCAAAATGTTTCAGACAAAGTGAACAGCAAATGCAAGGCCTGAAGCCAGGAATGAACTTGGTGTGTTCAAATGAAGGGAAGAAGGCCACTGTGGTTGAAGCATTGGGAGGGAGAGAAAGATGAGATTGGCAGATTGGTAGGAGGTGGACTGTGCCCAACCTTGTGGGCTGTGATGAGTTTGGAATTTATTCTAAGTGCAATGAAAAATTACTGGAGGGTTCAGGCAAAGGAGTAGCATAATCAAATTCATGTTTTTCAAAATCACTCTGGCTGCTATGTAGAAAATGGACTCCAAGAAGACCAGTTGAGTTTAGGAGATATTAAAAACTCAGGGTAGAATGAGTGGGTGCTGTGAGGGTACAGGACATGGGTGGAGTGGAGATACATCCAGAAAGCAAAGTTCACAAGATCTGTTAATGGACTGGACGTGAAATATGAATGAAAAGGGATAGTTCAGGCCCTGAGTCCTTGACTGGGTAAGTAAGGGTGGAAATTCTACAGGATTGAAGGGGTAAGTAGGCAGTTGGAGGTAGAAATCTAGAATTCTCGAGGCAGTTCTTCACAAACATAAATATACCTATATTTATAGGTATTTATAGTATATGGGTGGTGTGTAAATCTATGTGCCTGGAGGAAATCAGGCATAAGAGAATATAACTAGAGATGATGAGAGACTAGGCTCAGGCTCTGAGGAATACAAAAATTTGGAGGTCTAGGGGAGGAAGTGGGGCCAGCAAAGAACATTGAGAAGAGGCAGGTGAGGTAGAAGGAAAAGTAGATGAGTGGGACATCTCAAAACTGTGGAGAGAGTCTGTTGAATGCTGTTGAGAGATCAAGTGGAATGAGGGCAGAGAAGTCACCCTGGATCAGGAAATGACATAATCATTTTGACCTTGACAAGGAGATCAAGTGATGAAATGAGAAACCTGGTTGGGATGGCCTGAGGAGAAAATGGGAAGAGAAGGAATTGAGGATAAACAACTCTTTAAAGAAGTATAGGGGAAAAGCAGAGAAACTGGGCAGTAGCTGGCAGACTATAGTGTCAAGAAGTTTTATTTAAAAATCAATGAAAGATACTAGAGTACATTTAAACACTAATGGAAATAGCCCAGTAGAGGGAGATCAATCGGTGATGCAAGAGATAATGAGAATGATGGCAGGAGTGAGAGCTGTAGGAAGGGGGAGATATGGGATCCAGGGCTCAGGTGGGCCACACAGGGGCAGAGATACTTCATCCATAGAATGAGGAAGGAGGGTGAACAGTGTAAGTCTAGATCCACATGGATACGGTGACGATCATATATAACATGAGAATATTCCTTTCTGACTGCTTCTGTTTTCCCAATCAAATATAGGGTTCTGTCAACAGCCACCTGTGAGACAGGGAAGAGGGTGTTGGCAGGTATTGGGGAAAAGAGAAGATATGAAAGCATCACTTTGGAAAATGAAAGAGCAAACATACAGAGGAATAGAACAGGACTACAAGTGGGAATCACCCACTTAACATTTATAGTAAGAAGTTTAAAGTGAGACCAGTCAGCATATCTGAGTGTTTTCTCCCAAACCCAGAGAGAAGCTAAGGTACAGAGGGAAAGCTAAATTTAATACTAGATAGAGATTTGCTAGGTGAATATGAAGGGGCTCAGTGACTCATAGAGGCTTTCAATTTGATTATGGAAGTTGAGCTTTCTTCAGAAAATATACTATTTCTCTTCCCTCAGGGATGTGAGCTTGCACTAGGATCCCAACTAGAAAAAAAATCACACTGAAATATGGGAGTCCAACATAAACAGATTTCCAAAAGTCTAGGCTATTTCATCTTAAATAACATTAAAGTATATCAACAGTCCAGTCGAAGTTAAGTTTCCCGTTGAGAATGTTTCAAACTAGATTTGCCTCCCAAGAGATTCTGATATATGTCCCAGCCCCACTAGGGAGTCACCACCATCCCCAAGAATGTATTGTATCTCTCAGGTGCACTGAGGCTGGAAGAGGGTAGAAAATCACTATACAAAAACATCTATATTCGAGTTGAGTTACTTCCCATCTTTCCCAAAGAACAATGAATAATATGGAATGAAAATTTGCTCTACATTTATAATGAGTGCTCAGAGGATTTTCCCCAACAAAAGAACACTTTGCTCCAAAGGAGCAATTCTTCCAAGGCATGCGAGAGAATACGGGGAGGGGGAGAGAGGGGTTCTCCACCTTCTACTCATCAAAGTCTGCATCTACATTTGTGTATATATGTATAACATACATAATGTATATATGTGCATGTATGTGTGCCCACACACAGATACACAGACATCTTCAGGCTTGGCACCCTGGTACAAATGATTAAGCATTATAATTCCATTTCCCAGTAAATGCCGTAGGAGACAATGTAGATAGTTCTTACCCCACTCAGAATGAGACCCAAAGTGCTTGTCATCTATAAAACAGGGTATTTGAATACGGTTCCTTTTAAAAAAACAAAAATAAGAGGAAACCCCATGAGCACTTTTTAAGCCAAAGAATCAGCTTCAATAGTCCTTAGCTTTTAGATATGTGCTTACATGATATCCAACGTTTAAAAAAAAGGCAAAGTGGGGCGCCTGGGTGGCGCAGTCGGTTAAGCGTCCGACTTCAGCCAGGTCACGATCTCGCGGTCCGTGAGTTCCAGCCCCGCGTCGGGCTCTGGGCTGATGGCTCGGAGCCTGGAGCCTGTTTCCGATTCTGTGTCTCCCTCTCTCTCTGACCCTCCCCCGTTCATGCTCTGTCTCTCTCTGTCCCAAAAATAAATAAATGTTGAAAAAAAAATTTAAAAAAAAAAGGCAAAGAAAACTATTGTTCCTCTTTTTGTGGACTTTCTGTGGACTTTTTGTGTTACAGTAACTGGAAAAGAGCACATTCCCAAAACTAATATCAGAATGATTCATCTGGATTGGGATCATCAAAAGGAAAAATTGGAGGGTGAGAAGGGTAAAAGGGACAAAATAGCTACACCAAGAAATCATAGGCCACACATTATTTTCCCTCTGCTTCTCTTCTTCCTACAGACATACAACGTCTTCAGTGAGGGTATCCTCGAGTACGCGGGACTGAATCGTGAGTTTCTCTTCCGACGCCTGGACCCTTTCACTCTCTACACACTGACCCTGGAGGCCTGCACCAGGGCTGGGTGTACACACTCAGTGCCCCAGCCTCTGTGGACAGATGAAGCCCCTCCCCACTCTCAGCTGGCTCCTACCATCCAGTCCGTGGGACCCGCAAGCATTGAGCTGAGCTGGTCTGAGCCTATACACCCAAATGGAAAGATAATTCGCTATGAAGTGATTCGCAGGTGCTTTGAGGGAAAAGCTTGGGGAAATCAGACAATCGAGGCCGATGAGAAAATTGTTTTCACGGAATATAATACAGGAAGGAACACATTTATGTATACTGACACTGGTTTACAACCATGGACGCGGTGTGAATATAAAATCCACACTTGGAATTCGGCAGGTCACACCTGGAGCTCTTGGAGTGTGGTTAAGACAATGCAGGCGCCCCCAGAAGGCGTCTCTCCCCCTGAAATAGCCTATGCATCTACGAGTCCCCCAAAACTGCTGATTTCCTGGATCCCGCCAGAACAGCCTAATGGTATTATCCAGTCGTATAAACTTCAAAGGAACGGAGTGCTCTATCCTTTCAGCTTTGATGCCGTGACTTTCAATTATACCGATGAAGAGCTGCTTCCGTTCTCCACATACAGTTATGCGGTCATCGCCTGTTCAAGTGGAGGCTGCTCCTCGAGCAAACCCACCAGCATTACAACCCTCGAGGCAGCTCCAGCCGGGGTCAGCCCTCCAGCTCTCTGGGTCATCAGTGCTACCCAAATAAATGTATCGTGGTCACCGCCATCAATTCAAAATGGAAAGATCACTAAATATTTGCTGAGATTGGACGGGAAGGAGTACCTTGCTGGGCAGGGCCTGTCCCTGCTGGTTTCCCACCTGCAGCCTTATACTCAGTATGATTTCTCCCTGGTGGCCTGCACGAAAGGAGGTTGTACAGCTAGCTCATCAAAATCTGCCTGGACAATGGAGGCCCCACCGCAGAACATGGACCCTCCAAAACTGCAAGTCACAGGCTCAGAGTCGATAGAGATCACCTGGAAACCTCCTAGAAACTCAAATGGCCAGATCAGAAGTTATGAACTTAGACGGGATGGAACCATTGTCTACACTGGCCTGGAAACGCGCTATCATGATTTCACTCTCACCCCAGGTGTGGAGTATGGCTACACAGTGGCCGCCAACAACAGCCAAGGTGGGGTTTTGAGTCCACTCGTCAAAGACAGAACCAGCCCGTCAGCGCCTTCAGGGATAGAACCCCCAAAATTGAAGGCTAAGGGCCCTGAAGAGATTTCAGTCAACTGGGATGCCCCAGTGAGGACAAATGGCGATATCGTCAACTACAGCCTCTTTCTCCGAGAGCTCTTTGATAAAGAAACAAAAACCATACACATAAACACAACTCATAATTCTTTTGGCACACAGTCACTCGTAGTAGACCAGCTGAAGCCATTTCACAGGTAGGTAGTCGACTCCGGGTTTTCTAAGAGCAACACTGTCCTTTCTGTAGTGTAAGCCCTTGAACAGTGTAAATGAAAACTCTAAAACAAGACGAAGGATGTCCCCAACCCCTGATCATGTAAGCACTGACAGTGGACTAGCAACATCCTCATCCGGCCAAAGCTTGTTTGCGTAACTTCTAGAGAGCAAAATGCTTGCAGGTGGTATCTTGAGAGTCCGTTTTTTTCAGAACTGTTTGCAATTCGCCACAATGTCTGGGACAAGTGATACGGAGATGGGACCCCTTCCCTGAGTTTAGAGCCTCCTGAGAACACACAGGCCCCTAGACAGTTCTGCGAGCCCAAATGGGGTTATCTGACCCAGGCTGTGAAAAAACTTGGGTATTATTTTAAAGATCGAAAAGGCGCCAGCCAGAGCTGGACTGACCCAAATTTTGTTTTGGGGACAGCCTTTTCTACGGAATCTTGCACTTGTGCCGGGGATAATGAGACTCGTGTGACCTTATACCCTCATCCCCTTAGGGCTGCCCCAGCTCCGATCTCATGACTTCCGGGGACGGTGCCACTTTGCCAGCTCATGTGTCTCACTGATCCTACTCTGGGCTCTCTGACGTGCATGGATGTGTGTCTCTCTCTACACGAGGGAACCTTCCCACTGGCCCCTTTCCTATAGCTTAAAGAATTACTTGGCATTTTTCCCCATCACATTTTAAGTAACTTACATCCCCAAGGAGAAGAGTAATAAAAGACATTTTATGCTTAAAATTTAGTAAAATGAACAGAACCACTTAAAAAAAAGTAAAGGCTGAAAGAGTGTTGATTTCCAACCACCACTGCTAAAATTCAGCTATTATTGTAATCTACTGATGTGTAGATTAGATCCCTCCTATGATTATCTCTGATATATAGTGCTGTTTAAATGAAACATTCATGGTCTTATGCATCTACTCATGACAATTATTTAAGGTCGCATTAAATATTAAACAGTAATTAAAACTTCCGTAGGTATCTTTCATAGCTAATCCACATGCTGTGTGGGTTGCCTTTTATCTGACTCTGATTCAGGGCATTAAAGAGACCCAGGTTAGCTGCACAGCTATACATTTTATTCTGACTTCTTTTTTACCTGACTGGTACCTGCAAGTTTTAAAAATCGTATCAAGTTGCTCCCCTTTGAAACTCTTACTCAGAAAGATTTCTAGAGAAGAATAACGTTTCCAGAGGTGAGAGGAGCACTTCTCACAGGCTGGGGAGGGGGAGAAAAGCTTGATAGCCTCATAAGCCTAACGATGATATTTAAGGGGATAAGAGATGTCCTCTTTACTCTCCACTCTAATTGAAGATGTAAGTGACAGTAAATGACGTAAAACAGCCTCTCACGTGTAGATGAAGTTGGACTTCACGTAGTTTGTGGTTTTTCTAGCAGCTTAATGTCTACTGAATACTGCAAATTAGCGTGTCCTCCTGGGCACCTCCAGCTGATCAGTAGGAAGAAGGAGCCTGGGAATCCTCTAAGTAGCAAAGGGCACATGAGCAAGAATTTTAAAACTGCCACAGATAATCTGGAAAACGATCCATGTGTGGACAATTGACTTCACAGAATTGTTTTGGAGTCAGATCTGCCATATGCACCCACGAACTGATGTGCCCATAAACCAGTAGTCTCATCACGGTGGAGATAAGCATGGGAGGAGCAGACAGGAAGGAGAAGCAGAAAGCGGGAATGAAAGATGTCACAAAAGAAGGAAAAAGAAGTGTAATGGAGAAGGGAAAGTGGGAAAAAGAAGAGGGAAGGAGAAATAGAAAAAAAGCGAGGAAGAGAACAGAAAGCAGTGGTAAGAGGAGAGAAAGCAGAAAAGAGAAGAGGAAAAGGTAGGAAACAAAGATGGAAAGAAAGGTGGCTGTGACTCGAGGGAAAACCAAGGATGTCGTAAAGTCAGCAGGGCATGGGAACAGAGGGAAAAAAGCACTTACGTGCAGCCGTAGGCACTTAATACTAACAAAAGCCCCTCTTGTTGGAAAGGGAAAGTCGCAGCTATGTAAATAGAACTTTCTAGGCAGCAGCAGACCAACTACGAGGCAAAACATAATTGATTGGTTGAGTTTAACTGGATGGTGATAAGGTGTCTCCATGATTGATAATCTAGCGTGTAGCTAGGTTAACTTTGGCCCCAAAAGGTCTTTCTGTGGTGTAAGAGAGCCTGTTTTAAGATGTCAGGTATCAGGTGAGGGGATTTATTACCACGGAGACTTTAACTCCATGATGTTCCTTCATGCCCTGGAAACATTCCTGGGGAATCATTCCGCCCCAGCTGCAGATGTAGAAGAAGCCCAAGGCTACTGAAAACTGGTTCATACCCCCCAAGATGCACATTCGTCATCACTGTGTTAAGTAATTCTGCAGCGTACCAGAATTTTTTTTATGTTGGAGAGAATCTTGAAAGTTCATTTATTCCTTACATTCCTGTTTAGGGAAAAATTGTGCCCACCCCTTTCCGGACAGATGAGAATCTGTTTTAGTTTGGAAAGCCAGGATGATTTAACATGTTCTAAAATTTTCATGGAAATAGAACTTTGTCGTTCTTTAAAAAGGCTAGCTGTAGATAAGAATAAACATGAACTTAGTTGTCTTTTTCTCTTCGAAAAACAGTCTTTTAGAGATCCTTTCCGTGAAAACCTATTTTGCCAATAATGGGCAGTTTCTGCCTTGTGTCCTGAAGGTATGAAGTACGAATTCAAGCCTGCACCATGCTGGGGTGTGCATCAAGTGACTGGACATCCACACAGACCCCTGAGGTCGCACCCCAGGTGCAACCGCCTCCACATGTCGAGGTACGGATGGCACCAGGGGGGTTCCAGCCCGTGGTTTCCCTTTTATGGACAGGACCGCTTCAGCCAAATGGAAACGTTTTACATTATGAGTTGTACAGAAGACAAATAGCAACTCAGCCCGGAAAATCGAATCCAGTGCTAACCTATAACGGAAGCTCAACCTCTTTCACGGACTTTGCACTGTCGCCTTTCACAGAATATGAGTATCAGGTAAGAAATGTGTATTATCACCAATCCACACTGAGACTGTAGGCGCACGTCAGCACCTGCCTGTAAAAATCACTTGCAATATGAAAAGCCACTTAAAGAGACATGGAGCTTAAGGAATTTAATAAGGTCCTTTAAAATTTTGTAAGCAGTAAATGAGGGGGGAAAGACCACATTCATTTGCCTTCTTCATTTCCTTGGTTCTTGATCCATGTGATATGTGCTTGTTATTCCTGTGTAAATTTCAGGTGAAGTATTTGCATTTCTTATTAATGAAGTAATTTCTACCATTAAGCTTCCCTCTGTCAGTATTGCCTTGGCAGGAAACACTCCTTGTTAAAAAATCACTTTAAAAGTAACTCATTCATTGTACCAAGATAAAGCAAAACCCAGTGGCAAGTACCTTCACCCTCTGTGCTCAAGAAAGATGTGGAATGTTGAGAAATGTCTAGAGGAAAACAGCTAACCTGCTCATGGGGACGAATCAAGTTTTGTATGAGAGCAGCCTAAAAAATCGGACTTTGCATATCTCTAAAAAGTTGAGAATTGAGAAAAATATTCGGAAAGCGTTTTGAAATCTATAGAGGATTTCTGTTAGGTTTACTTTGTCGTGCTACCAGAGTGCTTTTGATTCCTCTTATGATAGCACCCCACTTCCCCGGGGGGATGATCCCCCCCCCCACCCCTTGCCCAGGTTTGGTGGGAGTATCATTCCCTGAATGTGTCAAGCTGTCTCCTAACCAAGTGATGGGCACCGGGGCCATGCTCAGCCCCTCAGATTCGTCTGGGGCTTGATCCTCAGCACGGTGACTCACAATTTTAAAAGGCAGAGGTGAGAAGTCCTGATAAAATATCCCCAATCTCAATCCAAAAGCTTTTCTTTTTTATCCCTGCGATTTGCAGGCTCGATCATTCAACTGTTCTTTCAATTCCAGATTCTCCCAAGAAACTCCCTTTTGCTTAAGTCAGAATCATTTTCTCACTTGGAGTCCGAAGCTCGCTGGTTGATACAAGCTGCAAGCACTCAGTGCCAGGCACAATGCCAAATGCAAGTTTTTAAAAGAGGAAACTGAGCCTTGAATGGCTTACCATACCCAGAAGTAATAAAATCACTAAGTCACTAGAAATATGTGGAGCAAATCAGTGAGGATAGTAATTAGAGGTAATATTTTAGTGTGAGGAGAGTGTATTTTTGGCCATATTGTATGAGATTAGTTACCCAATGAACTTAGTGAACATTGAAAATGTAAGTAGATTCTTGAATGCTTTGGAGACATACACAGGTATATATCCCTAATCCCTTGTTTTCATTTCCAAATCTAAAACTCGCTTAAAAATGAGAGTTTTTTCCTAGGTTTGGCACAACTCATTTGGCAGCAAAACTCAGTCTGAACAAACTTGAGGCTGTTTGCAGCATTTATCCCATCTAATGTGAATATTTATATGTTTGCTACAGAAATATTGTGTTTCATTACCAGATCATTCTGAGGATATTACAAAATATGCAATATATGTATTGTATTACCTTTCCAAAATCTGAAAAAAAAAATATTTAAAAACACATCAGGCCCCAAGGGTTTAGGGTGAGGATTATGGTTTATATTATGAAGGAACAAAATACCTAGTGATACCACAGTTGGAAACAGCCAGAGTCCCTGTGGCTGGCCATCCTTTTGTTCTTTTCTCTATATCTTTACTAAAAAGTGTCAAGTTATCAAAGACTCTTTTATTCTCAATTCTCTAGTCTCCTTTATAAATAAAAGCACACCTTTATGACAGAGCTGAATGGAATCAGCATGAAATCTTCAGCCTCTAATTAGACGAAACTAAATATCCCATTGTGGGGCACCTGGGCAGTCGGTTAGGCATCTGACTCTTAATTTCAGCTCAGTCATGATCTCACAGTTCATGGGATCGAGCCCCATGTCGGGCTACAGGCTGGCAGTGCAGAGCCTGCCTGGGATCCTCTCTCTCCCTTTCTCTCTGCCCCTCCTCTATTCATGCTCTCTCCTTCTCTCTCTCTTTCTCGCTCTCTCAAAATAAATAAACATTAACCAAAACAGAAACAAAAACAAAAAACGACCCATAGATACTGAAAGTAAACCAGTGATTATAGCTTCTTTGGCATTATGTTGTGGCATCGGGTTCAATAACTGGCCTCGTGATCCATAGAAGTCTTATGCCAGGTTTTTAAGGAATGGTAAACCCCATGCATGTATCTTAGCTCTCGTGAGTTTTCTTAACAGGACAGGACCTAAGGATAAGCAGGAGCCAAGGGACCCACAGTTCAGAGGAAAGTGGACCTCAGACTATGCTGTTCCTTTTGTAACCCTTCCTGTCAGCTCTGTGCCATGTTCCTCCTCCTTACTCTTTCCACTCAAATGGGTGCATTTCATTGGTTTTTCATAACAGACTGGTCTCAAATTTGCACTTACTAGCTAATCCTACCTTGTTACAACATAAGGATAGAGAGCAGGAGGGTAAAATCTAGACTATCTGCCCCAAACTCAGTCCTCACAGGAAATATTTTGAAAAATATAGATTAAATGCTGGAATAAATGAACTAAAATATTGGATTTACTTAGCCTGTGTAACTGCTGAGTCTATATAGACGCTGAGTAATCTCACAGAAGCTATTTAGGATGTAATGTACTACAAGAATTGATTTCCCTTTTACAAAAGAACGTTTTGCCATTGAGATGAATTCGCATTGCTCTCAAATTTGTCTGAGGGTTACTTCATCTGCAAGCTGCCTTTCAGAAAACATCTTCGTTGTCCTAGAGACATCAGTTCACCCAACATCTGTCAATGATTTGACCCTTCTGCAGAGGATTGTATTTGTGAGGTGATTTGTATTGGTATGGTATAAAACCAAAGAACTGAGAAACTGCCCAGAGATATGGACCTACTCATCAAAAGGGTGGTGATGATCTGTAATTGGGTAGGTAACCTTCCACTTGGTATACCAGGAGGGTGTCTGATGCCATTGCCCATCCTCCTATGTGACCCTACACCATTGTACTCTTTTCTGTTTTGGTATCTGACAAAATTTATTATGTGGGAAAAACAAGACAGCACTGACTAGAATAAATTCACCAATCAGTTGACCAGTATTTGAGTTCTGGGAGAAAAGAATATAGAATGGATGAGTTTTGATGGACAGAAGGGACAGAAACTATGTTCTTACTGAGAGAAAGGGGATTCCCTCACTGCAGGAAACTCTGAAGAGTGAGAACCAGCCAATGTCACTTACCTTACAACAATTCACATAACCAGCTTGATAACTGTTACATTTGAAGGTGGGCAAAAGTCATGTGATATTACAGGCACTTTCTAAGTTTTCAGTGATACTTCAATATTGAACATCTTAAAGAAGTGGTTCCCAGTGTTTCTAGTACAAAAGGATCACCCAAGAAGCATGTTCAAAGTGCAGGTTCTAAGGGGTTAGGGTGGGGATTTCCAGAATTTGTATTTTTAACAAGCAGCTTAGATGGCCCACAACTCTATTTTTTTTTTTTTTTTTTTTTTTTTTTAGAGAGAGAGAGAGAAATACTACCCCAGAGGGTACAGCATTGTTGCTATGCTACTTAAGCCGGATTTTCAAGTGGTGATTTCCTAATTCAGTGGCTCTGAGCCCTGACTGCACATTAGAATCACCTGGGGAACTTTAACCACCTTCCCGATGCCCTGGCCCCATCCGTCTGTAGTTCTGATTCTGGGATGCGTCCAGGCATCAGTGCGTTTCAAAAGGTCCCCAGGTGATTCTAATGTGCAGCCAGGGCTGAGAATCATAGTCCTAAACCATCATAAACCGATTGCCTAAATAAGTGAAGCCAGCTCTCCACAAGTGCCAAATTTACGTGATGATAATTGATGACCAACCTATTTACCTTGGTCTATCATGGTCATCTTGGTCTATCCATGACTTTCCCAAACAAGAGTCCTACTGTTGTGGTATGAAGCCAGAAAGGGGGCAGAATATATTATCTGCAAAGTTCATGTTTCAATTAATCATATAATGTCTTTTAGTCTTGCTCATGGGTTTTGTTTGATGTTTGTTGTTTTACTTTGTTTTGTCTCTCATTTGGGAGACCTGGTCTTTGGTAGTAAGAGTTAGAACATTCAGCACCTTTAAAATGGCATTTTCCTAATTTGATTCATTTCGATACAGCTTCCAGAGATTCTGAAGGATCAGCTTTAATAAAAACTGTGAGATCTGAAATATAAATCATAGAAATTTGGAAGTGGTTTTTTCTATGTCACAAGACGGATGGGGTGTCTTTGCAGAACCACACAGCGCAGAATCTCTTTAGAGAACAAGCATTCTCACTGAATTTCAAATACAATTTAGTTTACCAAAACCTAATTCTCAAAAACTCTGTAAAATGTGTGATTCATACATAAATGAAATGCATCTTCACTGAACAAAATTCTTCACTGCACAGACTTTTCCTTGAATGGAGGTTACAGGCTTCCTGTTCCACGGAATATTTACGAACGCAAAGTGATACTTTTCACGGGCAATACTCATTTCTGTCCTCAACTTTTTCAAATTAGGCTGTACTGACATATATGGTATAAACCTCCACATTCTGTGTGGGGAAGCTCTTAATTGTTCAGCAAGCAAATTAAGACGGTAGTCTCTGCACAGGCTTTGGAGAGGGACCCGTGTGTGAGTCTACTCCATAAGCAGCTTCAGTTTTGACCTGCGGGGAGTGAGCTGAGGCCAATGAGCAGCTCCCGGTAATTGTGCATTCATATTCATACTCTCGCTTAAGGCAATGACTCACCATGGATTTGCTAGGGCCTGCCACGGCTCCCCCTTTCACCGAATCATGCTGTCAGTGACTTAATTAGTTTTCCTGAAACTTCCCCACTTTGACAGCTTTTTGCAATAAGCACCTACACTCGCACGATCTCCAAGGCCTCCGGTGCCTCGTAACTGGGTGACTGAGAAGTGACAGGTCAGCCTCAGAGGAAACTCTATGACTCACTAAGTGTGGGTCTGATAGGGCCGGTGCTGAGGAAGGCCACACGGGATGGCAGGCTGCTGTTTTCTAACAGACCGACCCTGGCTCCAAAAAATTCTGTCTAAAAATTTATGCCGAAGAGGATGGAAGGGCTGAGAAGGAGACATACTAGGGGACTTTCACTGTTCCTACCAGAAACATCTGTCTAAAGACTGCAGGGGAGGCTAGTGAGGCCCTCTCTGTGCACCCCCACAAGGTGTGGGTGACACCTGGAAGGGAGGACAGAAAGGACAGCAGCTTCTAGCCCTTCTCTATTTCTGGATCCTGGAGCAAATTAACCTTTCCCAGTGATTTTCCCCTGAGTTAAAATAATAATTATAATTTTTATTTTAGAGAGAGACAGAGTGAGCTCAAGCAGAAGGAAGGTGCAGAAGAGAGGTAGAGACAGAGACAGAGACAGAGACAGAGAGAGAATCCCAAGCAGGCTCCATGCCCAGTAAAGAGCCCCACAGGGACCTCAATCCCATGACCCTGGGATCTTGACTTCAGCCAATATCAAGAGTTGGGCGTTCATCTGACTGAACCACCCAGGCACCCCACCCCTATGTTTAATAGTTCTCCCCAGTTCTAAATTCTAGCAGCCTAAGAGGGGGGAATTTATAACCATACACTTTAAAAACTCCAAATCAAATTTTATCTTCTTTTGATTTAATCTATAGTTAGTAAGGACAGAATATATTCTGATCCTAAACAATTTCATTTTCTAAAAGTGTTTAAGTTGTATCAAAGCAAGTGCTTTCATGAGACCAGCTTCAGACAATCAATAGTTGTATGGTTCTCTACCACCAAAATGGACATGTGGAAACATCAGTAGAGGTGAGGTGTTTCCTAATGAAACCCAATGTATTTCTTTACTAGTAAATGTATTTAATAAATTATAAATATACTATAAAATATAAATGTAAATAAATAACAATTTATTTCACTTACCACATATAAGAGTCCCATTAGGTTCTTGAGAAAACTTACATCATCATTAATGTATCTTGATTATTTTACTACAAGTGATAGAAAGCCAACTTTAACTTAAACATAAAGATATTATTTCTTTTCACCCATTTGGGAAAGGGACCAAAGAAATTCCTTGAAACCAAGAGTAAGGTGCAAACACCAGACCTCCACAGGGGCTTGGGGTACAGAACTCAAAGCTGTCAGATTCGTTCCTTCTCTTCTTCCTGCATCTCAAATTGTCTCCTTTTGGCCTCATCCCACACCAGACTCTCTCCGGGCATTGGAGAAAATCACCCCTGACACTGTCTGATTCAAACCTTCTTTATGCCTTGGTTTCTTTGTCCTTAAAATGTTGATTGGAACAGCATTGAACTCATGAACTTGCTTTGGGATTGGACAAGTTGATAAATGGATGTGGTTAGCACAGTGTCTCATACATAGGAACTACTCACCCAATACAATTATGATAGCTATTAGTATTATTGCCCTCCCACCTCAGAGTAGAAAGAGGACTTCTCTTTCTCAGTATGCATAAGTCAACCAAGAGCCAGACTGTCACTGACCCCCTAGCGCCATATGCCTTCCTGTGACCAAGAATGGAGGACTTTGATCAAATAGGCCTAGTCATAGGGCCCCTCTCCTACAGCCAGGGCTTTATGAATACGTGGGAAACACTCTCAGCCAGAAACAAAGGCTTTCCCAGCACACTGCACACACCCGCCATGCTACTGTAAAATAGTTACAATTCCCAGGCTCTTCCCCATTACAAGCTCATAGCCATTCTGTTTTCCAGATCAAGAAATTGAGTGAAAATAACACAGCTTGGACAAGATACTTAATTTCCCATAGTCTCACTTTAAAAAAACAAAATGGGTGTGTTAGGAGAACTAAGAGATCTTATATACCTAGCGGGATGACTGCTGCATCTCCCCACTCTACCCTCAGCCCCTACTATTTAAAAGTAGAAGATACTTTCTTCTAAGACAGAAAAGAGCCAGGTTAAAAAAACAAACAAACAAACAAACAAACAAACAAAAAAATTCTTATGTCTCTATCAGTGAGTCATTAATGAATTGCTAGAATAAAAAATCTCTAACCAAGAGCACAATTGGCTCTGAAGGTGTGATGCCCCTTCAGGGAAGTGGTCCAATCTTCTTTGTCCTTGCCACTTCTCTTCTCAAGACAAGAATACCTTACCCACATACCCATGACTAAGATTCCGTCCAACTTTGAGTCTGAGTCTACACTTCTGTGACTAGCTATGCGATTCAGATGGCTCATTTTCTGTTGCTATCACCTTTATCCTATCGTGTTCCTAAGCATTTTCCATACCACTTTTAGAGAAAACTTATTGAGCATGTTTTCTGTTTGGTTTTGGACTTGCATTTAATTAGGTATTAATCTCACTAACGTATTTCTGACCAGCATGGAGGCTTTTGTTTGGTTAGTCTTTCCCACAAGAACTAAGCTGCTTCCACCCCCAGCTCCCACAGCTCAAGGTATTAAATGATTTATTGATATTGTCTGTCTCAAACAGTGAAATCGTTCTAAAACTTTAGCGCTGAAGTGCTATAGCTCAGACTGAAGGCCATCAGGACACTTCCATGAATAAAAGTCTGAATTCTGCCACGAGACCAGGGACCGTGTCATTTTTTGCCATCCGGCTTTTGGTTCCAGCTGGAGATCATTTCTACCTACGTGTGTGTGAGCACACTCAGGAGCATGCTCTAGTTCACATGTGTGCATGTCTTTTTGTTCTTTTTCTCTCGCATGGCATCCCTTAGGACTCTATTCTTAAGCTCGATTGCTGGCAATCTTTACGTTGCCTTTGAGACAAGTTATTCATCTGAGGTTGTGTTGGTTCTCACCCTCATGCTGATGCAATTCAGATGTATATTTCACTTAAGCCAATATTGATCCTCGTATCTTTGTGTTGGAAGCTTGTTTGCTGGACATGAAATGTTCAATGCGACCAAATTTTCTCCTACTGAAGGCAGAAAATGTGTAATTTCAACCACCCCATGGCTCTTCACTGACAGTTCCTGTTCAGTGTGAAAATCAAGGCTCCCCACATTCATCTGAAGTGTAGGTTCTGTAAAAATATCCAGGAAAGGATGAGACCTGTTTTACTTTATCCTGTTACTTGAATACATAATAATGTATTATTAAGCACCTGCCGTGTTCCAAATGGACGTCTAGTTACTAGGACTGGGGCAGGAGGGTAGAAACCATGAACTCTGTTCCTCAGGAGCTTATCATTTAGTTGATAAGACAAACACACGCATGAATAAGGTATCCATAAAAATATAGGGATGGGGGCGCCTGGGTGGCTCAGTGAGTTAAGAGTCTGACTCTTGATTTTGGCTCAGGTCGTAATCTCACGATTCTTGAGATTGAGCTCCACATCAGGCTCTGCACGGACAGCACAGAGCCTGCTTGGAGTTCTCTCTCTCCCTCTGTCTCTGCCCTCCCTCACACTCTCTCTTTTTCTCTCTCAAAATAAATGAATAAACATTTAAAAATGTATATACAGCTCTTAATATAAGCTGTGAAGAGAGATATTTGAAAGATCTGAGTGGTGGTGCAGCAGAAAGAGGGAGAAACCGAGAACGCCTTATCTTCAGGACAGCACAATTTCCACACCAAAGTCTCATGGCCCCTCCGGTCCCACTCACTGGCCACACAGGCTTGAGGAGCACAGGTGGTACTTGACTGAAATCATTCCATGCGGACATGAGGAGGCACTATTCCTCTATTTCTTCAGTCTCTCAAAAAATTATTTCCAATCTCTCCATGCTCATTATGATCAAATGCCAATCTCAGCCCACCCGTTGTTATTGGTGCCTGTGTCAGATTTGGAAATGTTTTCCCCGGTGTCAGGATCTCAGCAGGAAACAGATGGCATACTCAAAGGGGCCTTTGAAGAGAATTAAATGAAAAGGCTATTTATGGAGGTGTAGGCAGGATTAAGAGAATCAACAAGGGATGTTAAAGTACCCAGGGACTAGCAAAAGCCAGAAGCTATTACCTTCTAGGCCTAAGGGGAAGAAGCTGTTCCCGGAACCCAGCAAATGCTATAGCCAGTGAGGCGGGGCTGCCCCCGTAGAAACTGAGATCATAGAGAAAGAGTGCAGGCTTGCCAAACCGGGATGCCAAAGACAGGGATCAGGAGAAGCTAAAAAACTGAACTCTCTCCTTCCTTTGGTCAAATCCGACTGGAAAGAAGCCAGAGGGAGGAGAAGATCCCTAAGGCAGTCTGCAGAGTCACTCCCCAGCGCACAGAGCAGGGCAGACAATGGATCTGGAGGCAATTTAGCATATCCCCCATCCTTCAGATTGGTGCTGCTTCTCACTC
This sequence comes from Lynx canadensis, assembly GCF_007474595.2. Taxonomy (NCBI): domain Eukaryota; kingdom Metazoa; phylum Chordata; class Mammalia; order Carnivora; family Felidae; genus Lynx; species Lynx canadensis. The sequence continues at coordinate 53,105,785 of NC_044319.2, read as the reverse complement.
AATATGTGACGAAGAATCCTTTCCAGGCTAGAGGATCACCTGGCAAGCTTTGGCTCGCCACTCCATGATTATTGATAAAACACTAAGTAAATCTGAAGGCTTAAGGAGGATTGCACTTAAGTACTTGGACTGATGGTATATTTCCATTAAATTCTAAATAAATGTCCTGGTCTATATGAAGCAATCAAATCTACAGGTAGAAACCAAGACGTTAAGACGCTTCAGTAAATCACATGCCTTCAATTGAAATCTTTAAGACGATGGTTGAGACTCTCTCGTGAATTGATTTATCTATCTGCTGATGGATCTGATCATTACTGAGATGCCTAAAAGCATCTTGGAAACTGTGCAGTTCTCTCCTTGACGCCTATGGCATGTTTGTAATGGGAACCGGAGATAAAATTCTTTTCCCTGAAGAATCCAGTGAATTGTTCCATTGTTTCCTTTTGCTTAGATTCGGGGAGGCTTTTAAGAAATTTTAATTGATAATAATGCAAAGTAGAGAATGCTATCCAATAAGCAAATTTTTATCTCGGAACAATATTTCTCAAAAGCCAGGCTTTCATTTGCCCTAACCCTCAACAGTTTAGAAAAGAGAAGTACCTGGAAAAAGACACAGAGATGCAGCCTGAGCTCATAACGCTATGAAGTGTTTTCAGATCTATGGTTGATCCACCCCGGCTAAATGGAACCCAGAAGTGAGTTACAGAATTGCTACTTAGTCCCACTTTCTCTTCCAAGTCGTTGAGCCCCTCTCTCCTAAATTTTCACACAAAGAATATAAGAACCCTTAATATTTTTAGTGCTTGCTATGTGCTATGTTGAGAACTTTACATGTATTAACTCATAACAACCATTTGAAATAAAGGCTATTACTAATAAGAGCATTTAGAAATCTGATGCATTGTGTGATTAGTTACCATGCCCCAAGGTATAGTAGGTAAGTCAAAGAACTTGAATTTGAACTTGAGATTCAGGTTCCAAAGACTGTGTCCCTAAACTCATCCCACTGTTGCTCCAAACTGCATTTGTAAACAGCTCTGGGGCTTTCAAAATCTTGATATTTATAAATGTACTTACCACCAACCCATTCCTTGGAACCCTATACAAACATTCTTGCACATCAATCTCAGTAGTCCTGTGAGATAGATATTGCTCATGCTTCGGGATAATCAGGAGTCTGAAGAACCGTGCAAGTTACCTAGAAACATGACAGAGTCAGAACTCAGACCCAAGTGCAGTAATTGTTCTGCTGATCCACAGCTTCTTCAAGTCACCCCCATCAGGGGCATGAACTCATGACCTTGCAAAGATAAACTGACTCGGATTGTAAACTGGGCTGCAGGATTCACGGGCTCTGTAGTCTCAGCAAGGAATTTAAAACCTCTAAGCCTGGAGCCCCTGGGTGGCTCAGTCTGTTAAGCGTCCAACTTCGGCTCAGGTCACGATCTCACGGTCCGTGGATTCAAGCCCCGCGTCGGGCTCTGTGCTGACAGCGCAGAGCCTGGAGCCTGCTTCAAGTTCTGTGTCTCCCTCTCTCTGTGTCCCTCCCATGCCCCTGCTCACTCTCTCTCTCTCTCTCAAAAATAAAGAAACACTAAAAGTTTTTTTTAAATAAATAAAACCTCTAAGCCTTTGTTTCCTTACCCATAAAACTGGGTGAAAGGACGTACCTTAGTAGGGTGGCTATAAACTTTGAACAAGTTAATTTAAAGGCCAGGGCGTTGTCACTCACACGTAAAATTAAAATTTAATAGACAAATTCATAAAAAGTAATCAATACTCAGTTATTGCTATAAAATGTAAATCAGATAAAGTCAGATCCCTGCTGGGAATGCTCCCTTGGCTTCACATAGAAGGCAAACTCCTCCTGGGTTTAACGGGTGCTTTTATTTATCCACTTTCCTCATCTCATTGCTCTCTGGCTCTCACTCACTAAGCCCGGCCACACCAACCTTCTAGAGAATCCAGCCTCAGGGACTTTGCACTTGCTCTTCTTTTGCCCAGAGTGTTTTCCCTTCCTTCCCATGGTGACCTCCTTCTTGCCATTAGCATCCCAGCTTGATTATCTTCTCCCGAGAGCCCCTCCTGGTGCTATTCTCCGCTATATTGTTATAGCGTATATAATTTATTCTATAGGTTGTTTCCTTTCTAGCACATAATACCTGTTCCTTTTGTGTTTGTGTACTTGCTGCCTTTCCCCACCAAGATGTCGACTCCAACCGTGTTCACCGTTGTATCCCTAACTCCTAGAACAGTGTTTGGCACGTAGAATGGCTCAATCAATATCTGCTGGATTAATGGATGATTAAGTTATCTCACCCAGTTAACTAGACTGTTATTACCAAAAACGTGATTCCCAAATGGTGATTGTGATCTTAGCCTACTATAGCAACTATTGTGCAGAACGTATATGTTTCCAATGTTATATCAGTAGGGCATGGTTATTATTTTAGTTAACATACTGAAATTTCACTACCTTTACACACATTTGGAGCAGTATGGAAAGTATGTGAGTATTGTTTGCCTCTAACATGCGATAGTGTTAAGACGTGATAAGTGGCAGCCGGGATGGACACTATGACATTTGTGGTAATTCCCACCATCTCACTTTGCGGCTGCTCTCCACAGAAACGGCCAGTCTCCGAAACTGCGGGGCTCTACAACAGTTCCAGAGCAGGGAAGATGTGCCCAGGTCTTCCTTCCATGGCCTTACGTAGAAAAAGGTCAGGAGCTTGAGCTTTTACGGCACATACCTATCTCGGAAACCCGGCCGTACCACTTCCAAGTTGCAGAAACTTTTCTGTGCCTCCGTTTCCTCATGCAAAACAGTGATAATAATAATACTCACTCGATAGGATTGTTGGGAGGATGAAATAAAGCAGCATATATAATACAATTCTAAAAGTGCAAGCGCTCAATGAACCCATTAATTACTTTTATGTGTCCTCATGAGAGCTGGACAGAACTGGGTTCCTATCTTCTCTCAGGGAGAACAGATAGAAGCAATAAAAAGTAGTGTGTGATAAATTCCAAATTCTCCTTCTTATTACTAAAATCAAACTGAGGCTAATTTTAGGATTTCCCACTATCACTGAAGCCAGTTTTCCATCCCCTGTGTTCATATTTATTGGGTGGCTCCAAAGAACAAGGCAGTATGCTAAGCAGCAGCGACAGAAAGCACCCCTTTCTAGCAAGGAAAATGTCTTATAATTTCTTTAGTAGCTTCACATCTCTGAATTTCAAAAGTAGCAGTGGAAAGGAAGACAATGTCTTGTGGTACCCTTGCTCCCCTGGGTCCCAGGATTCAATTAAAATCATGTTCCATCTTGCCTGATCCAAAGTGTTTTAGATGAAAGGATCCTGGAATGCAAAGACAATATCTGTAAAAGTATAACTATAATGTAGCCGGTAAAGTCTCATGCAAACAGAGATGCTGAAAAAGTCCATTTGATGATGAAAGAAAATCAGATAGATAGAGAGTTAAATAGATAGCTACACGGAGCTTTCCAGCAAGCTGTTACTTTATGACTATAGCCTGCAGGACTGCTTGTGAAATAAAATAATCGTGTAATCATGGAATTTCAGATTTATTGCCTTCTTTTTTTTCGCCACGAGTCTCTCTAACCACAGTTCTGGCAAAGCCCGTTTTGGCACATTGCTATTCAAACATATTCAAAACCCACGACAGGCTACCCTTTAAAAAGGCATTAGTGTAAGTGCCCTGGGAAAATAGACTCCAAGGTTGTAGATGAATTGATATGATTTCCTTGATTGTATCTTTTTATTTATGAGGCATAATTTATGAGCAGTAGAGAACAAACTGCAATGAGTGATGACTCACTACAGCCAAAGTCATAAATCAGAAGCAGTGAAGGAAGTGGTGGTTTTGATCGAATCTATTGAATTAGCCGTTGGTTTAGCCAATACAGGTGTTGGAAAGACCTTTTTAATATCTATTTGTCTCCCTCATGGGAATGTGATCACAATCTCATTACATGCCCCTAGGAAACAAATAATTTAATTGTTTGTCTGTTAACATGCAACCTATTTACTCAACTTATTAATTACTGGCATGGCCATTCATGTCAGGTTTTTGTTTTATTTCTGATATGAATTGTCACAAAGATATATTCATACTCTCTAGTTTTATAAAGAATGATGTTGCTTCCCTAGTGCTGTTCAATAGGAATATATCATCACTAGTGTTGAAATGCTTTTGTTTTATCAAAAATGGTCATTAGTCCACAAGAAGCATGTTACAGGATATCACAGAAGTTGCAGAGAACTCAAAAATCCCTCCATATCTGAATCCTTTGAGAGCAGCAGTTATAATACATCTCTAGCAATACAACTAAGCAGCCTGGAAAAAGAGCAGAATCTCAAATTGCTCTAAGGGCTAGGACGGTCACTGTCACTTACACGAGGAGTCAACAGATTAGAAGTTCTTTGTGAAAGATCACTGGCTGAATATGGTTATCTCTGCCTTCCATTTTTGTATGGAAGTTGATAGTGAATACAAGAACGAATCGACATCGAGTGGGTGCTAACAGTATCGTCAATATCACTAAGCTGTTCTCTTGGCTTTCACACTTGTAGACTGCTGGTCTCTTAGCCAAAAGAATCATAAAATACTTTTACAATTAAGGAAAGTCCTTATGATATGATAAAGGAAAAACACATCAGGAAATCCCTGGAGATTGACACTAAGAATTTCTCTTTGCATAAAGACTATACTTGGAGGAGCGACTGGGTGGCTCAGTCGGTTGAGCATCCGTCTTTGGTGCAGGTTATGATCTCATGGTCCGTGGGTTCAAGCCCTGTGTCATGCTCACTGATGTCAGCGCAGACCCACTTCGGATCCTCTGTCCCTCTCTCTCTCTCTGCCTCCCCCCTCGTGCTCTTTCTCTCAGAAATAACCTTAAAGAAAAAGACTAGGAAAATATCAGTCCTAAAGAATGTTACTTCAGAAAGCTATGAACCATTGGGTAAGCAAAGCACTAAGATGAAAACGACTTTACAGTTAAGTATAGAAATAAGGCTGAAGAATAACTAGCACTATAATGTAAGCACCCAACAGGCTACCACTCTGGGGAAATTTCAGATCTATCTTGCCTTTCCCCTGTCCTCTGCAGAGTCATGGCCCCTTCTCTGTCTCTTTTACAAAAATTATTACAAACGCTTCTGTTCACAGATTCTTCCCTCCCTTCTGGAATCAAACTAAAGGAATAATGTGTTGAGAGGAATTGGGAGCATTTAGAATAATAATCATCTGGGCTGCAAGGGAAAAATAGATCCAACAAGCTCCAGAAATATCGGGGTTTCAAGAAATGTACACCTGGATTGAAAACTAGGTAGCAAATGTTCCTTCTCGAAAGCTAATGAACTCTGGTTCTGTTTGAAACCATGACCGCTGTAATAAACTCTGTAATGATGATTGCAGCTGTAACATATTCAAACAGATACATGCTTCATGCTTTTTTGAATGGCTGAAGGTAATGACAACAGAAATGCAAAGTACATTTCTAAGCTGACTTCGATGAATAGAAGTTTAAGAATGCATGTAGTGCCGGGGCGCCTGGGTGGCTCAGCCAGTTAAGCGTCTGACTTTGGCTCAGGTCATGATCTTGTGGTTCATGAGTTCGAGCCCTGCATCAGGCTCTGTGCTGACAGCTCAGAGACTGAAGCCCGCTTCAGGTTCTGTGTCTCCCTCTCTCTCTGCCCCTCCCCTGCTCATGCTCTGTCTCACTCTCTCGCAAAAATAAATCAACAACAACAACAAAAGAATGTATATAGCATCTTCATATATATTCCTGGTTCTGTAAAGAATAGCCATCTGTGTTTCTCAAACAAGACTGGGCACAAGAATCACATTGGAAATGTGTCGAAAAGAAAGGTTCCAAGGTCCTTTCACCACAAACACTAATATAGGTACTCCAAAATGATTTTGATGATCACGGCCCAGGAACACATTTTGACAAAGACTTCTCTGATGGAAGATTTCTAGGAGGCAGTTTTAAATAGAGAAGAAATGATTAAACCCATCGTTTCCATAGCAGTGGGATCTTGGCAGTATGGTGGCAGATGTTGACCCTTTAGGTAACTGAAATTTTTTAAGGCAAAATACAGTCATTAGTACTGGTTGAGGGGAGTAAATAAAAGAACAATTTCATTTCTTTAATGAATACTAACATAAAGATGGTAATAGTAACTAGTTAGGTTTTTTAAATTAGATTGAAAATGGAAATATAAACAGAAATATCTACTATTTTTGCAGTCAATGATAGAATTTGTGGTTAAATGGTTTTATTTTGTTTTTATTCAAATAGTTAATTTACATTATAACTCTTGTCATGGTCACAACCAAAACCTTAGAGAAGAGAACACCCCAATTTAGCCAGTCCAAACTTGCTCTCATTTTTCACAGCTATTCATTGGGAGGTTCCTAACTCTTACAGTTGAGTGCGTGTGTGTGCGTGTGTGTGTGTGCGTGCAAGTGCTCACTAAACACAAATAACCAATTGTTTTAGTGAAAACTTTAATAATCTTTTTTTAGCTTACTTTTTATTGATATTGAGAGAGATAGAACAAGTGGAGACGGGGCAGAGGCGGAGGGAGACGGAATACTAAGTAGGCTCCATGCTGTCAGTACAGAGCCCGTTGTGGGGCTCAAACTCAGGAACCATGAGATCATGACCTGAGCCGAAATCAAGTCAGAACTTTAACCGACTGAACCACCTAGGCGCCCCTCATCTTTTTTTAATTATAAAATAATAAATATGTTCAGCCGGATACTGTAGGGATAAAGATATTCTGAATAAATAAACAATGAAGGGTATCCTTACTTTTTTTTTTTAAGTTTATTTATTTATTTTGAGAGAGACAGAGAGCATGAGCGGGGAGGGGCAGAGAGAGAGGGAGAGAGAGAATCCCAAGCGGGCTCCATGTTGTCAGTGCGGAGCACGTTGTGGGGCTCGAACTCATGAACTGTGAAATCATGACCTGAGCCCAAACCAAGGGTCAGCTGCTTAACCAACTGAGCCACTCAGGTGCCCCAAGACTATCCTTACTTTTTATCACTTGGCCTTGTAATTCAAAAGCCTTACTTGCTCTCATCCCATAAATATGTCCCTTCTTTTCTATGAGCAGCCCACACAATAAAAGCCCACGTTTCTGTACCCTATGATCGTGTCAGGAAGTCTTGGGACACAAACCAGATGGATTGGCTTGTCAGTTAGGTAAAAAGTAGGTGACTAGGTGGTAATGGGTGAATGGATGGATGGATGGATTCGGTAAATGATAGGTAGATATGATAGACAGAGATAGATATGGCAGGCAATTCCATGTTCACAAGATATTTTATTTCTTGATTTCTGTATCGGTTCATTAAAATCAAAAGATCAGAGCATATTCCTCAAAATTTCCCGTGCAAGATCTCTGCTTCTTTTTTCACACCGTATAAAGATGAACCCAAATCCTGGGGTCCTGTTTTGTCAGTAGAAATCAGAAGCATATCTTTTAGTATTTTTATTCTGAACCCTGAACTATTGCACTTCAGTTCCTTTGTTTTCTGCTTCACTGGGCATTGGCAGAAAGCCACAGCAATTTTTGGCTAAAAGACTTTTTACTTCAACAGACAGAGAGGATACCACGGACAGTTTCTTCTTTACTCTTCTTCTGGTGGTTTTGTATCACAGAAACACTGCCTTGTGGTACAAATTTTGTGAAATCCATAATTCTTCATTATTTCAGTCAGCTTTCTCTTCGTCGTAACTGCTTTCATTTTCAGAGTAGCTCATGTAAATAGGCTGATCCTGCTTTGCATAAACACGTTGATTTATATGAATGCTATTTTGATCTCAAATTGATTGAATACTAAAAAGAAAGACTAAGAAAAAGAGCACTATATTATGAAGGTCTCCTGTCAAAGACAAAAGACACTAAGTCCTACACACATTCCCAGTTAGTGATGGAGAATTTTGAATTGCCTACTTTTCAGACCAGAATGTTTCCATAGAAATACACAGAAACACCATAATACTGAGGCTCAAGTGTTTTAAAAATGCCATAAATTAAATCACATTTTGGAAATAGGACTCTATCCAACAAAAACTCACCTAACACAGGAAGGTATGAGGTTTAGTTTTTATCTGACGACACTAGCATTAAAAAGCCTTCATAGTATTTATAATGTTGTATCTACATCAAAAATGAAAGCAAAGTGAATGTTCATAATCCGAGGCCAGACCCCGTGCTGAGCACTTATGATACTTCTATCGTTTTTTTCAACATCCTCATACCTGCCCTGTTGCTGGTCTCCTATTGGTGCTCAGTAATTAACTGGCAACTTGCTGAATTTTTATTTTGTTACACTACTTTTATTTTCCTCCTTGTTTCCTTTCCCATCCATTGTGGCCTGTATCAAAATTCTATATGCCCTTTACTTAATTAAGCAAGGAGACCATTAGTCTATGGTGGCTCTAGTGCTTTGAAGGTCTATGTAAACAAACTGAAATCTAAGCCGGTAAATGCTTCAAGATTACAAAATCAAAACACGGAGAACAATGGCTGTAGCTAATTAAATACTCTCCTCTCTTTGCTTCTGCACATTCCCTGTGTTGGCCAACTGCTCCTAACCACTTCCAGTTTGGCAGTGCCCCCATTAGAATTGTTTTTTGCTCAAATAAACTCTTAAAATTTTTAACATGCCTCAGTTTAATCTCTTAACACCTTAACTCACCAACAAGAGCCGTACTCTTGGCAAAGAACTTGATATCAATATGTACAACTTGTTTTGCACCCCTTCCCCAAGAATACTTTCTTTTCAAACTCTGTCACTCCTTGTGTAGTAAGAAATGTTCTCTCCTATCTCCTGGACAGGCATTTGCATTAAAGAGGTTGGTCTGGAGCTGACTGAGGAGTCGAGGACTCTCTCATCAGCTCTGAAATGTGACCTCTTCATCAATAACCTCTATACCTACTCTCCCTCTGCTAAGTCTGACCTGGGCCATTTCGGAGGGGACTACAAGAGCAGCTGCTGTTGGAGTCTGGTTCCCATGAAGTGGTTCTTCCATTGCTAACACAGCGCGCTGCTCCCTACCTCCCTGTGCCTGTGAAAACAAACCTCCATCCCCTAAGACAATCTGGGCCCGTCTATCCGTCCTTACAAGCTAACATTACCTCACCCAGGACTGCACATATTTGTCTATGGACGAGCCATTTGATTTTCATGACCCTGAGTGTCATACTTATGCATATGGACGACATGCAGAATCAAAACACAGTTTATTGGAAAGAGTAATAAAAGAGTTTATTGGAGAGGCGTCTGAGTGGCTCAGTCGGTTAAGCATTCTACTCTTGGATTCGGCTCAGGTCATGATCTCAGTTTCGTGAGTTTGAGGCCCACATCTGGCTCTGTGCTGACAGTACAGGGACCACTTGGGATACTCTGTTTCCCTCTCTCTCTGCCCCTCCCCCAATCACACGGTCTCTGTCTCTCTCAAAATAAATACATAAACATTCAAAAAAAAAAAAGTTTATTGGAGAGCAGAATTCTTGTCTCAGCTCTTGTAACTTCTCTCACCTAGAGTAAGAGAGTGACATTTTCAGAGGCTTAATTTTCTCACCAGTAAAGGGGGCTAATAACACATTCTCCAGCTACCCTACAAAGTTGTATTATGAGGACGAAGTCAGATCACACATTAAAGTGCTTTGTAAAGTGTAGGGTTTATACAAATGTGAGTATTATACAAACAGTGAGAGAATGTGTCTAACAAGGGCAGGTTCTGCTATGTAAGGAGGTTAGTTGTCTCTCAAAATATGGGGCACTTGTTGGGATGAACACTGGGTGTTATATGTAAGTGATGAATCACTAAATTCTGCCCCTGAAACCAGTTTTACCATATATGTTAACTCACTACAATTTAAATAAAAATTTGAAATAAAAAAATAACAATTATAAAACATAATGAAAATGGGGTTTCTGGCAATCCTCTCAGCAAGGGGCTGCAGATTTGCATTTGACAGCAAATCTGAGAGCAGTTCAACATCAGAAATTTTACTTTTCCAAAGGAAACCACCAAAACCAAAACAAAACAAAAGTATGGAAACATCAGTAAGATTTGGCCTAACTGCTAAAAATCTCTCCCGTATTTATTCTCTTGAAGCATCTCCTGATGCAAAAATAAAAGAAACAAAAACGGTTTGTTTCTAAGCATCTCCTATTTCAAATGTTCTGCATGCTTTTTTTGTAACACTGCATACCTGGAACGTGTCTACTATAGAATCAAACAAGTTTTTTTTTAGACTTTAAAAGCTCAGAGCAAATATATTAGATAGATGCATGGATAGATAGATGATAGATAGGTGACAGATAGATAGATAGATAGATGATAGATATAATAGATAATCTATCTATTGTAGGAGACACTGAATGAGAAAGAAGTTTCCTGAAGTTAGATTTGCACAACATGAAAGCTTACTAAGGGATACTTTTACTCCTAAACACGCAGATAGTCTTCTTGTATTGCCATTTAGATCTATCATTCTGATTGATCACTGTGTAGTTGGCTGTTATTGGGCCTAATTTAACCCTATACACTCACACATCCATCTACTCTGTCTATTGTACCTGACATTCTACAAATTACTTACTCATGCAAATGACGACCTAAGGCAACCTTTTAGGATATTCGTGTTTAATTATACAAATGGTTCTTGATAAATAAGATTATACATCCTTCCATATGTTTATTCCCTCCTTGATGAAAGGAAAATTTAATTTTCATGCAGATTTGGTGGGGACGGTGTTTAAGAATTGCTGAGTTTTACGTAGTCTGCAGATCCATTCAGGTTGCAGGAGCTGACACCCCATATACAGAAATGAGCGGCTTCTCATTAGGCTTAAACCAGCCTGCTGCACTCTGAAATGAGGGCTTCTAATCGGCCCCCTTTGTGTTCAAATGGTCAAAGGCAAAAAAGAGGAAGGAGCTGATCTCCTCTGTGATTACAAAGGTGCAAGATCAAAGTTTATCACATTCTGTCATGTTTGGTTGCTTTTGGTTGCCAACTTTTGTTTCAGCCTGAGGCTACTTTGCTTTTGAGTAATCTTACTGATTTCTCTTTGGAGGTCTGGGCAGTGAATTCAGCAGGAAAAGCCCCCAGTAGCTGGACTTGGTGTAGAACCGGGCCTGCCCCCCCAGAAGGTCTTGGCGCCCCCAGGTTCCATACAATCTCTTCCACCCAAGCAGTGGTCAACATCAGTGCCCCTGGGAAGCCCAACGGAATCGTCAGTCTCTACAGATTGTTCTCCGACACCAGCGGGGCAGAGACCGTGGTGAGTAGCAGAGCACTTAGAACAAAATTCCAGGGCTGGTTGATTCTTTACGAATAAACTATGGTGTCCTTGCCTTTTCATCTCCTTGAGCCTTCTTTCTTACCCATCTGTTCTCAATTGCCCATGATGAACTTAGCACAAAGATCTGAGAAAAAGTGTTAGGAAACATACAGAAAATATGTAAATATTCAGGGAGAGAAGCGCTAAAAGTATTAAAGACTCCACAAATATAAGAAGCCCAAGACTTTAGGGGCACCTGGGTGGCTCAGTCAGTTACGCGTCTGACATCGGCTCAGGTCATGATTTCACGGTTCGTGGGTTTGAGTGCCACGTCGGGCTCTGTGCTGACAGCTCAGAGCCTGGAGCCTGCCTTGGATTCTGTGTCTCCCTCCCTGCCTCTCCCCCCGCTCGTGCTCTGTCTCTCTCCCTCTCTCAAAAAATAAATATTTAAAAAAAAATTTTTTTAAAGAAGCCGAAGACTTTAGCGACAATTAATTTAATCAGAAAACAATATCAAGTCGTAATCAGAAAACAATATAGTAATGGGTCGACAAATGGCTGTTATTGGTGGTGTAAATGTTAATATGAGAAAGAAAAAGAGCAAAGACTATCCTCGGAATCCCCATTTTGGCACAAGCAAATGTCTGATAACACACTGAAAGTTCAGACTTTCTTTTGGTGACTTCGAGAAAGTTCCAGCGCTTTGGGAGAGAGAACAGCTTGGCCAGCACAACTCTTGCTCTGCTGTTTTTTTCTTGGCACGTTTGGGGCACATCGGGGAAACACAATGGACAGTGGAGAGAAATCATCTCTCCCACTGTGTTTTAGCAAAGCCACTGGCTGAAGGGACCCTAATAACTAATTAGACCAGTTCCTCCATTATTTATACAAAGACACCAAGAGCCAGTAAGATGAAGCCCCTTTCCTGCTGCCCAGTGCATACCACTCTTGCATTTTTCGTGAATAAGTATAGATTATGACACTTTGTTCATAAAAAAAACCCTCATGGACAAGTTGTGCAGATCCCACTATGATGTTATAAATTATTTAGACCAATGTAGGGAACAATTTGGGTAAGTGTGGAGAAGTCCTCTGAATCCAGAGTGCCAGGTATTAAAACACAACTTCAAAAAATAACTTGCAAGGAAAGAGGTCTCGTATTGAATGTTAAAGAAGTATTAGCATATTTTCTACAGGGCCTCGTATTCAATAAATATAGATGATGTAAATACAATCAACCCTTGATTATCCACGGTTATAAAATGATAATATTAATAAACTAAAATAATTTATATTTGGAGTGCATTGTATGCATTTTTTAAATAGCAGGTAACTCTTCTTAATTATATGTTGCTATGTCACTGGAAATTCGTTTTCCAGTTTCTGAACTCTTTTGTTCCAGAGTTCTTAATGAAACCACAATGAGGTAAAATACGTGCTCCAAATAAACCAAAAAGTTCATAATGCAACAAAGGTGGTTGAGGGAAAGGCTTTAATATGTCATATAAACCAAAATGCTCCCAGGAAGAGATAGACTTTCAAGCTCTTAAAACCCACTCGAACATGGATCTGAGGGAATTTTGATCCCCCAATTACATGCACAGAACAATGGCAGAATATGGACCTTAGTGAATACTCTCCAGAAATATAATTCAAATACAGATTTTGGTATTGGAAAGGCATTATTCTGAAGGCCACAGAATTTGATTAATATTTTGTGTGTTTTCTGTTAGTGGGAATGTGAGGTGGTGCAGCCACCCTGGAAAACAGTATGGAAGTTCCTCAAAAAGTTAAAAATAGAACTATCCTACGGTCCAGCAATTGCACTACTAGGTATTTACCCAAAGGATACAAAAATACTCATTCAAAGAGATATACGCACCCTGATGTTTACAGCAGCATTATCAACAATAGCTAAATTATGGAAAAAGCCCAAATGTCCATCAACTGATGAATAGATAAAGATGTGGTTTATATTTACAATGGAATATTACTTGGTCATAAAAAGGAATGAAGTCTTGCCATAGGCAGTAGATGGAGCCAGAGGGTATTATGCTGAGCAAAATAAGTCAGTTAGAGAAAGACAAATACCGTATGATTTCACTTACATGTAGAATTCGAGAAACAAAGCAAATGATCATGGGGGGAAGAAGGAAAGAGGCAAAGCAAGAAACAGACTCTTTTTTTTTTTTTTTTTTACGTTTATTCACTTTTGAGACAGAGAGAGACAGAGCATGAATGGGGGAAGGTCAGAGAGAGAGGGAGACACAGAATCTGAAAGAGGCTCCAGGCTCTGAGCTGTCAGCACAGAGCCCGACGCGGGGCTCGAACTCACGGACCGCGAGATCATGACCTGAGCCGAAGTCGGACGCCCAACTGACTGAGCCACCCAGGCGCCCCGAAACAGACTCTTAACAATAGAAAACAAACTGATGGTTACCAGAGAGGAGGTGGGTGGGGGGATGGGTTAAATAGTTGATGGGGATTAAGGAGGGTGCTTGTGGTGAGCACCAGGTAATATATGGAAGTGTTGAATCACTAAATTGTACACCTGAAACTAATATTACACTATATGTGAACTTACTGGAATTTACATAAAAACTTAAGAAAATACATTTTGTGTGTTCTGTGCCATATTCTAACATCTTTCTATGGTGCTAAATAATATTGTGCCTCGTGATCTCTATCCTGTTACCTCAAACTTCTAACTATTACACCATTACATTTTTCGCATGTTTAAGATATGCCTCTCCAACTGGATTGGCAATTCCTTGAGGGTAAATACTACGCCAGATGCCATAGCGTGCCTCCCAGGTGACCCGGCGTGGCACTCCCTTCATAGGAGGTGGGATACACGATAAACATTTGTCCGTTGTCTGTGCTCTGCGACGCTGCCTCACCTCGTATCCTTTCTTCCTACAGCTGTCTGAAGGCATGGCCACCCAGCAGACTCTTCGCGGCCTGCAGCCCTTCACTACATACTCCATCGGGGTGGAGGCCTGCACTTGCTTCAATTGTTGCAGCAAAGGGCCAACGGCAGAGCTGAGAACTCATCCTGCTCCACCCTCAGGACTGTCCTCTCCCCAAATCCAGACACTGTCCTCACGGACAGCTGCCTTCCAGTGGAGCCCTCCTCTGTTCCCCAATGGTGTCATTCAAAGGTAGTGGGCCAGACAGAAGGATGAATAAGCCAACATAAGACACGCATACAGACATACAGCTACCCAACTCTGCCCAAGGAAGGCGTGCTTATTGAACAAATACCTGTAGCAAAATAGACAAATTGACTTATGTTCCCTGAAAGTGTTTAAATCATAAAATCAGCTAACGACAGAAAGGTGAACAACCACATTGTCTTTAAATAAGAAAGACTAGGCAATGTGTTTGCATTCATTGAAAGAGTACGCTCTTCAGGGTTCCCTGGAATTATTCATTCTATGGGCCTCGGCTGGAACATAAGAAACTTCTGTGGTAAATCAGAATTTGCCTGATCTAATTTAAAATGCCGTAAGGAACCACTGCTTGAAAAAACAAAGGAGGGATTTTACTCAAAATAATCTGGAACAAAAGATACTGTTTGTTCAGTATTTATTTGCTTGTTTGTTTGTTTGAAAAAAAGATATTCCTTATTTTCAGCAGAGGAGAACGCTTTTATCGCTCTTCCCTGAAAAGAGACAAATCTCTTATCTCTACCAACAAGGATTGCTAGTTGCTGGCTGGACAGTAACACGTGTACACATGTGACTTTTCTTATCACTTCTCCGGTTACATCCGCCGCTCATTTCCAACGGCATTAAATAAAGTGTTTCTGAGCGCAGTTTCCCACAAACGGAAATCGGAAAGAGCTTGTAGTTCCGCGAAAACCAAACGTCTCCTCACGAGATATACCCCGTTTGAGACGAAAGTTAAACTAACCTGATTGCCTGCTCTCTCGTTCTAGCTATGAGCTTCAGCTCTACGTGGCTTGTCCCCCGGATTCAGCCACTGCGTGCACTCCCAGCCAAACAGAGACGAAGTTCGTGGGGCCAGGGCAGACAGCCAGCCTTGAGGGCCTCCAGCCTTACACCACCTACAAGCTGAGGGTGGTGGCCCACAATGAGGTGGGCAGCACGGCTTCCGAATGGATCAGCTTTGTCACCCAAAGAGAATGTGAGTAGAAGTGGCTGTGCCCCCATCAGCCAGAGAGGGAGGTAGGAGCCCTGCCATGAAAAGTAGGCCAGCTGGCCTTTGGAAAGGGTTGGGTGAGTGTTCAAGTGCCCCGAATACCGCTGAGACGTCGATGAAGATGACTATTGGGGAGAAACAAATGCCCTTTGGGTTTAATAACATAAAGATTAAGTACAAATTTAGGAAGAGTTTTCATGCAGTGGTGGGGTGAAAACCAATTTAAAGGAAATCAAACAAGGATGAACATAGACAAACTCTGGAAATTTGGGATGATATTTATTTGTTTGTCTGTTTTTTAGTTTGCCACTCCTTTTCAAGTTACGTGGCATAATCCAGAAGGCATTTCCGGAAAGCATTGAGATACGGAGGGCACCATCAAGAAAAGCAGAAGGGCAATTCACTGGTTAATTGGGGCCTCCTTACATTTCTGTAAAATAATTCCTTTTCGGAATTTATAAGGCGTATATGTCTACTGTTTAAAAATGACAAAAATGAAAACAAGGTGTCTGGCTGGCTCAGTCGGAAAAGCAGGCGACTTCTGATCTCAGGGGTCATGAGTTTGAGCCCCATGTTAGGTGTAGAGATTCCCTAAATAAATAAACATTTAAAAAATGAAAAAACACCAAAAGTATTGAGAATAAAATAAGTACTTACAGTTAGAGCCTGCTGCATCGTTTGCAGGGCTCGGTGGAAAGAAAAGGTATGGTGCCCCTTGTTCAAAAGTCGGTTAAATGTACCAATCTTCGAATGTCTGGTTTTCTTCAAATTAAATTTTGACACATGGAATTTACTACATCAAGAATGTAAATATTTTAAGTCTTTGGATACTTACTGCAAGTTGGATTTCCAGCCACACTGTGTCAAATTATAATCTCATCTTCAGTATATGGCATTGGCATTTTTTAAAGTAAGAGTTATATATTCATGAAAGGCCAATGCCTCCTACAAAGAACTTAATGTGTCTAAACAACAACATGAGAGATGTGAGCAACAGGTCACTCTTAGAGAGAACTTGCTTGTTCGTGGCATTGTTGAGGGATTTTACAAATAGTCTTCAGCACAAGACGATGAAGGAAGTGCTGTTATCTAAATTTACGGAAGACAGAACCGAAGCAGGACTGTGGACCGTGCGTGCGTTACAATTCCAAGATGCCGTTCACATAGACCGAAATCTGAACTGAGGCTCTGGGAGCTGTACAATGAGGTGGCCCCAAAATAAGGCCAGAGCTGAAGTCACCTGCCGGTTTCCATATCTAGAAAGTGGAGGTATTCCTCTGAATTCATCATCACCCCGCTCAGCTAAGTACCACTATGTTACCCTGGTCTGTCATGAAGATTTCAGACCTTCTCCTCCCTCCCCAAACCTCCCACTTCCTCCCACCCTCCCCCACTGCACACCCCTCCTGTCCTCACCCACCTCTCCCTGTATGCTCTACAGAACTCCCTGCTTCCACACTCACCAGGAAAAGAGAGGTCACCGGTCAGTAATTTGCTCCCTTCCCACCCACCTGCCATCGGCTTCATTTCTGTCTGCAACAAGGAAGGGTGGTCCTTCTCCCCGAAATAGTCCCACCTCCTGTGCTTTGAATCCCACCCCCTTCCCTGCTGACCACCGGCCTCCTCTCTGCAATCTTCAGTGTACCCTGGATAGAGTCACACTTTTTTCCAGTGCCTGAGTGGTTCAGTCGGTTGAACATCCGACCCTTGATTTCGGCCCAGGTCATGATCTCATAGTCATGAGTTTGAGCCCCGCGTTGGGCTCCAAGCTGAGCCTGCTTGGGAGTCTCTTTCCCTATCTTTCTGCCCCTATCCCGCACATGCTCACTCTCCCTCAAAATAATAAAAAAAAAAATAAACATTAGAGTCACAGTTGATTCTCTCCCTCATTTCCCCTCCCACACTCCTCCCTTCATAGCAAAACTTGTCTGAAGGATGCTCTCCGAGGGCTTTGCCCATTTTCCTTCTTCCCACTTACCCTTTAAAGTTCTCCAGAGTGATTTTCACCTCGTCACTTCGTGAAAATCTCTTCCTAGGTTTGCCCTTGACCTCCACAGTGATCATCTAGGGGATATTTTTTAGCAGCAGTCACTCTTACTGACTTCCAGGGAACATTCAAGGCAGTGGGGCCCTCAGTCCTTTTTTAAAAAGCAGTCCCCCTGGGGCGCTTGAGTGGCTCAGTCAGTTAAGCCTCTGACTCGGTTTCTGCTCAGGTCATGATCTAGGAGTTCATGGGTTGAGCCCCATGTCAGGCTCTGTGATGACAATGTGGAGCCTGCTTTGGATTCTCTGTCTCCCTCTCTCTCTGCCCCTCCACTACTCTCTCTCTCCCTCCCAAAAAATAAATAAACATTAAAAAAAAAACAGTCCCCCTAGTTTCCATGAGTGTCTCCTGTCCTCCTTCCTGCCTCTGTGGCTGTTCAGTGTCAGTCTGTTGGTTGATCTTACACCAACCTGGTCCCTTCCAATCTCTGTCCTAAACTTTCCTCTCTACCCCTTTCCCTCCTCTTGTCTTCCCTCCTCAGGAAGTGAGTTCATCTTCTCCCAGGCTTCAGCTCCGAAGGCCAACTCCCAGAAGGCCACCTGCTCCCCGAGTCCTTTGCTTTGAAACCCAGCCCCCCCCACACACCCACACCCCACTTCCTCACCTCCGCCCAAATGCGACAGCCCCAGACACAGCGGGCATCTTTCCTGTAATCTGCTTCCCGTTCAGGCCTCACTTTCTCTATGTTACTCCAGCCCTGGGCCGCAGGTCTGAGCACCCAACGTGTGTTGCTCTATGAGTGAGTGAACGCACCCAAACTTCTCGCGTTTATTGTTGCTGCCACACAATCTGCATTCTTTGTCACTTGCACCATAATCCAAAGTGCAATGATTCTCAGTAATGTCTACTGTGTAACCATAACCGTGGCACGGGGGTACAAGAACATCTGGCTCTAGGGGTCCCAAACAGATCACATTGGGCCACCAGCCACTGACACAGTCCGGAAGCAGAGAGTCGAGGGAGGGGGTGAAACAGGAAAGGGATTTATTTCAGTGAGGCCACCACGCATTGGAAGCCTGTCTCCAAAGTGCTGAAAACACTTCCAGGCTCATGTAAGGAAAATGTGGGACAAAGGTTGGTGGGGACATGCAGGTGGCAGTACAGGTCAGGTCGACCATTGTCTTGGGGTTAGTCAAGCGAGGTCTTGCCGGCTCTGGGGGTCCTTATTGCTGGAGGGGATGGTTTGGTTCTTACCACAGGGTGCTTTGCCTCGCCTTTTGCCTGAGTTGAGAGATAAGCTGGGAAGAATTTAATCAATTAGAAACTACAGACTGAAGTCAAAATGGAGGTAGTTGAAGTCCTCTTTCCTAATGTGCACCCTCCTCATCTTTCTGCCTGTTCCTCTCACTATCTGCCCTTCTCAAACCCAAAAGGAACCGTGAGAAATACTTATGCCCGACGTGAAGGCACAGTAAAAGGAATTCTGGTCTACTAATAAAAAATGCTACTCTGGGGGCATCTGGTGGCTCAGTCAGTTGAGCGTCCGACTTCGGCTCAGGTCATGATCTCGCGGTCCGTGAGTTCAAGCCCCGCGTCGGGCTCTGTGCTGACAGCTCAGAGCCTGGAGCCTGCTTTGGATTCTGTGTCTCCTTCTCTCTCTGACCCTCCCCCGTTCATGCTCTGTCTCTCTCTGTCTCAAAAATAAATAAACATTAAAAAAAATTAAAACAAAACGCTACTCTGTACAAGTAGAGAGACGAAACATAGTCACCACCTTCAGAAGCGGTTCCCCTTCATAATATATCCATAAGTCCGTTGTGTGTGCGCGTGTGTGTGTGTGTGTGTGTGTGTGTGTTTACTAGCCAGAAGGCCTGGCCAAAACAGCTCTGTGAGGTTTGCAGTTTTGTTAACCAATTCTCTTTTTAGTCATTGAGCTTAGTTTTGCCAGATTTTTTTTTCCTTAGGCTCAAAAAAAAAAAAAAAACCCCACAGGGAACAGATATAAGATTTCCTTGCTGTCTTGGGGCGCCTGGGGCGCTCAGTTGGTTAAGGTCATGATTCTTGATTTCGGGTCAGGTCATGATTTTTTTTTTTTGAGTTTGCGCCCCACATCAGACTCTGTGCTGATAGCAAACAGCAGCCTGCTTGAGATTCTCTGTCTCTCTCTGCCCCTCCCCTGCTTGCTCTCTGTCTCACACACACAATAAATAAACATTAAAAAAAAAAAAAAAGGTTTCCTTGTTTTCTGTTCTTCCTTTACATAGAAGAAGTGACTCCAAATTGGAGTAGCACCAAGGGAAGAAAGGGCTCACTCAATCCACTTTACTGGATCCACAGACATGGAAAAATACAATAAATGTCTATCATATAAGTTGTTTTTTTTTTTAAGTTTATTTATTTTGAGAGAGAGACAGAGAGCAGGGGAGGGGCAGAGTGAGAGGGAGAGAGAGAGAATACCAAACAAACTCCGCACCAGCAGCATTGAGCCTAATGTGGGGCTCGAACTCACAAACCATGAGATCATGACCTGAGCTGAAACCAAGAGTCAGGTGCTCAACAGGCTGAGCCAGCCAGGCGCCTCTATCATATGGGTTTTCAAATACCATTCATGCTACTTTTAACTCATTGTGTACCAGAAGAGAAAAAATATGGATCAGAAATACAAATCATAAAGTGCTTTGAAAGTAGTGTTTGTAATTTTATAGTAACATGGGTCTGGAGAGGTGTTAGCAATGCATTCAGCCCCCTCTGCCTTAACTACACCTTCAGTGCAAGAACAAAGTGAGGCATAGTTTAACTGCTGGGTTTCTTGAGAGAAAATGTCTGATTGGAAGTGCTTGCCAACTTCCGTGGTGTAAATACTCCCACCGTGGCTAATTTCGATTTTCCAAGGAACACAGAGCTGGCAAGAGGTGACTAGTGGTGCCCTCCTCTGCAATATTTCCACCATCCAGATATAATAGACATAAACCACCTCAAGAGCATAGATAATAATACAATGTAGCAAAATCACGAAGGATTTATGAACGTTGAGTGTTTATTACCTTAGTTTTAGTATCATTTATTTTAGTTTACATAATATATTTTAATAATGGTTGGGTTTAATAATCAGCTCACAAAATTCCTAAATATGTGTCAGCCAGGATGAGCCGGGATGATTCAGTGCACCCATAAACTGAATTAGTAAACTGTGCTCCTTTGAATAGATGTGTATTGATTGTAACAAAACAACACGGGCTTTATGGTTAGCAGGTCTGGGTTCAGACCCTCGGCCTCTTACAAGCCACTGAGGTTAAGCAAGTAATATGGCTTCTCTGAACCTGAGTTTCCTGACCTGAAAAATTAGGAACTCTTACAAGATTGTTTTGAAGACTAAATGAGAAAAAACATATCAAGTGCAGGGGGCATAGTAACTGTTCCCATTTCCTGTCTCCAAATTCATTATTCTTGGTTATTTTGATTGTTCACTCTTTCCTCAGAGCTCCTATCTTTCTATTTTTGTACTATTTACAAACCTTGTCTTTATCTGTGCTATTATGATGGAGGGGAGATGTGGAAATCTTTTGAATTAAGTGGCAGAGGGAACCCACAGACAGATACAACAGTATATTCCATTGTGAAGTTTGTATTGGAAAAACATATTAAAAGAGGGTTTGAGGGGCACCTGGGTGGCTCGGTTGAGCATCCAACTCTTGATTTCTGCTTAGGTCTGGATCTCAAGGTCCATGGGATCAAGCTCTGCAGCGGGCCCTGCACTAACAGCGTGGAGCCTGCTCGGGATTTTCTTTTTCCCTGACTCTCTGCCCCTCTGTCTCTCCTGTGTGTGTTTGTGTGTTTGCGTGTGTGCATGCATGCTCTCTCCTTCAAAAACAGATCAACTTGGGGCGCCTGGGTGGCGCAGTCGGTTAAGCGTCCGACTTCAGCCAGGTCACGATCTCGCGGTCCGTGAGTTCGAGCCCCGCGTCAGGCTCTGGGCTGATGGCTCAGAGCCTGGAGCCTGTTTCCGATTCTGTGTCTCCCTCTCTCTCTGCCCCTCCCCCGTTCATGCTCTGTCTCTCTCTGTCCCAAAAATAAATAAAAACGTTGAAAGAAAAAAAAAATTAAAAAAAAACAGATCAACTTAAAAAAATAAATAAAATAAATAAAAGAGGTTTTGATAGCTATGGTTTTGGTATTTGCAGAAATACTTTCTTATGGCTTTATGAAAAGGTCTTGCTTTGAAAGATAAGAATCAAAGTTGTCTTTGTGGTTAAATCTTATGATCACAAAAGTATAATTATTCCTTATTTTGTTATATTTCCTGACATCAGCAACAGATGGGTTTAATTTCTAAAGAAAAAAAGGATATCCAATTTATTTCCACCACTCACTTTTTTCTTTTCTTAAAAGCCAATTTAGTATATGGATGGATCTTAATGCTGTTACAAATGTATTGATTATTTTGGAGAAAACGAGATCTCATGAAATAAATCTCTTCTGACTTGACAAGATGATATGGTAACCCTTCATTTGTTTCTGCAAAAATTATTCATTTAAAAGATGAGCCTCAGTTAAGGATTGTTTTTCCTTCGTTTTAGTAAGGAGCTGAAAAATGAAAAAAGAACATGCCTGTAAAATGCACACCAAGTTGCTTCTATATCTGATATAATACTTAGGAGACCTGAACTTGATTATATACTAATGTACTATGCTATTGATTGATTAGTCAGGGCAATGAATTATTATACTCGAATTGCTATTTGCAAGGCTTTTTAACTATCTTAGAAAACAAACTAACGGTTCAAGAAAAAGCTTTAAAAATAAATGGGTGCCAAAAGGACATAATTCACCATCTAAGCAGTTTAGTTTGGAGAAAAAAAATATATTAACTTCATCTACTCCTTGGGGCTTTGTAGCAATAAATATTGATTTGATATGAAAAATAGCAATCTACTGTAGTTAATAGTGTTAAGGATACTTCACCCGTTAAAAGAAGGAAAATGCAACAAAATATGAGCTCCAGGCTTATGTTGGTAAGCACAACTATTGTATGTTAATAGTTTTATTTCATAAAACACTGCTTTTCATTGATTTTTTGGGGGGAGGGGGAAAGCAGGTGCAACATTGCTGAGAAAGCATCTCATACATGTTCCCATTGGTTTTCTTTTCACCCCCAATGCCAGGTTTTTTTTTTTTTTAACACAGAGGAAAATATGAAGGGTTTCAGCAATGCCAATTTTGGGGGGAGGTGTTATACTTAAATATATATATATATATATACACATATATATATATATATATATATATATATGTATATATACAGGCCAGCTCAGTCAGTAGAGTGTGTGACTCTTGATCTTGGGGTTGTAAGTTTGAGCCCCACATCGGGTATAGAGATTACTTGAAAAAATAAAATTAAAAACAAAGATACACACACACTCTGAGATAACCATTTTTAATTTTTTTTGAGTTTGTTTATTTCAGAAAGAGAAAGACAGAAGGAGCTCAGAAGGGGCAGAGAGAAAAGGAGAAAGAGAGAATCCCAAGCAGGTCTGCACTGTCAGCACAGAGTCCAATGCAGGAATCGAACTCATGAACCATGAGATCATGGCCTGAGCTGAAGCCAAAAGTCAGCCGCTTAACCGAGCCACCTAGGGGCCGAGCCCTAAGGTTACCATTTTTAGAATATACAACTTTCTCCCAACAGTGCCCCAGTACCGAGTGCCGTTTTTGGTGGACAGCAATTTGTCTATGGTGCGTGTAGACTGGAGTGGCTCCTTCCTTCTGAATGGCCCGCTGAAGGAGTTCGTGGTGACCGATGGAGGCCAGCGTGTATACAGTGGCTTCGACACCACCCTCTACATACCAAGGACGGCAGACAAAAGTTAGTTTCTGACTCCCATTTCGTAGGGTGTCGGGAACTCCGCTTCCCGGCTCTATGAGATATTCGGTCTGAAATGTGACCAGCAGATGCTACTCATTAAAATGTCCTGGTAGAAGTGGCCACTTCTTGAGGAAATGTTGCAGCTCCCAGTAAATAAGATTCCCCTTCCCATTTTCTGCACGAGTGCCATTATGTGCCTTTGTGTGATGGCCCCACAAAGGGACAAGACTGTAGGACAGGCTGTGTCCACAAGACAAATGGCACCCACGGGTAGTCTGGGTTTCCTGAAATAATACACTTGCAGGGACTTCGGAGATTTTTCTTGATACATCCAAATAGAGACAGACCAGGCAACGACCATCTCCAACTCTTAGTCCGTGATTGAGGGCTTTCCTCAACCAACCTTGGTATCCATTGCTCAAACTACAACACTTTTCCTTCGAAAACTGAACTGTTTCTCCCTGTTTAATTACATGTTCTTCTGTTTGATTTTTAAACTGAAATGAGAAAAAGCTTTATAGGGTACTATTTTCTAATGATCAATATGACCACAGGACCAATAGATGTAAAGCCATTTTAAGCACTCTGGATTTCTGCAATGAAGTCATTAGTGGCCTTTTTGGTTCTTTAAATTTCCTTGAAAATGCTACTTATGTTGGTGAAAAGGTGCAAATACACAGTGAGATCCAGGATTGCATTTAGAGCATCTGAAACTTATCCAAAGCATTTTTACAATCCAGCTGTACATTCTCCTGGTCAGTTCTTGGTTACCTAGGCAGCCGTTGTGATAAGCAGATGAGATGACCCATAGTCGGGAGATCTGGGTTCTACTCCTGGGCAGGCCTCTACCGAACCACCTGTGTGGCCCTGTAAGAGTTGCTTCTCTCAGGTTCCTGGCTACTGAGAGAAGTATTTAGACCATTCAATTTCCTGAACTCTCCTATTTAGAAAGAAACTTTGGATCACATAGTGCAAAGTGCACCTGTAAGTTTTACCAGAACAGGTTTAGACCAATATGAAGTATAAGATACACTGTAGTCTCCTTTACTCTTCCGATCATTCTTTTTCTTTGCTATATAACCTCTAAGCTTCTTCTTCAGTTCTGTTACTTATAAATGTATACTATTATTACGCTAATTATAGCTATTTTCTTGGTAATTTGAAAATTAGAAATAAGTGTGTATATAAGATAAAACCTCACAACTTGCGCTGGAAACCTGTTCTCAGATTTCCCTTGCTATGATATATTGCTCTTCTAAAAGTCTGCCCACTATTTGTAGGTGTTGAATGACCGAGTCTTGTGTCTTTTTTCTAGCCTTCTTTCTCCAGGTCATCTGCACTACAGATGAAGGAAGTGTTAAGTCACCCTTGGTCCAATATGATACCTCCACCGGATTTGGTAAACGTTTAACTCATATTATACTTAGTATAGAACCTATTCATTTTGGGAAAGAAACAATCATATGTTTGTTTCTTGTATCCTTGTACTAATATGTTCATAGACTGCATGGAAAGAACTGTTCCATGACAATTTTTTTTAAGTTCTCATGGAAATTACTTTGGCAAAGAGTTAGGGTATATAGTACTCTTTTTAAAAAAAATTTTTAATATTTATTTTTGAGAGAGAGAGAGAGCAGAGAGAGAGGGAGAGCCTGACATGGGGCTTGAACTCACAAACCATAAGATCATGACCTGCATGAAAGTCAGACACCCAACAGACTGAGCCACCCAGGTGCCCCAGGTATACAGTCATCTTAAAATACCAAGTCAGGGGTGCCTGGGTGTCTCAGTTGGTTAAGCGTCCAACTTCAGGTCAGGTCATGATCTCATGGTTTGTGAGTTTGAGCCTTGCATCTGGCTCTGTGCTGACAGCTCAGAGCCTGGAGTCTGTTTCGGATTCTGTGTTTCCCTCTCTCTCTGCCCCTCCCCAGCTCATGCTCTGTCTCTCTCTCTTAAAAATAAACATTAAAAAATTTAAAAAATATACCAAGTCATTGAATTGTAGACACAGAGATATGACTAAATTCTCTCCTAGTCACAAATGCTCTCTCAATAAAGAGCTATATGACTTTGTTAAAAAAAAAAAAAAAAGTGATTTATAGAGGAAGTCAGAAAAAAGAGATCAGAGGAAGAGAAAATACTCTAATGCCAATTTGTGTTGATCATAGTGATAATATTGCAGATTCAGAGCCTAAAATGGTGAATTTGAGAGATTTTTCTCTTGCATTCTCTGTAAAAGATGATGATTGATTGCCATTACCAAGTAATTTAGCTGAAGAGATGAAATTGTAATTTTTATGGAGCATCTTTTAAATTGACTTCTACCCACAATCTTTGAATCTAACACATGCAATACTTTATAATTTCAAAGGGCGAGTTAGAGAAATGCCAGATTTTTTTCCATTTGGACAGAATTGGGACTGATACCCTATTTTAAATTCCAGTAACTAATGTTATATCAAATTGGTATGCATGTGTAGGTTTTTTTAAAATACAAAGGTCCAAAAATTCTGAAACACAGGTAAATATATATATTGTTATCAAGGATAATTTCAACTGCTAAAAAAAAAAAAAAAAAAAAAAAAAAAAAAAAAAAAACAAATAGGATTCTCTGTTTCCAGACTTCATGTGTCTGGATGCCATGTGAAATTTTTTGCAACACCTAACGGTCCCTTCCACAAAGTTCATCTCATTTCATGCCATAGCAGCCGTGGGATAGACCTCATTCGGTATTCTTTTAGCAACTCTAATGTGTCCACAAGTGAAGTGAACCACTGGAGTCCTAAGGGACACCAGAACTCACCCAAGAACACCCTGCAAGCTCCTGGCTGAGAATCTGAACGTGGTTTTTCTCTTGACTCCTGGCCCCATCCTTTCTCTTTAGCGGTGGTTCTCAAATGTAAGTGTGCGCTCGGATCGTCTCAGTGTGCTTGCTTATTATATAGTTTCCCAGGCCCCCAGCAGAGATTCAGAGTCAGTAGGGCCCAAGAATCTGCTCTTTCAACAAGCCCTGCCCATAACATTGTGTGTCAACTGCCATCAGATTTGAAAAATTACAAACTAAATAAAAATAGGGGCGCCTGCGTGGCTCAGTCGGTTGAGCGTCCGACTTCGGCTCAGTTCATGATCTCGCAGCTCGTGAGTTCGAGCCCCGCGTGGGGCTCTGTGCTGACAGCTGGCAGCCAGGAGCTTGCTTCAAATTCTGTGTGTCCCTCTCTCTGCCCCTCCCCTGCTTGCACTCTGTCTCTCCCCCTCTGAAAAATAAACACTAAAAAAAAAATTTTAATAGATATAAACAAGCCCCACCCGATGATTCTGATGTAAGGCATTAGGATCACAAGTTGAATAAAAACCACATAACCTAGATTGACCCACCTCTAAATCCGGCCAGTCTGGTCTCCTACGTCGGTGGGAAGTATCCTTCCACGGGAGGAATGACCTCTGACACCAGCTCTGGTTTGGGATTTTCTTTGAAGTCCAGGCTCAGCCTCTGGAGTCTCCTAACCCAACCTTGAAGCTCGCACTTGATGGGTGGAGTCCCTTAAAATTAAAGGGACTTTGAAAAGAAAAAAAGAGAAGGGATAAAGATACATTGGCCTGATTTTACCTGATTGTAAGCTCTCCACAAAACAGGGGAAACCTGTATTTGGTTCCTGAATACAAAGTGAGGTTTCCACTGATGAGAGAAGGAACACTGAGGACCTGAGAAGATATGGAAGATTCCAAGATGTATTGTCCACCTAATTTCCATAGTCAGTTTTAATTTTATGATGTAACTTTTAAAATGTTCCTGTTCCCTTGCCTGAGGCAGCCTTGAAGCATGAAAGTCTCCCAATCCTCATTTCCCTCCTCCTGATCGGAGAGCTGTTTTCTTTTTGAGACTTCCCTCAGGCAGGCTGCCCTACCTTCCCTGGTGTCCTCCCAAGCAAGGGGTCCACCGGGCCCATCAGATCGGTTTCTGGAGTTACAACCCTGTGCCACCCAGAGGAAATTCAACCCTTCCAGTGAATAACCAAGGTTGTTTGGGGGGGTGGGGGGTTGGGTTTGTTTTCTTCGTTCAAATAACACACCTGGATTCCTAATTAGAGGTATTCCTGCCTGCTGGAACTTGGCAGAGCTTTGACCCCAACCCTTCATTTTAGAGATGGGGAAGCTGAGGCGCAGAGAGGCAGAGCGAGGTTTTTAACCTCAGAGCTATGAGAAGTCGAGTCAGGGTTAGCAAAGTAGGGTTACTCCTCTTAACGGAGCTTGAAATGTAGTCTTAGTCACCTTCTCGCCCTCTCTTAAACCCTCCTACTCCAATTCTGAAGCCCCCTCTCCACTCCCTTCCACTGAAAATGTGGGTTTTAAGTGTCCCACAGGCCCACCCAGTCCTTGGGGTTGTGGAAAGGGGGAGTTTGTCCAAGGAGTAAAGAGGCACTCGTGGCCGTGTCTGTTGGCATGCCTTCCTCCTGGCTGCAGGCCTTTGCTTTGGAAGAGCAGCTCCCTGGCTCCCAGCTGCACACCAGCCTGCACGTCTGCAGCCCGGCCGGGAGCCCAGCTCCAGGGTTCGCTGCTTGGGCTACATCAAATTGAACACAACCAGAGGACGTGTTGGAAACAAAGAATTGTGTTGTTACAAGAAAGGAGACAGGGAGATCACTCTCTCTCCCCAGGGGGTTAGTGCAGGAAGCCTTTACTGAGTATATTAAGGGGTGGGGACAGGGAGCTTACAGAGGCATTTTTGGTTCAATTGTACGTGCCTACCAGGTCAACATGCCAGGGCAAATACGGCACGTTCAAAAAATGGCAGAAAACTCCACCCACAGGAGGAGATCTTGGTATTATAATGAGCTAAAGATAACTTTGAGAAGACTCTGGGGGCTTCTGGCCTAGGTCCTCATCCAGTCCTGCTCAAAGCGGTCACATCAAGGGCTGTCAGCACCTAGTGAGGGGCTCTCGGGCGAAACACCCAGTTGGCTGTTTCCTGGGCCGGGGCTGTTCGTTCTGCAAAACAAAACACATTTCTTCCCGGCTTTCGTCCCTCTCCTCCTCCTTTCTGCCCACCGTGTTCGGCCCTTTGGAGAGGGGCTCCGACACCCACCGCTGCTCCGTGGGCTTGACTTCGCTGCTTCACGCTGCCCTGCAGCGTCCCCCATGAGCCCTTCTCTTGTCTGGCCCGGCTCATCCCAGCTTCCCCCACACCCCCAGACTTGATAGTCGTGGGACTCCCCAGCCCTCGTCCTGTAAGGCACAGGGCCGATGAGTGCTCCGTAAATCTGAGCTCCTGTGATTAGCCTCACGTGCAGGGAATCACACGCACTGGACTGTCCCCCGTACGCAGAAGTCAAGCGTGAGTGGTCCTATTGCCAAAGGACCTCTTCCCAGGGGAGGCTCTGAGGGCACTTGAGTGGCGACTCGCAGAGCCTGACAAGGTCACAGAGAGGCCAGGGTGCCAGAAATATAAAGACAACAAGGTGGCAAGCACAGGCCGTTTCCATCACAATAGAAAGTGGGATCTAATGTTTCAAATCCGGTTTGCACAGAACTTCTCAGGCACCGGGCTGTTGCATGAAGTGAGGGGACCCCGGATCTCCTGGGCACTGACTGTGTGTCCAGTAGGGTCTCTGCAGCAGTGGTCAGGCTGGCCCCTCACCAGAATCCGTCGCCCAGGAAAACACTTGGCTCTCAGGGCCCACGGCGGTGAGGCAGGCATTCCTCAAGGTTACTTGGTAACCCCTTTTAAAAGTCCCCTCCTCCTCCCCTTCCCCCTGTCTCTCCCAGGAAACTTGCAAAGGCAGCAGTGATTTCTAGCCTGAGGAGTGTCGGCGAGGTCTCCTGAGGGCTGTAAGCCTGCCCCTGAAGACGCACGGCACCGCTTCCCGGCCTGAACACAAGTACAAACCAGCTCCATGAGACAAACTGCTTTAAACTCCTTTCCAATTTACTACCAAACGACAGGGCAAGGGATCACAAAATTGCCTTCTGAAATAACATCTCCTTTTTCTGCCCCTGGGTTTTGCAGGCCTGGTTCTGACAACTCCTGGAGAAAAGAGAGGATCAGGGAGGAAAAACACCGAGTTCTACAGCCAGTTATGGTTCATCGTGTTAATGGCAATGCTGGGCTTGATCTTGTTGGCCATTTTTCTGTCTCTGATACTACAAAGAAAAATCCACAAAGAACCATATATCAGAGAGAGACCTCCCTTAGTACCTCTTCAGAAGAGAATGTCTCCACTGAGTGTCTATCCACCGGGGGAAACCCATGGGGTAGGTCTCTGAAGGCGGGCCCCATTTCCCTCTCCCTGGGCTAGTGCGTTTATGTAAAGGGAAATGTCTCCAGAGTCATAATAACAAGGGACTAGATGACAGTTATGTTTGACAAAATATGGGGACCACGGGAGGCCAATAGTGACCTTATTAAAAGAGGCCCCCAGAGCTTTCTTGTCCCTTCCTCCCTGTGAGGACACAGCAAGAAGACTAGACCCCCACCTGTGAACCAGAAAGCAGGCACCTAACAGACACTCAATTTGCCAGCACCTTGATCCTGGACGTCCCAGCCTCCAGAACTTGGGAAATAATTTCTGTTGTTTAGAAGCCACCCAGTCTATGAGATTCTATTAAAGCAGCCCAAGTAGACGAAGACACCTGGGAAAGCTTTTTAAAATGCCCTTGCCTGGGCCTTCTCCCAGAAAGTCTGATTTCATCACTTTTGGGTGGGGCCTGGGGATTGGTAATCTCCTTTTTTAACTCCAAAAGTGATTCTAAGGTGCAGCCAGGGATGAATATTTCTGTTCTAACGTTGTCAATCAGGGGATGGTGGAGAAGGGTGGTATGTTGAAATCAACGGGGGAGTTTACAGATTATATAACTGTGCCCCTTGCAGGGATTAGAAATAAACAGGGAGTCTAGGGAGAGAGTAAAGTGCTCGCAGTGCTCAGTTTGTCCCCTGGCTGTGACACTCTGGGCCACCGAGGATGGATGGCCCCTCAGAGCTCCCGACCACCCAGTCCCAAGATAGGAGGTCAGAGGTCTAGGGGGTGAGGTCACACAAATGGTGGTGCAGGGAGATCGAGGCCCAGGGCACTCGCTGAAGGGGGAAATATGACTGACTCAGAAGGTCCCCTCTGTGGTGTGGGGCTGTGTCTACTCAGAGGAGGAAAGGCTGCAAGTTCTAACTCCCACCAGGCACCAGACTTTTCTCCAAGCCATGTGTCCAAAGGGCTGCCTCTGCCTGAGAAATCACCTTCGCTGCAGTTTGCACAAAGGTTCCATATGAGCTAGTAGCCACCCAGTGCAGCTACAACTGTGATTGCCAGTTCCAATGTGGGCGGAGTTTCCCACAGCAAGCAATTCTCTGACACCTGGTGGGTGTCCTACAATTCAACTCAGTTCTGACACTACCTACGGGGAGAGATGGCGTCAGAGGTATTTCATGAGGTAAGGGTTCAGTTCCACAGGACGGTCCCCTCTCCCCAGCTGCAGACACCGGGTCACAAGTCCAGGCTGTCACCCGGGGTTCTGACAGACCAGCTACGGGTTAGAGTTTCCAGTGACCCCTCCTGGGGTTCAGTTCATTTGCTAGCGCGGTTCACAGAACTCAGGGAAACATTTTGCTCATTGGATCGCCAGTTTATTATAAAAGGAGAGAACCCAGGAACAGGCAGATGGAAGAGATGGATAGGACAGAGTGTAATAATGGAGACTTTATCCCTTAGCCGCGATTGGTCAACACTGGCCATTGGCCACTGATTCAACCTCCAGTCTCTCCCCTCCTTAGAGGTGGGGGGTGAGCTGAGGTTGAGCGGGGACCGAAATTTCCACACCCTTATCACAGGGCTGGTTCTCCTGATAACCAGCCCCCAACTTTAGGTAGTTCCCAGGAAAATCACCTCATTAGCATGACAAAAGACACCTTTGTGGCTCTCATCTCTTAAGAAATTCCAAGGGTTTCAGTAGTCCTGTGCCAGAAATTGGGCTGAAGGCCAAATATATATTTATTATAAATGACAGTATCACAGCGGCACCAAATTATGCACAGAAGCCTGATCAAACTGCTTGAGTTGCAGCACTTCAAACAATAGAGAAAAGTCAACCCAAGAGCATTGTGTTCCATCCAGATCTCTTCATTTGTGCAGGACACAGCCACGAACAGTGTCGAAGGCACTGACAAAGGTGTATCGTGATGCCCAAGGAGTGAAAATGGGGGGCACCGAGGGGGAGTCACCCCTCTGATGCCCGTGGTTTGCGTGTGGGGCGGAGAGCAGCCAGGGGACAGTGACTTGGTGGTGGAGAAGTGGAGACTATGTCTCCCATGGCCTGGGCCTCAGCTCTCACCAACCACACCTCATCCCCCTCTCCTTGCTCTCCGGCCCTCCAGCCTCCTTCCTCCCCGAGCACATCAAGCTCCTCTGGCTGGGCCATCGCTCCTGCTCTCCTCTTGGGTGGCTCACACTCTCACTTCATTCAGGTCTCTGCAGAGATGTCACCTCCCCTCCGTGAGAGATAGAATCCCCTGGCTTCTTGTCCACTAGTCCTTTTCCAGACAGCCATCACATGACACCGTGGCAGACACGCTTGTCCGACTCCTCGAATAGAATGGAAGCTCCCCGAGGGCAGGGATTTTGTGGGCCGTTTACTGCTGCACCTCAACACCCAGAACAGTGCCTCGCATCAAATATTTGTGAAATGAATGAACATTGAGTGGCCAGTTCAAACCAACAGCCGTTCGCTTATGTTCAGGGTATAGTCATCAGAAGATTCTCCCTGAAGAGCAGACACTCTGAAGTTCTCCCTTGTTGAAGAGTAACTTTCTCTCTCTGAGGAAGCCATGTTCTTCTGTTTATTTTTTAATGGTTATTTATTTTTGAGAGACACAGAGAGAGAGAGAGAGAGAGAGAGAGAGAGAGCATGAGCAGGGAAGGGGCAGAGAGAGAGACAGAGACACAGAATCCGGAGCAGGCTCCAGGTTCTGAACTGTCAGCACAGAGCCCGACACAGGGCTCAAACTCACAAGCCACGAGATCATGACCTGAGCTGAAGTCAGACACTTAAGTGACGGTGCCACCCAGGTGCCCCATGGAAACCATGTTCTTAGACCAAAGATGTACCCCCACTTCTGGAATTCAGAAGTGCATGGAAAGGCCAAGAAGACCTGAGACATATCTAGCCTGGCGACGTCAGCTAAATCAACCCTGGGGTATACAGAGTGCATGGAGAACGTGGGAGGAAATTTCCAGAGCTCTGCGGGTACATCTACTCTGTAACATGAAGTGTGCTTCCAGGAAAACCTACCACATATCGTTAGTGTCTGTAACTCGTTTCAGGGGTCAAGTCTCCTGTCTCTTGACCCATACCCTACAGGCAGGCATCAGTGTCTCATAATCCTTGTCGAGGAGGAATCGAGTTTTGCCCAGTTGGCTAACTGAGCGGTCAAGAAGCAATCACATCATTCCAAATGGAAGGTACTCTGGATGGCACCATTGCTCATGGTCCTCTCGAGTCTTGTCAAGCTTTGTTTTGTCAAAGTGAGGCCCATGGACTATCAGTATCAGCATCACATAGGAGCAGGACCTGACTCTCGCGAGGAAGAAACCAAAGAACCTGCCATTCCAACCAGCACTCGGGAAGTTGGACACACAATACTCCGAGAATAGCCATAAATGAATTAAAAATGTAATACATATGATACAATTCCCGTAAGCAGTGGGTGCAGTCCTATAACCAATAAAAATAGGTGGGACACATTGCGTGATTGCCCTTACGTGAGGCATCTAAAATAGTCCAACTCACGGAAGCAAAATAGAGTGACTGCCAGGCTGGGGGAGGAGGAAATGGGGAACTGCTAATTAGCAGGCATAAAATGTCAGTTATGCAAGGTGAAGAAGTTCTGGAGATGCACTGTGCAACATTGTACCTAATAACAATGCTGTATTGTCACCCAGTCTGTTAAGAGAGTAGATCTCGTATTAGTGTACTTACCACAGTAAGAAAACACAAAACACAAAAGAGGTAAGGGGTGCTGATTAGCCCTTACAGTTCCTGCCAAACCCAAGCCAAGCTGCTTCTGAGGCCAGATGTCCACTGGGACAGGCAGACAAAAGAGTGGAAACACCCTACTCTCATATACCCCTTACCGTCAGGGGAAAGCAGAGTGGCTCCCAACTGGTTACTTTTGTGAAGTGGCCAAGCGAGGTGTGAGGAGAGGCAGGGGTGGTGGGGACTGGCTGGCTGCCAGGGGCTCTGGGCTCCCACATTGGCTCATCTTCAGTATTGAGGGTATTAGTCACAGGGCCCAGAGGGTTAGCAGAAGTGGAAACTGGAGTGTCCCAGGGCCCTGGGCAGTGTTCCCGGAACCCACTGTATCCTAAGTTAATCCTACCCAGGTAATAACTGGGTACTTGCAGGCCTCCTTCTGTTGCTTTTAAAAAACATTTTTGAACATAAGCTGGTGTCACGAAGTTGGGCACATAGAAGAATATTAGTGAAGGTTAACCAAACTAAAGAGAGGATAATTTGCATTATTAGAACCAAATAAAGAGCCGGTGTTGTTATCTATGGGCCCCAGAATAAATGGGTAAGATTCTGAACAGGATCAAGCTGGAGTTACCTGCTCAGGGTCTCAGATCCACCTGTACACTTGGGTAAGTCAATGAGAGCTACCCCAGAAACACACACACACACACACACACACACACACACACACACACACGACAAGCTCCTATCCCGGGCACTCCTGTCCTCTGAATAGGTAAGAAACCTTTTGACACAAGACACGTACTGGCAAAGGATGTTAGGCTCCAATCTGACTTCACAGAGGAAATGGGGACAGAGATACCAGGGAATGAGAGAGGCTTTTATGATTTGTTAACATTTTCAAGACCACATAGCATCAAGTATAGCTGAGTTTAAGTGCAGGTTTGACTTACAGTTTACTTACGTGCCTGAAGATCCTCTCATGCTCTGCAACACTAAACAAATAACTCCAGTAGAACTCACCTGAAACACTAAGCCATTGCGTTCCACTCACCATGCAATTTTAATTGCAGAAATACACACACACACACACACACACACACACACATACACACCCTGAGATGCATCTCGGAATGATTGTATGATTATGTCATTGTTGGAGAAACGCAAAGAATTTGTTTGATGGTAATTTTGTTTGTTCTAAACGCTGATTGATGCCTCCCTCTTTGTTCTCAGTTTGACTCTGTGGCTGATATATCTGATGTGTCAAGCAATGTTACCCTAAAAAGTTACACCATGCACTTGGAGGTACCTCGTGTGCTGCGTGAATGCATGATCTTGTGCATGATGCGTTGACTACACAGTGAAAAGCAGGAACATTTCATTGATTGGAACAGCTAAATCAAACCTCAGATGCTTAGAGCAGCTAGATTTTCTTATGGCACATTCTAGGTTCTAATCACATAGTGCCTTTGTCTTTCTGATGTTAATACCAGACCTGATTTATTAATTTTTTAAATCATATTTTTATTTTTAATGTTTACTTACTTTTGAGAGAGCTATAGGGTGCAAGTGGGAAAGAGGCAGAGAGAAGAGACAGAATCCGAAATAGGCTCCAGGCTCTGTCAGCACCGAGTCAGACACTTAACCAAGTGAGCCACACAGGTGCCTGGTGATTTATTAATTACTAAATTTTTTTAATGTTTATTTTTTTAGAAGGGGAGAGTGGGGAGGGGCAGAGAGAAGGGGGACAGAGGATCCGAAGTGGGCTCTGCGCTGACTGCAGAGAGCCCAATGCAGGGCTCGACCTCGCGAACCGTGAGAGCATGACCTGAGCCGAAGTTGGATGCTTAACTGACTGAGCCACCCGGGCGCCCCACAGACCTATTTTGATGGCTGAGTCTTATAACAAATAGAACAATATGAATGAGAAGAGAGGGTGGGGAGGGTCCATTTTCCTACACAAATCCAGGGATTTTAAAATATAATCCAACTGTGTTCACTTGGCAGCCATAAGAGACCATTGTTAACTTTGCTCTGGGAAAAGCGGTGATCTCAAGACACAGGCTCAGTGGTGACACTCATGAAGGGGTTACTTTGTTAACCGAACCTCTATCTCCTTCACCTCACCACTTTGCAATGCAGCCAGCCCTTGTCTCCAGGAAACAAGAGCCAAAGCGTTAGCGCATGAATTCTGTAGGTGCTAAGAACACTGATGTCTAATACAACTATTAGTTTATCATCTCACCCTTACCAAAAACCCAGGGGCCACGGTATTCCAGACAAGCTGTTCTGTAGGAGGAAATGGAGTGTTCCCTTCATTGACAATGTGTGACACACATTTTCCGTCCCATTGCAAATCCATTTTCTTTAGACAGTAATCACCAACAGCAACTTTCTTTTCAGGGATTAGCTGATACCAAAATTCCCCGGTCTGGGACACCCATCAGTATCAGGAGCAACCGCAGCATATCCGTACTTCGGATCCCAAGTCAGAGTCAAATAAGCCACACTTATTCCCAAGGCTCTCTCCACCGCAGTGTCAGCCAACTCATGGACTTTCAGGACAAGAAAGTCTTGATCGATGACTCATTGTGGGAAACCATCATGGGCCACGATAGTGGATTGGTGAGTGGGTTTCCTTATCCAGAGCCTTTGATCAACCCCCCAAAAGAACATTGGTAAATGGATGGCGTGGAGCATCTTGTCTTCATTGAATGCTGCCTCCCAGCACTTTGCATCCCTCCGACCATTTGCCCAAGTATTTTATAATGACCTACTTATTAGTGTTACTAAAATTGTTTGATGAGCAGGGTAGAAACTTTGTCTCGTTCTTTTTGCAAACATCAGATGCTCAAAAAAATGAATTCATCAAGTAGGTGGAGAGACAAACAGGCTATACTCTATTAACTTGGGCAGAAGGTGACTGGGAACATTGGAACTGGTCTACAACAACCAAAAAAAAAAAAAAAAAAGTGCATCACCTTTTTCCTTTGGGTTTATGGTTAGAGGGGAAAATCTTTCTTTCAATAGGCTCAATGGTTCTTTTCCAAGAAACTCAGAAAATCATGATAAACAAAGGTATTACTGTTTATGAACTTCATCTTTCATAATTTCAGTCCAGTGGATACAAATAACTGACTCTTGGAAAGTTAACCTCATTAATATCTAATATTTTTTATAAGTCCCTAGTGGCTGAAATGGATAAAACCCTACAGTTTTTACCAACCATCAACCTTCTGCATTATGCCGACTACCTAGACATCTGCTGGAGAACTGTTCCTTTGGGGTAGTTAGCTAGGAAAGATCGCCAGCTAAGAACTCACCTGCTCTGCAGAGCAGACTGATTCGCTTCCATGTCTTCCAACCGTCTGTTTCTGCCTTTAGAGTCTTCCTCTCATCTAAGTACTCAATTTTCCTTCGCTGAAAAGTTGAGGACTTCCACAAAGACTTTCTTAAGTAATGGCAAGGAATAGGGCAAGTTTCCCGGTTCCAGGTTCTAATCACAATGAAAAATGCACAGTCTTGGCTTGTTCAGGACAATGATCTACAATGTGCATTTTAAAATTGTGGGCCTTGGGGTGCCTGGGTGGCGCAGTCGGTTAAGCGTCCGACTTCAGCCAGGTCACGATCTCGCGGTCCGTGAGTTCGAGCCCCGCGTCGGGCTCTGGGCTGATGGCTCAGAGCCTGGAGCCTGTTTCCGATTCTGTGTCTCCCTCTCTCTCTGCCCCTCCCCCGTTCATGCTCTGTCTCTCTCTGTCCCAAAAATAAATAAACGTTGAAAAAAAAAATTTAAAATTGTGGGCCTGCTTGATATTGTTATGACTCTCGAGTTCCATGATTCCATTCCAGATCTAAAGATTCTAAATGGCAGGAATAATTACATCAGGCTGAAACCTAAAGGAATTGTTAATTGATCATATCTGACATGGAAAAGGACAAGTTTATAGGGGACAACATAACATATAGAGGGCTAAGATGCATGTGTGTCCTTACCTAAGGATACACAGTGGTTTTTCGATGGAATTGGGATCTTAAAACCATCATTTGGTTACAGAAGCTCCATTCTTCACTGTTATGCTATATTGCCGGTTTTGCTTGCTTTTGACAGTACTAGCAATAGACAATATGCAAAGCAATTTAATGAAAATTTTCGAAGATGCAAAACCTGGAAAATAATCTGTTCGTTATAACCTTACAAACAATATTACTAGCCCTATTCAATAAATACAAAATACAGTAAGAGAGTGGGAAGCACAATAGCATGCATTGTCTCTTCTGCTTAGTTTGAATCAAATCTTCTTTTTAACGTTTGTTTATTTTTGAGAGAGAGAGAGAGAGAGAGAGCATAACCGAGAGAGGGGCAGAGAGAGAGGGAGTCACAGAATCTGAAGGAGGCTCCAGGCTCTGAGCACAGAGCCCGACGTGAGGCTCGAACTCACAAGCCATGAGATCGTGACCTGAGTTGAAGTCGGACGTTTAACCAACTGAGCCACCCAGATACCCCTGAACCAAATCTTAAGTATATAAATGTATATACATATGTGTGTGTGTGGATGTGTGTATAACATCCATGAATATAAATATAAAATAAAATATAATCTCCTCACTTGACAGATGAGGAAACTGAGGCTTAGAAAGTTAAAATACGGCACTTAATAACACTCAAATGACATTTTGGATTAGTCCGTAGTTCATGTGTACATGTGATCCTTTCAATTAGGTAAACTTAAGGCAGGACAATCTCAAACCATGCCTTAAGGATTTGAGCATAATACTAGCCTTTAACAAAATACTTACAGAGTACTTTTTATACTAAATCGATACCACTATCAATCAATGGCAAATACTACTGATAGCGAATGTCCTAACTCTGATGACTGGCTTATTTTTCAGTATGTAGATGAAGAGGACCTGATGAATGCCATCAAGGGTTTCAGCTCTGTGACTAAGGAACACACCACGTTCACCGACACCCACCTGTGAAGGATGGAAACTTGCAAGACATAAAGCTGAAAGGCGGGCCCCATGCCCCGTCCCCGCTGGGTTATCACGGACAGACTCACTGTATACGCCAGAAAGAGTCATTGCTGGTTATTCTGTAATCCTTTAGAAAACCAAACAAAAACAAGGCTTATTTTTGAAGTTGTTCTTCTGTGATAGAGGTCTGTTTTTCAGGTGGTCTGAAATAAGGGGTACCATCGATATGAAAAAACTTATTTTGCTCTACTTACTTTGAGGAAGCTAAACGAGCCTGTGATTTTCACTTGGCCCAGACAGTGACTCCATTGGTTAAGTGGATAATCAGGGACAATTTCAAATCGGCCCACGGTCGTTACAAGTGAGAAACTAAGCAGTTCTTCTGAGAGGACGTCACTGCTGCTCCTTTCAATCCTTTATTCCCATGAAGTGACACGATCCTGGAAGAAACAGCAATTCTAATGATCACAGCTACAAAATAAAATCCCAGTTTCAGGCCAAGCTGAATCAGTTAGAGAAAAACAGACTGCAGTGGTGGATACACACTGAGAGGAAGGTTCAATGTAATTAGTGTTTAATGCTAAGTACTCACCAAACGTAGTTTTTTTTTAAAAAAGTACACACCAAATTTTGGCAGAGCACCACATAAACTTACAAATCTGTTCTTGCATTTATGAATCTTCTGAAAGTCTAAGGACTAAAGAACTATTTCCCACATATTTTATATAGTTTTGAAACTCCAATCAATACTTTCCATACAATCCTGTCAATTGCATCCCCAGGCATACTGACATCGTCAGCTTTGCACCTTTCACATGGAAACCACTGTTCTATTTGCAACATTTAATTAGCCTGTAGAATTTAAAAAGAAGTTTCGTGCTCCTCCCAGCTTTGGAAGTGTTTCACTTAACATTTGTATGTAGACACAAGATGATACATGAGCATATATGTCATATGTATATACGCGTATGTGTCTATTACTCCGTACTATAGCCCTTCATTTCGGAGAACTCACTATTTTAGCCCTAGAATCACCAACAGCAGATGATATTCCCCAGTACCAATTGCCATGGGTCAACAGCTTCTGGCATCTGCTCTAGTTGGAGCACGAAGTCATTGGTGAAAGTCCTAGACCAAGAAACATTTTTTTCCAAGTCATCAACATTAAATTAAAGGTATTTGTTCTTCGTGGAAAACACTAAAAAATACTGTCTTTCTTATTCTTAAAAGAGCTATGTAATGATTCCGGAAAGTTATTTTGTGTCTATAGGTCGCATACACAATTGTCAGACATTATTTTGTGAGTTAATCCAGAGGTAGGTGGATTTTCCCAAGGCTAAAGTGGCAAAAATTTATAACATAAGGGATACCCTTGTTCTGCCTCAAGTCAGATTGTGGACTTTGGGGGTACTGAGGCTTTAACTCAGTCTGTGGAAGAACAGATCCTCAGACTGACCAACTCCTGACAAATCTTGCCAACTCTAAGTGTCAAAAGCACAGGCCAGTGTTAAACAGCACTTCTGCTCCCTCGTGAGAACTACTGTAAGCAGACAAATCTGCAACAATTGTGCACCCTTGCAGTGGATGTACAAATTATAAGATTCTTTTCTTTAACCTTTTTTTTTTTTTTTTTTTTTTTAACTTTCTAAAATGGAAACACAGGATTGGCTAGTTTACTGGTTTTAATTGCATTTGATGATTCCGGGTCAAGTGGTTGTTTAAAGCTGGCCCAAGTGAGCCTCAACCAAGGTTGAGTTTCTGATCACATGAGCTACTTCAGGTACATAGGGAAGAAGAGCTCTTCTCCAGTTGTGAAGTTGCACTCTATCCTTGGTCTACTCTTCTGCAAATGTAATTTGGTGGATTTACATTGAGCTCTTCCCCATTTTTGAAAAATTAACCAGATACCTTTATCACAGTTTAAAATTCGACACGAATAGAGAACTGCAGGGCATTTTTATATTAAATCATTATCCATTTAATCTAATTAGACATTTAGCTATTACATGAATTCATTTAGCTGAAACATTTACATTTTGATCCCATAGCTTGGAATGGACAGAAGCCTGTATGGCTCCCAC
Source organism: Lynx canadensis (assembly GCF_007474595.2). Lineage (NCBI taxonomy): Eukaryota > Metazoa > Chordata > Mammalia > Carnivora > Felidae > Lynx > Lynx canadensis. Next base: position 53,065,424 of record NC_044319.2, on the reverse strand, counting down.
CAAGAACACTGCCCCCTGCAACATTCTAAACCTTACTTTCACGTTGTTCAGAGAAGCAGCCCAAGATTTTGTTATTTTAAGGCGTATTGTGGGCCAACTTTCATTTCACAGTGTAGACTCATCCCTAGAGATTGATTCAATTGTCTGCCATGAGGCTAAGTCATCAGTATTTTTAATGTTTTTGAGAGACAGGCAGAGCGCAGGGCGGGGGGGGGGCGGGGGGGGAAGCGGCTGCAGAGAGAGAAGGAGACAGTATCTGAAACAGGCTCCATCCAGGCTCTGAGATGTCAGCACAAGAGCCTGACGCGGGGCTGGAACTCGTGAATTGCGAGATCATGAACTGAGCCGAAGTTAGTTGCTTAAACTGAGCCACCCCTGAGGCATCAGTACTTTAGAAAGCTTTCCAGTGTTCTAGTTTGAAAGCCAGTGATGTAAAGCCACCTGGAAGAACTCATGCGGCTGGCGCTATGCACAGGGACTATATTCCTTGGCACACCGTTTCTCCTTTAGAGCGAACAATGACCAGTTCTTTATGGATCCCTTTAAATAGGTTCTAAATCTCCTGAACTCAGGTCTTACCACTAGTACAGGCCACATTCTCGGGTTCAGAACTACGGTTATTCCTAATACTAACTCTTTGCTAAGAGTCTGTAGCTATATTTATAAGCTCTATTAAAAATTGTATTTATAGATGATCTGTTGTCATTTCCACTAAATGGAAAACCTAAATATGTCAGTGTATCTTATGCTGATCCAAAAATCATGTTAACATCAATATAATTCAACTTGAACAACCTGTAAATAAAACATAGGCCAGATGGAATAATTCGGTGATAAGGAACTTAATTATATCACGAGTAGTTTATTTCCATCGCACAGATATCATGTAAACTTGTCTAAAAGTTGGTTTGCTTAATTTTAAAAAGTAAACCAAGTTTATTAGTGAAAAAAACCACTCTAACAGCTCTGAGTTATATTTACAACTAACACATAAATAACAATGATAAAGTTGAACCCATTTAAGAAAACAAGATGCTCCGTATAATCTCAACTCCTGATTGTACATTAGAATTAACTGTGGTACTTTTCCCAAAGCAAGAGTCCCCCCACCAGATTGGAGGGAGGCCTGGGCAGGTGTACACGTATAACCTGAGGTCATCCCGGTGTATAAGCCTAGATGAGAAAGCCAGACAAGACCACAGGCTCCTGAAACAGGCAGCACGGGTTCAAAGTTGGCTCAGTAGCTCACAAGCTTTGTGGCGGTTATTTCTCCTCAGTGGTCTCCTCTACGAAATGAGGACAGCAATCCTACCCAACCGGTATGATGGCACTTCTGAGTACTGCTTTGAAGTACAGAATTACTTGAAATACTCTCATCATGAGAATTAGAATTGTTCTCATTTGTCATTGAACACAAAGTATATAGACTCATCTCAATTTTTTTTTCCTTTGGGTCACAAAAACCATAATGAGGTAGGTACAAGGAAAACACGCATAGCAGGGGTCATCTGCTCAAGGTCACAAAGTTAAGTGTCAGAAGACCCAAAACCCATGTCCTAACATGAAGGTTCAAATTCCCGTAAGTGAAAGAGATCAAAAAGATCTGACTCATAGTATACTGCAACCCGTGGTATAGTGAGTTGCCTATTTATGGGATTTTACTATAGAATAGTCTCCCCTACCCCCCCCCCCGGCCTTTTTTAAAATTTTTAACATTTATTTATTTTTGAGAGACACAGCATGAGCAGGAGAGGGGCAGAGAGAGAGGGAGACACAGAATCTGAAGCAGGCTCCAGGCTCTGAGCTCTCAGCAGAGCCTGACACCGGCCTCGAGCTCACAAACTGCAAGATCACGACCTGAGCTGGAGTCAGATGCTTAATGGACTGAGCCACCCAGGCGCCCCCACCCCTGGCCTTTTGTTAATGGAAAAGGCTGGGTAAATCCTCAAAAATTTTTCTTTCATTTTCTCACTTGCCCCCACAACTTTTACAGGACAGTGATAATGAGAAAGAAGGGTATGGAGAGAATTACAAATCCTTGGTAATATGGAAATTATGCTCGGCCAAACATTTTTCCTCCACGATAACGTACATTAGCTTCCACGCATGTTCCCTCCCCCTTTCTTACTGCAGGAAGAAGACATGAACAACCACATGCAGGTGTACTTCAAACAGGCCTTCTATTCCCTAAATAACCAAGAACGCATAGTCTTATTTAATCGTTTTTATTAGACTTAATTGATAAATAAATACAAGAGAACTGTTGTGAAATCACGAGCAATAAACTTTAAAGAATTTATTTCAGCTTCACTCACTTGTATTTCTTGGAATGAGAATATATACATTATTCATCAATAAATGCTTAATGCTTTAAATTTACAATTACCCTATATGCAGAAACTTGAAAATGATGCCAATTAAAAGAAAAAAGTACAAAAATTTGTCTTTTGTTCTTACAATTCAAAGTATATTTTAAAATAATACTTTTACAGCAGCCAAAACCTTTAACCAAAAATGAGAACTGCGATTTCATAAGCTTAACAAAATGGCCACATTCTAACTTGATTATCTTTGTTATTAACAGTGGGGGAAAAATACGGTGTATCCTAAATAAAACAAGGCAGGCTAACAACTAGTACAGCTTCCCTTCTGGGCACTCAAAAGCTCGATCCTGGATTATTATTTTTACTTCACCTGTTCAAACACAGACAACTGCTCCAACTTTAAAGGAAGTTTAAATGGATGTTCGGTATTTAACATGGATGATGCTTGGTAAAACTTAAGAACTCCAAAAATGAGAATCAGATAATGACCCACAATTTAAAAAAAAATACCCTAAGGGACTGACTACTATAGTGTTATCTGGTGTTCAACATCAATAGTGTTTTTTGAATTAGGTGATATTTTTTCACAAACATAGCACCTCATTAAATATCTGGTAAACACTTGGCAATCACAATAAGTGTTGGGAGACTAAATTCCAAAGAGAATTAACGTGATTCGCGTAACATAACATTGCAAGACAAATCTCAAGCAATATCAAGGTTAGGAACGCACTGTTGGTCCCCGTGCCCTCAAAGGATGCTCACCTATCGTGGGCACTATCTTAGTAAGACTCGGTACTTTGCTTCCAAAATCTGGAGAATAACGAAATATTGACATGGACTCTTGCTTTTTTTTTTTTTTTTTTTTTTTTTACAAACAATCTGTTAAATGTACTTGTAAAACTAAAAAAACTTTCCAAAAGGTCAAAAGAGATATAATTATTTTCTCTCCTTACTCCAGGTAATTCTGTTTAAAAAGATATTGAATGAACTCCAGTTTTAATTTGCAAAGTTTTGGTGTAAAAGCTAATGTACTGAAATCCAGTAAAGTGTTCAACTTTTGTCTAAATTAACAAAACTACTATTCATTTTGGTGAGTTCTCACAAGCTGTACTCTTGACCTGAGGAATCACTCTTTTTGTGCCGAGGAGACGGAGTGGTCTTTGTAGGAGACGGGGACGCAGTACCAGGTGAGTCAGTTCCTCCATCGGAAGTACTTGGTGATGATGCCAGATACGGAACTTTCTTTCTTCCAAGGAATCCTCCTCCTTCAAATCCCCCTTTCTTCCTTAACTCCATTTTATTTTCATTTTCTTCTTCTGATGACCTTTTCTTAGATTCCAGACCTTCAGCTACTTTATGCACTTCCAATCCACTATCTGATTCTCTCAAACTTTTTACTTCTGTTCCTGGAGACTTTCTCTCCGATACACTACATTCCCCCGTTGCCCGCTTTACTTCGGCTTGTACTGGACCCAAGTTACCATTTTCAGGGACGACTCGTTCTACATTTCTGTTCAAATTAACAGTCTGGAAGTCCCTATAACTGTGAAAGCTCTCAGTCCTCCTTGCTCTTGCTAACAAAGGACTCTCTCTGTAAGGCCTCATGGAACCATAAGTAGCTGCTTCGTGGACAGTCTCATGGTGCTGGAGCTGAAGGCTGAAATACAGGTTTTATAAAAGATTACAGTTCAGAAAAAATTACAGTTCAGATTACTTTCTGGGATTTTTCAGAGGCACATCTCATTAACTAAACTACAATGAAAAGGTATTATTTAAATATATAAAGAATGCATATCCTCATTTCTATATATAAAAATTCACTTAAGTACTCTATATATTATGGATTAGTGTGTGTGTAGGTGTGTGTATGCTTATCAAATCACCAATGCAAATAATAACATACATATATTCAGTGAATCTGAATTTCTGAATAGCTGAAAAACGCTGGGGGAGGAAAAAAAAAAACCTTTCAAACCAATATGGAACCAATATAATTTAGTCTTTGGTCCTGAATCCAAATTTTGGAATTTTTAAAAATGTGGTAACCAGAAGACATACAATGCTCCTGTATCGGAAGTACAGAATAACCAAACATAAGCTTACACAGATGATGTAATCGCTTCAATTAATATCTCCCTGAGGCAACAGGAAAAAAAAATCCACACACTATTCGAGGTGACATGTGTTTTTTCCATCTCCTTTGAATGAACTCTTGATCACATAATAGGCAACCAAACTGGCAGCAATTCACAAAGTAAGTTAAAAAGAAAAAATGGTTTTTAAATTTTTAAAGTTTATGTATTTATTTTTGAGAAAGAGAGAGAGAGAGAGAGAGAGAGAGAGAGAGAGAGAGAGAGAGAGAATCCCAAGCAGGTTCCATGCTGTCGGCACAGAGCCCAATTCACAGCTCGAACTCACCAACTGTGAGATCATGACCTGAGTGGAAATCAAGAGTTGGCCACTTAACCGACTAAGCCCCCAGATGCTCTGGAAAAAATGTTCTTCTATAAAAAGAGCCAGATATGCTTATAGATGAGAAATTTAGTAAAATGTTTTTAAAAAAACTGAGTCAACAAAGTCAGAATTAAAAATGTGCCTTGAAAAATGATTCTTTCAACTACTATGTGATTACAGTATCTCAGCCAATTTTCCCAAAAGCAATCAATTCAACTTATAAATACAATTTACGACTCTTTAACCTACCTAGAATTTGATTCACGGAGACGGCTGTGCTGAACCACAGAAGTTGCTGGACTGATGTTAGGAGTAGCACAGCGAGATGTGCTCAGGTCACACTGATCCAGTAATTTGAGTAGCTCTTCTTCAGTCGGACCACCTACATCTTAGGAAAACACACGCTCATTTTATCATCACTTCTGTCAAAAGCGTATTACCCTGCGGACAAACAACTTCCCACATGGAACCTACCCTTCTCTTCACTTTTGCTAACCATATCCATCGCCGTGGTCAGATCCCACATCTGAATGCTGCCATTTGTATGGCCTGTGAATAGGTAGCGCCTTGGCCTTGAGCCCATCCTACTGGATCCCTCACATTCTCTCACTGTAAATGAGGATATTGTTGTACAGTCAACAGCCTGGATCTCACAGATTCTGCAAAAAATATTGTATAGTTGTAAACCACGGGGGGCAAGTAACACGTTGCAATTCAGATTTTTGAAATTGCTTATTAGCAAATTAGAGCTGACTATTCTATGTATTTAAAACAGATCTAAAAAGTTCAAGGCAAGTCAACAGAAATAAGATTCAAGCCTTGTTTCTTTGAGTCTATAGAAAAGGCTGTTATAAAACAACATATTTAAATAATTATGAAATAAAGCAAATCATTTAAGTCAACCTTAAAAACAGAAAGAACCTTGATGGGAACTAATTCTTGAAAAGGAAGTTATAAACTAAAAAGGCAGAAACAAGAGCAAGTAGTCATGATACTGGAAAAGATCTTGAGAAATCATTAAAAATGTATGTGGAAATTCAAGTCTGAAACCAGAAAAAAAAAATGTACAGGTGTATGGAGAGGTCTAAGTAGTATCCTCCATTAAGATAAGATTCTTAACTTTTTTAAAGGATTTTTATAACTATTTCACTGATTTTCATAAAGGACAAAAGGACCTAGAAAGAGCAATTATCACTTACATTTGACAAATAAAACAAACAAGGAATAATGTCAGCAAATGATTTGTCAAAATCGTGTAAAAGTTGACTGCCTTATGCTTGACTGAATTATTTACCCCAGACTACTTCAAAACAAAGAGGCTTATTGAATGAATGAATGAATGAATGTATGAATAAGTAAATAAATAGTACCAGGCAAATGCAAAGTCAAAAAGTAAAGGAGGGGTGCCTGGGTGGCTCAGTGGGTTGAGCATCTGGCTTCGGCTCAGGTCATGATCTCACCGTTGGTGAGTTCAAGCCCCGCGTCGGGCTCTGTGCTGACAGCTCAGAGCCCGGAGCCTGCTTCAGATTCTGTGGCCCCCTCTCTCTCTGCCCTACCCCTGCTTGTGCTCTGTCTCTGTCTTTCAAAAATGAATAAACATAATAAAACAATTTTTTTTTTTAAATAAAGGAGGAAGGGGAAATACCATACTTATCAGTGTGGGAAACACAGAATATGAAGCATAGCTGAGCCTCCTGGCAAGCATGGATAAAATGATGAGGGGAGAAGGGTTAATTACTGGACATCCACATATAGTGATAGAAGCTATCCTACTCTCATTCCCAACCAAAGGGAAAAACTTTCAATATTTTACCACTGTGTATAAAGTTTATTATAATTTGTTCTGTAGGCATTATTTATCAGATTAAAAAATCTGTCCTTTATTTTAAGCACTAAGATTCTTTTTTTTAACCATAAATGGGTGTGAAACTGTGAAATGTTTTTTCCTCTTAACATAGTGAATTTACATTTTTAGTAATACCTATAAATTGATATAAAATATTTTTAAAATCTAAATTGCTGTTCACATTTAAAACCCAATAAATCAAAATAAAATGACACAATATAAACCTACGTGCTTGAAAACAAACATGATTTTGCTTTTTGTTTTTCCTGTGGGCTAGATTCCTTAGGATTGCTTCTTCCTTTAAATGCTGACAAGGTTTTTTCCCTGCCCACTTTCAATAAAACTTTTTCATTTCACTTCTCAGTATTAGGAAACTGAACGACTTTTACTTTTTAATTTATTTTTTTAATTTTTTTTAACGTTTATTTATTTTTGAGACAGAGAGACAGAGCATGAACGGGGGAGCGTCAGAGAGAGAGGGAGACACAGAATCTGAAACAGGCTCCATGCTCCGAGCTGTCAGCACAGAGCCTGACGCGGGGCTCGAACTCACGGACTGCGAGATCATGACCTGAGCTGAAGTTGGACGCTTAACCGACTGAGCCACCCAGGCGCCCCGAAACTGAACGACTTTTAAACAAAAGCTTTACTTAGCATTAGCCTCATAAAGGGATTTTTTTTTTTTAATGCTTATATATTTATTTTGAGACAGAAAGCGGGAGCAGGGGAATGGCAGAAAGAGAGGGAGAAAGAGAATCCCAAGCAGGCTCTGTGCTGTCAGTGCAGAGCCCCATGATGGGGCTCGAACTCACCAACTGTGAGATCATACCTAAGCCAGATCAAGAGTCAGATGCTTAACCTACTGAGCCACCAGGCACCCCATAAAGGGTTGATTTTGTATTTAATTCTACAAAGTATTTTTTTAAATTTTTTTAAACATTTATTTATTGTTGAGACAGAGAGCATGAGCAGGGAGGGACAGAGAGAGAGGGAAACACAGAATACGAAGCAGGTTCTAGTCTCTGAGCTATCAGCACAGAGACTGACTCAGGGCTCGAAATCAACGAACCGCGAGATCCTGACCTGAGCCGAAGTCGGACACTTAACCAACTAAGCCACCCAGGTGCCCCCAAAGTAATTTCTCATTATTTTTATAAATATAACTCTTCCTGTGGAATCGTGAATTTAAAAATTATAAAATTTGTTCTGTCATGCAGAGACTGTAGATGATAACACACTGCCACTGTTTAACCTAACAGAGGAGGGAGGACATTAGAATTGAACAAGGATATGAAACACATTGTCAGAGGCTGTTATGCAGCAGTTTTAATACATGTTTGACGGCACCTTCACTAATATGCAGAGAAAATGATGAATCATGGTGATTTATAACATTTCTCAAGATAATAATCTGATCTCTAACTACATTACAGGCTTCTAATACATTTTCTTAAAAAGAAAAAGGTAACAAAAGTGGTTTAGTACTTAAAAATCATTCTCTAGAATCAACTCATTTAACACTTGCTGATGACTATATGCAATGAACTTTGATGGAAAAAAAATTTATCATCTCCAAGAGTTTGTTCATTAACATATTAGGAAATGAGAAACCACATGCTGAAGGGGAACAAGAGCAGTAGCATTAGTAACATTAGTATGAAAATCCATAACCTTCTTAATGACTACTAGGTATGAATTCCACCTTTTTCACTTGTTTGGCATGCAAAAAAATTTGTTTTTATAGAAGAGAAATGTACACGTCAATCTGTTTGAGGTTTGAGGCTATATATAGTAATTTAAAAGAAGTACAATTTCACTCAAATGTTAAAAGGGGAAACTAATTTCTATTGGGCATCTGTTACAGTCTGGAACCACGAAAGATATTTCATGTTTTTAACTCATTTTATCTTAATGACATCCTTCCAAGGTAGTTGAACCTTATTTTATAAAGAAACTGGGGGCTCAGAGAAACAAAGTAACAAGTTGAATTTATGCAGCTAATAAGAGGAAGTGCCAAAATCAGAATTTAACTCAGCTGTCTGCCATCAAATTCATGGGTTCTTATTGTTATATCACCCATCCACAGTCTTCTTAACTGTCCACAGGATCAGTGAAAAACCTTAAAAAAATCCTAGAAGATTAAGTACTAAATATACTGTCTTAATTTTAAGCTAAAAAGATCCAAGGTAATGACTAGACTTCTTTTTTCAACAATTTGCTTCTGGTAGTACTTTTTATCAGTATGTCAAATTACATGGTTTTTTTTCTTTTTTTTAAGACAAAAGTGACTTCTGAATACAAATAAAGTTTTACCTTTTCCCAGTAGATGAGAGTCTTACAAACAGTTTGTTGGTGATGGGAACAACTTTCTGGATAAACACCTGTTGATCATCTCGTTCTCCAAAAGGCCCTTGGGTCAAAAAACAGACAATGTCAAAAGAAGTTAACTGAAATCCATTGGTTTCACTGAACAACAGAAATGTCAATACCAAAAAAAAAGAAAAAAAAAAAAAAAAAAAAGCATTTTTCACACCTGTCAACACCTGGCCTTATAGTCCACATCCCAGTCAGACAGAAAGTGCAGTGCTGCACATACTCCAACTTGCAATAAACATTTTTTAAAGAAATATATAATATTTCAAATTCTATTTTATGCACTCAGCCTATTAAAGCTGAAGGCATTAATGTGCTGAAGACTATACATTTACAGCACTAGTACAAGACCTGTTAAAATACAGGTTCTACATCTATCATCTTTGAGAATGTGTGCCATTTCTTATAACTTCAGAAAAAGTACACATAAATAAAATTAGTTCATGTATGGACTTTACTCTTTCTTGAAGAACCAAATGCAGAATCTTAAGAAATAAAGGGTGACTTCATTAAATAGAATTTAATTGGGCGCCTGGGTGGCTCAGTCGTTGAGCATCCAACTTCGGCACAGGTCCTGATCTCATGACTTGTGAGTTCGCTGGCTTCAGATTCTGTGTCCCTCTTGTGCTCTGCCCCTCTCCCGCTCATGCTGTGTGTGTCTCTCTCTCAATAGTAAACATTAAAATAATAAATAAACAGAATTTAATTAACTAGAAGAAGCCTGTTGTATCCCACAAGGTTTTCAATGTAAAAAGATTCTTGTACCCCAATGTTTATAGCAGCACTTTCAACAATAGCCAAATTATGGAAAGAGCCTAAATGTCCATCAACTGACGAATGCATAAAGATGTGGTTTATATATATACAATGGAATACTACTTAGCAATGAGAAAGAATGAAATCTGGCCACTTGCAGCAATGTGTATAGAACTAGAGAGTGTTATGCTAAGTGAAATAAGTCAGGCAGAGAGAGACAGATACCATATGTTTTCACTCATAGGTGGATCCTGAGAAACTTAACAGAAGACGATGGGGGAAGGGAAGGGGAAAAAAAAAAGTTACAGAGAGGGAGGCTGGCAAACCATAAGAGACTCTTAAATACAGAGGACAAACTGAGGGTTGACGGGGGCTGGGGGAGAGGGGAAAGTGGGTGATGGGCACTGAGGAGGGCACCTGTTGGGATGAGCACTGGGTGTTGTATGGAAACCAATTTGACAATAAATTATATTTAATATAAAAATAAATACATAAATGCTAAAAAAAATAAAAAATAAAAAGAAAGATTCGATTATTTTTATTTTATTGTACCTGGCAAAGCAGGTATATGGCTCATATATTTTAGAAAGATTCTGAACATTATAAAAAATGTGTTTCATGAAAAATTAAAAAAAATTCTAGCAGTTCTTGTTTCTCATCATACTCATTAGCTAAAATAATACCAACTCACTGTTCACAAATGTATGTGATATAGGATACAATTTCATCTTAAGTGAATCATACCTAATTAATAAATGCAACAATAACACCTTTATCAGTTAGCAAATACATTATGGTTACTATGTGCCACAGTAAACGCTCTGCACGTAACTCATTTTAATCATCATACATAAGGGATACACTATTATGATCTCCATTTTACAGATAAGAAAACTAAGGCACCAAGAGATTAGTTAACCAAAGATCTCAGAGGTCCTACCTAATGGAACTGGAGTTCAAATCCAAGATGTCTGGCTCTTCACTAAGCTACGCACTTGCTCAGTTAGTGGACAATTTTCTCAAGTCTAATTCTATTGAGATGAAATGAGAGTCCTCATTCAATAACCCGTAACCAAAGTCAAAATAGTGATGATGGATAAAAACTAGAAATAAGGATTCTGGGACCGTATCTTCTCTCCCCTCAAACTATCGTCATGTGAGATGCTCACGTAGCTTAACTCTTTGTACCTCAATTATCCACACCTCCCTTCCTTAAAGTTTCTCCAACTCCTCTCCCCAAATTGGCTCCTTTCTTTCAGAACATAAATATCCTCAGGTCTCTCCTATCTTCAATGGGGAAGAAGAGAGTAGGGAGTCAGAAAGATGGCCTTTGAACCTTTTGCTTTCTAACTAGATCCATTATTTCTTTCTTTCACGGTTGCCTCCAGTATTTATTCAATTGACCACTGCAATTTAGATTCCACCCATACAAAGAAGCCTACAGACACTGGACTTTCTATTCTGTTCCACTATCCTGAATGTCTCTTAAGAAATTTTTTTTATGAGAACTATAAAGGAAAAAAAAAAATCTCCCTGCCCTCTTTCAAACAGTTTACAAGGCTGTTGTAATTTCCAGGGCTGTTTCTAAACATCTTTTCTTTCATATTATACATGTCCTCCCTGATCTGACCTCTGCCTATCCACTCAGTCTCATGCCCTACTATTCTCACCCACATACCACCAATTAATGACTTTTCTGACATTTTCCAAATTTGCCAGGTAAGACTTCAACCCTTATCCATCCTTCATGTCTCAGTTCAAACACTGAGACCTCTACTAAGTGTTCTCTGAATGTCAGTTTCCACCAGTGTAAGTGGGGAATAATATCTTCCTCATACAACTATCAAGAAAATTAAATGAGACTGTATGTCACGATTACCCAACAAGCAGACTAGAACTATCTCCCCTTGGTGTTTTTGCCCCATGAGATTGTTTGCTTTTTGTTTCTACTGGTCACCACACTGTGACTGGAGGTTCACCACAGTTTTTTTGTTTTGTTTTTTTTCTTAAGATTCCTAATGCTTGGAGCAAAGGTACTCAATAAAATTCTGTGGACGCTACAACTCAAACCTGCACAATGTTACTGTCAATTAATTGTATCTCAATAAAACAAGCAAGACATTTGTTGAGATAAAACTAAACTTACAGTGCCTAGATCACAGAGAAAACTGGGTCACAGAGCAATTGTTAAAATCAACAAAGCTGAGTGTTTCTTTTTCCAAAAATACTAAGACAGTCATACTATAATTCTCATAAATAGCTTGTATTTTTTAAAGATAACTTTTAAAATCTTTACTGTGAGAGCATATTCTGGCTGAACATACATTTAAATGTTTCACATAAAACAATTCTAATAAAACAACTCTAATGTACTCCTTTCTATCAGTGCTATAATTCCTGCTTATATAAAAAAAAAATGATCAGAAAGGCACATGGGTTAATGAACAGGTCCCATAGAACTATTATATACAGTGAAGATACAACGTACAGAATCTTCCAAAGAGACAATGATATGTCTCTGTGAAGACTGCACATATGTTTGTATGTGTGAGTATCCACATGCGCACGTGTCATATGGTATATAGAGGGACAAGTCAAATCAACTTTATATACTTTTTTGCTGAAATCAGAGCGTATCAATGGAGATATGCTTATTATTTCCCGATGGCCATTGCAATGCCATCAAAACAACTATTAGCACATAACACCACCAGCCCTGCTCTAGCTTCAACTTTTATTTTCAGGGGCACCTGGGTGGCTCAGTCAGTTAAGCATCTGACTTTGGCCTAGGTCATGATTTGCAGTTCTTGAGTTCAAGTCCCGCATTGGGCTCTGTGCTGACAGCTCAAAGCCTGGGGCCCTTCTTTTCAGATTCTGTGTCTCCCTCTCTCTTCCCCTCCCCCACTCACGCTCTATCTCTCTCTCTCGTGCTCTCAAAAATAAATATTAAAAAAAAATTATTTTCAGATTATTAGCAATAAAAGAAAACAACCTTCATGTTTCAAATGTGCACAGCTATCATGGCTTTTAATCATAAACAAAAGTGGTTAGCATTTGGAGATATTATTTAAAAAAGGAAATGATAAATAGATGAAAATTTGCTCAACTTTTTAAACAAAAAATATGCTACAGTTGGTGAATTTATAGAACTAAATAAGAAAACACACTAAATTTCTGTTTTAAATGAGTTTCAAAATTGAAGTGAAAACTTCTATTTGAAACTCATTTTTAGGTTTCTCTTTACAGTTAGCATACTACTTTTGCATTGCCCACAAAGTATTTGAAAGTGCCCCCAAATTATCCAGCCCACCTATGTCGTTTCCAGAGGAATAGCTTCCATGACTTTCTGTCTCCTCCAGAGACAGTATCTTGAATGATGCTAAAGGAGTAGAACCTGGCTGAGTAGAGATCATTCCTCTGAATCGTGTTACTGTCCATGTCCGGACATGATTATTATCTGCACACACTAGGAAAGAGAACATAAAAAAAGTTGTTAAATATAGATTATATGAGCTCCAACAGGGGCGCCTGGGTGGCTCAGTTGGTTAAGCGTCCGATTTCAGCTCAGGTCATGATCTCACAGTCCGTGAGTTCAAGCCCCGCGTCGGGCTCTGGGCTGACAGCTCAGAGCCTGGAGCCTTCTTCAGATTCTGTGTCTCCCTCTCTCTCTGCCCCTCCCCTGCTCATGCTGTGTGTGTCTCTCTCTCAAAAATAAATAAAAACATTAAAAAAAACTAAAAAAAAAAAAAAGAGCACCAACAACATCACCTTTTTTGTGTGTAACTTTTTAAACTGTGATCTATATTAAATAGATCATAGCACGTTTTGAGTGGCAAATGACGTATTTTATCCTAAAATTACACTTAATCTGTACCCGGCCAACAAAAATGAAAGAACTGAATATAATTTACCTTGAGGCAAACATAAGGTATGTAAGTAAATCTATGGGTCCTTACAAAAGTAGCATGTAAAGTATAATTGGAGGAAATGTTTAAAAAAAAAAATGCATGCAAGATAAAAGATGCTATTATTCTGTTCTGTGACTAAACTACAGAGTAAATGAGTTACCCAGCCTATTTTTCTTCAACCATAGAAACTGCTTCTGCTTATGTTACTTAAACATAAACAACCTAGATCAGGAGTTACTGAAAATTTATGGACACAAATTACATTTGTCAAAAAGCTTGTATCACCTACTCATAGTTATATTAAAGAAAATTAAGATAAAGTTAAGAACTATTTTATAGTTGCATTTAAGAAACATACTCCAGGGGCGCCTGGGTGGCGCAGTCGGTTGGGCGTCCGACTTCAGCCAGGTCACGATTTCGCGGTCCGTGAGTTCGAGCCCCGCGTCAGGCTCTGGGCTGATGGCTCAGAGCCTGGAGCCTGTTTCCGATTCTATGTCTCCCTCTCTCTCTGCCCCTCCCCCATTCATGCTCTGTCTCTCTCTGTCCCAAAAATAAATAAAAACGTTGGAAAAAAAAAAATTTAAGAAACATACTCCAATTAGGTTTTTTTTTAATGTAAATAATATTAAGTGGATACATATTAAGGTATTTCCTACCAAGTACCCTACCTATTGTTTCTTGATCTGAGGAACTACTCCTTTAGAAAATACAAACCAGCAATTGATATTGTTAATGCAAAAAAAAAAAAAAAAAAAGTACTTTCGTGGCATGACTTAACAAAAAAGTGTACTTTTTAATGGAAAAGTACAACTTACTCGGTTTTCAGAGAATGTGCTATTATTAGCAATGAGCTATGAACCCATCAGTAAATACTAGGAAAGTATTCAAACTTTCTTATAGATACATCTTTCTCACTGGGTAAAATGCCACAGCTGCATATTTTAAACAAAACTTTAGAAATTTAATTTTGACAAATAGCAATAAAAATTCAAAGTATACAGGTGTTACATTATCTAACAAAATTCTCCTATCTCAGGATGTCAGTTTCTGGTGAAAAAGGAGACATTTAGTTCTAGGCTGCTTTATCAGCTTCATGGAAAATAATTTCCTATTTCACTAATAAGGTTACTAGGATTCAGAAAAATACCTTAAAAAAAAAAAAAGAAAACATCTTAAACACTTTTAGTTGACTCAATAGGCAATTTAGTTATTTTGTTAAAAATAATCATTACAGTTTTAAGACATGAAAACTAACACTATAGGAAAAAGAATGTCATTACATTCATGTCAATATCCACCAGGTGGCAGAATGATGTAACGGAGTATACATAAAATACTCTACATTTGTAGCTCAACTGGACATTGTTCTTGACAAATTTATTTAAATTTTAAACCTACATGAAATATTTGATGTTAAATGCAGATTTTACGATGTAGTTCTTTGGCGTCTCATCCTGCAGTAACATCGTCACCATCAAAATAACAGCAATTACTACTAAGTGTGGTCATCACAATAGCCTTACAAAACAGTCTTATTTTCTCCCAGGATCAAATTACCTCATTTTACATAACATTTATTCAGCATCTTGTATGTGTCGAGAAGTATGCTAAGTGCTGAGAACAGAATAAACAAGCTTCTGCTGCTGTAAAACTTACATTCTAGAAGAGGGGGACAGATGATAAACAGGCAAAGAAATGATCAAGTGATAAGTCCACAAAGAAAACAAATCGAGAGGAGATGATGACAGAGAAAGTGACCTGATAGAGGTTTGGCTAATTTAGGCTGGGTGGCCTCACTGAGAAGGTACTGGAAATGGGACCTGAATGACAGGACAGCTGCCAAACAAATATCTAGGGGCAAAACATTTCAACTAAAAAGAACGAGTGCAAAAGTTCTGCGGCATTTCTAAGAAATCGAAAGCCTTTAAAGGGTTAGGGTATTGTGAGCAATATGTGACATAAAGCATAGGGAGGAAAAGAGGCCTGAAAAGAAGACCCGTAACAGGAAGAACACTACTAGTTTATTTATAATACAGTAGGATACAGTAGGATACCGTAAGAAGCCACTGGGAGTCAGACATGGTTCACATTTTTAGAAGATCTTTCTGGATGCTATGTACCATAAAGAACATGTACCATAGAAAGGCAAGACAGACGGGCACCCGGGTGGCTCAGTCGGTTGGGCATCTGACTCTTGACTTTGGCTCAGGTCATGATCTCATGGTAAGTGGGACTGAGCCCCACGTCAGGCTTTGTGCTGACAGCATGGAGCCTGCTGGGATTCTCATTCTCCCTCCCTTTCGCCCCTCCCCCATGTACCCACACACATGGTCTCTCTCTCTCAAAACAGATAAACATTTTAAGAAAAGGTGAGACAGAAACAGGCAAAACAACTCAGCTCCGTGATCTAGGGGAGAAATGATCTGAGCTACCAAGTTGGCAGCAATGGACACCAAATGGTCAGATTTGTGACGTAGGCTGAAGCAAAGCCAGAAGGACTTACTGACAGATTACACGTTTGTGTGGGTGAGAGAAAGGAAGGAATCAAAGGGGATTCTTGGGTTTTCAGCTTGACGAAATAAGCAGATGGTGATGTTGTGTACTAAGATGGCCTCTGAGAGAAAAATCAAAAGTGCCATTTACCCAGGTTAATTCTGACATGTCTCTGAAACACATGACCAGAGACAGGCACTGGACATACAAACTTGGAACTGTGCGAATGGTCACAAGTGGACAGTCTAGGAGTCACTGGCATATAGATGATAACACCCAAATCTGCAGGAAAACTACAGACAAGGAAGAATGGAGAATCTAGGAAAGAGCTCTGAGGCAATCCAACACTTAGTCATTGGGCAAAAGAGGAGGAACCAGCAAGAGCATGAGAAAGACTCTTCAGTGAGGCAGGTGAGTTGCTTTATGAGAGCCGGAAGAGGAGACTGATTATTTCAGGGAGGCAGAATTATACTCAAAACAATCAGACTTTATACTCAAATAATTAGATATCAATAAAAACATACTCATCCACCCACACACCCACTCACCCATCCATCCATTCATGGACAACGTACTTTAGCTCCATTTAGTGTTTAATCAGACTGGAGATGAGTGAAAGATGCATCACCTTTTAATATTATGTAGTCTTCATATAAACAAACTTGATAGATGGAAATGATGCTTATAAAAAGTTTAAGTTAGGCAGGAACTGATCTACAAAAGATTTAATGTAAGAGCAAGCTCTACTGACACACCTGACTCAAAATTACATTAAAATGAAGCCTTTTTGAAATCATCATACACAATGAACCTCATCAATGGAATTTTACTGTGATCACTATGCTCTGTGTGTCACATATCTGCATCATTTTTAATACAGTATCTAATTAGTGTTTACATTAAAAAAAACTTTATGACTAAGAAACAACTCACAAAAAATGTAATTCTCTTCAAGTAATCTCTTTATACATTCTACTAGTTTTTAATATTTTTAGAAAATGATCAACAAATACACACATATATCTACAACTTTAGCTTTAAATCTTAAGAAAATACAACCAAATTTACATAAAATTCATACTTGGAAAACTTCTCTATTCCATCTCAACAGGATTATAATAAATATTTTAAAATAAAATGTGCCATGAGAACAAAATATTAGAATAGAAAATAAATAAAAGATACGGTTAACTCTTTCCCAAATTCATATATAAATACATGTGTATATACACATTCTTTCCATTTGTAGGAGTGTGGGAAATTACCCACAAGGCAAGGCTGCACATGAAGCACACTCCTCGTCAGTACCTAAAATCACTTTACCTGATACAAGATGCTTCTCAGATAGCATGATTTTTGTAACAGGACTTCGATGAACTGTGAAAGTCTGAAAAAGCTGAGGGCCCGAGCCCACCGTCTCTGGGTGCTGAACAATCACTCGCACAGCTCCGGAGCTCGTACCGTAAGCAATCTCAATCCAGTTACCAGACACACCTGCACGAGTTCAGAAGTGGAAAGGCGGCGTTTCAGATGATGACAGAAAGGGATAAAAGAGGCAGTGCTTTTCTGAGTCCCCAGATCCAGCTGAGCCCAGAAACCCTAAGACCTCTCTGACCAACTTCGAATCATGATTTCCTTTACAAGTCATTTCCTAACCCTCACTTCCAGATAAATCTATTCAACCCTCCCCTGGACTGTATGTTATGCTCTAGCACAGCAACTGTAACAAACCAATCCGCTATTTCCAAGTCTATCTACCTCTATTCGTTACTGAGACAGACTGAATCACAGTCATCCTTACAGAGTGCCTGAGACACAGCAAGTCCTCAATAGATGTTTAAAGAGTTAGTAAATCTGACATGCTAAGAATACCACTGACGCAACACAGTATTCCTAAAGGAATATTCCATATTATTTCTAGTCTATTCATAGTCTAGTCTAAGACCATGTTTTACTTATTTTAAATTTTTTTATTATTACTTTTTAAGTTTATTTACTTATTTTTATTTTTTTATATAATTTATTGTCAAATTGGTTTCCATACAACACCCAGTGCTCATCCCAACAGGCGCCCTCCTCAATGCCCATCACCCACTTTCCCCTTTCCCCCATCCCCCATCAACCCTCAGTTTGTTCTCAGTATTTAGGAGTCTCTTATGGTTTGCCTCCTTCCCTCTCTGTAACTTCTCCCCCCGGTCTTCTGTTAAGTTTCTCAGGGTCCACCCATGAGTGAAAACATACAGTATCTGTCTTTCTCTGCCTGACTTATTTAATTTTTTTTTAATTTATTTTTTGAGGGAGAGAGAGAAAGAGGCAGAAAGAGTGTGAGGAGGGGAGGGGCAGAGAGAGGGAAACACAGAATCTAAAGCAGCTCCAGGCTCTGAGCTGTCAACACAGAGCCCAACATGGGGTTAAACCCATGGACTGCGAGATCATGTCCTGAGCTGAAGTCAGATGCTTAACTGACTGAGCCACCCAGGCGTTCCTACTTTTACTTTTGCTATATTATTGAATCTTTCTTGAATAATCAAGTACATACTATTTAACAAATTCAAAATACTTAGCTCTGAAACAAATACACCCATTATATTGCTTACATCATACTTACTTACTACGGTGTCTCTTCTAATCACGTACAGCTCATCATGTGAAGTTCATCTGTGGCTTTTTTAAATGAATGAATGAGTGAATGAATGAATGAATGAATGTGTCCAGGGGCACCTGGGTAGCTCAGTCACTTAAGCATCTGACTCTTGATTTCAGCTCAGGTCATGATCTCATGGTTCATGAGTTTGAGCTCAACATCGGGCTCTGTACTGACAGCACAGAGGCTGCTTGGGCGTCTCTCTATCCATCTCTCTCTCTCTGCCCCTCCCCAATGTGCGCGTTCTCTCTCTCGCTCTCTCAAAATATATAAATAAGCATTAAAAAGGAAGAAAAAAAAAGTGCCCAAACTCTACCACATATTTAAAGACAGAATGGAATTCAGTGAACTATGTACTTAAAAAGGTTCACAGAGAATTTCTTGGCTTTAGTAGTTATCCTTCCTGATTCACCCAAAAATATCTGAATCAAAAGAGAAAGAATATACCATAGGAAACACTTCTCATAACCTAAAAAGTGACTCCATTCTCCCCTTGCCATTGCAAAAGAAGTTTTCTCCTCCCTTTTTAATTAGATTTAAAAAATGTACATCTCATTCTAGAGCAGAGGTGAGCAAACTTTCTGTGAAAGGCTAGATGGCAAATATTTTAAACTATGCATGCCATACAGTCTGTCATAATCATACAACTCTGTCAACTGTTGCCCAAAGCAGCCAATGCAATATGTAAGACCATCGATAAAAAGGGCAGTTTGCTGACCCATTTAGCATAACAGTTGAAATCCTACTATAATTTTAAATAAAATCATCTGCATAAATTAGAATATTTATTTCACATTAAAGATAATGATTGCTTTCAATGAAGTCAATAAAATGATTTAACACAAATAACATTCAAATTTATTAACATTACTGGACACATGTTAATATTTCCTAGAATTCTTTTCATTTAAATTTTCAACTTTCCATTTATGTTTATCTTTCAATCTAGAATATAAAAATATAAAAAATATAATAAAAATCCTTAATTTACAGAACAGGTTTGTTAATTTCATCGCAATGGCCTTTGAAAGATAATGAAAGCTACAGATACTAAACCTCCAAATAAAATGTCTTTTCCCATAACTTAAAAATTTCCCAAGGGAACAAGACAATATCCACAAGAGATTAACAGTCTGAGAGCCTTCTTGCTTTCAGCTGAAAAAAACAAAAGCTTCTAATTTCAAAACAAAATAAGCTAGGGTAAATAGGAAGGTCAATGTGCAAATTGTTTTTTTTTAATAATTTTAGTCAATACTATTATGATATGACTTAAATATAATTCAGAAGAAGAAAAGTTCTAACTTCCCACCTCAACTTATGCTTGTTTAATCGTCACGTTTAACTTTAATATATAACGAATATGAACTGTAAACTAATAGAGATGATACTCTTAGAACTGCAGTTCTCAAAGAGAAAGGACTGGATTCGTTTTAGCATAATAAACCAATAAATAAACATAAATTCTCAGAAACGGTCAAGAATTTATCAGAACGCTGCCATGTACTAACTTGTTTTGGGTGTGAGGTAAACACTCAGCGCAGTAATGGCATCATTTGAAGGATCGTGATAAAGCTCGGTTACAAGAAGATCATTATCTTTCATTCTCAAAGGAAACTTCTGCATATCTAAAAAAACCCAAAAATTTTAAATAATATTATAATAGTGCATCTACTTAAAACTACAGAAGGCAATATTTTATTTTTAAAAACCGATATAAAACAGGACCAGGGTTAAATGCCCATAAGCTTACCGATGTAATATATTGATCCATTGTTACATCCTAACAGAAGGAATGAGCCAGCAGTGTCGTAACTGGTTATAGGGACAACATCTTGAACCTGATGCAGGAAGATTATTATTAGATGTTAAATATTAATAATTTGTATTTACTGCTCAATTTCCTTAAAAATTTGACACTTTTAACAATACCAACGACAACAAAACTCACTAGGGGCGCTTGGCTCGCTGTATCAGTAGCGTGGGCGACTCTTAATGCGGGTGTTGTGAGTTTGAGCCCCACATTGGGTGTGGAGATTACTCAATGAAATTAAAAAAACCAAACCACTAATATCTAATTTAAATAGGGCTTAGAAAATTACTTTCTTTAGTTCCCACAGGGAACTGTGAAGAGCTGTCAATACAGGTCCTTTTAAGGCTTTAAAAAAAAAAAAAATGTATTTCTAAAGGCAGCACCGCCTATCAGAATTCCCATGGATTATCTCTTTTCTTTGCAAGTGGTTGTGAGCTCACAGCATGCATTAAAGTTGAAGGCACAATCTGACCAGGTTCCTTCCTCCTTCTCTCTTCTATAGAAGAGATTAAATGGCCTGCCTAAATTCATGTAGTAAGGGACAGAACTAGAAAACAGACTGATCGCCAAATAGCACTTGCTCCCTTGATAATTTATCACCATGTCTTTGACAAAATGGTAATCTCTATCTTCATTCTGCTGTAGACCCCTGTTTCCTAGGAAATGGCAGGACAAAAAAATTCCTTTAAGTTTTTGTGTTTTCAAGTACTAGAATAAAAAAGTCAGCTTCCCGAGCAAATCAGTCTAGTTAAAAATTAATAACTGCCTGTATTTGTGCTACAAGAAAAGCAAAGGGCACAATTTTACTAGAAAACAAAGCAACAAACAAAAAATGTTTTTTAGAGCAGTGGCAATAAGATCAAAATGAATCTTCCCTATGCATAGCCAGGTGAGAGTCACATGAAACTTCACAGATGACATTTAAATGAACTATTTCTCATGTATCAGGTATTACCCGAGAGAAAGAGTAACTGGGCTGGATAAGGGATGTGAGACATCACTTGCTCTGTAAGAGCTTGTAAACTTGAGGGCAAGAAAGGAAAAAAAGAAAATCACAGTGTGAGAGGCCCTAAAATAGAGTGTGCTACACCAGAGAGCAGGGAGGACTCTCATCTCAATCCCAGGGAGGGGTTTAAAAGGGCAAAGATCAGGGAAAAGTTCAGAAAGGGAGCGAAGCATGAAAATCAAAAAAGTCAAATATGAGTTAGGTAGAGGAAGGGCCATGTCAAACAGAACAGCAAGTATAAAAGTGTACAATATGGGTCCCTTCTAAATAAAAGGAACAAATTTAACCAAATGCTAAAAGTTGGAAGCAATGATTCCTCTAAAGCTGCATGCACATGACCCTAATTCCTGTGTGAACCTTCTGGTGTCGTACACGGAAATATCTCAAAGACTCAATTACCATCCCCCCACCCCCACCCCTGCACTAACCTCAGGTCAGGGTTTCCGTTTCATCAGAGCCAATGAGTTTTGTAGCAGGTAAACCCTGAGAGCCTTTCAGTGATATGAGTAAAGGTGTCTGAAGAATGGAGGGAAGGCTGCTTTAACGCCAATGACCAGTTTTCTCATGCCAAGTTCATTTTTTTTAGTTCCAATACTCTAGGAAGAACTTCAACTCCTACTCCAGAATCTTGAGAGTAGGGGGATGGGGACAGATAAGGGCATGAGATTCCTCTCCTTTTAGATCCCTTATCAATGAAAGAGTGGCTGCAGCCTGGAGCGTCCTCACACACATCCAAGGCAAACATTTCTACCATTGGTTCTCTGGGAAGATAGGCTCTAAGACCAGAACCTTCTACAACCTCTTTTTCTGCAACCCTTGACCTAAATCCTGCTTTTCCTTCATGTCTACCCCTCAGTACAAGAAGAACAGAGAAAGCAGAGGATGATAAATTATAGAGGAGTTAGGACTGAGTTCTTCTCTCCTAGCATAAGTGAGAGACAGTCATTCTGGGGCCTCTTCTTCTTTATCCTAACAACTTCACATCAAGAACCTGAGAAATCGTACTGATTAATGTATTTGGTTCAGACATGATGGTCACAGATCTACAATGGAAGTGGATTTTCTCTTCTAAGGTAGCACATGATGATTATCATTATCTCTATGTACAAAATTAAATGATATACAATTTGAAAATAATCAGTATAAAAAAAAAAATCAATCTGTGTTCCCAAGCACTACAAAGGCCCTAGAATCTTTCAACCACAATCTCTACCTAGATAATCATCATTTTTAACACTATGTTTTTATCCTTATCCATTACTTATTAAATAATCACTTATTTAGATTTACCAGCCTATCAATTTCTTTGCTGATGTGTATTTCGTCCCAGTGCTTCCCCTTCGAAGTATGAATATCCTTCTTATCAAAGGGCGTTTCTTTAATGCCTCTTTCATTGAGGCACTAAAACAAACAAAAAAAAATTTTTCTTTTTTCTTACCCAAATCAGATACAATGCTTTTAGGAAATTTTCCTTAAAATCTTATTGCAGCTGTTTTAAGAACTGCTACACCAACGAAAATTTCACAACAGCTTTTAGAACTTACACATGCGCGCACGTGCACGCACGCGCACACACGCACACACACACACACTCTCTCTCTCTCTCTCTCTCTCATTCATCTGATTCAAATACTTCAAATCAACCTTGAATATACAACAGCTGTCCCACATACTTTGTGTGTTATTCGAGGGCAGAACTGTTGCTAAAGGCCAAATGAGAACCTACTCAACCAGCATCACAGCACTCGGGTCAGCCTGGGGTCCGGTAACTGCCCAGGGACGTCTGCACCACAGACGCTGAGACTTCATTACATGCCACCTCTACACTACAGTGAAGTTCACCTAGTTGGTTTACAAGGCTTGTATGCTGAATGCTCAACTTTCCCAAGGTCTTCCTGAAATGTAGAAACAAACCTGCTTTGTCGGATACGGTTTTCAATTCATGCGTACACCAAACGAGAATCATCAGGCTTTACATGGGAATAAAAGCTTTAGAATAAAGGGCACTTTGAGGAAGCCGGCAGAGTTTTCAGGATCCCAAAGATATGAACACTTTTATATGTAGTTTTAGAAACATTGGTTTAAAAAAAGAATAAAGAAGTATGTTCCTTTAGGAACCCAAATTTATGGCACAGCTAGTATAGCTTCACCTACCCACTAAAAGCTCAGATTTGACATAATTTGTCAAATAACCTATCTGAAAGCAGACCTTCCGTTAATCATTAAAAATTCACATTCCTCTTTACAGAGGTATCACTTCCTGTCTTCCCAACAATTCTCACTCCTTACTAATCATCAGTTGGCTCTAACATCCCTCGAGTCCCTTGACATCCCTGCTTCCTCCTCCGTCCACCTGGCACTTCCTTACTTCTTGATCTCATGATTTCAACTACTTTGCCATCTTTATGTTTTCTCATCCCTTGGTGTGTCATATCCACTTTATTAACTCTCCAATCCTGGATCAGGCTAATGCTGGTTTCTTTCCTCTTGCTCCTATTTATTCCCAGTACTGAGCACTAATGGAGACACTCACATAGTTCTATCACCCAGGTCCACTACAAATGTACAAATTACAATCTCTGCAATCCTCGATACATACTTCCAGTGCCTTTGTCTTCCACTGAATTTATGTTCTTCAATCCTCCTTCCTTACTCTTTCATCAGAGAAGGAGGCATCTCTAGTTTCTGATGGGTGAAAGTCTCTAAGCTGTTTTACATCTCATACATTCCTGACTTCGATGGGATGAGAGATCATCTCCATTCTTTCACCCTCCATGTGCTTTCTCAGACAACTTCCCTCTGACTACAACCATGCTCAAGCTTCTCTCATCTTAGAGAAAAAAAACAAAACACTGAACATCTTTTCTACCACCCAGCCTTGATTCTCACGCTATCACTTTGTCTCCTTGCTTTCCTTCACCACCAAACTTCTTGAAAGCTAACTCCGAGTTTGCTGTGTCCAATCCCTGGTCTTTTGATTCTTCAGTTCCCACAATCTGGCTTGCCCCAAACAAAACCTAATTAACTTATATTTACAAATCATATCCTAGACTAATGTTATTTCTCAATCATGTATGTTCCTGTGGCTCTTGGTTTCCTTATCTTGTCCCCTTAAATGCTAATGTTTCCCAGACTTCTTTTTCTTCCTATGTACATCCTCTCAACAGAAAACCTTAAATCAGTTCTTACTTTTTCAGTTGTCATAGAAGCATTGTGGTTTCTTTTTTTTTTTTTTTAATTTTTTTTTTCAACGTTTATTTATTTTTGGGACAGAGAGAGACAGAGCATGAACGGGGGAGGGGCAGACAGAGAGGGAGACACAGAATCGGAAACAGGCTCCAGGCTCTGAGCCATCAGCCCAGAGCCCGACGCGGGGCTCGAACTCACGGACCGCGAGATCGTGACCTGGCTGAAGTCGGACGCTTAGCCGACTGCGCCACCCAGGCGCCCCAGCATTGTGGTTTCTAAATACTACTTTCTAGCCCTTTCTTCCTTCCTAAATTCCAAAGGAATGCTCCCAAATGTGTACTGCACACATTCATTTTGATGCCTACAGGAATCTCAGAGTAAACATGTTCCCTGTCAACTTATTATATCCACCCGACTGTCAAAACTAGCAATCCAAAACTGGAAATACATCTCCCTCTCCTTTAATTTTCCACACCCAAACCAGACACCAATCCTGTACGTTTAGGAAGGCTTATGAAATGTTTTTCAAATAGGCTCATCTTTGCCATCTCTACCATCACTGCCTTTCGTCAAATCTGTCTGCTTCTTTGCTGGATTACCCCTGATCTCCAGCCCTGCTTTCATAGTAGTTAATGCTGCTACCTTCCTAAAACAGGGATCTAATCATGTTACTCTCTACTTAAGTCCTTTAATTTTTCTTCTCTCCTTCAGAATCAAGCATTAACTCTTTTACAGTCTTATCCTCTTGTTCCTCTCAAGTACTTGAGATCATTTAGCTTGCTATCTTCTCTGAACAGGCTACGTATTTTCACAAAGTTCTGAGCTTTACTCAGGAAATGAAGTTTGCCTGGACTACTATTCCCAAAGCATGTTAAGTTAAAACATTTCAAAAATATGAAACACCAAACCACAGTTTAAATACTCATTTTCCCAAGTAACTAAACATTCTTCAAAACATAATCAAATCTGTATCTAGAAGTAAATGTCACTATAAATATATGTAATATTTTATGTAATCAAAAATAAAAACAAAAAAAATGGGTAGAGGATTTGAATAGGCAGTTCTCCAAAGACATACAGATGGCCAACAGGTGCATGAAAGCATGCTCAGTATCACTCATCGTCAGGGAAATGCAAATCAGAACCACAATGAGTTATCACCTCACACCTGTTAGAATAGCTATTATCAAAAAACAAGAAGTAACAAGTGTTGGCAAGGATGTGGAGAAAAGGGATCTCTCGTGCACTGTTGGTCGGAAGGTAAATTGTTACAGCCACTATGGAAAATAGTAGGAAGGTTTCTCAAAAAATTAAAAATAGAACTATCATAGGATCCAGCAATTCCACTGCAGGGTAGATATCTGAAGTAAACAAAAACACTAACTCAAAAAAGTTATAGGTACCACCATATTCCCTACAGCATTATTTAAAATAGCCAAGATATGGAAACAGTGTAAGTGTCCATCCATGGATGGAGAGATAAAGAACATGTAGTGTAAATATACATTGGAATATTACTCAACCACGAAAGAAAGAAAGAAAGAAAGAAAGAAAGAAAGAAAGAAAGAGAAAGAAAGAAAGAAGAAAACATTGTCATTTATAATAATGTGGATGGACCTTGAGGGCATTATGTTAAATGAAAAAAATCAGACCAAGAAAGACAAATTCCTATGATTTCACTTATGTGGAACCTAGAAACAAACAAACAAACAAAACAAAACAAAACCAAAAGATAAAAGGTAAGGGGCGCCTGGGTGGCTCAGTTGGTTAAGTTTCCAACTCTTGATTTCCACTCAGGTCATGATCTCAGTTGTTTTAAACCCTGGTTCAGTTCCAGCCCCTTGTCCAGCTCTGCACTGATAATGCGGAGCTTGCTTAGGATTCTCTCTCTCTCTCTCCCTCCCTCTCTCTCTCTCTCTCCCTCCCTCCCTCCCTCCACCTCTCTCTCTCTTCTCTCTCTCTGTCCCTCCCCACTCACGCTCTCTCATTCTCTCTCAAAATAAACTTTTAAAAAATCTAAAATATATAAACACACACACACACACACACACACATATATAATAACATTTTTTTTAAGATTTAAAAAAAAAAAGAAAAAAAGTAAGGGCCTGGCCAGCTCAGACCTTAGAGCATGCAACTCTTGATCTCAGGGTTGTGAGTTCAAGCCCAACATTGGGCGTAGAGCCTACTTAAACAAAAATACAAAGATACAAACTTCCAGTTATAAAATAAGTCAAGGGAATGTAATGTACAGCATAGCAGCTATAGTTTATACTACATCGCACATCTGAAAGTTGCTAAGAGTTTATCTTTTAAAATTCTTGAAACAAGAAAGAAATTCTGTAACTGCATTTGGTGAAAGATGTTAAACTAGGCTTACTGTGACCATTCTGCAATATACACGAATATCTAATCATTATGCTATGAATTCTACAAAAATGAAGCAAATGCATAATCAGCATGAGTTTCAGAAACATTTTCTGTAATGTGCTTTAGTTAAAACTAACCTGCCAGTGCTGAGTGACGGCATTCCATACTCCCACTTTCCCTGTATGACTCGTAGCCACCAACTGGTTACCGATAAAGAAGAGAGCATCTACAGGAACACCAAGGCTGAACACTCCTTAAATGATAATAAAAAATAAAGAGTTAAATAGTCACTATCTTTAGAATTCATCAAAACCCAGATTAGAAACATCTTCAAGGTGACTAAATGTGTTCTCATTTCCATAAGTTATATGCTAGACCCTTTAGGGATCAAAAACAAGAAACTTGGTAAGCTCATAAGCAGCTGCCCTAAGTAACCTTACCCTAAAACACCGTATTATCTAAAGCTGTGGTTCCCACACTTGGTTGACCATCAAAATAACCAGGTAAATTTAAAGCGAACAAAATGACGAGGCACCTGGGTGGCTCAGTCAGTTGAGCATTCGACTTCGGCTCAGGTTATGATCTCAAGGTTCATGAGTTCGGGCCCCGCATCAGGCTCTGTGCTGACAGCTCAGAGCCTGGAGCCTGCTTGGGATTCTGTGTCTCCCTCTCTCTGCCCCTCCCCCACACACGCTCTGTCTCTCTCTGCCTCTCAAAAATAAAGAAAACTAATTAAAAAAAAATTTTTTTTAAGTGAACAAAATAAAAAGAATCCTAAGATTCACCCCAGACTCACTAAATCAGAAAACCCATTACACCTTTATAAAACCTATATGAGATTTAGCTACAGCTTGCTAATGACTGGGGTATTTGGGAACCATTGATCTCAAGACAGAGACTTGGCAGCCTTAACTATCTAAGAACATGTCCAGAAATCTGGATACACACACGCGCGCGCGCACACACACACACACATGCGCGCACACACAAAGAAAAAAAGGCAGCAAGAAATCTTACTAAAAACATTCAAGCGTTTACTCAAATTATTTTAAACTCCTTGTCTCTCAGCACTGCAGATCTCCATTTAATTCATTCAACAGGCATCATATCAGGCCATAGGATGAAACACATGAACAGACAGGATATTACCGGGTACTTAAGGTTTAAAAGAGAAAAAATGCAAACAACCAATTATACCATAACACAACAATAACTAAAAGATGTGGATACACAGGATCAAGTAACGTCCAGAGGAATAAAGGGGGGGGGGTGTTAAGAAAAGAGGTTTGAAGGTATTTTTTAGAAAAGAAGCCATCTGAGTTTTTTTTTAAGGTAAATACTTCACCAAATGGTGGTGGGGCGGGGAGGATGGGCAAGCCCAGAGAATCAGAGAAAAGGGAAAGAGGGGATGTAGGAAGGGAGGCTATAAGGAGCAAATATCCCACATCAATAGCAGAAGACCCAAGAATAGCTAAAAGAATTCTAGAATTCTAGGCTCACTTTGGTATGGCATTATGGCCCTTTAGAGTCGTTTCTGGACAATATATAATAGAAAAACATGATGCATAAGGCTCTGAAGAACTCATGGGAAGAAACAAACCAATTAACTGCAATTGCAGCGTGTACTGAAAGCATAATCCAGAAAAGGTAACTGATTTCTTTTGACTCTTACACCAGTGCACAGTATTTCCCTTTCTGTTCAGAACTGTGAACTACATACAAGACAAGACCAGCAGCAATAAATGCCTTGAAAATTCTTAACCAGGAGCACCTGGCTGGCTCAGTTGGTGGAGCATGCAACCTCTTTATTTTTCATAAAAATGTAAAAATATTTTTAAGTAATCTCTCCACCCAACGAAGAGCTCAAACCCAAAACCCCAAGATCAGGAGTTGCACGCTCCACTGACTGAACCAGCCAGGCAGTCCAAAAATAAATCTTCAAAAAAAATTTCTCAACTAATTTTGAAAAAGCCAGGCACCTAGGAGGAAAAATGATTTACACTGGACAAAAAGAAAAAAAAGTGGTAAGTATTGCTAAGAATGTCATATATATGTGTGTGTGTATATATATATATATATATATATATGTATACATATACATATATATAATCTATATGTATAAATACATATACACACGAATACACCACCTCAACCAAACCTGTCAACCAAAAAAACAAAAAACAAAAAACAAAAACCCAGCAAAATAAAATACAACACACATACCCAAAAACCTGCCACTCCAGAGCAGAAAATCATCACCTCAAACACAATTTTAGGAAGTCCTTTAATTTTGATGCAAAACAATTGTTTAGAACATGTGAAACCAACCATATTCAGTACTATGGGCCGCGTTAAAGGTGGAAATAAAAACTAGAAAACCAACTAACATCGATTACTCTAGAGAAGGATGAAATCAAGGGAAATCAAGGAAGACATTCTGAATGATCTCAAGAAACTCAAAGTGTCACTCCTGCTTAGGCTCAACAATCTCGGCTACTATCCACAGGGAAGACACGCTACAAGTAATGACAAGTTCCTGTCTTCGGGGACCCTTTCAGCAAAATACTGCTTATAGCAGCAATGCAGCAGCACTGCCTTATACAAGTTAAGATGAAAGGAGCCCGACCTCTAGAAGAGCTCTATCCCAGACAAACCAGCCAAACAATTTTCTTTGGATGGTGTTGTCAAGTTTGAAGAACATCTGTAATAATAAGTGGTTTCTTTCACTGGACATGAACAAATTACCACGTACCATCTCCCAGCACAGCTCCCTACCACACTGGCCTCTGAAAGCAAAGGAAGGCCTGAAATCTCCACTCACTGCCGTGTTACAAGCGCCTGCTTGAAAAAAGGAGTGGGGGAGGGGAGAGAAAACACAACTTAACTTTCTCTCCATACAATTAATTACCAGTGTATCATAATTTCAAAGTTGTAACGTTAAAACTTTTTCCCTACAGTTGTTAGGGAGGACTCCCACTGCCAGCCATGATGGCATACACACGGCACCGGATTTTTCCTCATTGTGAAGCGACAACGGGCCACAACACACGAGGCAGCTGTGTTCAGGCACCGGACAACGGGTAGCTGAAGACGCAAAGGTGGGAAATAGCCAGGAGCCCCGCATTCACCCGGCTTTCGGCGTTCAGGGCGCTTTACTGGCCCTACCACAGGGAGGTCAAACTCACGGGCAGAGTGACGGCTTCTCCCTGAACTGAAGAGACTGAGGTAGAGCGCGCAGCTGATGAGGTGGCTAGAACCTGAGAGCAAAGTGGTAAGAAAAAGGCGCGCCAGGGTGAGTGAGCCGGCGGCACAGAAGGTTTGCACACGGGTTTCCTACCCATTGGCAGAGGCCGGACTGCACCTGGGCAGAGGAAAAATCCCCAAAAAACAGAAGAGAAAGGCTGCTACAGGCCTGAGTGCAGAGTACAGGTGACAGAGGTTACATGGGTCACTCCAGCTCAGGAAGAGTGGAGAACCCTGGATGAACACCTCAGACATTCCTTCCGTAAAGACTCCAGAAAAGGCAACACTTTAGGAATAAGGACCACTCCCCTGAATAGGAGCCAAGCCTTTAAATAAAAAAATCAAGCAGAGCGAGGCTAACTACCCTTAACAGAGCACAAAAACAAGGCCAGCAGGATCAAGAAGATCCTCCAGTAATTTAACTGTCTACCAGGACTAACCTCACATCTTCTAAGAGAGAACATAATCATATCCCCTATATGATGTATCATGCACATGCCCTGCATACAGTCAAAACTTCCTAGACGTGCAAAGTAGAATAGGGCCTGAAATAAAAATATGAGATGATCCAGATACTGGAATTAAAGTCAAAAAATAACGAAACACCTATAATGAATATGCTGGATTTAATAAAAAGTAGAACATCATAAGTAAAAAGGTTAAGAAACCTCAGCAGAAAAACAAACTAAAATGGAATCAAAAGAGGTCATTTTGCAGCTTAAAAGTCCAATATCGCAAATAAAAAACTTACTAGATGGGCTTAACTGAAGAAAATGGGTAAATAATATTAAAGGCATAAAAAAAACTGATCTAAATTGTTTTAAAAATGGGGAGAAAAGTGAAACAAACCAACAGTGCTTCAGTGATCTCTAGACCAATATGAAGTAGTCTAATACAAAGCTGAGTTCCAAAAAGAAGACAAAAGGAGAGGAGAAAGAGATAAT
Organism: Lynx canadensis; assembly: GCF_007474595.2. Lineage (NCBI taxonomy): Eukaryota > Metazoa > Chordata > Mammalia > Carnivora > Felidae > Lynx > Lynx canadensis. The sequence goes on along the minus strand of NC_044319.2, from coordinate 53,034,061 downwards.
GGAGAGGGGAAGGGAGGGAGGGAGGAAGAGAGACGGATACACACAAAGAACTCCCTTAGCTGTGTCAATCAAAAATGTCTCCAGACATTTCCACATGCCTCCTAGGTGATAATATTCCTGGCTGCAAACCTCTAATCTGGAATATATAAAGAACTATCACAAATCAATAATAGAATGACAACCTCATAAAAAGAGAACAATGATTTTTTTTTTTTTTTTTTAGTTTATTTATTTTGAGAGACACAGAGAGCATGAGCAGGCAAGGGGCAGAGAAAGAGGGAGAATCTCAAGCAGGCTCTGAGCTGTCAGCACAGAAGCGACACAGGGCTCGAACTCACGAAACTGTGAGATCATGACCTGAGCCAAAGTCAGCCGCTTAACTGACTGAGCCACCCAGATGCCCCAAACAATTATTTTTTTTAATTTAATTTTATTTTTTGAGAGAGAGAGACAGAGAGTGCATGCACAAGCAGGGAAGAGGGGCAGAGGGAGGAGAGAGAACACCAGGCATATTCTACACTTAGCGCAGAGCCTAACCACGAGGGGCTGGATCCCACAACCCTGGGATCTTGACGTGAACCGAATCGAATGCTCAACCAAGCCACCCGGGTGCCGTGAGAAAATGATTTAAAGACACATCCCAAAAGAAATAATATAAATGGCCAATAAAGCACATGAAAGAGATACTCAGTATCATTAATCCACAGCGAAATGTAATTAAAACCACCATTAAAATCACTGTATAATACTCCTCTCATACACTGCTAGCAGAAATGTAAAATAATACAACTGCTCTGGAAACCAGTTTGTAAGTGTCTTATAACATTAAGCATATACTTTTTATATGACCCAGAAATTCCACTGCTAGGTTATTTACCTTGATTTACCTTGAGAAAACATATTCACTAAACAAAACAAAACAAGAGAAGAAAGAAAAGAAAACATGCCCAGCAAAAGACGACTTCTTGAATTTATAACACCTCTGAACTGGAAATAAACCAAATGTCCATCAACAGATAAATGGATAAACAAATTCTAGGATACTCATTCAATGGACTACTACTCAGCAATAAAAAGGAACGGGCCACTGATACATACAACAATATAGATGAATCTCAGAAACATTATGCTAAATGAAAGAAGCCAGACACAAAAGAATACATACTAAGTAATTCCACTCATGAAACTAGACAAGGGAAATGTAATCCATGGTGACAGACAACCTAAACTGTGTAAACAATGGGGTTAATGGTGAACACCTGCTTTCCTTTGGGAACTCTGGACCCCTAGTACGTGCCACGCAGAGGCTGCCTCTGTGACTAGCCTCCAGGAAACATCCTGGGCACCAAATGTCCAACGAGCTTCTCTGGCAGTCATTCCACAGGTATTGTTACAATCCATTGCTGGAGAAATTAAGCATGTCCTTTGGGACACCACTGGAAGAAAATTCTTGAAACCTTATACTTGATTTCCACTAGACTTCATCCCATGCATCTTTTTACTGATTTTGCTTTGTATGTTTTCATTGTAATAAATCATAACCCTAAGTAGCTCTTGCTGAATCCTGTGAGTGCAAACCACTGAAACTGGAAGTGGTCTTTGGGACCCCTCACACAAACACAATTCTGAAGTTCAGAGGAGGGGCCAACAATAGACAAATAAAAATGTGAATCATCAGCACACAGCACCATTAGAGTGTATGAGATCACTAACAGAATAAATACAGAGGAAAGATGAGCTCTGGGGCCCTCCAACAATTTGAAATCAGTCAAATGAGGAGGAACTATCAAAAAGGAACTGATAAGACACAAGGAGGTTGGATAAAAATCAGGATTTGTAAAGTATCCTGGAAGCCAAAAGAGGAAAAGTCCTCCAAAGGAAAGGAATCATGGTATCAAATGACAGCTCTAAAGTTTTTTTGTTTTTTTTTTTAATTTTTTTTTTTTCAACGTTTATTTATTTTTGGGACAGAGAGAGACAGAGAATGAACGGGGGAGGGGCAGAGAGAGAGGGAGACACAGAATCGGAAACAGGCTCCAGGCTCTGAGCCATCAGCCCAGAGCCCGACGCGGGGCTCAAACTCACGCACCGCGAGATCGTGACCTGGCTGAAGTCGGACGCTTAACCGACTGCGCCACCCAGGCGCCCCGACAACTCTAAAGTTTTAATAAGAGGAGACTCGGAATTGATCACAGGATTTAGCAGAGTACAGACCACAGGTCATACTAACAAGAGTAGTTTTATGAAGCAGTGGGGGCAAAAGAATGATTAGAGCAACTTCAGGAAAGAACAGAGGAGGACGTTGAAACAAGTTCAGGTAACTCCTATCTTCTACTTTAGGAAAGCAGAAAAATGGAGCAAAACCTGGAAGAGAATGTAGGGTAGTTTTTGTTGTTATTCTCACCACAGAATTACAGCATGGCTGTGTGCTGGCGGAAAGGGTCCAAGAGCAGGAGGTGAGCAGTCCTTACGACGCAGGAGACAGAGCAAACGGCTACTGGAGCAATGTCCTTGCTCCTTGTAAGTGAAAGCAAACGGGATCTAGTTATACAACAAAATGCATGCAGTTGGCCTTAAAGCAGGGACAACTTAGTCACGGTAACACATGGGACAACAGCATATACGAGCACAGATACACAGATATGACTTGATATTCTCTCTCAATGAGAATGGCAGAAAGTGCTGGAAGTCTAAAGAAAAGGAAAACAGTGTGAAATAGTCATTTAGGAGAGTGGCAAAGTGACAAGGATAACACATGAGCATTTCTGGGTAGCTTTTAAAGGCCCACCTGAGAGTAGAGGTCATGAATGGAGATGAAGTATTGCTTTGTATGCATGCATTTCTGTTTCCAAGTCATATTTAGCTATTCAGGTAGAAAGGTGGATTTGGCCAGGATTGGGACTTCTTTTTAAAAAACAAAATTTTTTAACATTTATTTTTAAGAGACAGAGAGAGACAGAGTGCAAGCAGGGGAGAGGCAGAAAGGGAGACCCAGAATCTGAAGCAGGCTCCAAGCTCTGAGCTGTCAGCACAAAGCCTGATGTGGGGCTTGAACCCACAAACCATGAGATCATGACCTGAGTCAAAGTCAGACGATGCTTAACTGAGCCACCCAGGCACCCCCACCAGGGTTGGGGTTTCTTCAGGGAAAAACAGCAAAGGGAGTAGTGCGAGGAAACTGAGGCTCTGTGCCAGAGGGAATGTGATGACAGATTCCAAACCTGATACAAGGGAAGCGATAAGTAAAGATCCCAGGGAAGTGAAAGAATGTTTGAGCTGGGGAACTAGAGCTGGTAACTTCAAAGCACTAAAGGATAATGACCCAGGTGAAGACATACCAAGTAGAAGTCCCGATGACTCACAGGAGATTTGAAATGTGGGGAGGTCAGGTGGGAAGCTGGAGAGAAGGGAAGGCAAGTGGTCTAGAACAATAATTCTCAAAGTGTGGTATGTGAGTCTCTGTGGGTCTCTGAGACACATTCTAGAAGTCTGAGAGGTCAAGACTATTTTTATGTAATATTAAAGAATTATTTGCCTTGTTTACTGTCGTTATCTCAAGAATATACAGAGGAATCTTCCAGATGCTACCTGACATAATGGGGACATCACTATGACAGCTAACAGAATGTATGTATCTATTCTTATGTTGCCTAGAATTGTCCATATTGGTAGCTGTATGATATAACTAACTTTGTAAGTTTCCCCAAGATTAACTTAGTTTGTTGGAAATACTTCCACTATGTTCTGTTTGTCTTCAGTTTTATCTGCTGTAACCTCTGTAACCTCTTTATTGTCCAAAAAATTACCTTAAAACCCAAACTTTCCTCGAGCCTACAAAGAAACACAGTTGAGACATACGTACGTTGCTGTGTTTTGCAATATTAGTATTAAAAATGCTCTGGAAATCTCTACAAATTTTAAAACTTTATTTGAAACTGTTTGAAATACTTTATTCTAAAATAAGTTTATTCTAATACATTTTTCATTTACTTATTGATGGTTCTTTGGCTTCAAAATGATAAAATTAAAACATTTGTCTGCTGCAAAACCCACAGCTGTGCCATCTAAGTCTAAAGGTGCTGACAAATATAGACATGACATGGAAGGGAGACTGGAGCAAAATAGGAAAATAGGAAATAACTATTAGAATTAACAAAAATTATTATTTCCCTCAAATGTATAGATGTTGATAACTTGCCTTATTGTGCCTATCCAACAGAACATTCCTGAATACTACCCTAATGCCAGTTGTGGGCACACTGAGATCACATACTCAGTTTAAAGACAAGTATTTTGGGACACTTGGGTAGCTCAGTTGGTTGAGCATCTGACTCCATTCCAGCCCAGGTCGTGATCTCACAGATTTGTGAGTTCAACCCTAGTGTTGGGTTCTGCACTGAAAGCACAGAGCCTACTCGACATTCTCCCTCTCTCTGCCCCTCCCTCCCCTGTTCGCACTCTGTCTCTCTCAAAATAAATGAACTTAAAAAAAAAAAAACAAAAAAAAAACTTATTTTTATTTGAGAGAGAGAGAGAGAGAGAGAACGAGCATGTGCCAGCAGGGGAGGGGGGCAGAGGGAGAGAGAATTCCAAGCAGGCTCCATGCTCAGCACGGAGCCCAAAATGGGGCTCGATTCCATGACCCTGGGATCTTAACCTGAGCCAAAATCAAGAGCCGGACGCTCATCCAACTGAGCCACTCATGTGCCCCTAGAAAAAATATTTTAAATGAAGATGTGAAAAGGTCTTCAAAAGCCAGAACTGTTATAAAATTTCAAAGTAGAAATGAAAGAGGCACTGAAGCACTTTACAGGGTAATTATGGTGCTGGACTGGCTAGAGAGGCGCACACAACTGCTAGCAGCTGAGAAAGCCTGGGACGCATGACAATGCCGAATGCCTACTAGATGAAAAGTCAGTAAAAAAAAATCACAATGCTGCCACTTTTCAATTACACAGTAAGTTCCTGAATTAAAGACTTGGCAGAGACAGACTACATTTTTGTATCTGTGAGCCAGACTACATTTTTGTCCTGCAAACAGATTCATATACAGATGTAGCTGACCCTGGTATTTTGCTTCTATTAATTTGGTGTCAGAACCCATCAATCATTAAAGATCTTTTGCGTGAATGTACGGCCACAAACGCATGCGGTGTCGAAATACTCGAAACATTAAAAACTTAAACATCTGTGTTGACAGTTGCACTGATGGTAGGTATGCAAAGCAACGTGGGTGACAATGGCAGGCACCTGAGCACAAATTAAAGCAGGGGCACCAAACTGTACCAGCAGTCATTCAATTCTCTGCCACACACTCTCACAAGGAAAGAAAAAAAAGGCCAGTTTAAGAATGTCTTTGATGAAGCAATTTATATAGCATTTTGTACTGACTCAATCTCAATTTTGAGTATATGTGTTCTTAATATTCCGTGTAACTAAGTACTATGTGTACGTCAGTCAAGGAAAAGCATCTCGAATGCTGGAGCTGAGAGCTAACCTAGCAGCTCTTTTCACAGAATGTCATTTTTATCTGAAAGGGTGACAAACCATTGTAATTCAGATTTGAGTACTTAGTAGACTTCCCTCAAAAGAGAACAAAATAAGCCTGTTATTTCAATGATAAAAATTCAATGATTCAAGTGAAAATTGGAATTGTGGAAAACTTTTATCTACCACAGGGAATGTGACGGTGTCCCAATACATTAGAATTTAGAGACGTGATAAGTAGTGATTTTTTTCCTGGATATTGTACAATGAAAGATATCAACATTTGGAAGATCTCCATAACTCAGTAAACCAACGTTTTCCAAATGACCAATGCATGATGTCACAAAACCACGCATGGATAAAACATCCATTCAAAGTATAAAATAGACTGCTGAGGGGCACCTGGGTAGCTCAGTCGGTTAAGTGTCCAACTTTGGCTCAGGTCATGATCTCACGGTTAGTGGGTTCGAGCTCCGCGTCGGGCTCTGGGCTGACAGCTCAGAGCCTGGAGCCTGCTTCAGATTCTGTGTCTCTCTCTTTCTCTGCCCCTCCCCCCCCACTCATGCTTTGTCTGTCTGTCTCTCTCTCTCAAAAATAAACATTAAAAAAATTAAAAACTAAATAAATAAGACAGATTGATGAATTTTAGTTTAACAGAGTATGCAAAGTTCATTGATACGATTTCAAATGTTTAGGAAAAGTAGCAAAAAAACAATGTCCACAATTACCTGGAAAGACTATTAAAATGTTTTTTTTCCAACTACATATCTGCATAAAGCCAAATTTCCTTCATGTAGATCAACCAAAAACACATAATGCAGCAGACTAAATGCACAAACAGGCAGGCACTGGAATTCAGTAAAATATTAGAGATTCACAAAACTGTAAACCAATGCCACTCTTCTCACAAACATTTCTGGAAAACAAAGCTAGTTTTCATTAAAATGTTATTCATGTCACCATACAACGGGTTTATTATTGCTATTTTGAAACTAATTAATAAACATTTATAAAAATTTCAGCCTTAATTCCCCTAATGATAAGTAACAATAGATATAATATACACTAGCAAAATCTCTTAATGGTCTTGAATGACTTTTTAAGAGTACAAAGTAGTTCTGAGATTAAAAAGTTTGAGAATTTCTGCTCTAGAAGCAACAAACGAGGATGAGAAAGACAGTTATTTACCCCATCTTCAGGCCCACAGTATACGGAACTGGAGAGAAAGTGGCCCCACTCACTGGGATCCAGGAAAAATATATGCTCATAAAGCTGCCAGCTTTCAGCTGGAGCAAACTGGTAAAAAAACAAAACAAAAAAAAAACAAAAAACAAAAACTCTCCCCTCTCTCCTAAAACACTAAACTTCCCCATCTTTACTAGATCTTTCCTCTCACATTGAGCAGTTCTATTACCACTGAACCCTGGAAAGATGATGCGGCAGCTCTAGCTAAGTAATGGTCCAGGTTGGCTCTTATGCTGATGGGCGAACCCTCTTAAACTTCACAATATTACACATACCAGCAAAATGCAGCAGAAACAAGAATTTCCCTACCAATTTCACTTCCGCTCCCTCCATCTTGGACACTCCATAAGATGATGCTACTCTCTGAAGCAACAGCAACCATTTTGTCTTTGTCGCCATGTGGACCTCCAACCACTTTTGCATTTAAAGCTACTCGTTCAATAGTCCAATCCAAATATGGACTGGTAAACACTTGTTGCCATCCTGAAGACTCTTTGATTCTGTTAGTAAAAATAAAATATAAGTTAGACTCAGCAGCAATTAAGCAAACAATACAAACGAATGTTCCAAAAAAATTAATCACAGCTACATTTATTAAATACAAGATTCTGCCAATATATTTCCTCTACAAAGCCAGAACAATATTCTTAAGCTATCTTCTATTTACATACATAGGACATATAAGCCACATAACAAGAGACCAGCGTTTTATATTTCTCCAAAGGAAAGTTTAGAACAATCACTCAGATTTTGAAAAAGCTTTAACAACTTAAAAAAAAAGAAAAAGATTGTATCTTTCACTTTTCTACTCAGAAAAGTGCTACTATCATTATCTATGGATAGAACAGTCACAAAAATCAGAATTTTAGGATATTATTCCTTTCAATTATTAATCAGTTATTCAGTTATTAACTGTAACTACCTACAATCAACCTATTATTTTTTGGTACTTCAGGCGACAGGGCTGATAGTCTATCCAGGTAAACCAAGATGAAGGCATAATCCGGTATATACCACTATGCATTCCAATAAACTGGGACAATCAAATGAAAAAAATGTAGGGCTTTGGAAAAGCCTGATTTTAAAGGTTTCATTCTAAATGAAAAAATTTCATGAGCCTATTCCTTCCAAATAAATAAAGCCTACCACGGTTCAGATCTGCAGTTGAGTGAATATAAATGCTTTAATATTTCATTACTTAGAAACATACCTGTAAGTTTTTAGTAATTTTTCTGCCCTACCTGAACTTAAGTCTTTCAGCCATGTATTCCATATAATTATATAGCCAGCCTTCATACATTCAGAACTTATAGTTATGCAGTCACAAGTAATGACCTCAACCTTAACTATGTAATATCTGCTTTTGAAGTCACACCGATGGAAACAAAGTTGTAAAGTTTTTATTTGCCTTACCTATGACAGTAAACACAACATGAAGAAAACGATGCTCATTTATATACTACCTGACACACAATCACAAAAAAACCTTCAGTGTTCATACATGACAGTTACCTGAGGACCTGGGTAGAAATACTTTCGCTTCAATTTTGTTTAATAACGTGTGCTAACATGCACCTGGAGGGCTCAGTCGGTTGAGCAGCTGACTCTGGATTTCAGCTCAGGTCATGATCTCACAGCTTGTGGGTTCAAGCCTACAATGGGCTCTGCACTGGCAACACAGAGCCTGCTTGGGATTTTCTCCCCTACCCCCAAAATAAATACATAAAACTTAAAAAAATTTTTTTTGAAGTACGCTAAAGTAATACAACCATAACTCGCAAAAATATGCAATTCAGCCTTATCATTTCAAAGAACTAATGATTTCCTTCACTTCAAAAGAATATACAGAAAATGCACAATTTTTTTAAGAAAATGCACAATTTTTCCTAAGCATTATATGGTTCTGCAATTACTCACTTCAGCCACCAGATGGGATCATGTGTTATGATATATAAACAGAAAAAAATCATTTAGTAAAATCTAAACATGTACAAACATTGAGATATGACATATAGGCCCTCTTAGGAACTGTCAAACTGGGCACAATGCAGGAATTTGCCAGCACCTTGAGAATAGTGACCACACGCTGCTGATGTAGATACAGACACATACGAGGCTCAGGACAGTGTTCAATAGAGACCCTGTGCAGAATTTAATGATGTAAGTTTTGTGATCATTACTTTAGAAATGTAAGTGTATATGAGCTCATCTTTTACAGAAATCATACCTATAAGTTACCTTTCTCTACAGAAATTAGGTTATTATAAAATAGGGATGCCAAAAAAGAGTAAAAGAATCAGGACAACATATTTGAAAGTGATTATAACAATTGGAAAATTTAACTCGAGGCACCTGGTGACTCAGTCAGTTAAGCATCCAAATCCTGGTTTCGGCTCAGATCATGATCTCGCAGTTCATGAGTCTGAGCCCACATGGGGTTCTGCACTGCGAGTACAGAGCCTGCTTGGGATTCCCTCTCTCTCGGTCCCTCCTACATGTATGTGCTCTCTCTCTCTTTCAGAATAAATCAATTATTCTGATTAAAGATTAAACAAAAAAGAAAATTTAATTCAATATGATAGGTGATATTGTTTTTAAGTTAAAATCAAATACAAAGATGAAAAACATATATGCTTTATCATCTTCCACACAAGTGACACAAAACTTTAATATGTAAAACAAGACAGATGAGCTTTGATTGGTACTCTACCTCCTTACTCCTGCCCAGTGAACCAACACTATGAAATCAGGAGACTTATGCAAAGAGTATGAATACCATCCACATTAAAATCTCAAAAGAAATATAGTGGAGGAGTCATGCCCCGACAACATTGTGCAACTTACTACAAATATGTAGTACCTCAGATTATATGGGAACAGATAAAATAGGTCATTTTAGAAGAGAGTCTAAAATTAGATCTAAGTATATCTATACAAATATAAAGCAAGATAAAGGAGGGCTTGCAAATTCACTGAGGAAAGGATAATTTATGTGATAAATAATCAGAACATAATTAGCTACTACCCTCTTGGAAGAAAAGAAAATAGATCCCTAAATCTCACACCATAAACCAAAAGCAAGTTCCGAATGGATTAAAGATCGAAAAGCTCCTGGAGGGCAACAATTTACACAACCTCTCTTCAGTAACATAGATATACAAAAGTAAACAGGTAAGCGTGGGAGGAAGGAAAAAAAAGAGAGAGGGAAACAAACCATGAGAGACTCTTAAGGTCAGAGAACAAACTGAGGGCTGAGGGAGAGAGGTGAGTGGGGGAAGGGCTAGATGGGCGATGGGCACTAAGGAGGGCACTTGTTGGGATGAGCACTGGGTGTTGTAAGTGATGAACCACTGAACTACTCCTGAAACCAACACTGTACTGTGTGTTAACTAACTAGAATTTAAATAGAAATTTGAAGGAAAAAAAAAAAAAAGTAAAGCCTAAGAATGTGGAAAATTAGTAAATCTAGGTGAGAAGATACAGGGGTTCAATGTACTATTTCATTTTTTAGGGTTTCAAATTTATGAAAAGCTGTGGAAAAACAACTTGTGGAAAAGATTACACTATTGAAATCATTTGAGTATTTATTTTGAAATCTTCTAATTGCCACTGTGTTAAATGATTTAACCATATACGAGGAAATGCAATACATCCTCAATTCTCTTCCTTCGTCACTATGCATAATTAGTCTGTCATCAACAACACTCAGAGAAAGCAAAGAAAGGTCATGGTCAAAAGCAAACACAAAAAATGGAAAATGTAACAGCATCCTTCTGATATTTGTCACTCAGTGAGGGAAATTTTGTGCAATACTGCATGTCTCTGTGTGGCAAGTAGCAATCTTCAGTACTGCTGTGCAATAACAGAGGTTACACCTGGGTAACATAATTATTTCACAACTCCTCTGGAATTCCTTATTAATAAAAACACGTACATAATATTTAACCAAATAAAAAATAAAGTCTAAAATAGTTTTCTCAACTTAGAGCCACAGCCCTTAAGTTCAAAACACCTCCCCTCAAAAAATTCCTTTTTTCAAATCAGTCTTGCTTCATATAAAAGTCATCCCCCAAAGAAATCACCCAAAAAGTCATTTCCATACTATTTAATAATTAAAATAAAAAAACAGAATACTCGCAGAAGGAAAAGTTTGCACTAACTCTCTATTGCAATGAAAATATAACATAGAGATTATTGTTACAAAAGGCTTTTTTACCCAAATGGCTAACCTACCAATAAGCTCAGATTTAAACAAATACATCTGGGATTCTTTAAAATACATCTGTAAACTCTGTAAGTTATTTTTCATATTTTTAATCTATTGTGGCTATTTTTTCTTAACTAAACTCAATGGTGACAAAATGTTTATATATTCTTTTATTTTTTAGCAATTAAGTGGGATAATAATCACAACCGTCTATGTGCTACTATGCCACTCTGTCAGAGTAACACTGTATACAGTGATTGTGAACAAAGAATCCTACCCCGTCTCCAATTTAAAAAAACAGAATCACTGGTCTCCACTACATTCTTTTTCATTCTCTCTTAGTTTCTGAGAATGCAAGAATTAGTAAAACCAAACCACCTCTGTGTAAGTCTCACAGATTACAGACATTAAACCATATCACTGCTGCCCACAATTGTCCTGCTTCAATACCTCACTCCCAACTCTTTGAAAGTCATGACCAAGTCTTACTACCCCCACCTACAGAGTACAAAAGACTGAAATCACTATAGACAGAAAATCACAAGACTCCTATTAATAATTCTGCCTAGCCACTTAATAGTTAAAGTGATTCAAGAGCTGGACAGAATAAGCAAAAAGAAATAACCTCAAGATACCTCAATTCTATCACAGTTGATATTAAATGGGAAAGATATATAAAAGCTATCAGAACATTTATCAAATTAATTACATAAATGAAACGAAATCTAGTCAAGAGACACAGAAGTGGGCAAAATACACAGGAAAAAAATATGACTAACAACTCTTATGTCTGTAAATATAAAATCACAATTATTAAGAACTACACCTCTCCAAAAACAAACCTTTATTACTTATACAGTACCTGTAACACACAGCGAAATGAGCATATGCAGCTACAATCCAGTTGTGATGGCCAGCCACAATTAGCACCTTTCGTGGATCCACAGGAAACCCTGTTGATTTTGGAAAAAGAAGTGGTTAACGTTCTAAAGCTGGGGTGCGTATACTATGGCCCATGGGCTGATTCCAGTCTTCTACCTGTTTTGATTAATAAAGTTTGGCTGAAACACAGCCATGCACATTTATTTACATATTGCCCTTGGCTGTTTTCAATGCTGCAATGGCAGAGTCAAACAGTTCTGACAGAGCCTAAAATGTTTACTGTTTCTTTAACATAAGAAGTTTGTCGGGGCACCTGTTTCTTTAACATAAAAAGTTTGTCGGGGCACCGCTCAGTCGGTTGGGCGTCCGACTTCAGCTCAGGTCATGATCTCGCTGCTCGTGGGTTCGAGCCCCATGTCGGGCTCTGTGCTGACAGCTCAGAGCCTGGAGCCTGCTTCAGATTCGTTTCTACCCCTCTCTCTGTCCCTCCCATGCTCGTGCTCTGTCTCTCTCTGTCTCTCAATAATGAAGAAATGTTTAAAAAAAAGGTTTGTCAACTCCTAAAGATTTAGAGCAGACAGATGATCACAAACTTTTTAAATAAATTATATGTCAGATGAGATATAAAAATATAAATGATACATTTACATTAAAAAGACAGGTAAGGCAAAGATCACATCTTTAAAAAATAATTACTCAGTATCACTCAGAACTAAAACCATTTGCATTTTTTTTTTTTTTTTTTCTGTCTACTTCTGTAATCTTTGTTTACCTAGCCTAACAGTCTCTTCTCCAGTTCCAGAGAGAGCAGGCTGGGTACCATTTCCCCGAGCTTCACTTTCTGTGGAATTTAATCCATTCCTAGAACCAGCAGAGGATCTAGTTGTGTTGTTTATTTTACGACTAGGAATACCTATAAAAAGAAATAATAAGGTACATTTATTTCTAAATTCACCTACCAAAAATTTATAATTTCACACTGTAACAAAGAAACATACAAATGTGAATTTCATCATAGCTAAAACATGCCTTCCAATATAGCAATTTATTACAAATAATTACTGTGAAAAACAAAATGAAAATGAAATAAATTCTTTCAACAGATTTCTATTTATCAATCACGTTATATTCCATTTTAGCTAACTCTAGCTTACTGAAATCAATCATTAATTCAGTTGTCACCAGTGTTCACATTTGCTGTCTGTTTACAGTGTTTCCAGTTGCTTTGTGTTCAGTACAAGGCACTCACGGAAACTGCTTTACAGCTCAACTGCCCCTTTTACTAAATGTCTTTTATTTGGCAGAAGAGTCTGTTTTGGAATGAAATCTTGCTCAGAAGCCCAGCTTAACAAAGGTAAAGGCAAAAGTCTCCTAACTGACTGAGGTGGGGCAGGGATGACAGGCGCCTCATGGCCTCTCTCTCGTACACTGGCCTATGCCTGCAGAGCTCCCGGGGTTCTACAGAAAGGACACTGACAGCCGGTGCTCTAACACAGGCTGGCAGGCTATGGGCCATGGCTGTTTACATCAATAAAGTTGTACTGGTTGCATCCGTTCATGTCCGCAGAGCGTACGACAGGGCTGAGTAGTTGCCATCCAGATCTTCTAGCCCACAAGCCTGTCTGGCTTTTTACAGAAAAGAAAAAGCTTGGCACATCCCCACTCTAACATACAGTAGGACTTCTGTTAAAATTAAAGTTCTCAGCATTCTTAGTATATTTATACACAAGAAACTCAATAATCAAGAAAACAGATTTTCCTCTCTACATGCCTGTATTTGCCAAACGATGAAAAAACAAATTTTCTTAAAGACTAGCTAAACGAAGCAGAAGTACCTGGTGGAGGCAAGTAACCATGAAAAAGGACACTGCCGCAAGATGAGCGTTCCAGTTCTTCGCAGAGGAGAAGCCTTCTTACTAAAAACATTTCAAAGCAAACTTGTCAAGAGTACATGCAAACAGAAAAATAGTACTCCATTTTTATTTTCTCTAGTTAAAGAGGATAAGGAAAGAAAAGGAAAATGTTTAAGTTAAATCAGTTGACAACATCTTTTTACTATGAAAAACCACAAAAAGTAAGCACACTGAACCAGGTCATCAAAAAACAGGACCTGGTATAAAACATATTTCATTAGACAAGTTTACTACATGAAAAGTCAAATCATAAAAACAAAATTATTAGGACAACACATACCTAATGGAGTGATTCCATAAAATTCTGCTTCATGCCTGAGAACATTAATACTTACTCCCCTACAAAAAAAAACAACAAAACACCAAACAAATGATATAAATCCTCCAACACTGGCAACTTGGATTATCTGAAGCAGAGGGAAAAAGTACTACATTCTTAGTGAACAAAGTCATAAGGCTTTAAAACTTACTCTTCTCCTAATATCTTTAGTCATTTTAAAAGCTCTAAATAAAACAAAACAAAACAAAACAAACAAACAAAAAACAAAACGCATGCCAACGAAAACATTTTTTTACTTAAAAACCATTCCCGTGTAGATAAACTGGGTAACTGAGAAATTAGGGCTTCAGAGGGTTAATACGAATAAATTATCAAGAAATACCTAATAAGGCAAATAAGAGTAAGAATCATTCTTGTATGACATTTATTGCTTTTAAATTTTTATAATTATTTCTATATATATTTTAACCTCCCCAATTATACTATAAAGATCCCTACTCCAGGCGCCTGGGTGGCTCAGCGTCCAACTTTGGCTCAGGTCACCATCTCCTGGTTTGAGTTTGAGCCCCATGTCTGGCTCTGTGCTGACAGTTCAGAGCCAGGAGCCTGCTTAGGATTCTATGTTTCCCTCTCTCTCTCTGCTCTTCCCTGGCTCTCCCTCTATCTCTCTCTCTCTCCAAAATAAATAACATTAAAAAAAAACTTTCTTAAGATCCCTACAAGCGCATGATCCATCCATTTTCATATACCTTGCATAATGACTGTATATAATAATTATGTAATAAATATTTGTTGAACAAAGAAATTCAGATAAATGACTTTTCTCATCAGAAACCAAAAATAAAAATATAAAGAAAAAGTGGGGGGGGGGAAGACTAGCCTTAAAAAGGGCTAAGCTTACTAGAAGATGTTATAGGACCATTAAATAATATGAAAATAAAAAGTAAAAAGAACAGAAGATTAAGAGCTTACAATACTAATGATTCATTTTGACTTGCAGTTATAACTTGTCTTTACTTTAAAAATATTGCCTGGGAAGAAAAAAGAGCAGCATCACTAAAAATTAAAAGGATAATAAAGGAATACTGTCAACAATTCTTTTCCCACAAATTTGATAACCAAGATGAAATGGACCAATTCTTTGAAAGGTATCATTTGCTGAAACTCACATAAGAAAAAAAGAGACAATCCGTATGGGCCTATACCTACTAAAGGAATTGAATCAAAACAGAAAGCAACAGACCCAGAAAGATTCACTAGTGAATTCTACCAAACATTTAAGTTAAGAAATCATACCAATTCTCTATAATCTCTTTCAGAAGTTAGAAATAGGAATATTTCCTACCTCATTTTATAAGGCCAGTATTACCCTAATACCAAAACTAAGACACTATAAGAAGAGTACAGACCAGTATCTCTCATGAACATTGGTGCAAAAATTCTCAATAATGCCATAAGGCAAGAACTGTAATAAAGGCACACAGAGAACATACAACTGTTACTCACAGATGACATGGAACTATGTAGAAAATCCAAAAGTACAGACAAAAAACTCCTAGAACTAATAAACGATTATAGTAAGGTTGCAGGATACAAGGTTAGTATATAAAAGTCAATTGCTATGTACTAATAATGAATAGTGGAATTTAAAATTAAAAACATAATACCATTTACATTAGTACCACCAAAAACAATTATTTAGGTATAAATCTAACAAAAAATATGTTAAGATCTATATGAAGCAAACTACATAACTCTAATGAGCAAAATCAAAGAACTAAGTAAATGGAATGATATTCCATGTTCATGGATTAGAAAATTCAGTTTTGTTAACATGTCAGTTCTTTACAACTTCTCTGAAATTCAATTAAATCCTAATCAAAATTCTAGCAAGTTATTTTATGGATATTGACAAACTGATTCTAGAGTTTATATGGAGAGTGAAAAGACCCAGAATGGTCAACACAATATTGAGGGAGAATAAAATTGGAGGACTGCCAGTACTCAACCATGACATTTACCATAAAGCTATAGTAATCAAAACAGTGTGATACTGGCGAAAGAAAAAACAATCTGAAGAGCCTACCTACGGTATTATTCCAAGCATAAGACATTCTGGAAAAGGCAAAATTATGGAGATAATGAAAAGATCAATGGTTGCAGGGGGGCGGGGGGGGGGGGATCAACAGTCAGAGCACAAAAGATTAAGTTAGTGAAAATATTTTCTATGATATTAAAATGATGGACACGTGTCATTATACATTTGTCTAAACCCACAGAATACACAAGACCTAGAGTTAACTATAATGTAAACTATGAACTTTGAGTGGTTATGATGTGTCAATGGAGGTTCACCCTTGGCATGAAAAAAAAAAAGTACCATTCTGGAAAGTGATGTTGATAATGGGGTAGGCTATGCATGTGTAGGAACAGGAGTACATGAGAGATCTCTGTATCTTCCTCTTGATTTTGTTGGAAACCTAAAACCGCTCCAAAAAAGGTCTTTTAAACAATTCCTTGTGTTTAATAAACACATACAACTGCAATGTTAAATTGCTTTTGTTTGTCAAATTGGTTGTGACTGGTTTAACACAAAAACAGTTAAACCTTTCTTTTCAAAACCATCTGTGTTAACAGCACAATAGTGCTGGCTAATTACAAGGTGTCTCAGGTCACAACAGTTCTTGAACCCAGTCTCCTGGGGAGGACAAGAAAACAAATATGGTAATTATAGCACAGTGTGATAAGGGCAACAGAAGAATTTTATGGAAGGTAGAAAATTAGAATACAGTATTTTTTAAATTCCTTCCCATCTTCTTTTGAAAGGTACTACTACTTAGAGAATTTTAATTTGATAGGCCTCTTTAAATGAAGTAACATAGCAATTTATAAGAAGCGCAATCAATAAAAACAGATATTTAATTCTTACTAATTCTGCCTTTCCTGGGTTATCTAGCTGTGAACTAGTCACAAGAAATCGACCACAAGTAAATTTAGGCTTCTTTCATCAAATTCTATGAGTCAATATATTTTATTCAAGTAGTTAGTAACTTATTTGCCACCTCCACGGACCAAAAAAAAAACCAAAAAGCTCCAACAAACTCTTTTATTGATTCAGTAAATATCTACTGAAAAGCTACAAAGTGACTATATGCAGTCTTTTTTGTTTTATATGCACTGTTTTAACACTGGAAAAATCACAGGAAACAAGAGACCAAAAGATTTTTGTCATCTTTAAGGAGTTCATATTCCAGTAAATATAAGCCAAAACTTACATAATATTATAAAGAAGCAGGTCAAATAAACAACTAGAATTTTTAAAATATTTTTTAGATTTTATTTTTAAGTAATCTCTATACCCAACATGGGGCTTGAACTCACAACCCTCAGATCAAGAGGCACATACTTCACCAACTGAGCCAGCCAGGCACCTCTAAACAATTGGAATTTTAAAAGCTGTGTCTAAAAAAGTATAAAGAGATCTTCAGTGAAAGTTCACTAGGAATATAGGGAATAAAAGAATAATAAAGGCAAATTAGACTGTAAATTCTTAGTAGGAATCCAGATGTTGGCAAAGTTAAAGTAACAGTTTAAACGGTCATTCGTTTATCTACAATCTATAAAACTCACATATTGGACATGACGCATAAAACTCATGTACCAAACACAATGCTAGATCCTGGGACTATATAGGACAGTGCTTACCCTGTTGAAATTTAAAGTCAAACGGAAGATAGACTACTAAAAAAGGAAAATGTGTAAGAAATGTTGTGGTAATGGCAGGACAGGAAACTAGGAAGACCTATACTGACTGGACATACCAGACATTATTGAAGAAGTCAGGACCAGGACCAGGACCAGGACCAGGACCAAGACCAAGACCACAAAGGGGCGCCTGGATGGCTCAGTCAGTTAAGCGTCCCGCTTTGGCGCAGGTCATGATCTCACGGTCCGGGAGTTCAACCCCTGCATCAGGTTCTATGCTGACAGCTCAGAGCCTGGAACCTGCTTTGGATTCTGTGTCTTCCTCTGCCCCTCCCCCACTCGTTCTCTGTCTCTCTCTCTTTCAAAACTAAATAAATAGTAAAAAATTAAAAAAAAAAAAAAAAAAAAAAGACCAACACCACAAAGAGGTGAAACTGTTGCAACAAGAGAAATTAAGCAGGGGCAAGATCGTAGAGAGCCTTATGAAACAATAAACTCCCAAATCCCTAGCCATTAATCCAAGAACATATTAAATAAGAGTTTTAAGTAGAGTAGCAACCAGATGACATTTATATTTTTAGAAGATAAGTTTGGCTACAGTGTGGAAAACTAATTGGAAGGATGTAAGAATGCAGGCAGGAAACTGAATGGGAAGCTACTGGAGTGGTCTAAAGGAAGAGACGATAGATACGATGGTGGCCTCTACCTGTGAGTTTAATTCTGGGGAAACTTTCAAGCAAAAATAATTTGGGGATGGGGGCGGGGGAGAACTTTTTTGTTCCACAGAATATTCCAAAAACACAGACTATCAGTAAGAATTTACTTTAAAAAGATACATTTCTTACCTTAAATCTAGTTCTTTTGTCCGAAGAAAATTTAAAATGGGTGCAAATGCTGCTGGATCTCGATCAATAAATATCTGTGAATGAAAAATTGTTTTATTTTCAAATTATAAATTCAACTAATTAATCTGTAGCACTAAGGGGACAAACACTAAATTATTTAAATACCGTATTTACTTGATCCCACTCTTAGATTTTAATGTTTCTAAAGTTAGAATGCAGTTTTAAATGTGTGCATTTAAGGTAGTGTTGTCTCTTCACCCAAAAACCTATTATCAGATTGATAATATTTTAAATGTAGGAATACTGGCATCTATTTATTGATATTTTTGGTAAAAGTGACATACTTTTTATCTGAAATATTGTAGAAATCAGTAAATACTTCAAAACCATTATACATAAATAATACCCTCTTATGTTATCTTATCATTAATTACTGGTGACAATGATTGTAACTTATATAATTTGTGATTCATATGTGAATTAATGAAACAACAATGTACTTTAATAAAACACACAGGGTAATCAAGAAAAATAAATACTGCACATTACTATAAAAACTGGAAACGAATACTATTCTCATAGCATTTTTACATTCCATTATCTCAGTTTCCTCAAAAGCCAGGGGTGGGGATGATGACAAAACACATTTCTTAAATAACAAATACTGCACCAGATACAGGGAAAAAAAACAATGCTTTAGAAAATATGAAATACGTAATTGATAACTTTCTACAGGAATGTATACCAACACTTTGGATACAAATTTTAAATCAATTATAAAAGTTCTAACCATAAAAATGAACACCTTTTAAAGCTTGCATTATTCAATTAGACAGAAAAATGATAGCTAGCAGTAAACCTCTTTATACTATGATTGATTATGTTTTTACAATAAATGAGGTTGTTCTAGCTACATAAGCTCTTGCTTTTGTTTTTATCAGGACCAGTGAGAAGTTGGAGAAACACAACAGATAGGTGCAGATGTTGTTACTACTGATGTCTATAATCTCACATGGACGTACGTGCTTTTGCTGCCTAATTTCATCTGCAAATCCCATTACAGCAAATAAGTACGTCTGGTCACTTTATTGCCTCCAAACAGAAAGCTATTTTAGCTTTTGTGAGTACTAGCCATTTCCTTTACATACTGTTGCGCACATTATAACTGTTTTTTAAATGTATAAACTAGTATTTCTGTACTGCACCCTGATAGTTCTTTCCTTCCCTCATTTTGCCATTGCTGTACAGGTTCCTAAGGTTTTTCTCCAAAATAAAAAAATTGTAGGACTTAATTAATTTGCAATATCTTACCATTCTAATTCAATATCAAAATGCTTTAGTATTCATATTCATCTAATTTTTGCTAAAGTTTTAATTACTGATTTAAAGTATTTCCTCTCCTGACAATGTAAGCTTGTATCATCCAACCTCTCTAATCATAAATACTTAAATTGCTATATGCAGTATTCCAATTTGAGGTCTATTAATTACAGAAACACTATATGTAACAAGAAATGAAACACTTTTTAAGTACATATACATCACTGTCATTTAGTGGTTATTAAAATATTAGCTTTTCTGTCTTCTTAGAGTCACTATATAATATGGAACAATCATTAGCATTAATATTAATAATTAATTATATTAATAATAAACATTTCAAGTTAGAAATATATATCAGCATATTATACTCACAGCACCAGTTTCATCTCGCAGTGTTGAAATTCGTCCACTCAGCAAACTAGAAGAGTCATGATCAATAAGCAGTTAGTTCCTAAAATCTGAGTATGAATAGAATGCCCTCATTTTTTATCAAATGTCCAAGACCAATACAAATGAATCATCATATCTTCAAAATAAAATCAAAAATTTTAAATCTATTTTAAAAGTGAAGATTTTTACCCAAAAAATGAAAACATTAATTTAACCGGAAAAATAAAATTTTTTATTACTTTAATAATCAAGTTTTTAAAAAAAATGGTACTAAAGAATTATATAAAATACCTGGAAAAAAAAGAATCTGGAATCCACATAAGGGTTTGTCTTGAGGTACTAAATCTGCAATTAAAAATAATCTGGTATTATAAATGAGGACATGATTTGAAATCTCAGTTAGTTAACCTGCTTTCATATAATAATTTACAAGTTGTTGCACAGCTATAGCTACATCAATTACGTACATTTATTATTTTAAAATCGTGCCAGTTTCAATTCAGAGCTAAGATTATTCAAAGAGAGTGCAACAAAAATCACAGAATTTTTTTTATTTTTTATTTTATAGAGAGAGTGTGTATACAACCTGGGGGGGGGCGGGGGCAAAAGGAGAGGGGGAGGAAGGGAGAATCCCAAGCAGGCTCCATGCTCAGCAGGGAGTCCGATGCAGGGATCACCCTGGGATCCTGACTTGGTGACCTGAGCCAAAATCAAGAGTGAGACGCTCAACCGATTGAGTCACCCAGGTGCTCCCAAAATCAAATAACTAATTCGCTAACATATAATGCTTCTTAAAATACCACTTTCCAGCATGCCATCTGCTGAAGAATCAACAACAAGGCCATCACAAGTCCAAAATTCTCAACATTTATAATTACCTTCAAGTCCCATTCCATCTCTCCAACACAAGTGTATTCCCATCTAATAAGATAGTACTTCAATACCCCTGGACAATTCATGCTTACTCTCTCATTGGGTATCTACTCTACCTATATATATTTTTTTACTTTCTGTTGCCATCACCATGTGTCCTCACACAGAAGACAGCCAAACAGACTTCTGCTTTTCTCCACATTCCTTGTCTAGCATTATGACTGTTTTAAAGCAGTCCCTGTGCCCATTAATCAGATTAAGAAAGGATCCAGGGAGTTCATTCAAGAAACCACGGCAAATTTTGCAAGTGTATATCTTAGCAAAATCTTAAGAAAACATGAGGAGCAGATTATGGCTAGTCAAAGGAAACTGACTTGGCCAAATAAATAAAAGCAAATTCAGTAAATGGCAAACTGAAGGATACAAGGACCCACTGCCCCCCCCCCACACAAAATCACTATGTTCTTGAGGCTATCAAATTAACTCCAAATAATGATCACTTACAACTTGTGATCCTTCATGCTCACTCATTATTCAGCAGACTGCCAGAGAACTCAAATTTTGTGTCACTTAGAAAATTACACAGGTCTGCTTAAAGTTCCATTAGCAATTTCAATTAAAATCAGCAGTTTGGGGTAGGGTTAGTAATCTGAAATTTATGGGCAAAAGGATTAGATCCTCTCCCCCACCAATTTTCCACTTTTCAAACAAGAGGAAGACAAATGGGGGGGGGAACCCCACAGAACATAAAAACTAGGTTTCAAGTATGACGTCATAAAAATGACATTTGCAATTACATGCGGTGCCTGGGTGGCTCAGTCAGTTTCGCGTACAACTCTTGGGCTTCACCTCAGTCATGATCTCACTGTTTGTAGATCTAGCTCTACACTGGGCTCTGCACTGACAGCTTGGAGTCCGCTTGGGATTCTCTCGCTCCCTCTCTCTCTGCTCCTCCCCTGTTCGTGCAGGTATGCATGTATTCTCTCCCAAAAATAAACTTTAAAGAAAAAATAAATTAGCTAAACTTTAAAGAAAAAAATAAAGTTACATGTGACACGCATAATTTTCTGCAATATATATGAAAGCCTTATCTAATGGTTTTTAGCTCCTATCCACAGTGTGCCAAGAAAAGGGCCATGTCCAATCTGGTCTCAGCAGAAATGTTACTGAAGATATTAGCATAATATCTACACTTATAGTTCTTGCTCTTTGCCTCCCTCTAAATTAGCTTGGAAGCAATCTAATTAAAATTATTTATCCTTCAATGTTACTATGCCACCAACCCCTACATTTCCCATTTTTACTTCAAATTCCTTTATCAAACCTGTAAGGCTGGTACTATTATCATCACTTTACATTTTAGGAAAACTAAGCACTAAAAAATAATTTGCCCTAGGCTGCTGAGTAGTTACAGGGAAAGCGTGGGAACTGGAATCTGTATCTGCATGATTCCAAAGTCCTTTGTCCATAAGTTCCCCACTAGCAGATCCCAGACCTCTCTTGTGAGGCCTCAAATTGTACTCATTCATAACAGAATTAATCACAAATTGAGTCATATTAGGTTTCTTTCACTTCTTTAGTTTTTTTTGGGGGGGGGGGGTTGGTAAATAATGTTAATTCTAAGTGAACCCTTATCTTCTCTACTTCCTGAATTACCCACACAGTGTTAAATAAATCATAAAAATTGCTCATTTCTATAATTCCTTTGAATATGTCCAATTTCATATCCTTCCTCTCTTCGGGGGGTGGAAAGGACCTCACCTATATAACATATGCTTCTCTGCTCACAGTATACCCTCCTTTTGAGTTTTACTCTATCACCTTGGAGCCTACCTCCATTCTTGCCACAGGTAGTTCTCCCAGGGGCAATTCCTCAACTTTATTGAGAATCAAATCAGGATTTTTTTTTTCTTCACAATGGCTAAGGTGACTGTGTTAATCTGTTTTGTACAAGATACAGATGACTTCTGGATCCCTTCTAGCTCTAAACTGCTGCAAGAGTCTATGATTCAAAGTAACTCAAGAAAATAGCCTTAGAACACTTGAAGTTGGATGTCCTATTTTCTATAGGCCATGTCATTACTTATTTTATAAACCATGTTATCCTAGCAAATCTATAAAGTTTATGCTGTTTTTTTTAAATTCTCATTCCTATCTAACAACTTTCGTATGTCTTCTAAACTGTTCGACCCAATAATATATTTATCTTATTTTTGTATTCTTTGCTAATATCATCACTTAGAAAAACTTACACCCTGATAAAATCAAGTTTCATAAACAGTGAAACAAAATAAAGTGTTTCAGCTCCAAGATGGCTGCCTTTTATAATTAAAAAATTTAAACTCAATTCTACAGTCATTACCAAGAGTTCACTCATTATTAAACCATCCACTTTCAGCATGCAGTAAATAACACTACATTTAATTTTTATCGTAATAGTAATATCGTAATACTTTAGAATGCCTGAAAAGAAACATCATCCACAATCTATAGCAATTAGGAACCAGTGCAGGTATTTTCAATGACTATAGTGCTATTCCTCAGCATTAACACACACTGCAGGTCGACTCTAGAGGGGGTATTCCTTTGCATCCATACGTTATCAAACCCGCAAAATTTCCATGTGATTTTAAGGGAAAAAATCCATTTCTTACATTAGGACACATGCCTTCTCCAGAAGACCAGTATCTATACAGCGCAATAATCCACCTCACACTGTTGAACGGTTTTGCATGGGGGGAGGGGGCGACAGGGAAAGAATGAAGAATTACTGCTTCTTGTGTTGAATAGTACACTTAGAATTAAACGTTTAGGATTAAAGTACGATACATTTTTATCCGTATGGTTCACAATGTCGTTTTGTATTTTTAAAAATATTAGTTGGGTCCGGGATGTTGAAATCCTTTCATGTTCTCAAGCACTCTATCGTTCATCTCCTACCAAGCTTAAAACTCAACCACCCCTTCCTTCAAACAGAGCTGGCAAAGTCCCATTTTTGAGAAGAGTGACTCATAAGCCATACCGAATCCACAAATGATTTTCCCCCAAGAAAGCTTAACAGAAGTCACAGACGGGGAGTGGAAGGCAAGAGAGAGGATAAAGAGCTTTCAGTCTGTCTACTCTGAGTAGACAGTGCCAATATCCAAAGCTTCTCAGAACCCACTGCCCTGCAGGTTGAACAGATCCTTCAAAGCTATACACCCAGAAACTCTGAAAATAAATAACAACGTACTGCCACTCTACTGTACTCCATCCACCGAAATCCTTCGAGACTGCAAACACTCCTTAATTAGAAGGGGAAAAGAGCACAGTACTCTTTCTTACCCACGCCCACCGACACCTTGTTGACCGAAAAGGGAAGCAGGTTCATCTGCAAAAGCCAAACCACAAGGCCAGGCTTCTACAAAATAAATTCCTCAAATACACTCTAAGGTTAGGTAAGGAAGGCTTTTTAATGTTCCACTTGGCCTGATAGTTTAGAAAGGGGGAGGGACAAAGGTTGGCATTCTAGGAAGGCAGCCACAGGCACATGGGCCCGGCTCGCTCTAATTCCAAGAGGCCCTCCTGCCTCTCCGTCCCCGGAGCAGGGACTTCAACTCGAGAGCCGCCGACATTCTTCCCGCCGGGAGGGCCCCCGCGTCACCCACCGGGCTCGGCTCCCACATTCGCCCAAGTCCCCGCCAACCTTGGCCTCGCCGTCCCCCTGCAGGCCGTCCGCCGCATGCCCGCTCCGAGGCCCTTCTCCGCGGACTCACCTGGTCCCCCCGACGTTCAGCTGCACGATCTCGCCACTGCCAGCCGCCGCCGCCGCGGCGAAGCTGCCGCAGTGCCCTCCCGCCATCTCCGGAGGCTCCGGGCGCGCACGCCGCCCGCCGTCCCCGGCCGGGGCCGTCGAGCCCGCGGAGGGAGCCCGAGGAGGCGGCGGCGGCGGGGGCGGCGGCGGCGGGGGCGGCGGGGGCGGCGGCTGCGGCAGGGCCAGCAGGGCGGCGGCGGCCGGAGGGCGGGAGGTGCCCGGAGCGTCCCCCACCTTCCCGGCGGCCGGGCCGAGCTCTCTCGCTGCCGCCTCTTCCCCTCCGCTCCCGCGGCGCGGGAGGGCGGCCCGGCCTCCACCTCTCGCGGCCTCCAGGCCGCAGGGCCGGCCCCGGCCTCTCCTAGTGCTCAGCTCCCGCGGCCACCGCTGCCGCCACCGCCAAGGCGGCCGCTGCAGCCGCAACCTGCCTGGGAGAAGGGGTCGCCGCTGGGGACAAAATACCGCAGCGCTCACCGCTTCGCCCGCCGCTGCGGGGGAGGGGGGGGGAGGAGGAGGAGGAAGGAAGGGCGGAGGAGGAGCTTCCCAACCCAGCGGGGCTGGCACTGAGGGAGTTAAGGGAATGTGCTCCTGGGCCGCCGCCCGTAGGCGCGGGTTTCCAGGTCTTTCCAACCGCCCCCCACCCCCCGCGCGATCCCAGCCCGTTCCGTTTTACATTTAAGGTTTTCCAGTAGTCAGATTCCCCACATTGGGGGCAAGTCTGGGCAGACTGTCCTAAGCAACTTTATTGTCTCCCTTCACGCCGATTTGGGAGGTGAAGGGGAAATTTCCTGGAGGTAGTAGTTGCTGCCTAAATGTAAAAAATACAAATACAGTGAAAATTTGGGGATTTTGTAACTTTTTAAAATAGCGTTTATCTCAGCAAATTCATTACTGTATTACCCTCTTCAGTCTCAACCCTAGTCCCCCAAGCAGTTTTGTTATTTGTTTTGTTAAACCGGGAAGGAAACAAAAGGACAAAAACAACCCCTAGCATGTGTAGGGCAATGTGTTTCTGGAATACAGTAAGCATTCAGTGTTAGACACACACAAATACACACTTTAAGAATTGTTTACTTTAAATATATATTGGAATCTGAAAACTTAGCCGCTACTAAAGTGTATGTGTATGTATGTATATAATTATATATACACATAAGTTTTAATTTTTTTTTTAAATTTCAGAACGAGCATGGAGGCAGAGAGAGAAAGAATCCCAAGCAGGCTCCACACTCAGTGCTGAGCTGATGGGGTCTCCATCCCACCACACCTACCCCCATCCTGACCCAGCCGAAATCAAAAGTCCCACACTTAATTGACTAAGCCACCCAGGAGCCCCCTAAAGTATATTTTTAAAATCATAACACTATAATATCTGATGTTAGCTAACATGTTTCAGAGTTCATTATTAGTCTGTGGTACTAAACTCTGTTAAAAAGAAAGACTCAAGATGGAGTCACTTTTGCTAAACCCTATCAAGACTTAGTGCCTAATCTGGGGCACCTTGCTGGCTCATGTGGAAGGGCCGTGAGTTCAACCCCCACCTTGGGTATAGAGATTACTTAGAAATAAAATCTTAAAAAAAAAAAAAACAACAAAAAAACTTAATGCCTAACCTAATTGCAGCTTAAGCCTCTTCTAGGACTGGAAATTTAAAACAAATAGTCTGGGGGTGCCTGGGTGACTCAGTCGGTTAAGCCACCAACTCTTGATTTCGGGCTTAGGTCATGATCTCATGGTTCCATGAGTTCAAGCCCTGCATTGAGCTCTGTGCTTGCAGAGTTTGCTTGGGATTCTCTCTCTCCCTCTCTCTCTCTGCCCCTACCCTGTTTGCATTCTCTCTCTCTCTCTCAAAATAAACTAAATTAAAAAATAAATAAATAATAAAGCAATTAGTCTGGAATTTCCCAATCAGCATTAGTGAGGAAACTTGCCAGATAAGCCCCCTTGTCTTTCCCTAAGGAAAGGTAACCCTACCTGGAATAATTGACTCTTTAAACCTCCCCATTCCACCGTCCTTTTGCCTCTAAAACTGTTTTTTTGTACCACTGTCAGAAGCTACCCCATTCATGAATTGTTGAATAAAACCAATGAGATCTTCAAATTTACTCAGTTGGATTTTGTTTAACAATACTTAGCATGAATTGTGTTTTTAAAAATAGTTTTACCAGAGGGATTCAAACTGAAGACCTACATGATGTTATGGTTTTATTTTCATTGTCATAGGGGCGCCTGGGTGGCGCAGTCGGTTAAGCGTCCGACTTCAGCCAGGTCACGATCTCGCGGTCCGTGAGTTCGAGCCCCGCGTCGGGCTCTGGGCTGATGGCTCGGAGCCTGGAGCCTGGTTTCCGATTCTGTGTCTCCCTCTCTCTCTCTGCCCCTCCCCCATTCATGCTCTGTCTCTCTCTGTCCCAAAAATAAATAAACGTTGAAAAAAAAATTTTTTATTTTCATTGTCATAATAATTAAAAAAATAAAACACTCTGCTGGAAAATATACCAGTGATAATGATGACTTTATCCAAATTTGATTTAAAAGAGGCTAGCACTATTTATATGATACATATTATTTACCCCAGTTAACAATGATAATAATAATAGCTAATTTGTATTGTTAAAAAACAAAATTCAACTGAGTAGGTTTGAAGATCTAATTGGCTTTATTAAACAAGTCATGAATCGGGCAGCATCCCATCCAGCAAGTAGAGCAGAGGTCTAAGGAATTGTACAAAATGCACGGTTTTTATAGGAAGGAAGATGGGGTAAGAGAGTTATCAGCAAAAGACAAGAAAGAATTGTTTCTGGCAAGATCACCTTCCCTTGCAAGGAGGGACAGGGAAAGGGGTCTTACTCAGATTACTTCATCTTTTGGAGGATGGAGAAGGCCCATGTGACAGATTATTTCATTGGTGCTATCAGAAAATTCCTGACTGCCTGGTTAAAACTTACATTTCTGGGGGAGGTTGAAACTGCAGTCAGGTTAGGTATTCAGCCTGCCCAGCTGGCACTTAAACTTGGCCTAAGTGATACCATTTGGGGCCTGTGGTTTTCTTTTTGACATTATTTATTACCAATTTTTCACATCCTAGATGGTTTACATATTTTTTGTCATTCTTTTTCTTTACAACTATTATCACTATTTTAAAAATAAAAAAATCTGAGAGTTAAAATGATCAGGAAACTTGCTCAAAATTACATAGCTGGCAAGGGGCATAGCAGGAATTTGTAGGCGGGCAGTTGAATTTCAGGGCCTCTCTCTGTACCCTAAACCTTCACTTTATACTGAGGTGAGTAACAGTTTAGATTAAGGAGCAGCACACTAAGAATCTCTCATACTTTAAACAGTGTTAGTTAGCTATCTTTGCTCCAACTGATAATGTCCATTTCTATTAGGATCTAAAGTTTTGCTCTCAAATTGGCAGTATAGAATTAGGTGGTAAAAAGGCCATTTAGTTTTTCCTAGGCCCATAACTTGAAAGAATGTAAAAGCATACTAACAGATTTTTGCCTTCAGTGAATTCAAGAGGCAACTTGGAGTTAGACTAAGGCCTGTGATATTGTGATTTATAATAAGAAATATATATTTGGTCTTCATTCTCTGTTCTGGGACAGAACTCCTAAAAACAATTGTAATTTCCTAAGTGATGAGAGCAATAAATGTTCCTTTTCTTATGTTAATGAGGTGACTTTTGGAAAGCCCTTAGGTAACCAAAAGTTTAGGGGCTGGTTGCTAGAGGACCCAACCCTGTGATTACTGGGTTGGAAATTTCAGTCCCACCACCCCCAGCTCCCACCTCTAGGAAGAATCAATTACCGATGGCCAGTGATTTAATCAACAGAGACTTTGTAAAACCCCCAAAAACAGGGTTTAGAGAGCTCCCAGGTTGGTGAACACATAAAGATTCAGGGAGAGTGGCACTCTGATAGGGCATCAAAGCTCTGTACCCTTTCCCCATATCTTGCTCTTTGGACCTCTTCCACCTGGCTCTTCCTGAGATATATCCTTTTGTAATACACAAACGATCCAGTGAGCAAATGGGTTTCTTGACTGCTGTGAGCTGTTCTAGCAAGTTAATCAAACCCAACGAGGGGTTTTGTGGGAACCTATGATTTGTAGCCAGTCATTTAGAAGCATTGGTAACAACCTGGAGTTGGAACTGGGGTCTAAAGTCCAAAGAGTGAGTTGGAGAAACCTCTAATCTGCAGCCAGTAAATCAGAAGCATAGGTAACAAACTGCTTATGACTGGCATCTGAAGTGGAGGACACTCTTAGAGGACTGAGCCCTTAACCTATGGAATCTGATACGACCTCCAGGTAGATAGTGTCAGATTTGAGTTTTGGCCCCCCAACTGATGTACAGAGAATTGCTTGATGGTGGTAGAAAACCCCTCCTTTTTCTACAGTGGAATTGTGTGCAGAATCCCTTAGTAGGCATTCAAGTGAGATGTTGAGTAGGCAGTTGAATATAGGAGTTGGAAGAGAGATTCAAACTGAAAATACTCTTAAACTTTGCTGAACTAAAACTTTGGTGGAGTGGGCACCTGGGTGGCTCAGTGGGTTAAGCTTCTGACTCTTGGTTTCAGCTCAGGTCATGATCTCACAGATTCATGGGTTTGAGCCCTGCATACTGCACGCTGCCAGTATGGAGCCTGCCTGGCATTCTCTCCCTTTTCCTCTCTCTCTGCCCTACTGTCTCTCAAATAAACAAAAACAAAAACAAAACAAAACAAAACAAAAAACACTTTGGTAATTAGCAGTGTTGAGATGGCTCTTAGAGCCATGGGACTGCCTGAGATCATAAGATCATAAGATCATAAGAATGTAGAATGAGACAAAAATAGGGATCAGGAGGGAACCCTTGACTATACAACATTGGGAGACTGGGAGAAGAAGAAGGTTCAGCCAAGGAGAAAGGAATTCTGGCAAGCTGGTGGAAAACCAAGGGAGCAGAGGGTCCAGTGAGATAATAGGCCAAATAAAAAAAACTAAGAATTGACCATTGGGTTTAGCAACATGAAGGAAATTGATGACCTTTTAAGTAAGAATAGTTCTAGTTCAGCAATGAGAGAAATGGCATGATTGGTGGGGTTTTGCTGTAAAGAAAAGTAAAGAAATGGATACTAATAAGCAGAGAAAGTAAGGTCAAGAAAGAACTTTGTAAATATGGTAAAATAAATAACCATATACTGAGAGAAACCATTTAGTAGAGAGCAAAAACTGGTAAGTCAAGAGAGGCAGAAAGAAGATAATGATTAAAGTTATGTCTTTAAGTAGATGAAGGAAGACCACATGTATCCAACGAGTAAAGATAAACTGAGCCAAAAAGAGGATAGGTAATTTGTCCGGTGTTTGCTGTTGCCATTGTTATTACTGTTATCTTCTGAGCCACTCTAAGTGTAGATACACCCATTATTTGGGTATGTCTTTAATGATATACTCTGGGTACCAGATTTTAAAACCATTGGCTTGAGATTACTGACAGTAATTGGAAAGACTTTCTCCACAGAACTGTCAATATCTAAAGGCAAGCCATAGAAAAAGGGAAAAGGTCTCAGAGGTTCACTGGATCCTATCCCTCAGACCTGATCAAACAAAACATATTCCTAGTCTGATGCCACACTCATCAAAGACGTTGTGGTTTAAGGGAAGATGTAGGACAATAATTTGGAAAGATTGGTGAAGGGCCAGAATGACATCTACCCTCCAGGCCCATGGTATGAGGATAATGGGAAAGAAAATAGACTAGAGTTGAGAAGGAAGCAAGGGAATCAGTGTCCATAGGGGAGAGTCCACTTTTAGTCTGTGCCAAGAACATTTAGGAAAGACGGTGAGGGTGAAGGTTATTTTCCTTATAAGGGACCATAAATTCTAAAGCACACATTGGAAGGGTTGTATTTTGGGGGAGAAGAGTGGAGAATGAGATATGATCTGTGAGTGCTGGACTTTTGTGCAGAACAATATAAAATGCGAAAATTGGTATGAACAGATTAGTCCTGAGGTTCCCTTAGGCAGATTGTGGTTGTGATTCAGAGAAGGTTTTGTTTAATTTTGGGGTGTGGATGACAGCAAAGGCCTTTGTCTGAAGCAAAGAAAGTTCAATGAACACTCCCAGAAAACTATTTCTTTAAAGCCGTTTTAAAGTCTCTCAAGGTCTACAAGGTCTGAGATGATCTCACATATCTCCTATTGGCATTCAGTCTCCCTCTGCTATCTTCTTCCCATGTTCCTTCTTACCTCGCTACTCCATTCAGGGTACACTGGCCACCCTATTATTATTCCAAAATGTCAAATATGCCCCAGCTTCAGGGTTTTACACCTTGCTTTTCCCTCTGCTTAAACTTTTTCCTTGAGACAGACAAATGCCTCACTTCTTCAGGACTCTGCTTAAATATCACCTTATCAGAGAGATGTTTGTTCTTCTAACACAACAAGAGAAACAAAATAGAACCATAAAAAATATACTCAACTAATCCAAAAGAAGGCATAAAAATAGCAAGGCAAGAAAAAGAATAGACGACAGAAGTAGAAAACAATTAGCATCACGGTAGATTTAAACCCAGCCATTATCAATAATCACATTAAATATAAATGGTTTAAACACTCCAACTAAAAGGCAAGGTTTTCCAGACTAGATTTTAAAAAAAGCAAGATCTAACAATATACCACCTAAAAGAGAACCTTTTAAGATATAAGATCACAAATGAGTTAAAAATAAAAAAATGAAAAAAAAAAAGGTGAAAAATAAGCCATATGCAATGGACTGAATGTTTGGATCCCTTCCCAAATTCATATGCTAAAGTTCTAATGCCCAATATGGTAGTATGGGGAGAGGGAGCTTTAGGAAGAAATTAGGTCATGAAGGTGGAGCCCTCATGAATGCGAATAGTACCATTAAAAAAGGGATGGCAAAGAGCTCTCTTGCCCTCTTTCTGTCATGTGAGGATACAGTAAGAAGATGGCACTCTGAAACACAGAAGAAAGCATCACCGGAACCCAACAAATACTGGCATCCTTATCTCAGACTCCCAGCCTCCAGCATTCCAACATGAGAAATTTCTGTTGTTTATAAGCCACCCAGTCTATGGTAGTTTGTTATAGCAGCCCAAACTAAGACTCCATACTGATACTAGTCAAGAGAAAGCTGGAACAGATATATCAACATTAGACAAAGTAGATTTCAGAACAAAGAATATTACCAGGGATAAAGAAGATCATTTCAAAATGATAAAGGAGCTGTGTCATTAAGACAACATAACAATTGAAAATATTTATGTACCTAGTAACTGAACTTAAAAATACAGGAAGAAAAAACTGATAGAATGCCAAGAGAAATAAGGAAGTGCATAATTATTGACAGGTGTTTCAGTATTTTTATTGCAATAATTGGTTGAACTAGTAGATGAAAAAATCAGTAAGGACAAAGAAGATTTGAACAACGTCAACTAAAATAACTTGTTGATATTTGTAGAACATTCCACTCAACAAGAGCAAAATGCACATGATGTTCAAGTGCTCACAGAACTTTTACCAAGATAGACCATATTCTGGACCATAACACAATTCTCAGTAAATTTAGAAAGATTCAAGTTATACAGATTATGGTCTCTGGCTGCAATGCAATTATGTAAGAAATAAATAAGAAAGAAAGAAGGATATCTGGAATATCCCCAAATATTTGGAAACAGCATAACACAGTGCTAAATAATGTATAGGTTATAAGGAAATTAAAAATTGTTCAAAATAAAGGTGTTTTGAAACTGAATATCTAAATGTACAGGATTCTGCTAAAGCAATACTTAGAAAATAATGACATCAGAGTCAACCTTAAGAAACTAGGAAAAGAATAGCAAAGTAAAATCAAAGTGAGCAGAAGAAAGGAAATAATAAAGATCAAAGTAGAAATCAATGAAATAGAAAAGAGAAAAACAACATAGCCAAAATCTGGTTCTTTGAGGAGATTAATTAAATTGATGAACCTCCAGCCAGACGAATTTGGAAAAAAAGAAAGAAGACACAAATAATGTATCTCAGGCATGGGAGAGGTGGTAACACTACTGATCACACTATTAAAGGGAATATTAAAGGGAAATAAGGGGATGTTATGAACAAGGATGCCCACAAAGTATGCTTACATGAAATGGACAAATTCTTCAAAAAACACAAACTACCAAGACTTAAGAAGAAACAGACTACCTGGAAAGCTCTATTTCTAGGGAAGAATTGTAATTTGTAGTTTAGAATCCTCCCACAAAGGGGCACCTGGGTGTCTGAGTCTGTTAAGCATCTTGGTTTGGGCTCAGGTCATGATCTCATGGTTTGTGAATTCAAGCCCTACATTGGGCTCCATGCTGACAGCGTGGAGTCTGCTTGGGATTCTCTCTCTCTGCCTCTCACCCACTCACATTCTCTCCCTTTCTCTCTCTCAAAATAAATAAGTACACTTAAAAAAATCTTCCCACAAAGAAAATTCCAGGAACAGATGCCTTCACTGGTGAATTCTGCTTATATTTAAGGAGGAAATAATGTCAATTCTCTATAACCCTTCCACAAAACGTAAGAATTGGGAAAGAATTTCCAACTCATTCTCTGAGGACAGCATTCCCTGATACCAAAATCAGAAAGAGATACAAGTAAACTACAGACCAATTTCCCTCATGAACCTAGATGAATAAATGTTTAACAAAATATAAGCAAATAGAAACCCCCCAAAATGCAAATTAATAATATATCCACAATGAGGTGGGGTTTTCCCTGGAAATGCATGTGTCTCTGTGTGTCAAATCTCCCTTTCATTTCTTTTATAAGAGTACCAGTCATTGAATTTACGGCTCACTCTAAATCCAGGATGATCTCATCTCAAGATCCCCAACTTAATTACATCTGCAAAAATTTTATTTCCAAATAAACTCACATTCATAGGTATCAGGGATTAGGGCTTAGACATATCTTTTGGGAACCACTATTTACATGTTTTTCCAAAAACTATTACACAGATATCTGTATCAACTTTATTTGTAATGGCCAAAAGCTAGAAACAATCCAACTGTTCATCATCAGGCAAAAGGCTAAACAAATTCCATTCCTTGCAATGGTATACTTCTCAACAATGAAAGTGAATGAAGTACTATACATAAAAACCTGGATGAGTGTAAAAATAATTAAATGAGTGAAAATATAAATATAAGAAGCCAAACCAAAAAAAAAGTGTATGTACTGCATGATCCCATTTATATAAAATTCTAGAAAATGTAAAGCAGTGTTTAATCACAGAAAATGGATAGATCAGTGGTTTTCTGGGGAGGAGAGATGGAAAGGTATTTGGTGGGGAATATTACAAAGAGGTACAAGGAAACTTTTTGGGTGATGGTTATTTCATTATTTTGATAGTGGTGATGATTTTCTGTATGTACACATCTACCAAAACTTAATAAACTGTACACCTTAAATAAGTGCAGTTTATTGTATTTTAGTTATACCTCAAATGCATTGTGAAAAATAATGTTTCCTCATGGATTCTGCCGTGTTCTAATCATCTGTGGTAACTCCGGGAAATAATACTAAGCCACTCTCGCATTCCACAATTTTGTTTTCCTTTTTCTTTTTTCCTATGTGCTATGAGACACTTAAATTAGGGACTGCATCACCTGGGCTCCCTTGCCTGCTGACTTCCAGTTGGTGCTAGCCAATGGGAGGTACAAGCTGGAGATTCAGGGCATAGCGAGACAATGGCCAGGACATTTATTTTCCCCTGTTTCTGCATAGTTCTGGAAGTGTTTGTGTTTTTCTCTGGTCACGCTTCATGTAAGATATTCCTCTTTCAGAGGTTTAAGTCTGGTTAGGTCCCCTGCAAACCATGTCTTCCCTTAAAAAAGGGAAAATAGCTTCCTGTTGTTCCTAGTCATTGTGTATTTTACCATCCCTTCCTGGATCCCTGAAATCTGCCCACACCTCCCTAAAGAGTACCTTTAACCCTATTTAGTTAATATCTTTCCATTCCCCTCCTCCCCTTTCTCTCTCTCTCTCTCTCTCTCTCTCTCTCTCTCTCTCTCTCTCTCTCTCTCTGTCACACACACACACACACACACACACACACACACACACACACATCCCTCCTAAGGTAAAACAAGATGTTCTAAGCAATAATACTCCTAACAATAATAATACATTCTGCTAAATTTTCCCAGATCCACAATGGAAGAATCCACAATTACTAAGCAGAACTATTTCAGTTTTCCTTTTATTATCTTCTTATTTCTGGACCAGTCATTGGTAAACTATGGCGCACAAGTCAGATCTGGCTTATTATCTGTCTTTTTAAATAAAGTTTTATGGAAGCATAGTTTTACTGGAACATGGCCATGTTTGTGGCTGTTTTTGCACTACAATGGCAGAGGTGAGCAGTCATGACAGAGACCATATGGCCTTTGAAACCTATGATACTTGCTCTCTGGACTTTTATAAAGAAAGTTTTTCAACCTAGGTCATGCCTAGTGCCTACTGATAGTTAATAGATCAGGCCCATTACTGTAACTTTCCAAAGAACAGAGCAATCATTGCCTTTAGACAAATAACTGGCAGACGACTTGGGATTATTATTATTTTTTTCTTTTTGGCCTGCAATGAAATTTTTAGGCAGGACTCTCTCCCCATTTTGTCACCATAAGTAGAAAGAAAGCAGTATAATGATTTTCTTTCATCTCATCCAGAGGAAACTCCCAGAGCTTGAGTTGTCTTTCCTATTTACCCCTGATGTTGTGCAACTTTAAATCAGAAATGGGGTTAGTTACTGAAATTGAAATATGGGATTTCTCATAAAGTTTCAAACCTTAAATACAACCAGATGTACATATATGATTCTTATTTACACAAAATTGTGTACCAACAGTTCTGTAAAGTGTAGAAAGAGCAAAAACAGACTACTGTGGCTACACAAATATTTCTATTTCAGAACAATTTCTCGGATGATGATATTAATATATTCAGTAGAGTATTTCAAAAAATCATATATTATTAATGAGTAAAAGCCTCCCGTAACCATTAGTCAATATATATTGAGTTTTCATTAAAAGTTAATAAATCATTATATAAAAGGGCTTTGAAAACCATAAATCCAAATCCCATCCCATCATCGCAAGGTTTGAAATAAGAGGGAATTAATCAGAACAATTCTTCATGTGTTCAAATTATGATATTATACTGATATAGTTTGTTTCTACAAAAGCCCAAAGCCCAAAATATAGAAACATTTCCTCTATAATCGATACCGTTTATCATTTAAGAGGGCATTAGTTCTGCCTTACATTCTTGGAAAAATATTAACAAGTTTTATTATTTCAAAAGTACTGTATTTTCTTAATATGTCTGCTAACAGTTTGAGAGTCTTACTATAGTGAAAGTCTTAATAAAAAGAAAGCAGACTAACTTGAGGGACTTCATTTCAGTAAGACTTTTAACCAAAATTGGCTTCTGTGATGAGGACTATTTAAAAAAAAGTACCACCTTATTGTACTTACTTGTACAATATGGTAGAAAATATGTGGACCAAGAAATCTATACAATTGTACATGAATTTTGAGAAAGCACTTCGTAACTCCTTGGTTTAAATACGAAATAATATCACAGTAGCTTAGAACTCTGATCTCCTTTTTTCAATCAGAAATTTCTTTCTTCAAGTTCCAGACTGAGTATACATGATGAAAAGAAAAAGTGAGTAAAACAAACAAGATTTTTGTCAATATATCAAAGTATTATATATAGACTATTTAAATGAATAAATATATTATGCTAAATACAATTTGAATATGAAAAGTTTCCATAGAATCTGAAAGATTGGTCTAGGAAAAATTTCATCATATTTTACCATAACCATTATTTTGAGCACCATTAGGTATGGAGAAGAGTATTACTTCAAACCTTTCTCCACCTAGCACATCCTAATGATTCTTTTTTGGTTGACCAAATTGTTTAGGCTTACTACTACTTTATAACAATTTATTATGACATAAGAACTATTATGATATGAGAACTCTCCTCTTTTGAGGTTTCTAAAAGCCATTAAAAAGCCATTTTGCAGAGAACATATAAAGAAATTTATCCAAAAATTTTCTATGAGTGTTAGTAAGTGGTAGATTTTAACCTGCATAATATTTTCTTATCATAGGGATCATTGTTTACATAAGTCTGATATTCATTTAATTCAGTCAATGAAATAATAATTCTATGTTTACTGTATAGCTTTGGCAGAGATGAAAATAATAACACATCAAAACAGTTTAGATTATACTGTGATTCTCCACTCCTTCTCAACAGAAATGACCTTTCTGACATATTACAATCTCCATTGTCCTAGGTGGTGACAAGAGGCCACTATTGTTCAGTGAATTCTGCATTACATCTGATTTGTAGACAGAACCATATACCAGCTATTGTAGTAAAGATTTTACAGATATCGAGTTCCAGGTATCATTATGTAATATTGTCCATCTACTTCTATAGGGATGACATTCCTTTATCTGTCCCATACCAACAGATAATACCTCAGGGAAGATAAATTATCTTTATATCTCTGGCAGTTGGTTCATTAGAGAACATCACTAAAGGCCTCACCAGCCAGTCATGCATTCTATCATATATGATGTTCATCATAGTTTACATACAAACATTTCTTTAGTTTGATTTCTACCAAACCTGGCCACTGACTTTTAAAGACAGAAAATTCAATGGTGATTAAAATATCCAACCATTTTTCCTGAGTGAGGGAATAATCTCATTACCAGCATTATTATAAGGAATGGTGTTCCATCAGAAACATTATTCAATTAACTATTCAATTAGAGATTTGTTGTTTTCCCCAGCTGATTTCCGGACACAGCTAACTTCTGGGCAGTTGGCCATAACCTGCTTTCCATCATACGCAGACAGCTATTTTAGCAACATATCATCTTGATTTATGGTCACACAGAATGTAGATCTCTGGTGTTCAAAATCATCTCCCTTATCTCATACATTGGTGGCAATTCTCTTATGCTGTCTAAAAAATAGCCAGGGGTAATCATGGTCTACACACTGTGAATAGAGTAATACCTATAATTGATTACTTGCAAATTAAGTCATTAGGGTGTTGTGCATCTTCTTTTCTCTAGGTTATGCAGGTGGCCTTTAGATAGAACTTGCAGAATACCAGAAATATAATCTTTTCTCCCTGGAGAAAACAAGTCCCAAGTGTTTTTTGAAACACTAGCCATCAGTCAGTCCCAAAATTTCATCAAAAGAAATATATCTAGATGAGCCAAAGTGATATACAGTTTACTGATACAAACCTTTGTCTGACCATTTCTTTGGAATAGGATTGTTAGTACAGAATAGAAACATTTCTCCAGTTCCATAATTTTTCATTTTTAGGAGGATAAAATATGAGAACTTTGTAATCATTTTGATTGAATTGTTATAGAATACTTCAATAGTTACCCAGTTCATATTTTTAAATTGACATAAAGAAAGAAAGAAAGAAAGAAAGAAAGAAAGAAAGAAAGAAAGACATTTACTGAATCATATAAAAATTTAATCCAATAAAAGGCAGGAGAAAGGGGAAAAAGGAACAACAACAACAATAACAAAAAAACAACTAAACAACTAATAAAAAATAATTTTCTAGAAAACAGCACACAAAATAGGGTTGGATCTAACCATATCAATAATTACATAAACTATAAATGGTCTAATACCTCAATTAAAATTCAGAGACTGTCAGATTCTATTTTTAAAAATCAAGACCTAGGGGCGCCTGGGTGGCTCAGTCGGTTGAGCGTCCAACTTCAGCTCAGGTCATGATCTTGCAGTCCGTGAGTTCGAGCCCCGCGTCGGGCTCTGTGCTGACCGCTCAGAGCCTGGAGCCTGTTTCGGATTCTGTGTCTCCCTCTCTCTCTGACCCTCTCCCATTCATGCTCTGTCTCTCTCTGTCTCAAAAACAAATAAACGTTTAAAAAAAAATTTAAAAAAAAATCAAGACCCAAGAATATTCTGTCTATAAGAAATCCACTTAAATAGAAATATATAAATAAAATAAAAATAAAAAGGTAAAAGAGATATACCATGTGTGCCAGTTATTAATTTATAACCTCTTAGTTCCAAATTTATACTTCATTGTCTCATTCATGAAAATAGATCTTCACCCTGCACCAGCTGGCATAAAACTAAATTTTGTCAATAGAGGGCACTAGAGAGACATTTCAGAATGAAGGAGCAGATTCCCAGAAAGCCCACCATTTTTTCTCCCACTGCTCAGCCAGTGCATTTTCTCCAGGGTACAGCTCTCTACAACATTTGGCTACTCCTGGGGCTTTCTCTAGCTCCTGATTCAGGTCACAATATGACCTGGGCTGCCAAAGTTTTTGCCTTAGGTTTTCTCTACCTCTGCCTTTTAGCAATCCCGGCATGTCTGAACTTAGAGGGAGCCTCTGTCTGTGCTCTTGTCCTTCCTCAGCAGTAGATTGCTGTTAATCCTGGTAGGCTTGTAAAGGCAAGGGATTCTCATTTGCTTTGATTGATCCTCAGTCTCACAGTAGTCTTATACTCCTGTACTTTGGGGGTAGGGCTTTCTTCCTACGCAAGGTTTTGAGCAGGAGTTTCCTGACCACCCCCTCTCGTCCCCTGCCTCTATCCCTGTTAACAGGCTTTTGCTTTG
Source organism: Lynx canadensis (assembly GCF_007474595.2). Lineage (NCBI taxonomy): Eukaryota > Metazoa > Chordata > Mammalia > Carnivora > Felidae > Lynx > Lynx canadensis. The sequence goes on along the minus strand of NC_044319.2, from coordinate 52,994,441 downwards.
TAACTGTGGAAGATCCTGAGCCTAAGGGGATGTCCTACCCCCTTGCAAGGCATAGAGCTTTTGCTTCAACACTTCCCCCAGAATCAGTTTTTTGTTTTTTGTTTTTTTCCCTAGGAGTCTTTACTACTCATACAGAGCACTTCACTTCTGACACTTTTGGTCACCAAATATGTGTATGTGGGATTTCCACACCATGCAATTCTCTATGACATCAGCTGGGTGTCCTACAATTCTGACACAACTTACCTGAAGATAGTGTCAGTTCCCACAGGTTGTGGGCTCAGTCCCACAAGACTGCCCCTACCTTCAGATATCAAGCACAAGTAATAGTTCCCCAGGTCACCTACAACTTCTGTCAAACTTGGCCATAAATCAGAGTTCCCCACAATCCCTTCCTTGGATTCAATTAATTGGCTAGGTCAGCTGATGGAACTTAGAGAAACACATTTACCAGTTTATTAAAGGATAGGATAAAGGATACAAATGGACAGTCAGATGAATGGATACACAGGGTGAGGTCTGGGAGGGTAGTACTGAACACAGGAGCTTCCATCCCTGTGGAGTTGGAGTGTGTCACCTTCCTGGTATGTGGATATGTTCACCAACCTGGAAGCTCTCTGGGATTTTTATGGAGACTTCATCATGAAGGTCCAATCAATCTTTAATTCTATTGCTGGCCCCTCTCCCTTCTCACAAGAGTGTGGGATGGGGCTAAATTTCAAAGCTTCTAATAATGGCTTTGTCTTTCTGGTGTCTACCCTTATTCAGAAATCATCCAGGAGCCCATCAAGAGTCCCCTCATTATAACAAAAGACATTCCTGTGACCTGGGAAATTAGAAGGGTTTTAGAACTTCTGTGGTAGGAATTAGGGGCAGAGACCTATATATATTTATATATATTTTTTTCTATTATCTCACACATGGTGATTATCCAGAGTGGGGTGGCTCTGGGAATGGTAAAAATGAAAAATGGGTAAATAAGTAGGAGGCGTATTATAAGAGTCATGTATGCCAAGCTGGATATTTTGACATAATGTTATAGATTGTAGCAATCATTAAAATATTTTTAAATAGAGGCATAGTAAGATGAAATGTGAATGCTAGAAAAATCAGTATGGCACCAGAATATAGAAAAGATTAGTTAGAAGAGAGATTGATGGTGGGTATATTGCTAGGAGGCTGTTAACATCATAGCAGGTAAGAGATGGAGGTGTGACCCAGGACAGCGCCAGTGGATGAACTATAAGAGGATATTCTGTCAGTATGTTAACTTTGCCCTTCCTTTGTAGACTCAAACATCTGTTCCTGTGAAGCATTTTCACCAGTACTCTGAGACAAACTTAGTGGAATTCACTGCTTTATACAGCACTAATTATGAGCTAGCATATGGTTGCTTCTGATTATTTTTTAAATCTTGACCTTATATTTGATGAAGTTTTTGCAGACACTCATTAATGTTTAGCCAATACTCATCTGCCTAAATGTGGACAAGGTGTGTATAGGTCTGCCACCTGGCCCTTCCCCCGTCCCTTTCCGTATTTGTGCCTCTCTTCTCTGTGCTGTGTTCAGTACTATTTTCTATGGTTCAACATAAGCATCCAGTCAAACTCTCGTTAGTCAAGTCGCTAGCCCTCAAATAAGGAAAAAGAGGCCTTTCCAAATTAAAATAGATCCTCTAAACCATTCATATTTAGTGAGGAAGAAAAGGACATTGTTCCAAAGTAAGAACTGCCAAGAGCTTCAGAGATACAGTTTAGATGGAACTTTCTAAATTTTCTTTGTTTTTAGAAAACTATTCCTAGTTGAGGGAATAAAAGCCCAAAATGGATCTTAAAAGCAGCTTGAAATTGGAATAGTTTTTAAGATACAAATTTTTAATAGATTAGGTCAATCAGAAATATGTTTTAAATTTCCCTTGAATTATAAATTATAAATCTAGAAACTGATGTCTTAGAGTAAACACAAGAAGCACCTTATCTTCTTCATGAATCTGTCATACACAACTTCACATACCTTTATGCACATGCATATTCTTGTATACACACACAAATCTGTACACAGAAACTATCTCTTGGTTTTATAACACAATGATACTGTCTCATTACTGCCTTCTGCCAAAATAAGATGATATTTGTAAGAATATTTTAAGAAATTCCCTCTGATACCAGGACTGGGTCACCATATTGAATCAACACCTTGAAAAATAAATACACTGAACCTTTTGCAAAACTTCAATATTAAAAAAGTAGAATATTGTATTTTATAACCTTAAGTTATTTTCTGATGTACACTGTATGGATTTCAGATCTAACTTCACAAGGCCAATGCCTCCTGGTGTAGGAGTGGCAGGTTCTTTGTTTTTTAACTTCTTCATTCCCTACAAGATATGCTGCTTGTTTTCCAATATCCTTATCCTATTGTTTAAGTAGCAAGAACTGAACTCCCAAACATATCTCAATTTTGCACGCGCGCGCACACACACACACACACACACACACACAACGTTGTTGCCCATACAGCCTCTAGATGCCATATATTGTCAGCTTTTATATCAATGGGTCATCATCAGAAATAGGGCCTGTGCACTATGTGAGTTTTAAACTCATACTTATCTACAAAATTTGACACAATCAGGGCCAAATTTATCAAAATGAGTTATTGGAAATACAATGAATGTTCTCCTTGTGTGAATTATAGTAGCTTCTGTAAATTGCTAAAATCTGCAAACCTGTGGGAAACATTTTCAGTAAATTGATTTTTCCAGACATTGCCTCCGTAATAAATAATTCATCCTGGTGATTAATAAGTGTTCCTTCTTTTGATTTTGTTCCCTTATAATTAAAATAAACCTGAAGTCAGTTAAGAGAAAACTCAAAACTACATCAGACAAAATATCACAGTAAGAACACAAACCAGGGCTGAGGCACCATAATTGTTCTTTGTATAATTTCTACTGTTGAGACCTTTTCAGTTGCAAATGACAGGAACAGGATTTAAAGGAAATAAGCAAATGAAGAAATCTTAGGGCCTGTGAAACTGTGAATGAATCTAGGTCTGGTTAGATCAGATATAAGTGAAGGAAACCAGAATATGTCACCCCAAAGTATGCCTCTTTGACATAAAAATTATTTTGAGGTGAAAGCAATTAAGAAGAAGCAAACTCACAAAAAGCTTCCCCTTTCTACCTCACGATGGGAAATAAATATTCCTTTTATTGGTGACACTCGGATCAGCCCAGAGATCCTCCAGAGGAATCTGCAAATAAAACTTAACTTTATTAATTCTCTCCCATACACATTGACACTTGAACAGCGCAGGGTTAGGGTCACCAACCTCCCCCCCAGTTTGCATGTAACTTTTGACTCCCCTAAACCTTAACTGTTGATGGAAGGCTTACTGATAGCATACACTGTCAATTAACACATATTTTGTATATTATATGTATTAAATACTATTCTTATCATGAAGTAAGTTAGAGAATATAAAACATTATTAAGAAAATCATAAGAGAAAATACGTTCATAGTACTGTACTATATTTATATGTATAAAAATAATCCCAGTGTAAGTGGTTTCATGCAGTTCAAACCAGTGTTGTTCAAGGGTCACCTGTGTTTACCTTCCCTGGGTCTGCCACCCTTGGAAGCCTATGACTCTGTGCTTTGTTCTGTTGTTTCTCTACAATGTGTTGTTCTCTGTTGAAGATGCTGCATAAGATGGAATCCAAGCCACCATTTTGAGTTCCTTTCCTTCAGGTTTCTCCCACCGGATGTGCACTGCACACATTAATAAACTGCTTGTTTTTCTCTGATCAATCTTTTTGTTAAAGAGTGTCAACTGACAACCTAAGGGGCTCTGAACTTTTCTTGGAAACTATCTCACATTTTCCCCCTAGCTGGAGAAGAACTGGCCACAGACAGCCCTCTGCCTGTATAATTCCTGTAATTTATGGATTCAGAGAAAGATTCTCTCTCTCTCTCTCTCTCTCTCTCTCTCTCTCTCTCTCTCTCTCCCCTCTAGAGTCCCCAAATCAACGGTCTGGGCTATACACTGAAGTGTAGGTTATATATCCCTACTCAGGATGTTGGCCAAGGTGGGGTTAGTGTTCTGAGCATCTAAGATATGCCAGGTATTGTCCTGGCACCTGGGAACAAGAGAAATAAAGCCCTTGACCTCCTGAGGTTTACATTCTCCTGGGAGCAATGAGAAATAAAGTAACCAGTCAGCCACCCAATTTCCAACAACAACAACAACAATATTTTTGTATCATTAATGTGCTTTGAAGAAGAACTAAGCAGGTTAAGGGGGTGAAAACCAATGTGGGGTTGCAGTGGTGGTGTCAGTGGTGAATTTTAGATAGACAGAATGGACTTTTTAAAGAGCTAACGTTTGAGTAGCAACAGAGCATGGTTCCATGTATGTGTTGTGACTTCTGTTTACTCTAGAAGAAAATCCAGAAGGGGGACATTTGCTACCTGGCTTGCAGAAATACATTTTCTAAGAAATTTCCTAGACATGTAAGGTTGTGTGTGTAAAAAGACAATGTCATATGTAACTACTTCCTTTTCCTGGAGATGTGGCACTTTGCTCAAGACCCTGGGCTTCTCTGGATTGAAGTCTATTTGACTTCCAAGGTCCCATGTAGCTCTAAAGTCAGTGGTCTTGCATTCATTCTATAATTCATTTTCATATTTTCTTTTAACATTCAATCGTGTCAGAATGAATGATGCAAGCAGGACAAAATTGAGTTGCAGATTATCATTTACATTAGCCAAATTAGGGAAAGGCATTACCTAAAAAAGACAAAAGTTCTATTTTTTAAGGACTCATGTATCAATAATTGTAACTTCTACTAAATAATTTTAAAAATGCCTGGTGACATAGAGTCATTATTTATTTTCTAGCTTCAGAAAAATCTGTGATTAAATTAACATATTTTGATCAGTAAATATCCTCTAAGTGTACTTGACATAAACTTGCCAGCCAGTAGGACAAATATTTAAAGAAAAACAATCTTACTTTTTCTATTTTGTGCTTATTAATACTAGTACTATTTGATTTAATGAGACCAAAAGAAATACTTAGTGAAATGTTACCTATGAGAAGCTCTTCCATTTATTCATCAGACATACTTACAAAATCAAGATAATAATAATTCTCTCTAAATAATTCCTGTTGTGTTAAGTAATAACAGCAATAGTAATAGCTAATTCTAGTCAAGCACCTAGTATATGCTGGTACTTTTATAGATGCTAAATGTATTTATTTTAATCCTCTCAGCAACCCTTTGAAATACAGTAAAACCTTGGTTTGCAAACGTAATTCATTCTGGAAACATGCTTGTAATCCAAAACACTCGAATATCAAAGTAAATTTCCCCATAAGAAATAATGGAAACTCAGATGATTTGCTCCATCACCCAAAAGTATTCATATAAAAATTATTACAGTACTGTACTATAATACAAAATAATAAAGAAAATACAAAATACAAAGAAAAATTAACCTGAACTTACCTTTGAAAACCTTCATGGCTGGTGTGCGGGAGACAATAGAGAGGAGGGTTGTTGTATAGGACGACTTTCACTATCACTAATGGAATCACTGCTATCCATTGGCTCAATGGAATCTTTTTCTTTTTGTGCAACTTTAACAAGGAACCTATCTAACGACCTAGAATGAAGCAAAGCATTCCTAAGTTCACTCTTGTATGGAAAAGCAAAGGACTGTCCACAGGTGCTTTGAAGTGACAAAAAATACACCAGTGCCAGTTGTGGGCACCTTGCAATGTTCTGAAAAATCACTGATATCTGCCAAACATCATGGCCTGAGACCGAGCATTTGAGCATGGGAGATGATCACCCACAACAATCCCCGGGGCGGGGGGGGGGGGGGGGGGAGAAGAACCACTGTCTCCGTTGTGATCATGTGATGTTTGGCGTCAGGTACTACTCTTATCGTAAGACACCACTTGTTTATCAAGTTAAAATTTATTAGAAATGTTTGCTCATCTTGTGGAACACTGGCAGAGCAAGTTAGTCTCAATCTAGGGTTTTACTGTACTGCTATTATTAACCTACTTTTCAAGTGAGGAAACTGAAACAGAGAGGGAACCCGCCTCACCTCACAAAGCTGGTTGACAGAACAGGGTTTTAAATCCAGGTGTTTCAGATCATAGTTCAAGTTCTTAACCACATATTATATTCTGCATGCATTTTCCATCTGATGAGTGGGAGATGGTATTAATCTGGGTGCAAATCTAGTTTAGGAAAAGTTGGGCAGTAGGTGATATTTGCCCTACTTGCAGCGTCTCTGTTTTGACCTATTCATCTCTACCCATTGCCCATGCCCTTGTCACTCCTGCAGCCCCACGGCTCTTTTGCTCTGTCTGTCACACTCAAAATGTGCAAACCCCAAAGGAAGCTAGTGTCAGTTGTTTACACTTAGTATCATTTTAAGTCCATGGTTTGCCTCTTTTGGTGGGACTTACACTTTATACTGTGTATTTTGCATAGGAACAAATGGCTTTTTTTCTGCTAAAGAGAACATTTCAAATTTCAGCAAGTGGATGGAAGAGCTTTTTGGAGGGTCAGATTGCTTTAACAATTGCGGTTTCATAGTTAGAAAGTCAGTCTTCTACTCTACCTACTTATATCGTGTCCCAGTGTTTGGCAACACGGGAAAGAGCATTTAAGCTAATTATGTTAAATATGCAAAATTATGAACGGGTGAGAGACAGCACAATTAATTTGAAATCATCCCCAGGATGATCTGTCTTAGATTGCAATACATATCAGAAAAGTCTTTGAAAAGAACTGGAAGAAGAAAATGGAGTAAAATTCTAAGGGTTCAACCACCTTCCGTTGTGACGAGACATAAAATGTTGCTCATAAGAAAACAGAACTGTACCCCTTACCTTCTAAGTAAGTGTTTCTGATTCAATAGTTTACTTGATTGTCAGTCAAATGGGAGACATTCCTTTCCCTGAGGAATTGCACTGGTGCTTTCAACCTCCTACCTCCTTTCCCACCTGGAGGGCAGGAGAGGCGACACTGAGCCTGACCAGTTCTAAGACAGAGTTAAGTACCCTTCAGTTGTTGAGCTTTTAAACTCTGGTTGTAGGGTATCTGCCTAGGTATCTCCTGTCTATTTTGTTTCCTTTATCTTCCAAATTCCATCTGCCTATCTAGGTGACTCTCAGTTTTCCAATGAGGAAACACTGCTTCAATGCTGATTGGGGGCTATCAGAGGCAAACAGAATTGGCAAAACTCCCACTCTCTTTTTACTGTCTCTTTTTCCCTTTTATGTTTGTTTTTTTCTTTCAATCCTGCTCTCCCTGCATCCCTTTTCCTCCTCTTTCCATCCTTTTGCCTTCCCTCCTTTCTAACCAGAGCTGGAATCCAAGTGCCTCCTTTTGAATTCTGGCTCTCATACCTTCTTGTTGCATAACCTTGGTGGACAAGTTCTTGAACTTCCCTATATACCTCAATACTTACCTAACAGAGTAGCTCAACATATTGACAGGATTCAAAAAGTAGAAAGCACTGCAAATAATGTCTGACACATAATAAGTATTCACATGTTAACCATTATCAGCAACATCACCATCATCATGATTGCTATTCACTTTCATAAACATTACTGAGTCTTTTAAGTGCTGTGCTAAATAATTAAGGTGAGCAAATCAAACATTTCAACTAAGAACTTTCAATTTTAGGAGCCAATGTGCAGTCCATTTCTCACACTGTCCATTTCCTTAGAGCTTTCTTACTCTTTTCCCTATAAAATCATACCTGTTTTGTTTTCTCATTCCTTAAAGAATGCCCTTTGCCAAGTGGTAGTAGGTGAAGATATAAAAAAATGTTAGTTTTAATCCAGTAAATACGCACATGTTCCCAGAAGGCTTTCAAAGAACTAACCATGTGGACGTGGTTTTCTATATCACAGCTACTTCTAGGACTAAATTTTATTCGGTTTGGTCATTCCATGATACTCAAATCATACCTCAGTCTATTATTTACTTTGCCTGCACATTTGGATGACTCTCCCAACTATTTTTTATAATTGATATAAAGGTGCTCACAATCTTTTTGATAATATTTTTGTTTAGAATTTATGAGGGTTCATTTTATTTAATTTTTTTTTTTTTTTTTTTAGTGTTTATTTTTTGAGAGAGAGAGAGATAGAGAGCACAAACAGGGAAGGGGCAGAGAGAGAGGGAGACACAGAATCCAAAGCAGGCTCCAGGCTCTGAGCTGTCAGCACAGAGCCCGAAACGGGACTTGAACCCACGAACCGTGAGATCACGACCTGAAGTCAGACGCTTAACCTATATATGGCCACCCAAGTGCGCCATATGAGGGTTCATTTTAATTCATACCAAATAATATTTCTTAAAATACCACCGTGCTTCAAGCTTTTTTTTTTATCAGATTAATGAAAAAGAAAGTTTGGAATACTATGGCCATTTTCTGTGTCCTTTGCAGTGACAGGAATTCCTTTAAAAACTATCACAATTACTGGCCTTCAGAACACCACACATATTGCTACTCTTCACTTTGGTTTAAGCGCTCTCTGAGGAGAAAGTACATATTTTCATTTTTTTCTTTCTTTCATTTGTTCGTTGATACGCAATAAGGGTCAGAACTTTTAGTCCATGTTGTAAAAGGTGTCTTAGACACTCATGGGGATCATCCCTATCGATGGCATTTCTACTGCGGGTGTTTTCACGTGTCAGACCACAGCATATCCAGTCCTGGTCTGTGTTTAAGTCAGTTCACGTGAAGCAGCACTTGGGCAGGATGACTCATTTGGAAGCCACTGGGGGTTCTATCTACCAAACAGATGCAAACGTCCAAAGTCTAGGTGCGAGTAAGAGAGAAAGATTACCAAACCTGCTTTGAACACATACCATTGGTTTGAAGGCTGAAATTTAAGTTATCATTCTGCCTTCGGGGCTTTTGCCTGCAAACATTTTAAGAGGTTTACGAAAATAAAATATACTGGAAAGTGGATCATGCAGGCAAGTGGATTTATATAAGGCACCCTTTCTCAGAGACTCATTTTAGGCAAAATGATTTCAGACACTTCCTGAAGCAGTATGGCATTCCATTTCACTCTATTTTTTTTTCTTTTGATTAACAAACCAGTTATGAGTAACATGCCAGTGAATCAGTAGTCTTAACACGAGAAGGGTCCTGTCAAAATAATGACAATCACCAACTATATGTTGATAGGGTCATTGTGAGGATTAAAAGAGATGAAATCTGTAAAACATTTAGAGCAATGTCTGGCTTAATGTTGAACACTTGCTGCTTGTTAGCTATTGATAGACTTATTATTGCTACTGGGAATTACCCTGGGCTCACTTTACCCTGTGGCACTGCCTTGCAATTATAGGGACAAAGACTAGTACAAATGCAAAGTAAGGACCTGATAAGAATAAAGATTTTAATATCGACTCACACTGCTCCCTGGAATGTATAGCAATTTCTATCAATAGCATTGAAAAATCAACTTGAAACCATTTTGAATTCAATTATTACCAAGCAGTTTATTTGGGTGAGTCTGTCGGGCAATAAGATAGGCTTATTCTACACATAGTATTTCTACACCTTTTTACAGGTGAGGAAAACCAAAGTTCAAAGAGGCTTTAAGTAAATTTCCCAAGGTCACACAGCTAGAAAGTGGTAGAACTGGCTTACAGAATGTTTTGAAATAAGTTCTCAATTGTCATGTTTTGAACCATAAATTGTCTATTATAATTTCCCTTTCACTCCATTTGCAGGTGATTGAGCTGTTTTCAACTATTTATGGTTTCCACTGAGTCCTTCATGAAATCATGTTGATTTCTGTTTCGCAGGAGTTGAGATTGCTAATTGTTCTTCCTGCTGCCTGTGGAAATAGTTTACCTCAATGGGATGGGTGTAATGGCCCCTCAAATGTGTCCACATCCAGAACACGTTACCTTACATGGCAAATGAGATTTTTGTATGATTGAATTAAGGATTTTGAGATGAGGAGATTATCCTAGAGAATCTGGGTGGGGCAAACGTAATACAAGAGTCCTTATAATTGAAAAAGGAAGACAAGAGAAATCAGAGAAGATATGAAGACAGAAGCAGAGGTCAGAGTGATGCAACTTTGAAGATGGAAGAAAGAGCCACAAACCAGGTAATGCAGGCTGCTTCTAGAAGCTGGAAAAGGCAAGGAAACCAGTTTTCTCCTGGAGCCTCTAGAAGAAACACATTTCTGCTGACATCTTGAGTTTAGCCCCATGAGACCTATTTTAGACTTCTGATCTCCAGATTTATAAGTTTGTGTTGTTTTAACCCACTGAGTTTATGGTAATTGGTTATAGCAGTAATACGAAACTTACACATCCTTTTTGAAGCATTTACAAATTGTCTCACCTTTTATTTTAATGCTTCCACAAGTGAGATCAATTGTTTTTTTTTTTTTAAGTTTACTTATTTATTTTGAGGGGAGGGAGGGGCAGAGGAGGGAGAGAGAGAATCCCAAGCAGGCTTCTCACTGTCAGAACAGAGCCTGATGTGGGCGTTCGATCCTAAGATTGAGCCGACATCAAGAGTTGGTCACTTAACTGACTGAGCCACCCAGTTGGTTTTTTATTATCTAGATCAAGATTCTGAACAATTTGTTTCCAGCGATAGACATGTATCAGCCTGTTTGCTATCAGGAGAGAGGTTTGGGAGGGTTCAATCAGTATAGGTGAGTATAGGAGAGGAAAGGATGGGTGATGGGAGCATGACCCATGGGTACCAAGGAGGGCCTTGAAGGGAGCAAATGGCTTTAATTTGAAGGTTCCTCAAGCAAATCTGATAAGGCCCAAGGAGGGCCTTGTCTCACCCTGTTGGAAATCATTGATCTAATAATAGGACCAGTGACAGTACAGCAATTCATTGCTGACTGCAGTTCTAAGAGCTTCACTTCTATTGTCCCCTTTATTCCTCACAACAGCCCTGTGGAGTAGATATTACTAATACTGTCTCTATTTTATGAATAAGGGACCTGATAGGTAAGGACACAGATTTTACATTAAGTTTTATATAGTGACATTTTGCTTACAATATAATTGTTAACACTGAACTGGTTGCCAAATTGTAAAATATACAAACATTCGTGATCACGGCACTATTTTACACGCAGATTTTAAGAAGCCTTTAAGCTTTTTTCCTGCCACTTTGTCTTTAGCTATTATTACTAGATTGCCATTTACAATGTAATTGTTCAGATACGGTTAAAGACAACTTTTAAACATCGTGTCCATCCAGGTATTAAGCAAGTAGCTAGCTTTGCATAAAATGTCCACTGGGTGGCAGCTTTTCATAAAAAGTACCTGGCATCAGATCTCATATCATTTTTTAAAATTTGTAAAGACCAAAAGAATCATTTGTTTGGGATTGTTGAATAGTTATTCTTTGGGTTTCTTAAAAGGGGGGGGGGACTTTACTGTATTAATATCCTTTCAAAATAGAAACAGAGCTTTCTCAGCTTAACACCTTTGTGTCATATATCCCCTTTAACAAGAACTTATTTGAAATGCATTTTGCAGGTAAACTAATCATAACATACACAAATGGCATTTGAGCACATAGGTAAACTTGTAAAACAATTTTTGAATCTTTAAAATCAAGTTATAATAATAAAAAGCTGTGTAACTTTGTACTAAAAATATTCTGATTTTTTGGGAAAGATCAACAAAATATTTTACAGTATGAATTTACTTATATTTAATCAAACAGCTTTCTTTCCCCCACATGCTTAAAATTTTCACATTAATGACAAATTTCCTGCCATTAAATATTTTCAGGGTTACAGTTTGAGGCCAGATTACAGTTATTTGCTTGTTTAGTGCTGTAATTCAGAAAAATAAAGGGAGGTTGTATTTTGGAAACTATTCAGAAACATTTAAATATTATTGTTATAAAAATGTGGTTGGCCCATTTGTCAGCCCCTCCCAGTTGCCTGTCCCCTGTCCAGACTGTAGGTAAAAGCATGGCCATCAGGGAGGGCCAACACGGCAAAATTAGTCCCCAGGACCTTTCCACATTCACCTAGATGCAGCTTACTAACATACAAGTCTCCTCCTTCTCCTTTTCTTCCTCTTCTTTAATCAGTTTTTTCTTTGGGCTGTGCATCAGGTTGTTAGCACACTAGTCTAGGTGTTTCTAAGACATCACAGACTCTTACAAAAGCCCCATCCTTCTGTCTTTGGTAGATGCTATGAGCTCTGGTTCACTAGCTTTTAACATGAAAATATGCCAATTTGTGAATTTTAAAATGTACTTTAAAATGATTAGCTCAGTAGTTTTCATAATCATGAAAAAGAAAAGATTCGGCCACTGTTCCCCCAAATTTAAATGTTAATGACTTCACGTTGAATAGCTCTTATGTTATGAATTTTATGAATTTATGAACTTCATGAATTGAATTTCTGAGGCACAAATATTCAAATGTAGTTAAACTTTGACCCTATTATAGCACATATAACACAAAACAAGTAAGATGAAGCCTATTGGAGTATTTTCTACATCAATTAGCTGTTTCACAGCTAAAAGATGAAGTCCCTAGTGGCAATTTATTCACACCAGTTTTGATGACAATTTTAAAAAATAGAAGTTAAACTTAACCATCAGTACTTTATCATATTTTATACCCGTATTAAATTTAAGCAATGTTTTAAGATGAATTGTCATTATTTCCTTATTAGAAAAAAAATTGAAGTAAAAACAAGAATCAATTACTGAGGGTAGTGGAGAGAAAAAAACCAATCAATTGATCAGAGGGATATTGAGTATCTACTCAGTGCTGAAAACATAGTAGATACTCAACTAATACACCTCTGCTGATTGATTGATTGATTGATTGATTGATAATGTTTGCTTTTGTCCACTAGCCTCCAGTATTCATGTTAAAAAAAATATGCACTGCAAGGGAAATATGAGTAAGTATCAGTAATTGACTCTATGGTTTAATTTGACTTTAGCCAACTATGTTGTCTTTGCCTGGAATTCTAGAAAATTTGGTTAGCATTAAACTGAAACATAACTATAATGAAACATTTAGTAGAGTGCTGGATCGTTTTAGTGTTGTTGAGTTTCTTCTGTGTTAGTCTAAGAGGTTTTTGGGTTTTTTTTTTTAATTACATGCCCCTTGACTACCACCAAATAACTGATAATTTTTGCAAATCAAGACATACCCAAATTGAGGACATAATACAACCAAGCATCACAATGCATAATGTAGTAGCACTCACAGTGACAAGAGACACAACGCAAAGTCAATATCCAGGTAGACCACTTCTGCTCTACAGACTGTCTGCCTCTAATTTTCTTTAAATAAAACACTTACAATGCATCATTTTTTTTCTTTGAATTCTAAATGAACACAAAGTGTTCACAAAGTGTAAAATGTGGTTTTGAATACATAACTCTTTTCTACTTACAATTTTGAATTACAGAATAATTAACACGTTTCTTTTTAAATACCTCCATGGAGAAGTTACCTCATATAATATATGGACAATATATTTCAGAGAAATCTTCATCAAACTTACTAATATTTAGATTTAATTTTCCCCTGTAGGCTGGTTATAGTGATAATAAAAATCAGCACTGAAGGTGATATTTTATTTGCTCTAATTATTTTTTCTTACATTATATAACTCTCCACCCCAGTGTTAGTCATCCTTTTGAGGTTTCTCAACCATTTTGTGGCCTTGGTGTAGGCTGAGGATTGGAGAGATCTGGCAGGAGGCAGAGATGGGTGGTGCTCATATGTCTCCTCTGGGGGTACTCTCTCTTCACTCTCCAGACATTGCAATAACATTATGCAGAAATGACTGTCAGAGGTAGGATATGTTTCTTTCCTCATGATTTAATGGACAAGATCAGTAAACACTTTGTAACTCCACAGCTCCAGTCCCAGTATCAAAGGCAAATGGCAAAAACAATGTACAGTTTATTGGCACACTCTGATGTTTCAGTAAAGAATCAAAAGCATTAAATCAGATGCCCACACCCACATCCTCGTTTAGTCCCATCAATAATAAGGCAAATTACTGAGACATTAAAAGTTTGAATTATTTTAACTTCTGTCTAGAACTGACATGCAATGTTATGTTGCTCCATACCCACAGTAGTTTATCTTCAAATATGTGTATAAATATCACTTAACACTAGAAAATAAGTTATTATTCCATTTTCACAAGAGTTCAGATTGAGGTCAAACACTATTGAAGCAAAATCAATTATGCAAAGCAAAAACTACTGGTTCATCACTTCATTTATATAGCTTTGCTTATTACCTCATTCCCCTCATTCATGCATCTAGCTTTGCAAATATTATAAATATATAATATCCTTAGATATTATCTTGGAAAAAACAAAAATGTTGGAGAAAGACCAACTGTGGTTAAATTCTGCCTTTATTACCTACTTAGTTATGTAATCTTGGGCATGTAGGTTGAATTTTTTAACCTCTTTCCTAATCCATAAATGGGGATCAATAAAATTTACCTTATGCAATTATTATGAAAATTAAATAAGAGAGTAGATATTATATAAACCTAGTGTATGGTTTATATTCAACAGGGTAATTTTCTTTTTTCTTTGACAGTCAACTCCACTCATTAAAAATGGTGACACACATAGAATTATAGGATAAGAAGAGAATCTTAAGATTGAAATAAACTAGTAATATTATCTAATCCACTTCCATCTAAGTCTTTCCATAACATTATTGAAAGTCTTGTAGGACAGCTGAGCCTGCACAATCAGACATTAAGGGGATCTTGGATGGCATATTGACAATGATATTTTCAACTGGAAGACTCAAACTAGCTTAAACAAAACAAAACAAAACAAAACATACCACATTCTGAAAAGTCCACTGTTCAATCAGTTTGACTGATGTGAGGACCCATTCTTTTCCCATCTCTCTGCTTTGCCATCCTCTGTGGATCTTACTCGCTGGCTCATGATGTCAAGATTCTTCAGCCATGCTCAGCATCACACGCAGATATGACTACAGCCAAAAGGAAAAAGAGATCTTTTCTCGATGTCTATTTACTTCTTCATTTACAAACAAGGAATCCATCCTTGGAAATCTCCCCTGCGTATTCCTTCTTATTGGTCAAAACGTTCATTTCTAAACCATATCTTGGCAAGAAGAACAAATGAGATTATTGTGACCGTTTAGAACAATGCTTGGAGAGAAAGATTGTTGAAGAGTCAAACTCGTTTGGTATTATTTGCTGCTTTACAGAGCAACTCCCTTTCAATATAAGGTTTGCTAGTTCTGTTACCTCATTAGTTTGTCCTTTGTTCCAGTGAAGAAAAATAAAAGGTCCTTTGGAAAGGTAAAATCAAATTTGAACGATGATTATAAAGACTCTGTAATAAATGTGCATACAAATGTTATTGTGCAAACCATCCCAGAGGTACTAATGAAAGAAGGTTCAGGCTGGCGCTGAACGTGTGATTTGCTTTTTTTTTTTTTTTTTTAAGTTTCATTCTTGAGCTCTCTCAACTTTAATTTGGAGAAAAATAAAGATGGTTGCTGCAGTACATTTTGGGCCTTATCTTCCCATTGAACCTCAAAACGTTCTCTTCAAAATAATCCATACTCATCTTTGGATATCATAATCACTTTTCTAATGCTTAGGGGGAAGAGCAGTAGGTAAGAATTTAGGTATTAAAGAGGCAGCTTTATATTTCAGGTCGACAGTGACAGGCAGCAGTGCGTGTTTGCTGCTCCTTTAAAGCCTACTCCGGTATGGCCAAATCCGGTTCTGTTTCCTGCCAAAGGCATCCCTTAATGGAAAAAGGAGATTTACGCCTTAATGCTTTAATGCAAGAATTACTGCACTCTTGATGTGAATCTCTGCTCCAGGCGGAGAAACAGAGAGAAGTTCTTCAGTCCCCTGAAGGAAGGAAGAGGGGGATTCTGCTATTTGTTATTTTTAAACAAGAAACACACACACACACACACAAGAAAAAGGAGAATTATCTGAAGGAGAGTCATGTGTGAACTAATTTTTTAAAAATTTATTTAAAAATGGTAGAGGTGATATTGATAATTATAATATGGTCATGAAATGAAGGATTCCATCAATAATTGCATAAATTACTGAAAGAAGGACCTAGTTAAAATATTTTGCCTATTATTCATATATTGTTTTTAAATGGAAATTATTGTCCTGATTCTCTTTAAAGAAAAAGCTACCAAAAACATTGTATTCCTTCTATCACAATAGCTAATTAAAGACAGATTTGCAGGAGGACTGGGTGGCTCAGTAGGTTGAGCTTCTGACTGTTGATTTCAGCTCAGTCCATGATCTCATGTTAGTGGGATCCACTCTGGATCTGTGCTGATGGCATGGAACCTGCTTGAGATTCTCTCTCTGTCTCTCTCTGCCCCTTCCCCATGCACATCACTCACACTCTCTGTCTCCCTTTAAATAAATAATTAAATATTTTTAAAAAAAGACAGGGGTGCCTGGGTGGCTCAGTTGGTTAAGCGTCCGACTTCAGCTCAGGTCACGATCTCACGGTCTGTGAGTTCGAGCCCCGTGTCGGGCTCTGGGTTGATGGCCCAGAGCCTGGAGCCTGCTTCCGATTCTGTGTCTCCCTCTCTCTCTGCCCCTCCCTGTTCATGCTCTGTCTCTCTCTCTGTCTCAAAAATAAACGTTAAAAAAAAAATAAAAAAATAAATAAAAAAAAGACAGATTTGCATGTTTTGCATGCTAGATGTGTGGTGACTAGGTTTCAACCCCCTAATTTTCTTGCTTGACACCAATATAAAATGACCCAGATTCCTGGTTAAGTCAAGTGCCTGGGTCTCCTCTCCAATTTTTTTTGATGGAAGCAAAGGAAAGATGTAAGGAGGAAATAAGATACTGGGCAAGGCTTAGTAAGCATATGCGTGGCAGTAGCATTTCATTTCACAAATGCTTCCCTGACAGTATGCAGTTCACACATAAAGTATGACCATTGATATTTTTCCTTTTTACATGCCAGTATTTTAAAAATTACATATTTCACAATGGTCAGGACGAGTGGTAAGTGCCTGGATTCATGCTGGGTGTCAAGAACTGTGAAGGGCACAGTTATCCTTCTTACAGTGTGACAAGTTCACCCGTCAGTGTTTCGTCGATGCCGGCAGAATGTGGGACTGCTGGGTGGGAGACAAAGGTCTGCATTACTCACGGCACAGGAGGCAACATGAGCATAACATTCACTTGGGTTTCCCTTGTCCTCCAGTTCCACGGACGGAGGTGATATTGAACAGATGCGGGTGGATGCTGCGCAGTCTGTGTCACACCGAAGAATACCGAGATTAGGAGACTCCCAGTGTCGCAAGAGGGCTGCTAACAGTCTCGTCCATCCTGTAACACCAAGGGAGACTGTATCTTTATTATGCTCATCGGGAGACAAATCTGTCCTCTATTCCAGAGGGAATTACTACCGCCAATTTTCAAAGCTGTTTGCTCTACAAATATTCTGGAAAAGATTATCTGGAATAAAAACCGTCACAGGCATGTAAAAATTTGGCAGACCCATGGAGGACTGTCTCCTAACAGTATATATTACAGTCATGTACACAGTGTATGTGGCATGTGTGTGTGTGTAGCATGTATATGTATACCGTTCTCCCAACAATTCTATAAAGGGAGCTCATAATTCTCACTTTAGATGCAAAGAAGCAGTATCTGCTTCGCGCCTTGCCGAACATCCGGAGACTGTAAGGGACAAATTCAGAAATTCAACCTTTGTTCTACTCAACAGCCCACAGTCTCTGTGATCAACCAATACATGAATTGCCATGAAAAATTGGGAGAAATAGATGTAACCTGTGACACTGAGTTTTAGAAAGAAGGCTCTTTGACTTATGTTACTTCCACTAGAATTAAAAAAAAAAATCTGTGTTGCTGCTCTCCTCATAATTGAACTTATTACAAATTATATCACGTGCAATACCATTCAAACAAGTATGTAAAATGGTGGTCAATGAAGCAGTATGATTTTTTTCCCCCTTCAATCAAACCAATTTCTCAGTGTAATTATAATCTTGGAAGATACAGTTAAAAAGATGTTGAATTAAATTGAGCTCTGAAAATTGCTCACCTCATGATTCCTTCTGATTACATCTTGGCATAATTCCACCAAGTTTCAATATGTAATTTAGGGATAATGTATAATTGGTACTGGAACCATTGCAGCTTCTCCACATTTAAATGGGAGGCCAATTTTATTAGTAATAACTATAATAACTCTGCTAAATAGGTTGTATGACTTAGTTGCTCATTAGGAAATTATTTTTCAGCAGGAACATATTACATTTATATATTTAATTCAGGTTTTAAGTAAGAAATTTATTAGCGATGCAAGTGTTTACAAGGAGATAATTTTTACAGAGATTAGAGTCAGGTCCTAATCAGACAATTATTTCCCATGGTGCTAAGATCAAAAGCTTATTTTCCATTAAGTTTTATATTTAGGAAAACTTTATATCCACAGGAGACATTTTAAAAATATGCAGTGATTTAGACCCATGCTATCCAAATACCAGAGAGGTAACACGGTTCCCTCCAATTTCATGACACAGTGCTTTGCTGATATATTTTATGGGGGAAAAACTTTTTTTTTATATATATATATTTTTTTTAACGTTTATTTATTTTTGGGACAGAGAGAGACAGAGCATGAACGGGGGAGGGGCAGAGAGAGAGGGAGACACAGAATCGGAAACAGGCTCCAGGCTCTGAGCCATCAGCCCAGAGCCTGACGCGGGGCTCGAACTCACGGACCGCGAGATCGTGACCTGGCTGAAGTCGGACGCTTAACCGACTGCGCCACCCAGGCGCCCCAACTTTTTTTTTATATTAAAAAAACCACTAAAAACAAATACAGTAGACACTGGTATCCATCATTTACTAACCTACATAATAACTACTCTCAAAGTAGGCTCTCTCGTGAAGCAAATCTAGAGAAAATTTGGTTAAGATATGTTTTCATAAAAACTATATTGCATATTAAATAAAGGTGCTGAAAGGTCCTGCTTATAAATGAAGTTGTTTTCTCATTGTCTTTGAAATTTGTTTGATCACAGGCCACTTTCTTTTGTAAGCCTTCCAATACTTGGGGGAAGTCCTGAACACTCTTTAATGATCTTACTCCACTTGAATGACAAGGTTCATAATCTTAGTTATTTCCAGCTTCTCACATATTGGATAAAAGCATTTCTTTATTCAAAAATATTCAGCAAGTTCCTATCCATTCCCAGACCTCATGTGGACTTGAAGAGAGATAAGTGAAGATATCATTATGGCAGATGGAAGAGGTTGACTGTAGCACCGAGGGGTTCAGAAAGTGCTAGATTGATGCCAGGGAATGAACGATAGGGATTTATTGGTCATCAGCTTTGAGCTCCTATTCACTGTGTCTTGATTTCCTCATCTTTAAAATAAGAATAATGTCTTCTTGGTATGTTTACTGTAAGGATGAACAAAACATAGTTAGTTTGGAATGTTCCATAAATGGCAGCTGTTACAAGTATTCATTACTTCGGCTATTAAAAAGTGACTTTGGAAGTTACAAAACATGGAGTAAGGTATTTTTTTCTCCTGAAAGTTACCTTCCCCTCAGGATTTCATAATACTACGGAAGTACGGTACAAAATCACGCAGCGCTGTATCTAGCATATAGCTCAATGTATGCATGTACTTTCTTGTGTTTGGAAATTGGCACTGAATTGTATTACATTTATTCAGTTTCTTCAGCAATATTTTTGAGCTACTCACGTGGCAGACACTTCTCTAATTGCTACAGATACATCAGCAAACAAAAAACAAAAACATATTCCTGCTTTCATACAGCTTATATTTTAAATTATAAGCAAGTTCCTGTGCTTGTAGTAAAAGCCAAAGAAGATTACAGAAAATTGGAAAAGCAGAATAACAACAGCATGTGAAAAAGATTTAAATTCAATCGCCTTAAAAACAAGCAAGCCTTGATGTTTCTTAAAAGGAGCTTGGTTCATTTCTTGACAGAGACAGGGTGGGTTTGGCAGATTATAAGAATGTTGTTATTGCTCTGAGCTTCTGGTTTTAGGAAGGAACTTTAAAAAAAATTTATGTTTATTTTTGAGAGAGAGAGAGACAGAGCACGAACAGGGGAGGGGCAGAGAGAGGGAGGCACAGAATCTGAAGCAGGCTCCAGCCTCTGAGCTGTCAGCACAGAGCCCGACATTGGGTTCAAACTCAAGAACCACAAGATCATGACCTGAGTCGAAGTTGGACACCTAACCAACTGAGCCACTCAGGCATCCCAGGAAGGAACTTTTTTTATACTTGTAAATTACTAGCTACTTATTTCCACCCAACATTGCAGATACATTTTAATTTGATCTTTAAATCTCTTCTTAGAAGATAGACTATGTAAGACTAATTCTATTTTGTAGGTTTGAAAACCTAGGCTCAGAAGGGAGGCACATGAGTTAGTTGAGAGATAAGCAGTTCAATGTGGCAGAGGGAGAACAGAAATAAGATCTGCCTCTTGACTGAGGAGGCTTACCACTCCCGGTTGTGAAAAGAAAGTGGTGATAATGTCCTTAACAGATAGTTACAAAAAAGGAATCCTGATTTTCACCATGCATAACATCTAAACATTCTTCACAGAAATCACTTTTCCTTGAAATCAGATAATTATATTTAAAGTGAGATCTTGAGAATGAGACACAGACATAGCCTTTGGTCCTATGTCACTAATTATTCTAAATATAATTTGCAACTTTACATATGTTGAATCAGCTCTAACAGCTTGTTAATGTTCTCCTGTGCTGCAAAGGAGTGCTATAGATCCATGGTAAATCATCAACAAATATGGGTAGTTCCAAATTTGTAATGGCATATTCACATAGTATGGCAAAGAATTACTCAGCTAGAAGGCTAGTTAGGAAAATATGGGGACTTATCTAGTTGGGGAAATGTGGCCCCTCTTTGGGAAACTTTGTGGTTAAAGTACCTGTTGACTCAGGACTGGGACCAAATCCTGTCCCTCCTAATGGACATGATTTAACACCTCTGAGCCTTATTCTTCTCCATATGCAGTGGTGATAAGAGCAATGTCTACCTCATGGCATAATTTTGAGATTTTAAATGAGATAATGCATACATCTGATACTTAGTGATCACTCAGTCAAATGTTAACTATTATTATTCCCCTTTGAAGTTAACTGATCAACTCAAATTATGTTCAACAAAATTATCAATCTGTTAGACACCCTGTCACAAGTTACTTTTCTCACAAGTTTACCTTGGAGATTATGGAATTCTCAAATATCGATAATCTTAAGAAACTAAAACACTGGGGCACTGGGGTGGCTTCCAATTCTAATTAAAAAGAACTTTTTTACATTTATTTATTTTTGATAGAGAGAGGCAGAGCACAAGTGGGGGAGGGGCAGAGAAAGAAGGAAACACAGAATCTGATGCAGGCTCCAGGCTCTGAGCTGTCAGCACAGAGCCCGACGTGGGGCTCGAACTCACAAACTGTGATATCATGACCTAGCCGAATTTGGATGCTTAACCAACTAAGCCACCCAGGTGCCCCCAATTCTTGGTATAGGCTCAGGTCATGATCTCACGGTTCAGGAGCTGGAGCCCCACATTGGGCTGTGTGCTGACAGTGCAGAGCCTACTTGGGATTCTCTGTCCCTCTCTCTCTCTGTCCCTCCTCTGCTCTCTCTCTCTCTCTCTCTCTCTCTCTCTCTCTCTCTCTCTCCTTCTATTTCTCAAGATAAATAAACTTAAAAAAAAAAAACTAACTAAAAAAATTTGCATAGGAGAGATAAAGAAAAGCCAGTAAAGTGTAAGTTCATTTTGAATATGGCTTTTTGGAGCACCTGGGTGGTTCAGTCAGTTAAGCATCTGACTTCCGCTCAAGTCGTGATCTCACGGTTTGTGGGTTAGAGCCCCGCGTTGGCTCTGTGCTGACAGTTCAGAGACTGGAGCCTGCTTTGGATTCTGTGTCTCCCTCTCTTTCTGTCCTTCCCCATTCACACTCTGTCTCTCTCTCTCTGTCATAAATAAATAAACTTTAAACAAAATTAAAAACTAAAGAACATGACTTCTATTTGTCTCATGTTTGTAAGTTTGATATTTATATATACACATGCAATAAGTTCTTAAAGTTTACATTTTCCACATATGCTGTAAGAATTCATACCATCAATTAGAATGACAGTTAAACATAACATTCCTTTGTTGATTCACCTTAACATGACAGTCCTAATTTAATGAATTCTTAGGGAGTTAGGAGCAGGGAGAAAACAAAGAGAGAATCTGTAGAATGTACCATGATGGGTATGGAGGGGATGATTTTCCAGAATTATGATAGAATTGCTCATCTAAAAACATGGTCCTAACCAATTTGACAATAAATTTCATATATTGAAAAAAAAATAAAAACATGGTGCTTCCTCAGGAGGACATTTTTTGTTTTGTTTTGTTTTGTTTTGTTTTGTTTTGTTTTGTTTTTAACTTAACCTTATGGAAAGTAATGTAGCAGAATTCAGCACAGCATGATGGCCTCAGGTGCCAGGCTGCCTGGGTTCATAGCCTGATGCTATCACTTATTAACGGTGTGATTGTTGAGTATATTGCTTAACGTCTATATACCTCAGGCTCTTTGTAGCATAGAGATAATAATAGTCCTCACTATATAGGGTTTTCTGACGATTGAATAAGACAGTGAGTATAAAGGATTTAATATGGAATACAACATGTGTTCATAACATATATATTAACTGTTATTACTTCTACATTAAAAAAGAATGCCTCGGGGTGCCTGGGTGGCTCAGTCAGTTAAACGTCCAACTTTAGCTCAAGTCATGATCTCATGGCTTGTGTGTTTGAGCCCTGCATCGGGCTCTGTGCTGACAGCTCAGAGCCTGGAGCCTGCTTCCGATCCTGTGTCTCCCTCTCTCTGTCCCTCCCCTGCTTGCACTCTCTCTCTCTCTCTCTCTCTCTGAAAAATAAATTAAAAAACTAAAAAAAATTTAAAAAAAAGCATGCCTTAAATAACAGAGGCACTTAACAATTTTAAAATGTTTTTTCACTTCCTCATTTAACCTTCACAAATCCAAAGGTAAAAAATTCAGTTATGGTCCTCCTCCTCCCTCACTAATTAGCGATTCAAAGAAATCCAGGGACATGTCTAAATCCTAAGGTCATTAAGAGGTGGGCTTGATTCCATGATGAAATGTCCATATAAATGAAATAATAGGCTCTCTCCTTTAACATCCTCTTTACCAGGTCCTGGCTTCACCATCATCACAAGTGATGACTTTATCACAGGATAGGTGTTTGATAAAGGTAACAGATGAATGATGAAAGCAGCAAAACCTATGCATTTTAAGGGGAGTAGGGAAGAGAAAGTAGATACAGAGCTATGGGAAGACTGCAGGGAAAAGAATTACTAGAAGTGCGTCTTCATAAAATCTTGGGTGGCAAAATAAAGCCACTGCAACGTGGTTGGTGCTTCAGTCCAAGCTGCAAATAGATGATGACTCTAGCAGCTAAAACTGTAAAATATTTTTACATGCAATTAAAAAAAATAAATAATAAAGGATACTATATATTCTTGAATGATTAGTTTCTACATACCCAGAAACATCTAATTCTCTATTTTGTTCTTATCTTTGCAAGTTTAAGTGGAAGGAATCTGCCTTTATTCGAATATTTAAGTTACCCATCACTCAGTATAAATTGCCTGTCTTCAACAATTATGGAAGATATTAGGCACAGCAAGACAGGAAGAAGATTAAGTCAGTTCTGCAAAAGGAAATATTGCCTTTCCCTAACTTTTACTAATGTCACTTTGAAAAATCTTGAATATCTGTTTTCCTGTTCAATTATTAAACACAATATGCTTGTGAGACTTAGTCCATTAGTTTTGAATTTTGTTTCATGCTGTTTTGTATAGTGAGATGCTATTCTGATTATCCTGGGTAATAACTTAGCCCTTCCATATTTTTCTTTTGACTTGTTACATTCTGCCAATGATTTATAAATTTTCAGATATAATTACTGAAATATTTTTGTACGTTTTAAAATAATTAAAAATGGTAAAGCAATATCAAGAAAACCTGTGATTTAAACATAAAGGCTTTGTGTTCTCATTAAAATTTCTACATATACATAAAATTATAGGCATGTAGGCCTTTGGAAAGGAGATGCAGTTTATAACAAAGAATAAAATACTTGGCAACATGCATAATGTTATTTTGGAATTGTATACTAGATGTACATAATAAAGTTTACTGACATTTTAGTCCAATTAAATTTTACTTAGTGATGATACTGATTATTATTATGCAAGAAATTTACTTAAAAACTATTTTTGAGCATAACAGTTATAAGAAAACATATCAAAGTCACCACCTCTTTTTTTATCTCTAAAATAAAATCAGCACCTTCTAGAGAAGAGTTATGATAGTTTAATTACTCACTACGTTTTTGCCTCCAGGTATCAGCTACCAGAATGTCAGACATAACATCTCTGGAAGACAAATACAATGCTAAAAAGAATCATTTCTAACTATATTTAGATTATAAATTCTTTGAGATCCTGATGGGAGCTATGGGTCCTCTTTCTAGAAAAATGCACATATGCACTATGGGTCCTAGGGTTACAGGTAAAATAACCTGTGCCAAAGGAAATTTGCCTTGTGAATTAACTCATTTATTCAAACTATATTTATAGCGTACTGAGTATGAAAACTATGGAAGAGATAGGATTTACTTTTTTATTGGCTAATGTGGCAGGGCAGGAAAGATAGCCATGGAGATAATTGAAAAGACTTCCCAGAATGGACTATTTATACAGAGACGGAAAGAGCAAAAGAAACTCATAAAGGATCATGGAACTTGCTTAAGTGACTACCAACAGCTGAATTCTGACCTGAGGTGGCCTGAGGTGGACAAGGGCGGGGGGGATGGTGTGGGAACCAGATGAGAGCTCTCATGTCCAGGCTTTCCTCTTTGTGTGAATATTAGAGCAATGTTCCACATATATTTGAGAAAAGTCTTCAACCTGAGAGAGGGCCCAAATAAGAGAAAAAAATGAAACAGACAATTCAGGAAACAGAGAAAAACCTAAATTAAGATAAAGTTCTATAATTTGTTAACTATCCCAGTGGTAAGAGAAGACACTGCATCCATTAAATAAGAGCTGGATGCTATCCACAGGAATAATCAGAGAATAAGAAACAGCCATTCAAAATTAAAACTGCAAGCTAACATAAAAAAAAAAAAAAAAGTGTGAAGAAAGATGAAGTTGAGTAAATGTTCCCAAAGTAGAAACCACAAAAAAGAAAGAAAATTTGAGGGGGAAGAAAAAAAAACGAAAGAAAATTAAAGGACCAATCCCAGAGGTACAACATTGAAGGCTCAAGACGGTGGGAGATACTGTCCCCCTCCCTGGACACATGAACTTGTGGTCTCTCAAGGACCACACAGATCATCTTTTCATTCTGATTCCAGAAAAAAAAGTCTAACTTTCTTTCTTTTTTAAATTTTTTATTTATTTTTGAGAGACAGAGAGACAAGAGAGAGAGACAGAAACAGAGATAGAGCGTGAGTGGGGGAGGGGCAGAGAGAGAAGGAGATACAGAATCTGAAGCAGGCTCCAGGCTCTGAGCTGTCAGCACAGAGCCTGAGCCAGGGCTTGAACTCACCAACCACGAGATCATGACCTGAGACAAATTCAGATGCCTAACCGACTGAGCTACCCAAGCGCCGCCCCCCGCCCCCACCAACTTTCTTTTAGGTGGTAAATAAAATAACATTAAGAACCTAGAAAAATTATAGCAGAGATATTAGGAATTTGATCCTTCAAACCACAGCTCCACTATCCATTTTCTGTGGGACCCGGAAAACTCAGTTATGAAATAGAAAATAAAAATTACTTACAAAGTGACCCACAATATATAATGGAGTTTACCTTTTGGTATATACATATGTTCATGCTTTGTTTAACAATTTCTATATTCCTGTACTTTGGAAATAATCTAACCTTTCAATAATATAAATATCCAGTAAATAAGACTTTTGAGACACACTTGCTTACAATAAATTCTTTATTTTATTTTTTAGAATAAATTCTCAAAAGAAGACCAGTTATGCTTTAAGCATTTTTGAAGACAATTGCCCAGTTGTCTTCAGAGAAGTTTATATCAATTTACATCCATCTAGCAGTTTCTACAAGGGCACATTTTTCTCACATCCTATCAATACTGGTATCATTATTGTTAAAAATGTTTTTTAATTTGGTAGGTGAAAATAATATATCATAATTATTTTAATTTTCATGTATTTACTTATTATTAATGTTCAAAAGGCTATTTTATTCTTTATTTTTTAAAACTTTTAATGTTTATTTATGTTTGAGAGAGACACAGAGCACGAGCAGGGGAGGGGCAGAGCGAGAGGGAGACAGAATCCAGAGCAGGCTCCAGGCTCTGAGCTGTCAGCACAGAGCCTGACGTGGGTCTCGAACTCATGAACCATGTGATTATTACCTGAGCTGAAGTTGGATGCTTAATGGACTGAGCCACCCAGGTGCCCCTCAAAAGGCTATTTTAAAGGAAGTTTTATAATTTATTTTTACAACTCTCATTTGTATCTATTTTCCTTTTGACAATTGCCAATTGAGTATATACTTAACTATATATATCTTATATATATACATATAATATAGATACATGTATAAACATATAAGTATATTATATGCATATATGTGTGCATATATATGCATATATACACATATATATACACACCTATGTATATATATATACATAAAATACAATAAAAAAGAAAATATAATAAAAAAGAAATATATATGTGTGATAAATTTTTGATGGTAACATATTTTTAAGTACATTGTTATGAGTTCAATGGTTTCCTCCCAAAATCCATACGTTGAAGTCTTAACTCCTAATACCTCAGAATATGACCTTATTTGAAAATAGTCATTGCAGGTATAATTAGTTAAATTAAGATGATGTCATACTGTAGTAGGGTATACCCCTACTCTAATATGACTGAGTCCTTATAAAAAGGGGAAATGTGGACACAGACACACCTATGGGGAGAATGCCATGTAAATGTGAAAGTAGAGATCCTGATGATGCTTCTACAAGTCAAGGAATACCAAAGACAGCCACTAAGCCGCTGGAAGCTATGGACAGATACAGAAATTTCCTTAATTTTACTGAAATTTCCTTCATTTTGAAAAGTTTACTTTTATTTATATCTTACAATGATCCAGTTCATTACAGTTTCTCATTTTACCAATCAAATACACTAATTTTAATTTTATCAAGTATAACTTTCTAGTCATTATTTCTACTAAGCCCATAATCCCTGGATTAAAATTTGAAGATGCATATTTTCCATGAAGGTTTAATTTGTCCAACACATTTAACCCTGCACAGTTTTAGCCATATTCATTCTATTTTATTATGGTTATTTCTACCAGGCCTATTTACTATGCCTTTTCACAAATGACTGAAGTCAGCTCGGTCAGGAAAAAATTGTAAGTGATGTTGTGAAACACAATCTGAAAGAGAGATAGAAGCAAAGACAAAGAGAAAGTCAAGAAGACATTGAAGATGATTAAGAGATACACACACACACACACACACACAATGTCAGAGAGTCAGCAGACAAAGTTTTCAAATGCCTGCTAGAATAAGAACATCTTCAGGATCAAAATGTACTCAGGGTCAAAATGCTAGGGTCAACCCACATGCTTCAGGAGTCCTAAATTACATAGGTACACAAAAGGTAGACTAGAAATAGCAAGTTTCTTTTAGAAGATGTGACAATCTTTCTCTCTTAGACTGGCTAAAGAGAATACTTTATGTGCTTGGAAATCATGAGAAGTAGTTTGCTGTGGGAAGCCAAAGTCTAACTTTTCACTCCCCCTACCTAAGAAAAAGTTCTATGGAGGATATAAGGAAGATTTTTACCGAGAAAATTTTTCCTGTAAAAGCAGATTGTGGGGCTCTTCAAACAGGAATTTCCACTGATGGCTTACAAATGAGAAGACCAAGCAAGTTAAGTATATCTTGGGATGACTTTCAACATATGTGTACTAACCATTCAGTTGTGAATGAAACAAAACAGCTTTTGCTATATTGCTCTATATCTGATACACACGCTTCTAAAACCTGGTTCCTTCTCAGCTCTGCAACATCTGAGGGAGGAAAACAATTTGGCTATTAGCTTACCAAACTTTGGTTCATTCTTGTCTGACTGAAGGATTTTCTACCTTCAAAACATTCCAGATTGTCGCTATAGATGTTTGGATCTCAGATGCATATGGTTCACATTGTTCATTTTAAGTTTCAAAATGTCTTTTTACTAGTGTAAGCCCTAGAGGAAAAATGAATTGGCTTTCAATATTGATAATTTGATATTATCATAATATATATATATAATATATATATAATAATATAATATTGATAATACATACTCTGAGGTGAAAGCACTTAACACTCTAAATTTTGAGATCAATTACAGAATGAATGGGATATTGGGAGAGTAGACCCTTTGGATTCATGAATGCTTTATTGGATCTATCTTGTGCTTATTATTTAAGTCTGAAAATATTTACAATTAAAGAGAAATGAAATACAGAAGAAGCAATAATGAAAGAACTAATGACTTCTTTTATGTCAGGTTCTAGATTGAAAGCTCTATTTGCCACTTGAGCCTTAAGTAGCCAATTTCACGCACAATTCACTTAAACCTAAGTTCCATAGCAGAGAGAAATTTTAACTGCTTCTTCTCCTGTATACAATACACTATAGGAGAAGTTAACATGATTAGTTATTATAAGATCTACTGCAGCAGTTTCACAAATGGCTATGAGGCATTTGGCAATTTTCCCAATTATGATACCTACAACTTTCCTCTCTGTCTTATACTGTTTGGATCTACCAGAAATTCCTTCCACTGGAAGAAGCCAAAGTATACTAACCCACCTAATCTCTCCTTCTATACTCATAAAACCTGCCAAACTCCCAAACCTGAGACACTTCTTTGGGAGACAAAGGTATTCTTCATTCTTGATAGTAACTCATCTTTTCTTTTTGGTGAGTCTAGAGAGATATGTTGAAAAAATGTTTTTGCATTATTTTCTCTCCTGTAACACAGAAGAAGACAAAGACGAAGATGAAGACGAAGAAGAAGAAGAAGAAGAAGAAGAAGAAGAAGAAGAAGAAGAAGAAGACGACGACGAAGAAGAAGAAAGAGAGGAAGGGGAGGAGGAGGAGGGGAGGAGGAGGAGGAGGAGGAGGAGGAGGAGGAGGAGGGGGAGGAGGAGGAGAAAACCCCCAACAACACAGAAGCTATACAGTTCTTTGGTGCTGTAATAGAGAGTTTTTGTTTTGTTTTGTTTTGTTTTTTCTTTGTGGGTAGAGTCACTCAGTTATGTAAGAAAATCAAGTATGGAATTTGGGGAAAAACAAACTAGTCTTTTATCCCCATGTCTGGCACGAATTTATGATGTAACTTCAGTAAATACCTTCTTACTTTCAGTTTTCTCATTCCATAAAGTGAAAGAGTTGGATGCAATAATTTCTAAAGTTATTTTAGTCAACTAAAGTAAATGGTACTAGTTGTGCTGCTGTTTCTAGGCAAAGAAGTGATGAGGTTGGCAGCTATTAACTCAATTGTTGCATAGCTCATATGTCCTCTAAGAAAACAGGAGAGAAAAGCTGGAACACACATTTGAGTGGCATGAGCATTTCTTTGCTACCTGCAGTGGCGCGGCCATAGCTACCAGGTGCCACTATTCACTGGGTTCCCTTCTGGTCCAGTTCTAGTATGAATCTGGGAGGGACAGGGATGTTCCTCACAATCTCCTTCACAAGCCTCATTGCTCAGACACAATTAAAATAGCCAATAGATTCCAAGAATCTTTCAAATAGAATAAATCTAAGACTCTTCTATTACACTACCAGGTCTTTGTCCTATTGGTGACAAAAAATAAACAAGAGAAAAGAATAATTTGAAGCTTACTCTCTCAGGTGTAAAAGGAATTGCTGACATTTTCATTGTGCTAGAAAACTAGAGCAGAAGGACACATGGCAGCAGCAGGGAGCTTCTCCAACTATCTTGACAACTTGCTACTTTGACAGTTTCTATGAGAGTCCCAGCTGTGACCAAGGTAAGTGGGATGGCGTCACTTGAACACTGCAGCTGCCATCTTGGCAAGTTGAGTTTTGTGTGATCCTTGGGAAGACAAAATATATAACATTTCAAAGAGGGGCCACTTTGCTACCAAATCAATCTCCACAAGTCTTTAATGAGTTGACTGAAGGAAATAAAGTCTTAATTCTTCATTTAGAAGGGCTAGGATCACCAGGTGGCTGTGAATTCCTCCTCAGTTTTACCAGAAGCAAAGAGACTAAAACTGAAAGACAGATGTCTGACCAATTAGGTATGTCAGACTATTTCTTTCATTTTATGCCTTGCATAAGTTCATAGTTTTCCAAACCTGTTCAAAGTTAACGGACAAAGAAGGTGATTTACACTCAACTACTGAAAGGTATTAAATCAGAGCTGAGCAGTTACTTTAGGCTACTTGGGAGAGCATGATAATCTGCAATTACTTGGAAGCTATAAATATTGAGACAAGAGAGGAGGCATTTAATAGGGTATTTCAGAGTATAATAATAAGAATGACATAATGTTTAGAGCCTGGCTATTACATCAGGGATAATCACACGATGTTAAAAGCTCCTAAAAAAAAAAAAAGCTCCTCATATTCTCATGAGGAAGGCTGCAGAAACCCCACTCTTGACAAGTCTGCCACTGAACTTAGAAAAATGGAACAAATAATGGATTGAGTAATATAAAAAAAAAGCAGATTGTAGTGGTATCATAGCATGTTGATTATTTGACTATAAACTTCACAAGTAGTGTCTACTCTTGGAAACTATTTGAATTGTGTCTTCTTACCTGTTCCTTAAGAGTCTCTCTTTTTCTGTTGGGATCATAACAAGAGGCATTCTCCTCTCTCAAGGTGTCCCCATGATTGCTACATGTTGTGCTTCTCCCTCCCCCAAGGCTATGAAACAACTTTCGCTGTTCTCCCACTCTTCTACTTCCTTGGAAAACATTACTTGGCTAATTAGATGGTGAAGTGGTACTGGCTGATAGTGCTTAACACAGGATTTTAAAAAGGCCTCCCACATACGAAGCAATGACCCTCTGAAAGGAAGCTGCAGACAGTCAGGTCAGCAGCAACTGGGGCCTTCTTAGCACCTCGCAGGCCAGAAGATACTCCACAGGTGCCCAATTCTGCACATCATTCTCTGTAAGGACTCAGATTATCATCTAGACTTTTCACTCTCTCCTTCGTTTACTGGTTATGTTGATAAAACTAAGCTTAGTGTTAAGCATGCGATTCCCTACTGAGAGAAAGAAATGGTAGGGCAATACATATCAGTTGTTAGCTAGTATACATAAACTCAAATTTATCATATGCTTTCTTATCAAAGGGTTATATTAATGATGAGCCAATTTAAAGCCTAGTTCTCAGGGGAGGTATATGAGATCATTCAAAGTTCACCATTCATTCTGCTAAAAATGGAAAACTAAAAGCAGTTTATAATCCCAGGGACAGATATTCCAGCATCCCTGTCCTCTCAACAGATATGGGCGTGACGATTACATGCTCAGTTTTTGTAGAGGTGGTGTATGACTGGCAGAGGTGACATTAACTGGAGGAAGTTGATAACAGCAGCTCGTGCTTTTGAGATATTCTAAGAATAAACTGCTATGTTAGAGCAGTTGTAAAGAGACGCTTTCCTTTTTGTATTTAAAGATTCATCAAAGAAAAATATGTACACATCGCTACAAGGCAAATACTAACAGAAGAATGAACATTATGAACATTGATAAAAAAACTAAATGTAATAATTGCAATGGCTAAGGGATGTGGAATTATGAAAACACAAGAGGCTTTTAGGATTCATCTAAACTTAATAAAACTTTTTAAATTGATGCAATAGAGAAATTCTGTACAAAGCCAAGGTTTAATGATTACTGGGGAGATTGACTAGACTCTAAGTCAACCTTGAATTCCTGAATTCAAGTTTAACATTTTATCATCTATTTTACATAATTAAATTTTGTTACCTGAGCAGTGCTGGTAAATTTTGAAAAGCTTTCCTAAGGTTTAACAGGATACTAGGGTAAGAGGTTGGGTAAGAATTGCTCAAGAATCTGCACTCTTAGAGAAGCCTTCTGCTATGGGTGTAAGTTTGGGGTATAAAGTGTTTTAGATGAATTTTATCAAAGGAAGAAAATGTGTACTTAAATGTTCCTTCCAGGAGAGGAAAGAGAAGGAAAAGAACAACATTGCATTTATGACTCATCGCCATGACCTTGCTGTAGTTTCCTGAAGAAGAAACTTTTCCTCTTAATGAGGAAATTGGTCTCTCTCTTGGAACTGGTTAACTGGGACCAAAAATGTGAAATTCTGCTGTATTCTTCTCTCTCTTTTGTTTTTTAAATATTAGACATGTATGAGACCTAGACTTTAGAAAGAGTATTTTCCCCTGGACCCTGTGTAATTTGCTTGGCTGTCATAACAAAATACCATAGACAGGGTGTCTTATGCAACATAAATTTATTTTCTCTCAGTTCTGGGGCTAGAAGTCCAAGATTAACATGTTGGCAGGTTTCTCCTGAGGTTAGTTTCTCCTGAGGCCTCTCCCTCTTTGGTTTCCAGATGGATATATACTTGTTGTGCCCTTATGTGACCTTATCTTTGTGACTATGCATTCTTGACGTCTCTGGTGTCCTAATCTCCTCTTATAAGGATACCAGTCAGATTGGAAGAAGGCCAACTGTAATAACCACATTTTAACTTAATTACCTCTTAAAGGCCCTATCTCCAAATAGTCACATTCTGTGGTAGCAGGGGTTCAACATGAATTTTAGGAAGTGTAATTTAGCCCATAATGGACCCTTTGTTCAGTAACAAAGGGAAAAATAAGCATAATTTTTGGCACAGGTAACTGGAGTTTAGACTTCTGATATATGTCATATTCAGAGGTACAGTTGTTAAGAACTTCAGCCAACATATTAGGAGAAATTAGCTGTTTGGCTTTTCTCTTTTTCTTTCTCATATTGGACTCACTTTGCCT
Source organism: Lynx canadensis (assembly GCF_007474595.2). NCBI lineage: Eukaryota > Metazoa > Chordata > Mammalia > Carnivora > Felidae > Lynx > Lynx canadensis. The sequence goes on along the minus strand of NC_044319.2, from coordinate 52,961,193 downwards.
CTCCTAAATTCCCTGTAAGGTATAAAAATATTTACCCTCAGGAAATATTTAAGCAGTAAACTCTCCCAGACCTACAGACTTTAATGATTCTGATAGACTTTTTCCTTTTTTTTTCTGATAAAAATGTAGCTTTAATGTAGCATTATATTGCATTATAAAATTGAGATGAGAGAATGATTTTTGTTTGTTTGAGAAATGAAGACATTATGAGGCCAAAAACCAGGGAGAGAAAATAGTGACAGAGGGAGAGAATACTCAAAACTCAGGCACTCATCCTGGGGAAAGAGGGGGATAGCTACTACATGCACAGGGCTCCGGTGGTGGACCTAGAAAAAGACCATCTTGGGAAATCTGACAATAAATGTTTTCACCAATGCCTAATGATGAATATCTGCATAGGCAGACTGTGGTTTAAGTATTATTTACAGTGACAGGAATTAGCATGTAGATCTACTTTTCTTGTCTATCCTATTGTCAAGTCAATAAAATATGCCCTGTGAAAGAGGTTAAGGTAATTTGATACTCCAAATGTGTAGGGCAAATGTCCTCGGAGATATGGTCAACACTCTGAGGCCACACCCAGAGTGCTTGTGGGTCACCAGGTCAGTCATTATCTTAGGTAGAGGCAGAAAAATGGAGAAAGGAATTAGCCCAGTTTTGAGCTGTAGTATGTGATTAAGGAATAGAACTTCCCAGCAATGTCATTAGGGTGACTCCACAGGCATTAAAATTTAGTGTGGAGGGGAGCCTGAGTGGCTCATTTGGTTAACTGACTTTGGCTCAGGTCATGATCTTGTGGCTTGTGGGTTCAAGCCCCGTGTTGGGCTCTGTGCTGACAGCTCAGAGCCTAGAACCTGCTTCAGATTCTATGTCTCCCTCTCTGCCCCTCCCCTACTCATGCTCTGTCTCTCTCTCTCTCAAAAATAAATAAACATTAAAAAAATTAAATAAAATTTAGTGTGGAGCTAGAGGAAATTAGGATGTTGTAGGATATTGTACTGCTTAGTAAAGTGTCCTGTACAAAATGAACGTTACTCTTTGATCTTAAGTACATTCAGTGTAGACTTTAGTTGCCTGAGGAAGGAATGAGACAAATAGAACAAACCCGGTACATGCATGTGTGTGTATGTTTGTGTGCATATGTGTGTGTGTGTGTGTGTGTGTGTGTGTGTGTGTGTGATATCTTACCTTCTACCTACCTCACCATCTTCTTATACTTTTAGAAGTCAAGTTCAGAGTCTGATGACTTTGAGGCACTCCCAACAGTCAACTAGTTGCTGTTAGTGGGAGGCTCCCAGTCCTGAATAGAAGATAGTTGTTTCTGGCATTTCACTTTGGCATCGTACAACTGAGAGGTAGGTTCATTATGAGCCAAGTTTTAGCAATGGTTAAATAGAATCCTCTAATGTATTATCTCAATATTAATTAAGTTACCAGATGACTTATGTTTCTTGCTAATCCCAAATCTGAGATGGAAAAGTGCCATAAAATGCAGGTAATTCAGAGATAACAGTTTGGTGACATTTGGATCACACTAACAACATGGGGAATGTTGACTCCAGTATTTCTTTTTATCCAAAAGAATGCCTCCACATGTATAACCTTTGCTTAAATATTTCTCATTGGAGTTAAGCTTCACAGACCAAAAAAAAAAAAAAAAAAAAATGGAAATCATGTGTTGCTCAAGTCAACCGGCTGAAGTAATTCCTAAAGCTAGCAGCTCTGGAATCCCCCTGACTCTCAGTCTGCACTAGGTAAAGGGTAGCTGAAATGCTTTACACTGAAAAGTGCATTTCCCAAAATATTGAGTCTATCAGTGCTTTTGATAAGAAAAATTATCCCAGTCTACTCCAAAACAGGGCTTGCCAAAGCAGAGAATGAAAGTACTTTTTCTGAGCACAAGCTAAGGACTATTAACTTATCTCAGAAGGTGATGAGAAGGCATAGATGGAAGAGGATAGGAAGGAGTAAGACACATATGGAGAAGGTAACTCAAGGAAGTACTTCTGGCTTGGGGGCTCCATTTAATGTCTGTGTGAATGCCACTGTTCTGGAGCTCCATGAAATAATACATGTGAATGGTACTCCTGGAGGTACCCATTAAAGTGTCCTGGTAATATGAGGCTCTGAGTGGAAAATAATTTTCCATATGTACATATATACATTCCTAGAGAAATGCATATATTTTCCATTGGGGTTTATTAGATGTGAAGAGATTTGTCCCATGGAATGCACTATGCCTCTAAGCTATTTTTCTTTCTGTTGTTCATAATTTAACAAAAATAGCCATGTTTGAAAAGTAACCTCTGGGGAATTCTTTTCTTGAAATTATATAAGGTTTCAGTAACAAGGAGAAATCTCTGGTAGTGGAAAATGGCAGAACCCTCCTTTTTTCATTTATCACAACTATCCTTATGTTCTGTTGCTCTACTCCTGAAGCACAGACAAAAATATATAAAGATTTACTGAAAGAGACCTTTGAGTTAAAGATTCAATCAATAAACAAATATTTATTGTCTGTATTATATGAAACTCAGTATAGTAATTTCTTTTTCAGTTTGCTTAAGTATAGAATTTTTACTTGATAACCAGAAGGAACCTAGTTAATGTATAGGCCAAAAGCAACAAGAATTGATCATAAAGAGATATAGTCATAGAGAGACCAATAGGTTAAATGTAGCTTCCAAATATCTCAGTAGAAACAAGTAGATTTTTCATAGAATTTGGTGTTGAAAAAAGTCATACATGTAAACTATGTCAGGAATTGATAACTATCTTCATTCTCTCTCCCTCCCTGCCTCACCCTTGCACCAGGATTGTACATAGGAAGGAAAATTAGACGTGTGAGTGTTGGATGCTTGTTTTGTTTGGAAATCAAGAAAGGATTTGAAATTTGACTTGCAAGTCAGGGACTGAGAGAACCTGTAGAATGTAGGATAGTAAGGTGCTCCAGCAACATACTTCTATAAAATAACCACAAAATTTAGTTGGCTTAAAACAACCATTATAGGGGCGCCTGGGTGGCGCAGTCGGTTAAGCGTCCGACTTCAGCCAGGTCACGATCTCGCGGTCCGGGAGTTCGAGCCCCGCGTCGGGCTCTGGGCTGATGGCTCAGAGCCTGGAGCCTGTTTCCGATTCTGTGTCTCCCTCTCTCTCTGCCCCTCCCCTGTTCATGCTCTGTCTCTCTCTGTCCCAAAAATAAATAAACGTTGAAAAAAAAATTAAAAAAAAAACCAACCATTATATTGTATCTCATATCTGTGTCAGGAATTTAGGCATGCTTAGTTGGCTGATTGTTCTATTTTATGCACATCAATTTATGGATATTGCTCATTACTATTCAACTGGTAAATGGGCTAGACTGTTGGTCCCAATATGGCTTAATTCACATATCCTGAATCTTGGTAGGGAGACTGCAAAGCAAGGCTCAGCTGGGATGGTTTTCCAGAGCATGGCCTCTCCAACATGGTGGACTCAGGGAAATTGGTCTAACTTTTTACACGATGACCCATGTAAAATATTTCAGAGACAATATTCAAAAAAAAAAAAAAAAAAAGGAAACTGAAGGGCTATTTGTATCTTAGCCTCAGAAATCTCATCCTTTTACTTCTAATGCATTCTTCTGGCCCAGCTAGTCACTAAGGCCAAGCCAGATTAAAGGAGAAGAGATTTAGAATCTACTTTTCCATGCGAGAGTCGCCAAAAAATCCATTGCTATTTTTAATCAGTTACAAAATGCTACCCATAAACACGAGTAATTCAGTAGGGGTAGGAGATTGGAGCCCAAGACGTCTTTAAAAATATTAACCACTTCCTCTCCCCCCATCTTTTATTTTCAGAAATCTTATTTCCGTAGCTTATGAAAGAGGGTTTTGGTCAATTCAACTAGCAACTGTGTTGATTACCCATTTTTCCCTATACTCATTAAAAGGTAATGAGGAAGGGCATGACCCATAACCCAACAGCACCACTAAGAGGTCTGCTTTAGAAATAGACTTAGCCCTCAGTTTCAGCAATAGATCTCTGAATAGCTTGGGGAGACCAGAGCTGTGATCTGATATTTAAGAAGCATACTTCTGCAAAGTTTAGTTGTGATATATTTGAGACTCAGTGGAGGGTGGTGCTAAAGTGCCCTGCAGTCACTAAAAGGGTAGCCGTATTTTTGGAAACAGATGGCAGAACTGATGATAAGACTTTGCGGAAGTTCATATGATGAATAATGAGATAAAGTTTTTAAAATAAAGTTTATGAAAAGAAGAACCAATGATTAAATATAGGGTTATTTGTGTCTTGGAATGAGGCAGGAAGAAGAGAGGGAAAGACAAAAGCAGAGATACAGAGGTAGAGACATACATGACATACAGAAAGTTGTGCATATAGGGTAATGCAGCTGCTTCATTCTTCTTTGGGATGAGATGAGGTATAATACTGATGCATAAAAATAAATTGTTTAACTCAGAAAGACACAGGTAGACCTAGAGAAATGTAGACCAAGAACAGAGGCAAACTCATCAAAGACACACACATAGAGTCCTCCACCCCATATATAAATCCATACAAACCCTACGTACAAATGCCAGAGTTACTTACTTTAGGCACTTTTGGGGATGAAATGGACTTAATTAACTAATGAATAGCTGAAAGTATTCCATGAAGAGAGGCATGCCAAGTCTTCACAGGGCCTCAGAAACTCAGATGAAAATACATTGAGACACATTTCACAGACAGACACACCTGCATCATTCTTCCTTATAAAGATAGACTGACCTTGGAATTTTTAAGGATTTTGCCATTAAAGTCATTTAAAGCTATGCTTCATTTTAGTATTATGCGAAAAGAATAAGCTATATTAAACTCATAATAAACTATGTTAAACTCATCAGAGGGTAGATTTTGGCTCAAGAACTGGAGAGTCCTTACTTCTGTCTTACTTTTAGTAATAACATAATGTCTATTACCATTAGCTTACAATTACTTGAGTAGTTTAATATACCTTAAAATTGCCAGAGTAGTTATTAAGGTCCTTCAATAAGCTATTAGTGATTATATAAGTAATAAGACATTCACATCATGTAATTCCTTACATATATTTTTCAGGGCATAGCAGATATTTTTAGTGGTAGGAGATAAGAGAAAGGAATCATTCTATCAGTATTGTAGATTTCATCTTTCTTGAAATTATACATTACTTAAGGACTGATTTTAAATATCACTTTTTTTCTTTAAAGTAAATTTTAACTAAAAATTGTTTTTCTACCCCCAAATTATAAAATGTTAACATTCTTTTTAACATTAAAAAAACCCCTGATAATACACATCTTGTTTCATTCCTAAAGTTCACGGCAATCTCAAACATGAGAATTGATTCATCTCTAGGATGTAGGTTATGTGTTGATATAGATCATGTATACTGATCATTGAGAAAAATAATCTTACTTTTTGTGGATAGAAAAGACTGCATATGTCTTCTGAGGAGATAAACTTTTAAAAATTCTTTTAAATTAGAAAAATAAAAATTTGAAATTTAAAATTCTCAGGTCTCTGAAAAAAAAACATCTTTTTAAGGTAAATGTCAAAAAATATCAATTGATCAAAGCAGATTTTGTTAAAGCATCACAAAGTATTGAAACTATATTTTTTAAGCTACATTTTTGAACTTGTTACTAGATGACACATTGTCAAATAATGAAATATCAAGTGATGATAAGACATGAAATATATTAGTGGTGGTAAAAACTTAATGAATTGTAATGCACTGCCAAAGACCTAAAATTTATGATTTACTTATGAGCTAAAATTGTATGATGTGTGAAGATACCTGTGGTACACAGCTTCCAAGATGGCTTTCAATGGAGTCTTACTTCTTGGCATTCACACCCTTGTGTACTCCCTTCCTACAGTGAATAAAAATGTCTTGTGTCACTAATAGGAAACTGCAAATTTGATGGAGTATGGCTTTCAAAGCTATTTCATTGATAGGCTGTAGCTCCTATTTTATTCTCTTAGCTCAAGAACTCTGGTGGTAAGCCAGTTGTCATGTCACGAGGATACTAAAACAGCACTATGAAAGAAAGATCCTTGTGACAAGGAACTAACTGGCAGTAGCCATGTGAGTGAGCTTGGGAGCAGGTTCTCCAGCCCTGGTTAAGTGTTCAAATGACTGTAGCCCTGAGCAACATCTTGATGGCAACCTCATGAAGTGCAGTGTGCCAGAAATAACTAGGTCAGCCACTCCTGAATTCATGACCCAAAGACACTATACGACAAGTATGAGGTCGTAAATGTGTGTTGGTTTTGTTGCTGTTGTTGCTAAGTTTTGGACTGATTTCTTATACTGTGTTTGAGAACTAATATACCAAAATATTGATTATTATAGGCCAAAATCTAACACTTAACAACCGCTCAGCATTATGAAAAATCACTTTAATAATTCTGGGTCTCAGATACCTTATAGATAAAGTATAATAGTATAATTAGATGATCTCTAGGATCCCTTTTAGATATAATATTTATGAATCTTTCTGAATATAAGAATATGAATGTTAAGTTAATCAAGTCCCACTAGTGACTTAAATATTGAAGGAAAACTTTTTTTGCTTAATCACTATAAGCTATTTTCATTTATATTTAAAATCACTCAAAAGAGAAGCAAATATTTTAAAAAGTTGATGTAGGTAGCGAAGCTAACTCATGCTGTAATCATTTTAAATTGGCAAGTATGTTGTGGAAGATAAATTGTATAATATATAAGTCATATTAATAAAAGGTAAGGGGAAAATGAGTTAATATGAGTTTTAGTGCAGGATGAACATTTGAATCACCTGGAGAGATTTTTTTAAATGTACTGATGCTGGGGTCTCTTTAGATCAATTAAATTAGTGTTTCTGGTAATGGAATGAGATATGAAAAATTTTTGTATACTCCATAGATAATTCGAATTTATAGCCAATATTAAAGCTGCTGACACTTGGGGGGAGTTGTTAGTTACCAGATTGAAGAGAATTTAGAGTGGGTCCATTGTGGATGGAGAATAAGGACACTCAAACTCTGCTGGAGACCTCCCCATCGGAAAAAGAACCACTGGCCCTGCTCACTCAGAGCTCATTAATGGAAAGCTGTTCAACTGTCTATACTTGCGTAAGTCAACTAGCTAATTAAGATCCCCTCAGCAAGAGTGGAAGAAAGCCTGAGGGGTTAGTGTTCACCTGGATTATATAATTGTAAGTTAAGGATTATAGATTAAACTGAGAAAATGCCAGAAGTTGAGTATAACAAAGAATATATAATCTGTGTAAGCAGGTGATATAGCATAGCCTAAGTATTCGGATATTTATTATTAAAATAAAGTATTTGGTTACTCCCTGTGGAGTAATTTGGAAACTATTCTTCCTGTGTTTTTTAATGAGTTTATTTTCTAATCACAACAATAAAAATAAAGGTCAGCATTTTAGATCTGATGGTCCTCACTATCTCTAAAGACAACAATGCCATCTGGCCATCACCCATAATATGTAGTCATAAAATCTTAGCAACTTTCCAAATGCCATTAGTGTAAGCACTTTGCATAGTGAAAACAAAGCACAACACCATTTAAAAATTAAAAGACTAATGAGAAGTTGGAAAAATTTCACAACGTGAAAAATAGCACATAAATCAGAAGGAAAATAGATTGTATCAATAAAAATGTGGGCAAATAACATGAGCTGACAATTGAGAAAAGAACAAATACAAATGGTCAACAAAAACTTGAGATATTCAACCTCATAATAAATGAACATTTGCCATCTGTAGGATTAGCAATCTTTTTTAGTGACAGTGTTAGTGATATCTGTCACTTCCATCCACATAGGGAGTTAATAAGCATTTTAATTAGAGAGCAGTTTAGTACTCTGTATTCAGATTCCATACATGAAAATGTCTGAAAATTTATATTTAAAATATAAATGGAAAAAGGCAAATATAACTATCTTCAAAGAAGTTTATTTCATTGTTGTTAAAATACAGGCAATTTGAAATTATTCAAGTGACGTTAAAAAGAGGGCTGATATTATATTATGGCATATCTCTAAGATAGGTATGAAAGTATAGCACATCTATGAAATGAAATAATATTTAGCTATTAATGATGTTATCAGGAAGTATTGATTGAACCTATTATTAAAGGAGAACATTTTAAGTTAAATTCAAATCATGAATAGTAAGAAACTTAATATAGGGATAGGCAATGGCCAGGCCATATGTGATAATAGAATTCTGACTTTCAACCTCTGCATCAAAGGAAGCTTCCACCAGCTGAGAAGCCAAACCACACTTGTGCAACCAATAGCCCTGAACAGGCGGGGCGTGGTCCATGACTGCAAAATTCTCTGTTTTTTACCTCCACCTCCAACTCTGAACCATCCAGAGAAAGCAAAACATGTTCCTCTAACCAATCACATAACATGCCCTTCCTCTAGTTAGCCTACAGAAGGGGGCTCTAGAAGTCCCTCCACCTTCCTCATGCCAGTCATATCACCCAGAAGAGCACATCTGAAACTTTCTTCTTCCCACTGTAAGGCATTATCTCCCCATCTCTGCCTTTGAGTCTCTGCCAAATGCAAGTGATGGTGGTTGAATCCCTTGCTCCTGTGAGTCCTGAATAAATAACCTCTGTTTGGTCTCATTTAGGTAGTCTTCGATTATTTCCACAATAGCATATTAGTATGGAAATTTTGTGAGTGTTTCTGTGAGCAAGATTTGTTTCTGAGCGTATGCCTGGGGAAATTTCTGAAGCCAGTCACTAAGATATTAAACTCAGTTATGTCTGGGAGGTAGGATGTAGAGTGATTTTTACTTCACAGTACTTTGCATTTGAGTTTTTTAATAAGTACACACAATTTATGTAAATTGCTCAGTATTATGAAATAAAAGATTTCCACATATATAAGACATTATACTTCTATATATATGTGTGATGAGGCTTAGTTGACTAGACTTCCCTTCTCTCCACCATTCTTTTTTTAATTAAAAAAATTATATTCTGTTATTATCATTTTTTAGTCACTTAAAAAAAAACACCTTCCCATACTGGGTATCTGGAAAGGTTCATTCTGATAGATATTCTTTAAATATGAAAAGTAGATTGAGTTGAGGAATATATTTTTAATTATAAAAATGATTAATGAGTGTTAACCATAAGGGGACTCCATGATTCAACAGTCTCCATTATCCAGCCATAATTCAAATAACTATTATGATTCCAACGCTAGAAAGAAATCTCCTTAGATTAATAAATATAAATCTTCATGGTCATCAATTTTCCCTGATGTTTCTTTAACAAAGGCCAGAAAGATTAGATTTTTTGAATGGAGCATTGCTCATTTCTGTCAACATTTGATTATTTATCCCTCTAAATTAAACAAAACCCTGGATATGACAAAGACTAAACTTTGAATATATTTGCAAACCTAACTTATACAGCTTATGGGGAAAAGGAAGTGCAAATATAGTGCCAACTTCTCTTAGCTGAACACATGCTGTTTCTAACTAACAATGATGTTATAGAGCCAGTCACATGAAGAGATATGCTTAATCCATTTTAAGGCATTTTAAGGTTTCTGCTCTGCAACTAGTCTACCTTCCTTCATTTCTTGGTGTGACTCCTGACCTTTCATCCATAGCAAGCAAGATAGCAATCAGGGACAGGGCTAGTCACCTGGGAGAGACAAACAGTCATCAAGTACACGAGACCTTTCTGTCTCTTTTGTGCCATGTTTTTTTCATGTCATACTATTGTTGTGAGGATTGAGTAAACATATATAGGTAACTAAAGGGTAGGTCCAATCAACTGAGAATCATCACATATATCATATATAGAAATATTTATACTTTATATATGTGGAATCTTCATTTTTGTAATACTAAACATAATAACAAACTGCTTTATAGACTTACAATGGTTCTTATTTCTACTTGCATAAACTGTGTGTGATTTTGCTATGACTAAAAATCACCCTATAGCCTACCTCCCAGACATAACCAGCTTTAATATCTTAGTGACAAGCTTTCAGAAATTTCCCTAAGCATATATTCAGAAACAAATATAAAAAATTTAGAAGGTAGGCTTGCTTTAGCCAAGCATCACATGCATGAGAGTTACTACTATTTCATGTTCCAAATTGTTTTGCAATCAACTCTGATACATGTAAAACCATAGCCAGTATGTTCTCTTTTACTAGCTTAGAGTACGCGACAAGACCTTATTTCCTTTATCGTTAAAAGTACAAGCAATTTTTAATACCAGAGGGCTTCCCATTGCCCAAATTTCCAAGATCCACAAGGTTTGCCTACTCCAGTCCAAGAATCAGTCTTCTTTGTGGCTCGAGAGTAGGACTCAGCTGGGCCAGCACATCCACTGTTTGCAAATGCTGACCTCAGGAGAGTTCCCGAGCCTGCTTTCAGAGCCACAACCAGGCTTTGGGGACAGGAGAGTTCAAGGGTCCATCTGCCTCAGGGATGCTCTGTACCTGAAGGGAACATGGAGAAAAAAAATCCCATCCCCACAGCACCACAAAGGACAAAGGCTTACCTTTTGTCCCTACAATTACAAGACGACACTCTAACAGCCCTTTCCATAACAAAGGCATTGTGTTCCCACAGGAAAATGAAAAATCTAATATTGGAGACCCAAAGCAGGGAGTAAATTTTAAATAGCACTAAGGCTTAAAATAAATAAACTGATGATAGAAAAATAAATGAAGTGATTGGTAAAACAATATTTAAGACCCCCCCAACCAAAAAAAAAAAAAAAAAACACATCTGAGACACTAATTCTCAGTGAGTAAGCTGTTACACATGTATCTTGGCTGATTTAAAAAATTAAATAAGTCTCATCCTCTCCCAATATGCTCTCTTAAAATACATGCTATAGATATCTGTAAATCTGGTGAGAAACTTTATGTGTATTTATGCTTTTTGGCAGAAAAGGAATTGTTTCCAAATTGAATATGTCCTGAAAATGTCTTATGCGCTATTAGGAATGATTTGTTTCTTCCTCTACCATTGCATTTTCAGATGCATCCATTGCCTTCGGTACCATCACCTCAACCCCACAGCAGTGCTGTGGAATCATTCAGTTTACCCATTTTGGAACATTTTGCTCATTTCCTTAAGAATTTTAATCTTGTGAAGAACAGATCTTCACTCATATCTCTTTGCATCCTTCTCAGCTCCTGGAACAGTGTTTATCATGTAATGAGGTTAATTAATTTAAATTATTCAGTTTCTGATTTTAGTGTGTGTCACACAGTCACAGTTGTGCCCTTACAAAACACATGTTAATAGTTGTTTCCATTGGTAAAATGATGCCCAAAACTGCACTGGACGGACACACAGCTCTACTTCCAAGTTTGCAAGCACATCTAGACAATTGCAGCAAGTTCAGTGTAAGCATCCTGAGGTGCCTAAAGTTCACATTTAGTAATTTGATCTGGTCTTAGTGTTTTGTCTTCAGAATGGGAGCCAATGACTGAATGAGCATCACAGAACCTGAACTCAGTTCTCAAATCTGAAAACGCTTTCTTCCCTTATTCCCTCCTCCAGTAACCTGTCGTATATCCAACTCACTACTTTCCTTCTCGATGTGGGATTAGTTTTAGGATGCAGCTGGAGGGAAGTGACTGGCCAAAGTTCTGCCCCATCCCCTCTGACCCTGATGAGTCCTCCTCTGCATGCTGGAGGTGAAGGAGAGGACTTCTAATCTGTATTAGCCTTCCAGACTTGCCTTAGGATGAGGGGGTAAGGATGAAGACATGTTATGATAAGAGCCAGAGTAATAGGAAAGACATGTGAAGACAGGCTGAGACTCTCCAAATGTTATTTATTTTAAACCAATTCTTTCTTTCTCCTTCTTCAATGGCTCTCATAGTCATTGAATAAATAGGCTGGGAAGGTTGAGTCGTCTCTCCATCCCCTTCCTAGTGAGAAGGAAGACCCCCTTTTGTGCTGGCCTGTGTGGGTCTCAGCTACCTAATGGGTTAGTTTACAATTTAAGCTTGTCTTTCCTCACTTTGTTATCTATGTTCTAGATGAAGGTACCCGTGGCTAATAATATGAGTATTTCATAGAAGTGATCTTTTGTTGAACATTTATATGACTGAAACAACTAATTAAAGAGTTCAGCAAAGGGCCATGGAGACCTGGCTTTGGCAAGTTCTTTGAAGCCACTTAAGGATGACGGGGGTGGGGGGGCGGGAACCCAACTGAAACAGAAACAGAGTGTTCATATGGCTGCATATTACCAATGGGAGGAAAAAAAAATACAGGACCTACCAGACATGACTGGAGCACAGACACTCCCTATAGTGGTATATGGTATCTTCATGAACACACCCTTTCTGTTAAAGTACAGCAAAACATGGGTTCTATTTTGAGACTAGGTGGTTTGGTCATCATTTTTGTCTTGGGCATCAAGGAAAGACAATTTGCTTTGTTAAGAGGAGGTTCCACACACCAGACTCCAGCACTAGGACTTAACTTCCAAGCCACTCTAAGTGGGAAGAGACACCTGATGAGAATTGTTTTGACCCCTAAGAGAGGACCGGCTGGGGTAGGGATCTGTGAGCTTCTGTGGCTGATCCAGTGATGGAACTGAAATGCTCTAGACCTCAAGGAAGTAAAATAGAACAAAGATAACTAAAAAAGAAGACTAAAATAGTTTTATGAAAATATAAAACAATAAAACCATTAACATTTTTGAAATACCCTGTCATTTTCACTGCATATTTGATTACCGAGCACTTATTTCATATGGATGTCAAACCTAAACTTATTATTTTTGTAGATATAGATGGGGGTAGATTATCTTCCTTCATTTCTTTTCAAGCTAAGGTCATTATCATTGTTTTCTTTCTTTCTTTTTTTTTTTTGGAACACACTCTAAAGATTTTTGGATATCAGGATAGGTGGGCATAAGTATAAAGCATATGAAAATGCTTTAAAAATTTTACTGTTATTCAACCACTGAGATAATATATTATCTTGTCACCTTTCTCGGTAGATGAAAGGAAAAATGTTTCCTAAAGTTTTTTCTAGTAAAATACTTCAAAAGGATCTCATCCAACAATTCTGAAGTGTTAAGATGTATTGCATTACCTCTGGCAGAGAGGTCCCTGAGACCCTTTACAACCTCTTTTACTCCAGGTTGTGACTTTTGTCACAATGCTATTGACCTGTTTCTTTAGGTAACTCACTGCCCAGATGGTCCACAGGCCAAATCTATTCACTCTGTTTATTCCCAGATAGATGTGGTAAACAGGTGCATTATATCAAAATGACAGTAGATCTGTCTTGGGCTATATATTGCTGATATAGATATCTTCTGTTTTAAAAGCTAATATAAGCTATTTTCTGATAGACACATGACCTACACACAAACATGCATTTGGGGTAAATGTCTTTGAATTATTAGTAAAAGAATATTTTTAAGATAAATTGAAAACATACTTTGGAAAAAATTTCCTGAGTTGTGTCAAAAGTTGATTAGGAAAATAACGGTAACAAACAAGTCAAAGCAAAGATAGAAAGATTTTTATAATATCAAATCTAAAAATAAAGCATGGATGAATTAAAAATTGTTGGCAAAATATTATTTGTTCTGAGTCAACAGCCATGTGGGAAAAATAAAGCAACTTCTTAAATGCGAATTTTCACATCAAAGTAATAACTAGCTTATCCCTCAGTAACAAAAACAGATCTAAAACAAAAAAACAAAAACAGATCTCATGTATCTGGTAACAATGCATTCTAAAGGTTTGTATTTTAAGATGAATAGAGATGTACTGTAGTCACTCTGATATTCAATTAAAGACAATTTTTGCTTTATTAGAAACTTACATATTAGTTTTGCATTATATATTTACTTTAATGAAAACGATATGTAAATAGTGTTTGCAGGAGCACCTGGGTGACTCAATCAGTTAAGCATCCGACTTTGGCTCAGGTCATGATCTCATCCTTCTCAAGTTTTAGCTCCATGTCAGGCTCTGTGCTGACAGCCCGGAGCCTGGAGCCTGCTTGGGATTCTGTGTCTCCCTCTCTGTGTCTCCCTCTCTCTCTGCCCCTCGCCCACTTGCACTCTGTCTCTCTCTCTCTCAAAAATAAATAAACATTACAAAAATTTAAATAGTTTTTTTTTTTTTTTTTTTTTTAAACAATGCTGCTGAGAAATCTGTCAGTGCTACAGAAGAAAAGCAACAATAACCAGCACTTGACAGTCCTGGCCTGGATTCTCTTAGCCAAGCATAAAAGCACATTTCCTCCATGACTCTCCTCTCATTGATGCAGCAGACTCGCATCTCAGTGTATAAACAAATTGCTCATTTTTCTTTCTGTATAACAACTTAATTCTATTTTAATCTTCCATTCTACCAGAAGTAACAGGATCTTACTATCAATTAGTCTCTTTCCCCTATCATATAAGTATGCTTTATCCTGAGTTTTGTCTAATCTCTGGGAGCCTAGGCATTAGTCAGGGTTCCTCAAAGAAACGGAACCAGGGGAGCCTGGGTGGCTCAGTCGGTTGACCGTCCAACTCTTGATTTCAGTTCAGGTCATGATCCTAGGGTTGTGGGATTGAGCCCCAATTTGAGCTCTGTGCTGTGCATGGACCTTGCTTGAGATTCTCTCTCTCTCTCTGTCTCTCTTTCTCTCTCTCCCGCTGCCCCTGTCCCCCACTTACAGTCTCTCTCAAAAAACAAACAAAACCCAGAACTAATAGGACAATAGGATGTGTGTGTGTGTGTGTGTGTGTGTGTGTACACATATACGTGTATCTATCTCTATACATAGATGTTTATTTTTGGAAATCGGCTCACATGATCATGGAGGTGCAAGTTCAAAATCTGCAGAGTAGGCTGGCAGGATGGAGACCCAAGACACAGTCTAGTTTGCATCTGAAAGAAGTCTGTTGGCAGAATTCCCTTTCTTCTGGGAACTTTAGTCTATTAAGGCCTTCAACTGATTTGGAGGAGGGCCACCCACATTGTGGAAGATAATCTGCTTTGCCCAAAGTCTCCTGACTTAAATGTTAATTTCATCTAAAACACACCTTCACAGAAATGTCTAGAAGAATGCTTAAGCAATTATCCAGGTACTGTGACCCAGCCAAAGTGACACATAAAGGTCATCATCACAGTTTATTTAGTACCGTTGTGGTAGGGAGGTGGAAAGGAGGGACCATCTCATCTTTGATGTCATCAGTCCATGACTGAGACTGCCAAGGTCACTGTCCTTATGGCCCTGCTCCCCTGACCTTTCAAGAGTGTGGTATTGCATGCTTCTGTTGGTACAGGAAAAATCTGCTTCCTTAATTGCGAGTGCAAAAGAATCTCCACAAAACTCTCTGCAGCAGCATCAGCTGAGACATATGAGGAGGCTGCTTCCTGATTGAGCCTGTCTCCCTGGACGTTGTGACAGTGTGGAGCCCGTGAACCTGACAAGCTCATCACCCTCACCTCCTCTACTCCTTCCACATTTCCCGACAGCCCCATCCCTGCCTGCCCACCCAGGCTTTCCCTGCCTGGATCTGGATCATTCTTTCACATTTGTGTCCGAATATTCTTTATTGCCACAAGCATTTGGGCTTTTTGAACCTTGAAACTACACATTAACAGGGATTTCTTTTTGTTGTTGTTGCTATTTTGTTCTGTTTTCATTTTCTCAAAGTTGCCCCATCTTTAGCTATCTGCTTCAGTAGTGACAAGAGTAAAGGGGAAGGAAAGGATAAAATGTGCTTTTAATTTATTTATGACATAAATTAGACATACTATCTTAGGGAGTCATGAGCTATCAGGAATATCAGTGCAGTCCATTAAAAAATTACTTCCTTGGGTGATTTCTAGCTTCTTGAAAGCTCTGTTGACATTACTAAAGCTTAATTTATAATCCTCTGTTTCTTGAACTCCCACACCATGGTAAGCACCGTGTCTTTCTCACATTGTTTAAAATTGCAACTTGGATTTGCCTGCCTGAGGCTTGAAGACCTTCAGGATCCCAGAACTGTCAATTCTAAGCAAATGCAGAGATTTTTTAGGTGTCCACCAGATGGCACTGTTGACCAGAGAAAGGTGACTAACTTGCTTCAGCTCTGAAACAAACCTGTGTTAATACTGATTTAATTCCAAAAATAGAAGGGGGAAAATGTCAGGAAAAAGAAACAAGTAGATCCAGGATGCAAGCCCATCTTGGGTCAACAGTAACAACTCTTCACTTAAGCAAGAAGTAACAACTCTGCCCTCAGAGCCAAGGAACCATCATCCTTGAATTATATTTCATTCACCTTGGATTCCACAAAGCTCTGATAGGGAGACCCCACAGGTGCTTCTGTTAAGTCTGTTCAGTGGCTAGACCACTGGAAGCTTGGGCCCCGGGCTCCACCTGAGGCTTTGTGATCAGAACACCCTTGTTCTCGATCAAGTTATTTAATCAATCTTGGCTTCAATTTCTTTATCTATAAAATAAGAATCTGAATTTGGTGAACCCTCCCAGTTTGAAAATATAATCCCTGTTTCACAGATAAATTTCAGAGAAATGCCTTTCTCAAGGTCACAATTTCTTATCTTATGAGTCTGTACTAGAACTCAACCTTCTTCACTCCTGAATGCAGGCAAGGGTCCACTAAGATGTTAAGCTTTTCTGCTGTTCCTTTCTGAATCAACAAAAATATATATTTATATTTATATTTATTTAAATATATATGTAAGCAAAATTTTAAAAATATAAATATTATATATATTTATGTTTGGGGAAAATGGCTCAGTTTTTTAAATGGATTGTTTTAGAAATCAAAATATAATGTGCATACAGACATATTTACGAATAATAAAGTGAATACACATTTACCCAGCACTCAGCTTTACAAAGTAGGACACCTTTTCTACCTTATTATACAAAGAAATCCAGTCCTTCCCTGTCTATATAAAATCGTATCAAGATCTAACTTTACTCCCCTCCCCACCAAATAAAAAGAGTTTTCAGCTAGCAAAAGGCCATTTCCTCCAGGATTTTACCTTAGTGGCTTTACACTCTTAGCTCATCCATAAGCTTCGGAAGGCAAAGACAACCAACCATATGTTCCTTTAGGCTCTCATCTCCCTGTTACCATCTTTTGGGAGAGAAGAATCAAGTTAATACTTAAACTGCACTTTCTTCCTGCCTGTAATCTTCATTTTAAATTATAGTAAATTGTTATTCTCATTAATGCTAAAATATAAATCATTTACCTCTTTTCTGGGGGACCCTTTGGGGAGAAGAAAAGAGCCAGGGTTCATAGTGGCCCAGAGAAGAGAAAGAGCCCATGAAAATTTTCTAAGGAGGTGAATATTTTCAGGGAAATGTCTGAAGCTGCAATGTCTACATATAACATTTAAACTTATCTGCCATGAGGTAACTCAATTTAAGTCTCGTATTGCACATAAACTTTCAATTGCAGCTCACATTCCGTAGAGGTAGCATTTAGGGGTTAAAGAGCAAGGCCTAGAAGAGAGATGAATGGTTTAGATAAAGATGGGAATTTGAGTAAGAAAGGATGAGGAAAAATGTAAGCTCTCCAGATCTCAGTGTGTTTAGGGTGAACTTTTGGGGTTTTTGAATTCAAATGTTACTAAAAAGGTTCTCCTCATTATAGTAAAAGATTTGAGATAGCCAGAGAGCTGATATCCAAGTTACATATGTGCAGAAATATAACATGCATTTGTTGGAAATAGCAAAGTGTCTTTAAGTTCACGCATGTGAATGGTAAGGTTCACTAATAAATTCTCTTAATTTCTTGGAAATTCACATTCTTTGAACTCCTTTGTGGTTCACTTATGTTTCTCTCTGTTGAATTTCTTGGTAATCCCAGAGGGTCAGGGATACTTCTCAGATTGTTTTAAGCCTGAAAAGAAGTGAAATAGTGCATTTTTCAGCTGTTGGCCATTTTGTCAGCTTCTAAACCAACATCTCCGCCACCCTCCCAAAGGGTTAAGAGAAAGCCTGTGACAGAAAAGGAGCAGCAATTATATACTTCCTGGGAAAATTGCCAGCCATTCCTGGTCTCTGACCTTCTTTCTCGACAATATGTCCAATCTCTCTGCCTTTGAAATTTATATCTTAATCATACTTCACATTTGACAGTGTTTTGGATTTTTCTAAACAAATTTAAATGCACCCTTTCCCTTGGATATTATCCCCACTGCAGACCTAAATTGCTAGGGCAGATTCTATCATCTGTATTTTCCACATGGGAATCCAGATTAAAAAAAAAAAAAAAAAGTAAACTTTATTGCTCAAGGTCACACAAAGCTCAGAGAAAACCCACATTTTCTTTCTCCAAGGCTAATGAGTGTTCAAATGCAGGAAGCTACTTTCTGTCTCCAAACATAATCTTCACTTCACTGTTGACGATGTAACTCACCGAAGCCCAAATACCTCCAAGTCCCAAATGAAAGCTATCAAGTGTTTGCCTCTGTATCTATCCTTGCTCGATCTTTTTTACTTTCTGCCCTGGGAAATAAGCTCCAGGAAAGTTAGCATCAAATGATGAATTAGTTGTTTTTACAAAATGAATAATCAAAGTCGTGATGAAACTGTGAACCCACTTCCAAGTTTTCTCTTTATATGGAAGCTTCAGGATCATTACTCACAGAGTTGCACAAAGTATCACAGATCCAGGTCCAAGTGAAATGATTCAGTATTTATCCAATATTTAACGAATGCTTTCTTAGAAAAAGTTTCCATGTTCAAATTATCTGAAGTCCTTTTTTTAATGTTTATTTATTTTGAGAGAGAGAGAGAGGAGGGGAGGGGAGGGGCAGGGCAGAGAGAGAGAGAAAGAGAGAGAGAATCCCAAGCAAGCTCCATACCTTAGTGTGGAGCCTGACATGGGGCTCTAAGTCATAAACTGTGAGATCATGACCTGAGCCGAAACCAACAGTTGGACACTTAACTGACTGAGCCACCCAGGCACCCCCAAAGTCCTTTGTTAAAGGACCTGTACGTCGTATTTGTACACACCTTCCTTATGAATAGAGAGGTTGAGGAGTGCAGCATGTCCCTAACTTGTATTCCCACAGAACTTTCTACAGAACTGTTTTTTGTTTCGTTTTTCCAGAACATTCTTTGTGAAAAGCTCTGTTAGAGAACAGAGCTTTGTGATGATGTCTATAATACTGTTCTCAGCATTATTCTAAGGATCTTTATATATTTATATATTTCAGAATTGTATTAAATCAATAATAGTCGAATGAAACCTTCAGGTAAATTTGGATAAAGTGTTTTAAGTTGAAAATATACAAAGGTATTATTTTTTTCTTGACTGATTGAAGAAAAATAAAGCAAAGAAATTTAATCTGTATTATATATTTGTGCAAGGCACAAATGACCCAAACCATAAAAGATGAACATTTCAGGGCTCTAACACTCACTGAGGATAAGGAATGAGATAACAATGGAAGGGGGCAAGTTCACAACAAAAAAAAAGAAGTAATTTCCTTAAGTGTCCTCAGTGGAGGGTCTTCACCTTCAATAATCAGAAATCCTGATGCATCTGTCTGCTCCTCCACTTCTCTCTCCGGCTGAGACTGAATCTTGCTGTTGCAAGGCCAATTGGGAATTTATATTTCCCTCAGCAACTTGCCTTGCTGATTCCAGAAACAAGTGGAAGACATCCATTCCCAGACAAAGCGTGTCAGGTTGGATCTCAAGCTCAGTTGTATCTTTGAAAGAGGATGCTTTAACCTACTTCTTCAGAATTTTCACAACAGGTGCAACATGGACAGAAACAAAATCACAGTTGCTTCACTGATGCCAGGTTGGTGGTTGTTAATCTTAATGATTCCAAACATTTCTCTAGGCCTTTGAAATGTTCATAATACACTTAATTTGAATTCTCATTTCTACTTCCCACGATGTTATGCACAAGACAGGGGTAATGATCTCTGTTTTAAGAGAATGTGGATGGTAGTTGCTAGGAAGGATTGCATCTGTGACTCTGTCCCTCCATTTAGTTTTTTTTGTTTTTAATTACCTATACAATACAAGCCTACTTCCTTGAATGAGGCACCATTTTTAAGATAACATCAAAATAAAATATTTTGGTTATTTTGTCAGCCACTGTGCTAAGCTCTGACTTAACTTATGTATCTATAGCTGTGTTAAGAACTTTATATAAAGATCAATGAAATAGATACTATTTTTCTTTATATATTGTATATACATTACTTTTTAAGTTCAGATATTTATATATAATTACCTTATGGATTTGTTGCTATTCAATATATTTTGGCAGTTGCATATAATCATAATCATCATCTCAAACGATATGTAGAATATTCCCATTATTCCAGAAAGTTGCCATGTACCACTTAGCTGTCAGTTTTCACCCCTCAAAATCCCAGGAGAACTATTTTTTTATTTTATTTATCTTATTTTAGAGTGTGTGTGAGCAGGGGAGAAGGGGAAAGGGAGAGGGGGAGAGAGAGAGAGACAGAGAGAGACAGAGAGAGAGAGAGAGAGAGGGAGGGAGGGAGAGGGAGAGGGAGAGGGAGAGGGAGAGGGAGAGAGAGAGAGAGAGAGAGAGAGAGAGAATCCCAAGCAGACTCCATGCTCAGTGTGGAGCCCAGCGTGGGTCTCTATCCCAGGAACCGGGATCATGACCTGGGCTGAAGCCAAGGGTTGGACCCTCAGCCAAGAGAGCCACCCAGACGCTCCAGGGAACTATTTTTAATTTCTGTTGCAGTCATCATCCCTTATCCACAGGGGATATCTTCCAAGGTGCCTCAGTGGTTGCCTGAAACAAGTTGTATTAAATCCTATATATATATATTATGTTTTTCCTGTGCATACATACCTATGATAAAGTTTATTTATATTTAAAAAAAATTTAACATTTATTTATTATTATTGAGAGACAGAGAGACACAGAGCATGAGCAGGGGAGAGGTAGAGAGAGGGGGAGAACAGAATCTGAAGTAGATTCCAGGCTCTGAGCTGTCAGCACAGAGCCCGACGCAGGGCTCAAACTCACAAGCTGCGAGATCATGACCTGAGTCGAAGTCAGTCGCCTAACCAACTGAGCTATCCAGGTGCTCCCCTATGATAAAGTTTAATTTATAAGTTAGGCACAGTAAGAGATTAACAACAACAAATAATAAAATGGAACAATGATAGCAATATACTCTGATAAAAGTTATCTGAATGTGGTCTCTCTCAAAGTATCTTGTGCTGTATCTTTCTTGTGATATTATGAGATGATAAAATGCCTACTTGATGAGACAACGTGAGGTGAGTGATGTAGGTGCTGTGACACAGCATTAGGCTACTACGGACCTCTGACTGTATGTCAGAAGGACAATCATCTGCTTCAGACCGTGGTTGACCACGGGTAACTAAAACCGTGGGGAGTGAAACTGTAGATAAGGGGGCACTACTGTACTTTAGATGTTCTTGAACCTCATTTAATTATAAACATGTTTTCTCTGCTCTTTTGTGTAGGGTTTGTTTCACGCAACATAATATCTTTCTGAAATTTTTCCATGTTGTACTGTGTCTGATTTTTTAAAAATTGATTATATTCCACTGTATTAATATACCGTACTTTATTTTTCCTGTCTCATATTGATGAACATTTGAATTCTTTCCACTTTTGGCTATTATGAATAAATGTCCTTTGAAAATTCCCAAACAAGGATTTCTTTAGATATACGTTTTCATGTCTCTTCAGTAAACACCTAGGATTGGGACTTCTGGTCATGTTTAACCTTGTAAGAAGATGACATTTTTTCATTTTCCATTTCTACCAATAACAACATGTGAGACTTCTGGTTGTTTCATCTTCTCACCAAATTTGATATTATGATTTGATTTTAGCCATTCTATAGGATGTGGAATAGTACCTCCCTGAAGCTTCACTTTTCATTCCCCAATGACTAATGATGTTGAGCACTATTTCAGGGTCTAGTTGCCTTTTTTTTTTTTAATCTTTCTTTGAAAGTAAGACTTTAATAATTTTGCCTAGGTTTTTGTTTTTAATTACTGATTCGAAATAGTTCTTTATGTGCCCTTTATTTGTACCCTTTGTCAGATATACGTTGTAAATATTTTTTTCTTTAAACTATGGTTTGCCTGTTCATTTTCTTCTTCTTCATATTTTTTAAGTGGTGTTTTTTTTTTTTTAATGTCTATTTGTTTTGCGAGAGAGAGCAAGAGTGCACAAGCAGGGGAGAGTGAGAGAAGAGGGAGAGAGAGAATCCCAAGTAGGCTTCATGCTGTCAAACACAGAGCCTGACATGGGGCTCAATCCCATGAACCGTGAGGTCATGACCTGAGCCGAAACCAAGAGTCAGACGCCTAACCAACTGAGCCACCCAGGAACCCCAATTTTATTATATTTAAAATTGAAGTTTAGCTGACATTCAATATTATGTTAGTTTCAGGTATATGACATAGTGATTTGACATTTATGTACATTACAAAATGATCACAACAATAAATCTAGTTACCACAGGTTACCAAAGTAATTACATTATTGACTATATTCCCAATGCTGTATTTTATACATTTGTGAGGTATTTATATTATAACTGGAAGTTTATACCTCTTAATCCTCTTTACCTATTTCACCCATCCCTCCTACCACCCCTCCATCCTGGTAACCACCAGTTTGTTTTCTGTATTTATGAGTCTGCTATTGTTTTGTTTTGCTTGTTAATTTGTTTTTTTTTTTTTTTTTAATTCCAGATGTAAATAAAATCCTATGGTATTTGTCTTTCTCTGGCTTATTTCACTTGGCATAATATCCTCTACATACATGTGTGTTGTCACAAATGACACGATTTCATTCTTCTTATTTGCCTGTCCATTTTCCCTATGGTATCTTTTGATAAAAAGAAATTTTAAATTTTGGTAAAGTCCAACTTGTCTTTTTATGTGCATGTGGTTAGTGTTTCTACAGTCTTGTTTAAAATATTCTTTGTCCAACTTCAAGTTTATGAAGATCTTCTCCTACATACTTTCTAGAGGCTTTTTGGTTCTTGTATTTATGATTAGGTTCATGGTCTAAGCTGAATTGCTTTTTGCATATTGAATAAGGTAGGGTTTTATTTTTTCATATTGGGATATCGATTTATTTCAACTCTATTTGTTAAAAATACATTACTTTGTTATGGACTTGTTTGCTGCCTTTCTCAAATACTGACGTTATATGTGCAGATCTCTTTATAGACTTTCTATTCTATTTCATTGATTTTTATTTGTTCATATCTTGACAATCCCAGACCATGTTGATTACTATAGTATTATAGTAACTCTTGACATCAGTTGGCAGTGTAAGTTCTCCAACTCTGTTCTCGTTTTGGTGATTCTAAATCCTTTGAATTTCCATATAAATTTTAAAATCAACTTGTCTATTTCTACAAACAGCATGCTGACATTTTGATTGTGTTGAATCTATAGACAACTTTAGAAAAGAATGGACATTTTAACAGTAGTGTTCTCTAATACATGAGCATGAATATGTTGTATTTATTTATGTCTTACTCAACTTCTCAACATTGCTTCCTAGTTTTCAGTGTAGATATTTTTTGAAATTGCATTGTAAATTATATGTATTATTATATTTTTTTTTAAATTTTTTTTTCAACGTTTATTTATTTTTGGGACAGAGAGAGACAGAGCATGAACAGGGGAGGGGCAGAGAGAGAGGGAGACACAGAATCGGAAACAGGCTCCAGGCTCTGAGCCATCAGCCCAGAGCCCAACGCGGGGCTCGAACTCCCGGACCGCGAGATCGTGACCTGGCTGAAGTCGGACGCTTAACCGACTGCGCCACCCAGGCGCCCCATATGTATTATTATATTTTATTTTCCAATTGTTTGTTACCAACAAATTGAAACACAATTATTTTGTATATTGATAATATATATTGTATACATACTGCTAAAATATTGTGACTGCTAAGTATAATGTTACCTATAGGTTTTTCACAGATGACTGAAGAAGTTCCCTTCTATTCTTATTGGTCTGAGAGATTTTTAAAAACCTTCAGTAGATACTAGAACTAATTTTTAATGCATATTTTGTGATATTAATATGATTTATATCCTTTATTCTGTTAACATCATAACCTATTATTGTTATTTATTAATATGTCACATTAACATCATGGCATACGTTAACAAAAATGACATACAACTGGCTGTTTCAACATGTTAAAGTAACTTTTACATTCCTAAGATAAACTCTATTTGGAGTTAAATTTTTACATACTGTTGGATTTAATTTGTTAATTTTCTTAAAGATTTTCCTTCTATGCTCAAGAGGGCTATGAAGCTGATTTTACGTCTTTGTATTATCATTGTAAGGTTTTGCTAGCAGAGTCTGCCTTGTGTGGAGAGCAGGGGGCTCTCTTTCAGCTCCCACGCCCTCCTCACAGCCTTGGGCATCTCTCCCTTATGCTGGATGAAGCGTGCGGGGAAGGTTTGGCAGGGAGGTAAGGGCTTGCTCTGTGACCAGTGATCCTTGGAACGTTAACCTGAGCAGGTAGCCTGTATGAAGCTATGAAACACTCTTAGAAGTTTGACTGTCTCTGGTGGTTCCCTTTGTCCATGCTACGTGGGATGAAAGCTATCAGATTTCATCTCTCCTGGGAGAGGCTCATCACTTTCTGGAATTTAGTTCATTCAGGTTTCTTTGCTTCCTCACCCCTTGAATGCTTTCTTTAAAAACTATGATGTTATAGTGTATCTATCTTGTTCTTATTATCTGGGTGGGAGTGATGATCTCACTGATGGTCTGCTTTCTGTCCAGAAGGTTAATTCAGAATGCACCACCACTATCCCTGCTTCACGAATGACGAAACAAAGTTCCAAGTTCTCCCAGCTTGGAGTTGTTCAACTGGCATCTGGAACTTAGTTCTTTCCTGATCCTATTACTCATATTTTTAACAGATTATACAGACTCTATATACACCACTTTTCGTTTAGAGAACACGATTTCATTTTCTTTCTTTTTTATAAGTCATTTTTACCCTTTCCTGCAGCGTAACTCCAATGCCAGGCAAGGCTTTTCTAAATTAGCTTTACTTGGATCTTTATTGATCTACAAAGAATTTGAAGGAGAATTTACAGAAGAGCCACTGCTTACTTTCTACTGGATACAAATGTGGAGAAGAGTCGGCATGTACTCTATTTGAGCCTCTTAGAATAAATTGAACTTTTGCTCCAAATTAAACATGGGCCTCTAACCTAGTAGTTTTGAATGGAAGAAAACCTCTTTCTATATATTCATTGCTAGGAAGTTGCAGTGTCCAGGACATCAGTTTTTCTATTCATATAATTGGAAATTTTTTGTTCAAATGTAATCAAAATAAAAAACAACTCTAACATATTTTACTATTTTTTAACCTAACCATATTTTTTACATGAACAAAAGAATTAACATAAAAGGACAATGTGTTGTCGTAAATAGAGGGAAGATTTATCTTTTTTGATTTGCTCAGTTGTCTTTAGGAGATAGGCAAGGGGAAGTTGTTTTCTTCTCATTAGAAAGACCCCCAAGCACTTTTGACCAGTCACTGGAAAGATTTCCTCTCTTCTTACTAGACAAGTCCCCAGTTGTCCTTTGTAGCTCCAGGAAACAGGCTGACACCTTTATCTTCTATGTGTGAAGTCTAAGGTAACTGTTTTGGTTTTCTGGGTTTCACGGAAAAGTTGAGTCTAAAAAATGAGACTTTTTCTGAGAGTGCTAGGTTGGAGCTTCGAAAAATTTAGAGAATTCTAGGTGGTTGGAGGAACCCAAAGTTTAGTTAGATGAGAACGGCCTGAAGAGATTTTTTAATTTTATTTTATATCATTTTAGAGAGAGACAGAGAGAGCATGAGCAGGGGAGAGGGGCAAAGAGAGAGGGGCAGAGGGAGAGTCTGATGTGCAGCTTGATTCCATGACCCTGGGATCAGGACCTGAGCGGAAATCAAGACGCCAAACAACTGACCCATCCAGCTGCCCTAAGAGATTTTTAACTTAAAGAGAATAAATGCTGGAAAAGTGTTCTACTTTATAATTTGTCTTATGACCAGCCTAGAATTGTGAATAGAGTAAGTATTCAATGTATTTTTATTAGCCATAATGTAGAACATCCTTTGAGTAATGAGGTAAGATTTAAAAAGAAAAATGGGGTGGCTGGGTGGCTCAGTCAATTAAGTGTCTGACTTAGGCTCATGATCTCATGGTTCATGGGTTTGAGCCCCACATGTGGTTCTCTGCTGTCAGCACAAAGCCTTTGTCTCCCTCTTTTTCTCTCTGCCCCTCTCCCCCACTTGTGCGCACTCTGTCTCTCTCTCTCTCAAATAAATAAACATTAAAAATAAATAAATAAATAAATATAAAAACTATTTCTTGGGACACCTGGGTGGCTCAGACACTTAAGCTTCCAACTCTTGGTTTCAGCTCAGGTCATGATCTCCCGGTTCATGAGTTCGAGCCCTGCATCGGGTTCTGTGCTGCCGGTGCACAGCCTGCTTGGGATATTCATTCTCGCTCTCTCTCTCTCTCTCTCTCTCTCTCCCCCCCCTTCTCTGCCCCTCCCCTGCTTGCACTTTCTCTCAAAATAAATAAATAAATAAATCTTAAAAAATAAAATGAGAACAATTTCTCTATTTATTAATATAGCAGTTTTTCATTACATACCATATGTCAGAAATTTTCATCATGGACCTCAAAATGCATATTCTTAGTAAGTGAAAATCACACTTAAATATAAAGAAAACACAAATAAAATCATATAGACCACATGCTCTAGGAGGATAGAAGGGAAAAGTAAATAGCAATCTTTTCAGAGGATGAAATTGGAAAATAATTCAAAGTGAAAAGTTCATCGGATTTGAAACTATGTGCACTTTACACGGACATAAAAGACAGAGGGAACTTCCAAGATAAAGGGAATAGGACCACCTCACTGTGATGCTCAAGTAAAGGGACAGTTGGGGAAAGGTCTTCGCGTTCATTGAGAAATAAATGTAGTTCAATTAAGCAAAGTGTCATGGACCTGAGGCTAAAACGAGGTGAAGAAGCCTGGTAGTGAAACGATTTCTAAGGTCTGAACCACGTTCTGTAGACAATGGGGGTTACTGAAAGAATGTAAGCCACTGCTAGAGAAACTGAGATTCCCTACGTATCAGGAAGTAGAAAAGAAGACACACAGTATATCTTGGTTAGGGTAAAAATGGTGGCTACCTTGGATCTCAGCCTGGTGTATTGGAGAGCGATGATGGGATAAGGTTTGAGTGACTCCCCCCTACCTATTATTTTATTAAAATACATTTGACTTATAACACTGTGTAAATTTAAGGTGTACAGCATGTTGATTTGATACATGACGCATTATGACATGATCGCCATTGTAGTGATAGTACCTCTATCATGTCATGTAATTATCCTTTTGTTTTGTGGTAGAAATTGTTAAGATCTAGTCTCTTGCCAAGTTCACGATTAGAACACAATATTGCTGTGCATATTCACTACACTCTGCATTAGATCACCTTTCTAAAACTGACACTACCAACACTGTGTTACCTTCATTTTCTGAATCTCTCTCTTCTTCCTCTTCCTTCCTTGTCCCACCTCTCCCTTCTCCCTTCCTCCCTCTCCCCTTCTCATCTTTCTTTTCTTTTTTATTAACGGTTTTTATTTATTTTTCAGACAGAGACAGTGTGAATAGGGGAGGGGCAGAGAGAGAGGGAGACACAGAATTCAAAGCAGGTTCCAGGCTCTGAGCTGTCAGCACATAGCCTGATGCGGAGCTTGAACCCACGAACTGTGAGATCATGACCTGAGCCGAAGTCAGATGCTCAACCAACTGAGCCACCCCGGCGTCCCCTCACTCTCATCTTTCTATCAAGAGAAGGAACCTTTAGGGGCGCCTGGGTGGCGCAGTCGGTTAAGCGTCCGACTTCAGCCAGGTCACGATCTCGCGGTCCGTGAGTTCGAGCCCCGCGTCAGGCTCTGGGCTGATGGCTCAGAGCCTGGAGCCTGTTTCCGATTCTGTGTCTCCCTCTCTCTCTGCCCCTCCCCCGTTCATGCTCTGTCTCTCTCTGTCCCAAAAATAAATAAACGTTGAAAAAAAAAATTTAAAAAAAAAAGAGAAGGAACCTTTAAAGGAGGGCCCAGATTTGTGGGTACCATACCTCAGGTACCATACCTTTCTTGGTATAGTCCTGCCTGATGAAATTTTGGTAGTTTTGATCATGCAAATTTGGATTCTTTCTTCAGTACAACTTCTACAAAGACAAAAGCTGCAGACGTGAATACAACAGAGTGTTTGGATGCAGACTATGGAGCCAGTGAAGAAAGGGCATACCAGCCCATCTCTGGCTGGCAGACACATTAGAGGCTTGGAACAGTTAATTCAACCTGTTAGGATGGTAGTTTTGATTTACTAAAATGTAAAAAAAAAAAAAAAATTCACTTGTGGTTAATTCCAGGTGACTTACAAGGGAAGCAAAGGTATTGGGGTTATGTTCTAGCTGGAAAAAAGATAACTTCATTCTTTGACATTGAAAATAAACTAAAGAAAAGGAACACCTACTCAGACATTTCTACCACTGACTAGGAACATCCCCAGAACCCAAAGGAAAATGAGCAAATCTATCCACCTCCTTCACAGAAGTCATTCTTATTCATGACTCACCTTATTGTAGTCTAAGATCTCCTTCATGAAACTTTTCCTTTCTTTTAGAAACTTCCTAAGAATTTCTCAAATTTAAACAAATATTTAAAAATTTTAATAAAATTCAAGACACACTTAACTGTAAAAAAAAAAACAACACATGTTTGTATGTCTAAAAAACATAAACAAAACACCGGGAAGGCTCTGAACATTTGTTGTCTGCTATAAATGCAGCATGAACTAGACCGGGATTTTACATCGCAAGTAGGCTGAGCCATAGTGTTATTTTCCTCTGGGTTTTGATTTGTTTTTATATCTTTGTACTCTTTTATTTTTTTTACTTGTTGCTTTTTTGGAAACTGATTTAAGTCATATATTCTGAGATGACATGGGCCCTTCCAGGCCCTTGAGCATGTCATAGTGGGAAAGGCATACTAGTATTAGACTCTCTGTCAGTGCTAGAGAACCCGATGCTTTGGTGACACCCATGTGAAACTCTGATAGCAAATAGCTTCCTGAAACTGGTTGAGATTCTTGGAAAAATAAGCTTAGGAAACTGTTTATACCAAAATGTATATTTTAAAAACTGTCTACCCTGTGATATTCACATCTCCTTTTTTCTCTCTCCCCTTTCCTCTCCTTGGACTCAAAAGAACTCACAGTTATGTATCTCAAACATGTCAATTAGTGTGAACATTATTTGGCTTGGTTGGCAGAATATTTGACAAGACTTCACGGCATATGGATTCTTCATTTAAATGTCAAATTCAATATATAAATTGGGAACAAAAATATAATGTAGGAAATTCTTACAAATTAATTAGTGTGATATAACTTAAAGTGGGCCATTACCCAATTGGTCCATTTTACTTTTTAATGCACATCACATTTTATAATATTTAATGTTCCATTTTTTATACAATAAGGTTTGAAAAGAGTAGAGTTACCAATAAGACTGGAGAATAGCAAGTTGATTTTAAAATGGGACAAAATTGTAAAATAAAGTGAAACAGGCATTGTAAAATACAATGAAGAACAGAACACTGGAGCAAAAGTCTCTATTCTGATGCAGAAAACACTAAGGGGTGAATAAAATTAAATATGTATCTCCAGAATAACAGACCAAAAAAACCCTGGCAACAATATTTTGCAGTTGCATATGGTGAGTTTTCTTTCACAGGGTTCCAAAGATATTTCACATGGACCACTAAACTTAGTGCAGAGTTTTCAGTATCAGAAAAATGAAGATAAATTAGGAAGGGCTCATGAGCAGAAAGACAGATAAGGGCCTGTGGAGTTTACCCATTAGAAAACATAATTGAGTGAAAAATATGGTTTGACTCACCACTAATGTAAGATATAGCCTTTAAGAATGTGATAAATGTGAGTAACCCAGGCCTACGGAATTTAATGAGTATGTTTTAGACACACTGTAGGGTGAACAGTTTTTCCCATCTGAGGGACAGGGGCATTCTAACTAGACAGCTGTGTTGTTTCTGTGTATGCCTTTAGGCTTCTGTGAAGGTGAATAGAGACTTTAAGGTTAGATTCTTAGCCTGAAAGGAGAGACAGTCTGTTGAAGAATATAGCCCCCAGTTGAAGGAGACTCCTGGAGATGCTCAGAGAGCAAGAGACTCCCTATATGAGATGCTCAGAGAGATGCTCAGAGAGCAAGAGACTCCCTATATGAGCATATCCACACTGCATGTGGGGTAGCCAAAGGAATCTTTCCAAGAGCGTTGTTTTCCAAAGTAGGAATTAGGAAACCTGAGGTTATGTTGCAGTAACCAGAAAGCTGCAATAACTTGTGTCATCCTTTCTAGTATTTTCCTGCAAATCAGTGACTCAGAAGCAAAGCCTTTGCCTTCTAGTCAAGTTATAATTGCCATGGAGACCATGATGAAGGCAGCAGAGACCTTCAAACCTGTAGTAAGGAGAGCAAAGGCCACTTGGGTCACAAAGAGCCATGACAGACATGGTTAAATGGGAGTTCCAACCAATGTGGAGGAAATTAGAACCCAGAAGCACAGTGGGTGTGACATCAGAGGGGAATACATTGATTGTGAGACAGGGCATCTCAATGGTGTATAGTCCCCCAGCTATTCTAGATTCAGAGGAAATTTGGTAGCAAATTGTGTATCCGTGGTACAAACTGCTTTTCCTCTAGAAGGTGTTGAGTAAGACCAGTGGTAGATAGTCTTATAATGGGTGGCACTAGAATTGCACTTTTGGATATTAGGGAGAATAATGCAAACATGTGAATAAATCAGCAGGTGAGAAATGACACTGTCTGACTTCAGTGGAGGCTGTGTACAAAATCTTGGCTTGGAGCCTCCTATGTCAAAACGCGCCTGAACCAAGCCCTTGTCCTCAAGGAGACAATTTCTCCCAATCTATGGGTTATAAGTGGATAATGAAAAAGTCTCCATTACCGGCTATAGGCAATCTAGTTAGGAGAAAGTGGTTGCAGAAGCATGTGCTGGTCGGGAATGGGGTGCCTTCAAGTACATTAGGATTATAGTTATGTTTCATATCTATGGATATATTTTTAAATGTTTAATCTCATTTCATTTACTCAAACTCAGTAGTCATGTTCTTGTGTAAGAAAGTAAACAGCAATATTGATTGCTTTTAAATGTTCTCACTTATAATTCCACCTCTAGATGTGTGCATGAGTATGTTTGCATATGTGATATAAATAGTGGTCTTTTATACATCTTACTACAGAAAGTTATCACAGCTTTTATGTTCACTGATAGCTCTAAATTATAGTGTTTGTAAATGTGAGTCTGTCATTATTGTGTTGTAAGTAGTGATAATTTTTATAAGGCTGAATAATATAACTAAAACATATCTTTTATATAAAAAATAACACCAATATTTATGCAGTGTTTTACCATTTTACATGCACTGATGTTTGCCTATGCACAACCAGGCAGCCTGAAGATGCAGAAATCCTGCTGGGATCTAGTCTCTACTACCTAAGTACGCACTATGACTTTTCTGCACAAACCAACAAAGGGAAAATATTCTTTTCTTGTAAGTGAAGAGGCTGTTGGACACTCATAGTTAGGAGAAGTTTTTGGAAACTAGTAGCAGGAGAATATAGTGGGAATAAGTGATATGGGGCATTCTTTTGGAAACCAAAGATAAAGGGGGGGATGGAAGCATGCAGGTGATATACTCTAAACAACTTTTCCCAAAAGCAGAATGAATATATGAAAAGGAATGAAGAGCTAAAGCTCCTCACAGATGTGCCATTCAGCTGATGGAAGTAAAGGATTTTGTTGACTGGTTTGAGGCTTAAAGAATACTTACTGGTTCTTGTACTTTCTGTGGAGGATTTCTCTGGAAAGCATCTTGAAATCTAAAAACTTTTTATGAGAAAAATAAGGGAAAATCTCAAGGTTTCCACAATGTGGCTTCAGAGACACTGGCTTATAAATAGTATTTCAGATGGAGTATTTATGAGGTTGAAAATAGATTATTATTATGTTATCCTAATGTATAATGGGAAAAATTGAAAACATTGTAAACTAATATATTTAAAGACAATTCAGCTATTTTAGCTGACCCTAGCAAGGCAATTGCAAGGATAGTTTTAGAGACACCATACTTCTTGCTACACGTTACTTAGGAAGGGTGGTGAGTTATAAGGGAAGATTCATCTTTGGCTGGAAAGAGATTCACTCTTGGCAATGAACCAGCATCTTCGATCAAAGAAAACTAGATCATGCCAAGGAAAAAGAATTGTGTTCCCTAAAGGGCACTGCAACTTTTTCTTCATTGTTTTATTTATTTTACCAACAAAGAAAGATAAAGGAAATATGCTAACATTAGTCAATCTGGGGTGATGGAAACATGGTCATTTATTATGTTATTTTCCTCTACTCTTCTATATTTTCAAATTTTTAAACATAAAAATATGTGGTTGATTAAAACAGAATTGTGTTATAAAGAATCTTTTATCTTACATCTTTCCTTAAGGTGCATGGGTGAATGTAAAAAAAAATGACAATGAGCAAGTAACAAAAAAAGTCATAGATAAGGACTTAGTGTAACATTTTTAATAGTGTTTTCTGCCACTTGAAATGATAGCTACACATTTACAGTTTCCATTTTTCCTATCTGACCCTTTATACATATCTTAGCACTTCATAATGAAATTGAGGTGAAGCCAGTGAGCACTCACGGACCATGTCCTGCATGCTGGGCCATGTGTGACCACTGGGGGTGGGACAGGTGGGAGGCAGCTAGCCTTGTGGGTACAGGTGGGGTGCTGGAACCAGACTGCCTGCCTTTGAAACCTGGCTGGGCTCCCAACCAGCTGTGGGTGTTGTGAAAGTTACTTTGTGTTTTGTTTCTCAATTTCTCATCTGTGCAATGTGGAAGGAAAAACGGTAGCTCCCTCTTCAATTGTGAAGCTGAAACTGTTGAGAAGAGTTAATCGTTAAGAGTTAATTTAATTGTAAATGTGTTATGACTCATTTAGTACTAAGGAAAAGGCCTGGCTCATAAGAAGCATTCAGTAAATGTCCATCTTATTATCATTATGAAACAGAGACTCCTGTTCTCAGAGACATGCATCTAACATTTCTTATGTTTCACAATCCTGTTTATATAGAAATTCTTTTACATAGAAAACAAATGTACATTCTTTAAATAAACTATAAAATCCCAGGGGAATCCCTCCTAAATAAGCTCCTTGGAGAGACTGAGAGAGCATAGAGGTCAAAAGTGAAAATGGCGGGGGTGTGGAGAGCTCTAGACCATAAAGGAAAGACATTAAAGAACATTAGGAAACACGCTAATTTGATACATGTCATAATGCATTAGCATCATGGACTAGGAAGAGGACGAAGCTCAGGTAATGAATACTAATTAAACATTTACAAGAGTTTTATACTCCTTAGAACAAGCATCCACAAGAAAGAACAGGCCACGCTTCTCTTTCATGTTGTTTGGAAGAAAGAAAGGAAAAAATAATGGAGAAGAGAGGAAAGAAATCAAACATCTGAGTTGGTTTTGATTTAAGGGGGCAAAATGAGAAAAAAATAAACAGCATTTAAACAGAATCAGCAGCCACCTCCCTTCCCAGGTCATAGAACGTGCACATGGCAGCATTGCCTTTCCTTTTGGATGCGATCTACCTTGGTATAAATTACTGAATGAATAAATCACATTTTTTTTTTAACTTAAAGAGACAATCTAGTCTTGAAATATATCCTGGTCCTTCCATTCATCAGGCTTCTAATGTCCTTCTGTGGACGGCAGAGTCCTCTGCGGGAAAGGTTGGCAACAGAGCAGGAGCGAGAGGTGGGTGTGGGGTGTGTGTGCCGTATACGTGATGACCCTGTAAAGCACATCTCAGCATCTCAGCTCTCAAGAGGGATGCAGCCACAACTGACCAACGTTCAGACTAGATATTCCTGGAATTAGGATTTTCATTTAAAATCTTAGGATTTTAAAGCTTTACTAAAAAAAAAAAATTAAATGTCACTTTACCTGATTCTTTTTTTCTTTTATAACTGTCTCTGTGTAACATGACTCAATGCATGTGGTTTTCCAGTTCTGACTCAGGACATCACAAAGAACGTCCATTTGTATCAGTTGTAGACAAACTAGATGCCTTATTGTTTCCTAAATATGCCCAATCCTGTCTTCTATCTGATGCTTTCCCCCTATTAGCAAAGTTATCCCACATTCCTTCCCTGACAGTCTAGATTCCAGCTTGCACAAACGCCATGATCACCTGAAACTTGATGCAATTACTTTCAGATGGAAGCAGCTTTTCTAACTCTAAACCTGCATAGCATTTTTTCTATGTCTCTTATGATGTCTATAAATTTCTATTTTGCGCTGTATTTGCATACAGGCTTTAAGATCATATTATAACCATTCTCATATGAGCGAAATAATGCTTACATGCTGCATGCAGCACAGATCAGTAACCACTGTTTTCATCTGGCATATTTTTTCCATTCTTCTCCGAGAAAATATGGAAAAAAACTAAGATCTAAAGTGGTTGTACCAACCTAGCTATGCACCAGCAGAGAAAGAAGATGCAGCTTCCACCGTTCCTTGAACGCACCAGGTACATTGTCATTGTTGTTGAATTCCTGCCGATGTGATAGGAAAAGCACAGTTCCTTGAGATTCTGAATTTCCTAAAAAAAATAAATGTCCTCATTTATTCAGGTTTTGGCTATATCCAGGCAAGAAGCTGAGAGGAGTATTTTTAAAGGTCATATGGTAATCATAGTAATGTCAAATATGTATGTACCCAAGTGTTATCCTAAGCACTTTATAGATTTTAACTCATTCAATCTTTATGAAAATGCTTTGATGTGTATATGATAATGTGATCCTGATGTTACAGAATAAGAAACTGAGATACCAAAATTTTAGATAACTTGTTCACAATCTTAGAGCTACTAAGAGGTCTAGACAGGATTAAAATCCTCTTTTTTTTTATGTTTATTTATTTTGAGAGAGACAGAGAGAACATGAGCAGCAGAGGGGCAGAGAGAGAGAGGGAGACAGAGAATCCCAAGCAGCTGTCAGCACAGAGCCTGCCGTGGGGCTCAATCTCACGAGCAGTGAGATCATGACCTGAGCTGAAATCAAGAGTCGGTCACTTTAACTGACTGAGCCTCCCAGGTGCCCCTGAAACCTTTTTTATATATCAGTACAGAACAGCACCTCTCAACACACTCCCACAATCTATGCTGTTTTGTGGATACTTTTCAAGCAATGACTTCCTGTCACATTTAGTGCACAGGTAGGACTTTAAAAAGCCCAAAACGTCAGTGGCAGTTCCTCTCCAGCTTTCTAGAAGAGTTATTTATTTAAAATTTCCTTTGAAGCATTTATCATACAGACATCTATTATTTAGTCGATTAATAAAATAATGTTTGAAAATAATTTGGGTTTGGAATTTCGAAGGTTTTAGCCTTCTTTGGAACCATAATTAGTGTGGTATTTCACACTAGTTTTGTTCACCCTTCACAGAATTAAGCCCAAACATCTTCTAAGGATAGTTATAAGGATGAATTTACTCGTAGTGAATATTATATGCATACTATGGATGAAGTAGTAGACAGCTCAACAACGTTTCAAAGCCAAGATGGCAGGGGTTTTATAGGATCATATTGGAAAATTCCTTTGTTTGTATATGCCTAAACTTGGAGACTTTCTGGTTTTGCTTACTGCTTCTTGGGATAAAAATTATACTGCTATTCTTAACAGATTTGGAAACACATTTTGTTGAATTATTAAATGCATTCAGTAAAAACAAAGGGAATACTGGTAAGATTGGAAGATCTCAGGAGGCTTTCTTCTAATTCTTTCACCCCACCCCTCCCAACATGAAAGGAACAAAAGAAGCATGGTAAGCTGACTCAGAAGAGCTATTCACAAGCCACCATCTGTCTCTGTAATAGTACAACATTCCATATTTTACCTACTAACTTCTCTGATAAATCATCTTTTCCCTTATAGCATCTCAAGTGTGTCATCTTTTATGACATGTGGGTCAGTCATACTCCTCCTTTGTATTCAAGTACCTCATCTTTTATAACCATAAGCTCCAGGAGTATACTCTTCTCTCTACCCCGTCAGGACATCTTTTCCTGTCTATGTGTCTAGTAGGTGACAGTCTTTTCCTTTAATGTGTTTAGGGAGGGACATCTCTTTTCAGCATGCATTCCATTTGTGACATTTCTACGTCCTTGGGGCATCTATACTTAATTTTTTATTTTCAGGACTCAGTACTTTTATTGTGAATGTTGTTTTTAACTTCTGGTTGTCAAAACAAGTTTGCTTGTAATTTTACTGTTATAAGTATCATCAATGAACTTTCATTTCACTTTTACATGCTGAATTTTGTGTTGAGACAGTAGATGCAAATTTAGCTTTGTAGTTTGGGTGGGGGGCTGATGGAAATTGGTGGGGGAAATGGGGTATTTCCTCTTCACATTGGGTAGAGATTTTATGTTCTTACCCATGCCAAAGAATTTCCCTACATTACCTTTCAACTCTGCCTCAATATCATTTTCTGGAAAACTACTGTTTAAGTAATCTCATGAGAGAAGAAAAAAGAAGTGTGTATGTGTGTGTGTGTGTGTGTGTGTGTGTGTGTGTGTGTGTGTATGTGAGTTTAGTCAGTGAAGACTGGAAGAGAAGGGTGAAAAATTTATTTATGCCTAATATGTGATAAACATGTTAGTAGGTGCTGTCATTTATTAATTCTCATTTAATTGGTCTTTAGTATGTTGTAATAGATAAAATCACAGATCCTGAAGCTGAAATGCTTGGATTAGTGTCCCAGTTTTACCACTGACCAGCTAGATAACCTTGAGGACTTCTCTTAACTTTTCTGTGATCTGATTTCCTTATCTGTAAAATGTGACTATTATCATTTGCAGAAAGTGTGGACTGTAGAGTTTAAACAAGTTGAAATTCAATAGTGACTTTTCAATTTTGGTCCACTCATGCCTGGCATTTATTTTAGAATCTTAAGTTATTATTACTCTTTTAAATGGGTGTGAAATAATAATTCCATCTATTTTTGAAAATGAAATAAATAGTACAGTGGGAGAGGTGGGAGAGTCTTAAGGAATTTGTCTACTATTAAGTACTCAAAGGTGACAGTGATGAAATCACCACCAAAGTCTGTGTTTTAGTTAAGGTATAGGTTTGGCTGCTGTCTATATTATAGAGACCTATAATAATAATGTGCTAAAAGATGACAGACATTTTAGATCTTATATAAAAGTCTAATCTTGTATGAGGAACCAGCAAGATTTCAAGGACCCACAATTCTTCTATTTTCTTGTTCTACCATTCTTAAGGTGTCCTTGCAAGCCCTGTCCAAGATGGAAATGGTAAAAAGGGAGGGCATGCCTCTTCCTCTAAGACAGTAGTTTTCAAGATCAGGGTTGACATTAGAATCAATGAGGGGAGGGTTTAACACCTGAGATTTTCACTCATTTGATCTAAGGTCAAGACATTGTTTTTTTGTTTGATCGTTTGTTTTTAAACAAATGCTTTACTTGCTCCTTCAGCCCGTTGGCAGGGATTCCTGCTCTAGGGTTATGGAGATAACCAAACACACACAGCTGGCACTGGACAGATGAGATTGGCAGCAGTTTAGAAGTTATGTATACTCATAGCCTGAGTGAGATGGATACTACATGGCACATGGGGCCACTTAGGAACAAGAGTGAACAACCAGGAAAGGTAGGGAGCAGGCTCTGTAGTATCAAGAGGACAGTGTATCTCCTGTCCCAGTGAGAGGATGTCATTGTCTTGTTTGAATAATTTTGTGGCTCAGGAGGGTACTGAAACCCACTATTTAGGGATGAGCGGGAACTGTGCCTGCTCAAGAAAGAGTATTGTTTAGCTAGGGCACTTTCTCCATGGGGGCAGAATGGGAATGGGGAGCATACAGTTAGACCATTTTAGGCCCTCCCAGTTTCCAGATGTCAAAATAACACATAACGTTGAGACTTGGTTTTAGACCTTACACCATGACAGTCCATGATGGGTTTTCCAGGTTGGCTGGCAGTCCACGGAAGTACTTATTTATTAAGTTACTTGAGTTTTTCTCTTTACTCAGTATGTAACCTTTTATCCACTTGTGCTTTATTTTCAGTGCTACTGTACCCAGAAGCCATACTTCTTTCTTCTTTTTCCTTTTCTGCATGATTAAATGCTACTTTCCTTCCAGGTTCAGCTAATAGGACTTTCTTCCCCTGTGAAATCTTTCCAGGCTACTCCAGGAATTGTGCTTTAAATCCCTCTATCTATGCTTCTTTTGAATTATTTGATAATCACCATCACAAGAAATTGTGTTATTTCTTACGATGTTTTATTTATACAAGTTATTTAATTCCTTTGTAGTATTCCATTTTTCACGTTTATTTTGACTACTTAATTTGATCAGAAATATCTAAAAGATATACACAGTATCTTGTGCTTAGTTTTGTCTCTATGGCACTTTGCATTGGTGTTTCATAGAGTAGGTGAGTATATGCATTTGATATACATATGCAAATACATATCCACAAATACTCACACCCATAACAAATACAGTTAACTGGTATTTTAATGTACACAACTTTTGGGATGTAATTAAAATTCAGTATTATTTTGGTCTCTTGCTCTCCAGTGAAATTGTATTCAGCCATCCATTTTTTCCCTTGCCACTAAATAAAAACCGTGGTAGACTTTAGAGCTTTAATGACCAATACTAAATAACAGAAAATCTTAAAATTATTTTTATTCACAGAACATTCTCAAATTTGAAACAAAACAAAACTAGAGGGGCACCTGGGTGGCTTAATTGGTTAAGCTAACTCCAGCTCGAGTCATGATCATGCACTGAGTACACAAAGCCTGCTTTGGATTCTGTCTCTCTCTGTCTCTTTCTGCCCCTCTCCCGCTCGCATTCTCTATCTCTCAAAATAAGTAAATAATAAAAAACAATTTTAAAAAGAAAAAAAACACTAGAGTTTCCTATACAGTGTATTAACCATCTGCAATTTCCATTTAAGTATGACAGATCTTCCTTGTGGCCCAGTCAATATTTGCAATAAGCTGGTTACCAACCTGGGGAAAGATGAAGAGCTGATTGGCTTCCTCTTTCTTTTTCTCTGGCTACCAAACCTTTGTCCACCATCATTGTCTCTCATTTCCTATCTCTACTAAAGAAACCAATTTTGAGAACTCTTGCATTTGGGTTAAGACTCTATAGGTCTCTTTCTATACATGTTAGTTGTTTCCTATTTTACTTTACTAAATTTCATGGTAAATTTCCCTTTATAATTTTTTTATTACTTAATTTACTTATGTCTTCATTTCCCCAATATATTCTTAGAACTCTGTTTTGAAAGTTTTATTCATTTTCTCAGAAAAGCATGGTATTTTTTCAGCCTAAAAAGTTTATCTTTCTTCCTTCCCAGTGGATGGTCTAGAAGAGTGATATTTTCTTTCTTCTTTTTATATGTCTAGTCTATCAAATTTTCTCATGATTTTATCATTGGATTTCTCCCATAGCGTCTGAAGATCAAAGTGTTTCCTCTTACATATCTAGTGTTTTCTTTTTTTTATATACTATCTACCTTGCCTTCTTTCTCACATTTTTGCCAATACCATGTGTTCTTGTTTTTTGAATGAGGGCCAGAACTTCTCTGCTCTTTGTTCTTCTGTCTAGGGCCCCTTCTTTGCTGTAGGGGGCCGGTTCTTTCTTCCTGGCCACCTTTCCTTTGGCTCCCCACAAGCAGCACCCTTCCCTCCAAGAGGCCATTCTATAGGATCACTAGTATTAGTGTTACGGTCCCACGAGCCAATTCTTCCCTTTGTTTTTCAGCATGGAATTCTCCATTAAGTCTATTCAACTTCAGAAAGTTCTTTTCTATTCTCAGCATGTAAAACCATCACTTTTTCTTCTACTTGTCCCAAGTTATATGGTCATTTCCCCTTGCTCAGCAGATAAATTGCCATTTCTCTTCTCATGCTAAATAAAATTTATCATCAGTTCTATTATTCATCAATTTTCTATTTCATATTGTGTCTATGGTTTGGGACTCTTTGAATTTGAGGCTATTGTACTTACTCTTCTGTGGTTAAGAGTTTCTAAGTATTTCATTTCTTCTGCTGCCTTATAAAACTTCTCTTTTATTTGGTACATCAGGCAGAATGCATTATATTTTTCCATCCAGTCAGTAATCACTTTGTTATTCTCTATTATCTTGGCAGTATATCACTGTTTCTCTTTCCATAACACAGATATTATATTTTAGCGAAGGTAAATCTATATAGATATCATTTTCTCACAGACGGTCTTCATGACTTTTGTGTATAATTTTTAGATATCTTAGACCGATTAAAACATAGATGGATTACCATTTTATACAACACTCAAGTTTAACAGGTAATTATTGCATTTTGTTCTTTTTATCTCAGGACACATTAACTTCTGTAATTTAATTTTCTTTTAAAGTCTTCTCTCCATATTATTTTTTCTTTGAATTTTTAGTTCTTCATATCTCCTAGATTATTTTCATTCAATTAGTCTATACTCTACAGATGCAAAAACAAATATTTTAAGATGACTATACATAGCATTTTACAAAATGTTGAGATTAGAAAGATGCAAATAAATAGTCTTTGCTCTCAAGAAAATCACAATACAGAAGGGAAAGCATATATTTAAGCCAATAGTTAAATTCCAGTGTGACACGCACAGTGACAAAATTATATAAGTGGACAGAGGAGAGGATTATTGACACTGAAGATATCAGAGAATGCTTCACAGAGGGAGGCAGGTGACCCTCGATGGCACTGTTAAAGAAATAGATCATCATACAGACAAGGAGAGAAGAGATGTCTGACAGATGGAATGGCATATGCAAAGTCTTGAGGTAAGGGGCAGCGAGGTCTGTGCTGGCTGCAAAGTAGCATTGACGGGTA
Organism: Lynx canadensis; assembly: GCF_007474595.2. NCBI lineage: Eukaryota > Metazoa > Chordata > Mammalia > Carnivora > Felidae > Lynx > Lynx canadensis. Next base: position 52,920,046 of record NC_044319.2, on the reverse strand, counting down.
GGTAGGTGTGGGTTGGGGCATTGATCGGGTAGGTAGGTATGGGTGAGCTGTGAGAGATGGGAATAGAAAGGCAGATGTGTGGAGGTCATGAAGCTGTCTTCACTATTCACACTCTAGGAGTAGGGTAAACTTTATTTCTGTATGTGGGAAGAAATTATTAAAGGCAAAGAAGCAAGGAAATGATTTAGTCAGATAAGGCTGATTTGGTCACAGCAGAGGATGTACTTGATGGTAGCAACACAGAAGTCAGCAAGGCAAGTTATGAAGCTACTGTCTAGGAGACAAACATGCAGGGGTGGAACAATAGCGATGGTGATAGTGATGGAAAGGAACAGGTTTGTTTCTGACTGGACACGGACCCCAGAAGGAGAAGAGAGTCTAGGACAGTAGCAGATTCCTGGCTCTGAATGAGGTACTAATCAGGCAGGTAACCCCGGCGAAAGAGTAGTACACCTTATTCATTCTTTGTACCGTAAACAGAGTTCTGTTCTATCAGAAAGCCTGACCTCTTCAACTTCCTGTCATCACTTTCTGTTTTGTAGCTTTGTAAGAAACACATCCCACCGAGGTAGCCAGGAATCTCAGGACAGCTGCAAGTGGTGGATGCCAGAAGTGCAGTAGCTACAATTTACATCACGCTATAGCTCATAAAGTGACTTCTGTATGTAGATTCCTTATGCAAGGACTGACCCACAGAGTCAAAATTTTGTTGACCTAGGGAGACCCTAATCTGTGATATTTTTGCTTCCAAAGTTGAACAGTGCTATTTTATACTGAAGAATTTTATTGACATTCTAGGTAAATAATTTATGTTTCAGATATGCCTAAGCATGTTGTGAGGGTTAAGCTGCCTGTCCCAGCAATATTCCAACAAACCAGTTTGCTGGTGGAACTCATACACAAATGCACCCAGATACTTTTCCACATTAAAAATACTCAAATATAATCTGAAAAAAGGTAGAATATAAGTCATTGTCTCCTGGAAGAGCCCAATAATATTCAGATTTAGTTGGGATGCTCCATGTGTCCACACTCATAGCTCATAATTTTCTCCTTCCTTTTCCCCTCAGTAACTCCCATGGGTATCGTCTCTTCTAGATACTGGAAGTACTTTTACTGATCTGCCAAAGTTCGTGGATGTTTCAAATGTTCTTCTAGTGCATTCCAGGGTTTTATTTTCAGACTTTCTTCTTTTCTCCTTGGTAGACTTACCCCCATCCCCAAGTTCCCCAAGAACATCCCCAAGAAAGATGGCTATCTTTCTCATCTTTCCTTTGGTGTGCTCAAAACACTCAGCTGGAGGGGCGCCTGGGTGGCGCAGTCGGTTAAGCGTCCGACTTCAGCCAGGTCACGATCTCGCAGTCTGTGAGTTCGAGCCCCGCGTCAGGCTCTGGGCTGATGGCTCAGAGCCTGGAGCCTGTTTCCGATTCTGTGTCTCCCTCTCTCTCTGCCCCTCCCCCGTTCATGCTCTGTCTCTCTCTGTCCCAAAAATAAATAAACGTTGAAAAAAAAAATTAAAAAAAAAAAAAAACACTCAGCTGGAATGGAATCCCTACTACACACTTGTCACCAATGCACAAAGTAGATCTGCTTCCTTTTGCAGTATAATTATTATTTCCATTCTTGATATATTTCTTAAGGCTTCACTTGTAATAACACTTCCCTAACAGTGTTTACATCTGTCAGTCAGAATAAAGTACCTCCCTTGCCTCTAGTGGGACTAAAGAATATTTAATTTTCCCTCAGTGTTCCTAAGAGTATCGTTCTTGCTCACAGTACTTATTAGTTGCCTCCATTCCTCCACCTAATCCCACCCCCGCCTCAACCACATACACCTCTGTGGACTCCAGATGCACCTTTTCCCCCTGTATGCTTCATCTGTTCCCAATGTGATCCAGATGCCTTGTATTTCCTTCCAGGGAAAAGCAGGATCTTTATAAGCCATCCCCCGTGAGTCATCTTTCTGTCTTTGTGCCCAAGTTTGTTGTATTTTCCCCCCTGTGCCACGGTGCATATGGCTCTTCTTCCCAGCACAGACGTATAATACCGTCACCTTCTGTTCTCTTATTCCTGCTCTTCTACGTGCTCCTGGTATACCTTTTCACCTCATGTGCTGCTCGGCTGTGTCATCTTTTCTCATTGCAAGCATCTATCATTATTTCTTGCTTTAGGAGGGCAGGTTGCTTCTCCCACTTTAGGAGAGCAAGAGATGTTTCTGTTTCTCCTAGTTTAGGTATACCTGACTTTATACTATTGCATACGTGTAGATTTTACTCTCCAGCACTGCAGTGTTTCCCCTGATCTTCCTCGTCCCAGTAGGAATATGCAGTGTTGTGCCTTTCTTTTGAAACAGACTCTAGGGAGGTGCCTGGGTGGCTCAGTTGGTTGAGCATCATGGTCATGATCTCGTGGTCTGTGAGTTTGAGCCCCGCGTTGGGCTCTGTGCTGACAGCTCAGAGCCTGGAGCCTGCTTTGGATTCTGTGTCTCCCTCTCTCTCTGCCCCTCCCCTGCTCAAGCTCTGTCTCTCTCTCTCTGTCAAAAATAAATAAACATTAAAAAAAATTTTTTTTACATAAAAACAAACAGACTCTGGGGTCATCATTTGCCTTTTCATTTATATTCATTATTACATCAGGTAAACATTTGTTCAGTTTGTTAAGAGCAAGGCCTAGTGTGAGTTCTATGCTCATCAAAATGAAGAAGACATAGTTAATGTGCTGTTTTGTACAATATAATCTCATTCCTAAGATTTTGGAGAAAGCAAATTTCTTATACAAAACTGTTTTTGTGTCTGTCAGAACACACAAACAGGGTTCTGTATGTCTACAATTTACATAAATTATATAGCTATTCCTCATTATAGACGAGTTATTTTCTTTTCTTTTTTATAGAGTTTATTTTCAGAGAGAGAGAGAGAGAGAGAGAATCCCAAACAGACTCTGTGCAGGTGGCACAGAGCCCAAGGTGGGGCTCAATCTAGTGAACCATGAGATCACGATCTGAGCCAAAACCAAGAGCTGGACTCTTAACCAGCTGAGCCACCCAGGCACCCCTCTAACTTTTTCTTGAAGGACCTCTATTTCGTAGAGACAAGTTGTCTTCTCTCCCTGTGTTCCACAATGACCCAGGTTGTCAATTTCATAAATTCAATTTGCTTACTCATCAGTGTGACACAGCAATGCTGTAGAAATACACACTCTCCTTTGTGTTCCACATATTTACTCGGTCTTCTTGGTGTCTTGCTTAGAATTTTCCCTTAGGTAGCCACAATGTATACATTTCACCCTCTACGGTATGTGTTATTCATCACTGACTCCACAGAAATTATAAAATACAAACTATGTTCATTAACTTTTGTCTCCCAGTCAGGTCTTCTGTCTACATGTTCAGTTAATAGTAATTCTCCCTGGGAACATTGTAACTTTTCTCCCCTGGCACAGAAAATATCTCTACAAACAGTGGTCATCATGCTCTTTTGTGCTGGAAGAGGTATTGTTTTTCTTCTTAAATATTAAGTCTTTAAGGAACCTTGCTCCTGCATCAGTTTCATCCATTTATGTAGCTTTCAGCTAAGTAAAAACATGAAACACCTAAATTATCCTCTTTCTGTCCAGTGCTTACTTGTCCTTTGTTCCTCAGGGCTTGGGAATTTCAGTCTTCTTCTATTTGAATACTAAGCTAGTACACTGTTAATTTTTTAAAGTATTCATTCATTCTCCAAATATTTATAGTGCACATGTGTGTGCCAGGCAATCTTCTAGGTCTGATAATACGGAAGCGAACATAAACTCCTGCCTTCATAAACCTTACATCTTAAATAGGAAGACAGAAGACAACTGAATGAATAAGCAAAATTCAGTTTACTGTATTAAGAGGCATTAAATGCTTGTTGGAAAAACAATACACCAGGGAATTGTGATAAGAAATGTATATGTGGGTACTGTTGTGTGTATTGCAGGGGGATAGGATTTTGCACTTTTAATAGGCACCTAGAGAAGGTCTCAGTTGAAGGGTGAGGGAGTGAGCCATTGATATCTGAGTGAGGAATATTCCAGGTGACAGGAACAGGAATTTAAAGGCTCTAACCTGGGAGTATGCACTGGTGTCAATGGCATACTGGAAGTCGCAGTACAGTTAGTGAGGAAGACGGAGGAGGTAAGTAAGGTTAGAGAGAAGATGGGTTCAGGCTGGGCAGGGCCTTGTAGGCATTTTACATTTCATAAAGTCCGTATTGGAGGTCTCTTCATAAATGCAAACTTTATTCCTCATGGACCTCACGACCATTACTGTTCCTGTCCCCCCTCCCCCCCTTTCTAGGGGCTGCTGACTTTTCTCCAATGGGCTAAAGGACTTTCCCCTAAGGGCTCCCTCCCGTCACTTTCTCCTCTCTTCTCCTTTTCCTTTTCCTGTTTCTTCTTTCACAATTGATCTCAACAAATATGGTATCTTATACTTATTTACAAACCTTTTCCTTCTATCTATGATAACCCCAGGGTATCAAGTTTTCTAAGGACATCGCATTTTTTATTCATTCTCAGGTCAAACAAGAACATGCACACTCAATAAATGTTTGCTGCAGGCATGGCAAGAGTGGAACTTCAGGACCATTTTCTGATTTCCAGCTGTTTCCTTTCTTACTTGGCTTTAGGTGCATGACATAAATCAGACTCTCTCCTTCTGAACTGTCGGTCCATTTCTTCCATTCTTTTTTTAAAGTTTGCTTCCCGGAGAAACACAACTTTCTGTTCACTCTTCTCATGAGTTACCCCTGAGACCGTCCCAGGCAGCATATCTTTGCTTGCTTACTGCCTTCACTTTGTCTTTGCTTCTCTTCGGCACCCTCATCACCTCAGGGACACTACAGATGGTTTACGTCTAACTTTGTGTACACATCCTCAATTGTTGTTTGTCGGTTTTTCTGTTAGCCCTCTAGTGGAGTACAAGGGGGTTGCAGAACCCTCGATTTACAGCTAGAAACGATTCCGTGTAGTACAACATTGCTTGACACATGAAGAGGCAGGGCTTTCCTCTTTGCCTCACATATATAAAGGTGGAGTGCACAGCTGCATAGTTGGGCTGCCATTTGCTTGAGGTGTTATTTCTTCCTCTCTGGAAAAGGAATGGTGATGTGAACTTTTGGGTCACCCTAGGTGCATTGTTACATTGTCTTTCCCATTTTCTACTTCCTAAATGATATTCAGAATCCCATTTTCTCTGTGAAAACTTTCTGAATAACCCCAGGCAACCCTTCATTCTTTCTCCCTGCTCTGAGTTATTTTATCCTTCATGGCTGATAATGCTTATTTTGACATTCACCAACAATGTCTAATACATGCATATTTATTTACACATATATTTATATTTACTTATATTTCTTGTTCCTTCCATTAGGTTGTTAGGTCCTAAGGGCAGAGTAACCCCCCCCCTCTCTCTCTCTCTCTCTCTCTCTCTCTCTCTCAAAATCTATTCTGGGGCACCTGGGTGGCTCAGTCGGTTAAGTGTCCGACTTCGGCTCAGGTCATGACCTCACAGTTTGTGAGTTCGAGCCCCGCGTCTGGGCTGATGGCTCAGAGCCTGGAGCCTGCTTCAGATTCTGTGTCTCCCTCTCTCTCTGCCCCTCCCCCACTCACACTCTGTCTCAGTCTCTCTCTCGAGAATAAGTAAACATTAAAAAAAAATCTATTTCTTTCTCCTTGTATGCACAACACAAAGTGATGATTTTTCCTTTTTTTTTTAATTTATTTTTGAGAGATAGAGATAGAGAAGATAGATAGAACCAATGGGAGAGAGGCAGAGAGAGGGGGACAGAAGATCCAAAGTGGGTTCCTTACTAACAGCGGAGAGTCTAATGGGGGGTTTGAACTCTTAAACCACAAGATCATATGACCTGAGCTGAAGACTTAACCAATTGAGCCACCCAGGTGCCCCAAGCAATGATTTTCTAAAAGTGCTCAATAGTAAATTTTAAAAATGCCCACAGAACATGATCTTTTTATTCAAGTTCTCTATTTATTGCCCTACCGTTGGAACTACTGATATGTCATCTTAATGCCCCATTCCTCATGGACTCCTGTTTCCTAGTTTTTTTGGGAAGGGTTCATCACTATAGACCCAGGAAAATCAACTTTGATCACTTATTTCATTTTCTGTGTATTTTACTTTTCTTGAAATCTTCCCCATGCAGTTGTTTTTCTTCATAATCAGAGTAAAACAACTTGTTTCTTCATCGTTCTTCCTTCCTCTGAGTTATCTTCTTCTATACCATGATACACATACAAGGATAGCTTTTGTAGTTCATGTATCTTGATTTTCTGCAAACTTCAACTTAATAATTGCTCCCCCTTAACAAAAAAAGTGGTTCTTATTCAAGAACATTTTACAGATCTAATGCAAAAGTGATATACATTTCTTGTGAACAATTTGAAAAAAATTACCCGTTAAAATAGTCTGGAATACAATTTCCTGAAGTTAATTACGCGTGTGTGTCTTGTGTGTGTGTGTATGTAGTCTACTTCTCTTCATAAATGTATAATATACATCTTGTCTTATTCTTTTTAAAATTTTTTTAATGTTTATTAATTTTTGAGAGGGGGGGGAGAGAAAATGAATGAGTGGGGGAGGGGCAGAGAGAGAGAGAGGCAGAGTCTGAAGCAGGCTCCAGGCTGTGAGCTGTCAGCACAGAGCCCGATGCAGGGCTAGAACTCACGAACAAGGAGACCATGACCTGAGCTGAAGTCAGATGCTTAACCCACTGAATTACCCAGGTGCCCCTACATCCTGTCTTATAAGTCATTTTCCCCATGGCATTAAACTGCCTTCTACTCTAACATATTTACATTGTTTTTCATATTACTAAAAAAATGATTATTTATTGGATAAGATATAAATAAGAAAAAGAAAATAAAAATTGCTTATAACCAACTACTCAGGATAAGCACTGTTCATGTTTTCATCTATGTAGCATATAGTGAACTGTATTACATGTCACAATATATTTTCCAATACTAATTTTTAACATATTAGGACAACATGTTAGAACAATATTTTTCCCTATGTATAATGAGTGATTTGTTTGATCAAATTAGATTACTAAATATAGTAGTCCCCAATGCTTTTTTCTTACAACTCTGCAATTAGCTTCACTTTAGAAATATTTTGATTTATAGTCCTGTTTTTATTTTTTTAATCTTGATAAATTCCTATCCTAAACTGAACTGCTAGGCTATGATATACGTTGCTAAATTGTCTTCCATATAACATGCATCCATTTACATGTGAATTGGGGTTAGAGCATATGTGAGTGCTCATTTACATGATATCTTGATATTACAGTTTTACCATGATTTTGTTTTAGTTTTTTTCTTTTCCTTTTTTTCTTTTCTAAATTAAAAGGCATAATGAGCTATCATATTATCTTGTAACTTTATATTTCCTGAAATAATAATGAAATATAAAAATTTTAAAAGGGTAGTGGGCTTTTGTATTTCTTCTTTTTGGGGACTGCTTATTCTCATTGATTAGGATATTTTTTTCTTATTTATTTTGGAGTAATCTCTTTATAGCAAAGTTGGTAACTGTCATATAGGTTGTAAATGGTCTTCCTGGTTTATTTTAAATTTATCTTTTACATTTCTCATAGTGATTTCTGATATGTACATACTTTAGCTAATTTATAGATTTATTTTGATGTGTGTATTCAGGAAGGCTATTCTATACTTCAGACTCGGTAAACATTCACTTTTTTTTTTTTAATTGCAGTGAATTGGGTATATGATATGAGGGTAAGCAAGGTTTTGCTTTTCTTGAAATGATACAAACTGCATTTTCTACTATTATTCCTATTATTCTATACATTATTCTTCACAGACTTGAAATTTATTTTGTAAAATACATGCACGAAATAATTCTTTCAGGTTTACACAGCCTCACTCTTTTTTCTCTTTGTCTATTTATTTTGCTTATATAATGTAATTCACCTTTCTTCATTTGATTCCTGGCTAAGTTCATTTTTCCAGAGTCAAGATGTCGGTGTGTTACGCTTTTGGCATCTGTGTAGGAAAATCCTCCCTTCCCTGCCCTCCCGCCCCACCCTCGCCATCCCATCCTTAAATTACAGAAGGCCATTGTCCCATCTCACTTTTGCCCATCTCCTGACTTTCTACCATGGTAATCTAGTAAAGACCTTTGAGTTCTGTGTGATTTTATTATTTCACCTCCCATCCCTTCCTTTCTCCCCACAATGCCAAACAATTGTTCATGAATTCATTTTGCACCAACTGCATCACTTGTCCACACTCTTTGTAAACCCCCGAAACCATTATTTTGGCTTCCGGCAAATCACAACTTACTTTTGCGCTGTGTGGTCGAGTACCTGGCCGCTTAGTCTCTTGCCCGGCGTCTTCGAGTCCCGCGCGCTCGGCTCGTCCAGCGACTCCTGCGTGTTCCGGTTCCTGCCGTGTTCCGATTCCGTGTCGTGCAGTCTCTTCCAGCTCCGCGTGCGCTGTGTGCTGTCGCGTGTATCTTCGTGGTAACGGAGCGTTCTCATTTGGGGCAGTACAAGGGCCCTATTTTTCCCTGCAGCTGAGTTATTCCCTTTGTGCCTCACCTATTTTTAAGTCTTTTAATGTACTCCAAGGTCATCTTTAAAGCCCTTTCTGTATCTCAGCTGCTTCACGTTCCTTCCACCTCCACCCGGTGTACGTCAATCGTGTTCTTGTTCTTCGGGCCCAGGTAGTTCACCGGATTTACGGCAGCTACTTTTTGTCTCTCTTCAGGTGAGTCTGCTTTTGTTCTTCCTTCACACTCTTCTAAGGATGTTTTTGCTTTTTTATCCAGGTGTCCTTATTTTCCGTCTCACCTTTTGATAAATGATTTGTTTTCCCTTTACTTTTTTTTTTCTCGCTTAGTTTTTCTCCGTATTGTGAAGTCTCTTGCATTTCACACTGCAATTTTCTTTTTATCCAGTCTCTTGTCACCTTTGTGTCTGAAGAGCATTATGTCTTGTTTAATCTTTCATGTTATTGCAGCTGAGCTAAATCACCTTTGCTTTTCATAAATGATCCATTCTCCCTTTTAAACCATAGTAAGTACTTTTATATATATTTACTTTTTAAAGTGATGGTCCATCTGATTTTTTTTTTTTGTAACTAATATTCTTTTATTTTGCTTCAACTTGTTTTATAAGTCTGTCACTCTCCACATTCCTCAATTACTTGTGGATTCTGTATTTTTCTCTTTTAAATTCTGAAAACATACTGGCTTTCTATAGATTCAGAGTGTATTATTTTTTTACTCCTTAAATCCTAAATTGCTTTATTAATTAAAAAATAATTTATTCAAATGGAGACTTACAGAATACCTATTTATTTATCCACATGCCGAGAACAAAGAGGGATACACAAGAAGTGTTGGGGGAATATTAATCTGGTCTATATGAGCCAGGGAAGACTTTAGAGAGGGTAAGAATTTGAGCAAGATTTAAAGGATTGATAGGTTTTGGGTGGTTTAACAAGAGGAAAGGTTGCCAAACACCACAATTTTTCTTTTATGGTTTAGACAACAATTCACAGTTTTGGAGACAGACCAAACTAAAGTGATTCAAAGACAGTCAGGCACTAACAATCACCAGCATATCAGTTCCATTTATTTTCAGTGAGAAGATAGAGAAAAAGGATACAGGAAAAAATGAACTGAAAAATGACCTTTAAAACCATTAACATGAGGGTAATCCCTTTAAAGGATTACAGCCATATGTGTCAGGTGGTTAGAGAACTACAACCTTTCTCTTGTCACCACTTTTCTTACTTTCTGAATCCTTGTTGCCTTGTTTCCACTTTTTATCTATTATGCTACATTCATCATCGACCAATCTGTAAATCAATGAATACTGTTCAGAAAAATGCCATGTGCTGTGGGAGATACAAAAAAGGACTGCTTTCAAGGAGCTTTTAGTCTCATACAGAAGCAAATAATTAAACTTATAATTTTGAATAAGTTTAGAACATAAAATGAAATGATAAAATATTGATGAAGCTGTAAGGCTGTATGAATTCAGAAAATACAAAAAAAAAACCCACCAAAATTCAGAAAATAACTGGTGGTGGAATTAATCAACAAAGTTGTTATGTAGATACAAAAATGTAGCTGGACCTTGAGAGGTACAGGTAAGTAGAACAGAGCAGGAGAAAATTCTAAGGATATTAATATCTAAAGATAATTACATGTCTTAGCTCATGAAGTCAGTGATGAGCATGACATATACATCCGTTAACTTGTTAATTTATCTAACCATCAAATATTGAGCATGTTTTACATGCCCAGTTTTCTTTTCAGCTCTGAAATTGGTGATATAGCGATGAATAAGATAGACAATATCTTTGCACAAATGAGGTTTAGATGCTCTGGAGAGGCTCTACTCAATAAAGAAAAGAACAAGTGAGCAGAGAAGCTGATATTCATTCAATAGCAGAAGTGCTATGAAGAACTTAAATAGAATAATGTGATAGGGAGAGAGTAAGGAAGGAATATAATTAGTTTGGGTAATCGGGAGCTGCCTCCAAATGATGAGAACACAGCCACATGGAAATGTAGACAACATATTTCAGAGAGTGGGAGAAACACTTAGATAGAGCTTAAGGCATGAATGTGATTGGATTTGTTGTAAGAATGGAAAGAAGAGTCATGGTTGAGGTAGAAGGTAGTAGGAAATAAGATATGAGAGGTAGATGTGTGCAGACCATACAGGGCTATTCTGGCCATGAAAAATGTCTTTGGTCATTGAATGCACCCCTTTGTGAATTGTTTGTTCAAAATTATGCCCATTGTTTTTGATAAGTGTGGTTTTCTTTTTTTTTTAAATTATTTAAAAGTTTGTTTTAATATTTACTGAGAGAGAGAGAGAGAGAGAGCAAGAGAGGGGCAGAGAGGGAGAGAGAGAATCCTAAACAGGCTCTGTGTCATCAGAATGGAGCCCCACATGGGGCTTGAACCCACAAACCTTGAGAGCATGACCTGAACTGAAATCAAAAGTCAGATGCTTAACTGACTGAGCCATACAGGCACCCATTGTTTTCTTATTATTATCCTGCTTGAAGTTTATATAACTTCTTAAATTTTAGGCTGGATAGATGCCTTTTATCAGTTTTATAAAAATCTTCAAGCAAAAAATCTTTTTTAAAAAAACATTTACTTATTTTGAGAGACAGAGAGAAATAGAATGTAAGCTGGGGAGGGGCAGAGAGAGAGGGAAACAGAGAATCCCAAGCAGGCTCCGCACTGTCAGCACAGAGCCCAATGTGGAGCTTGAACTCATGAACCCTGATATCATAACCTGAGCCGAAATCAAGAGTTGGACTCTTGAGTGAGCCAAACAGGCACCCCCAAATTATCTTTTAATATTGCTTTTGTCTAAATCTTTCCTCTTCTTCTGGACCTCCCATTACATATGTGTTAGGCCTCAGCACCCTGTTCATATGCTTCTTAAATCATTTCCTATATTTTGTACCCTCTTATTTCTTTGTGCTTTGATCTGTTTCTATCAAATTTTTCATCTAGTTGACTAGCCCTAATTCTTTCTGCTGTTTTATTTATTGAGGATTTTTTTAGGTGTGTAATTTCTATTTGATATTAAATAGTTATTTTAAAGTCTCTTTGCTTGAATGTATTATATGGTTATTTTAAAGTCCTTGTCTGTCTGCTTCAATATCTGGACTACTTGTGGGTCTGCATATATGGTCTGTTTATTTTTTTAATTCATGATCATAATCCTACTTCTTGGTATGCTTGGTTTTTGTAAATTAAATGATGGAGATGGTATACTGACAATTTTAGAATCTTCAGGAAACTCTCTTTTGACCTGGAGAGGATTTGATTGTTTTCTGTCAGGGAAATAGAAGATAGACAGATCATGTTTAGTGAAGTCAAATCCCTTTTGAGTTTGCCTTATTCTTAGAGTTCAGTTTACTATAGGTCTTAACTGACCTGAGATGTCTATCATGGGATGTCTGTCGTGGCCCTTGTTCATTAATGACTCTTGAACTCTATATCCAGTACTAGGAAATTGCTGATGTTTCTGTTTGGCTTTTTGACTTCTTAAAGTTGCTTTCTATTTTGTTGGTTGGGAGAAAGATCTGGACTATGGGTATAGATTTTGAATCATTGACATAGATGTGTTAACTGAGGGTTGCCTGGGTGGCTCAGTCAGTTAAGCATCTGACTTCAGCCTAGGTCATGATCTCGCTGTTCTTGAGTTTGAGCCCCACATCGGGCTCTGTGCTGATAGCTCAGATCCTGGAGCCTCTTTTGAATTCCATGTCTCCCTTTTTCTCTGCCCCTTCCCCACTCCTGCTCTGTCTCTCTATCAAAAACAAACAAACAAAAAAAAACAAAAACAAAAAAGGTTAAGTGAAAGCATATAGAAAGAGAAGAGTGTTTTGGACAAATGTGGAAGGATTAAGATGGAAAAGTAAAGAGAGACAGAACTTTGAGGAACACCAACAATGCACACATCTGCTCTCATGTCTTCCAAGTTCCGCGAGGCAGTGAAGAGTGGACCCAGGTGACGCTGCACACACCGTGAGTGTACATGACAGGTATGGATCTTGACCCCAATCTTTTAACATGTACTGTGAGCAAAATTACCCAAATTTTCCTGGGAGGGAGATATTATCTCCAATATAGTGGGTAGCAAATAACATGCTTACTTCTAAGAAGACACGGTGTATAGAAATCTTTGAAAAGATATTCCACAACAAAAAGCTATCAGTGTCTCTGTTCTCAAGATGTGCAAAAATATGAGAAATTCCTAGAACACTGTCTCCTATAAAAGGGAGAGACAAAAATAGTTACCAACAAAACTAATATTTATTTATGTATCTTGTGCTATTATTTATCTCATTTACTTGTCAAAACAACTCTTAGGTACTTTCCCTTTTTGTCTTCATTTTACATATAAAAGTAGATACTGATGAACTTGTCCTAAGTCCCACAGCTAGCAACTGGCAAAGCCATATCAACTTGAATACTCTTTGAAGTCCTACTGTGTCCTGACACACGGTCTATGCAAAAAAGGGTGTAAACCACATTCATTGGCTATAGTAACATCATGGTCACTGGTGACTTCACTGAATGTCATTTCAGTGGAGTTCCAGGGACAGAATACAGATTAGAGCAAATTGCAAAGTGATTGGGGGCAGGTATAAATGGAGGTAATGTACACAAAAACTTATTTGAGATGTTTGCAAAGAGAGAGTAGAAACAAAGGACTCAAGAAAGTATATATATATATATATATTTATATATATATATTTATATTTATATATATATTTATATTTATATATATATTTATATTTATATATATATTTATATTTATATATATATTTATATTTATATATATATATATTTATATTATATATATTATATTTATATATATATTTATATTTATATATTATATTTATATATATATTTATATTTATATATATATTTATATTTATATATATTTAATTCTGAGAGTTGTTTGCTTGGCTATTCAGGGGAAGGAATTTAAAAAGGAAAAATATAACATGGGAGATGGAAGGGGCAATTGACAATATTTCAAGAAAGAAGGTCAAAGAAGATGAAGTCCAGTGTGACACATGGAGAGATAGGAGAGCCAGCTCCTCTTCCATTAGAACAAGAGGATTTTGCAGCTGTGCTGAGGTTGAAGTACCTATTTGATGGCTTCTCTTTGATCTGTGAGGTGGAAGGTAAGGTCATCTGCTGAGTTTAAAATACAGGTGACTGAAGAAAGCAGTTTGATTTTGAGAATAGAGTAGCCCTCTGTGAAGAACAGGCGAGAGAGTCTACAAGGAGTAGCATGTGAGTTTCTTTAGTGATACTCAGGTGCTGCACTGCAGAGATGGACAAACTGGGCAGCTGGGTGGATCATGGTTGAGATTTGCCAGGACAAGGGAAATAGGGGAAATGAGGATACTGGAAAAAAAAAAAAAAGTGTGATTGATGTGGTGGGCCATGAAACCTAAGCTGGACAGGAAAAGAAGTGAGGTCAGTGGGAAATTGAGAAAGCAGGAGAAATAAGGAGAAAGCAGAGGGGTGGCCAGTGAACTTAAAAATCCTCATAAGTAAGCATTATATGGTAAAGTAATTGAGTGAATAAGCCGGAATAAATAGAGTGTTGGAGTTCTGTTTTTTAAAATGAGGTTTTGCTTGGGGCGCCTGGATGGCTCAGTTCACGATCTCATGGTTTGTGAGTTCGAGACCCGCGTGGGCTGGCTGCCGTCAGTGTGGAGCCTGCTTTGGATCCTCTGTCCTCCTTTCTCTCTGCCCCTCCCCCACCTCAAAATTAAATAAACATTAAAAAATGAAGTTATGTTTCATTTGCCATCAAAAACCATAACCTCTGCTCTTTTCCACCCTGTCAAGAATTTTATGATCATAGACAGGAAAACTTGAGAATTAAGACCATGAACCTTTTTTTTTTTCCCCACTGATCAAATGTTGAGGTGGGCAGTTTCTATGGCAGACACAGATAAAATACTTTGTGATGTTGCCAGGAAGAAAGACTCAGCCAGGACAGAGCACCTCAATTATAGGAAGCTCTCCGTCAGAGGAAATAAGGTGTCCAGGGCAAAGAAAATGTACGTTCTCACATTGTTACAGCACTAGTGTTACACAGCTATGAAACACACCTGGCACAAGACGTGCGTATGGTGAAGAGCCACCCAGTGAACGTGGGGGTGCAGATATCTTTTCACGGTTCGATTTTGTTTCCTCATGCATATACTCAGAAGTAAAATTGTCGGGTCGTGCTGTAGTTGTATTTTAATTTTTGAATGATTTTGATTTCCATAATGTTTACCAATTTATATTCTCACCAACAGTGCACTGTTGTACTTTTTCTCCATATCCTCACCAGAATTTGTTATTGCTTTTTTAAAAGTTATTTTTACGTTTTTGTTTGTTTGTTTGTTTTATAATAGCCATTCTAACAGGTATGAGGTGATATCTCACTGGGGGAAGTGGTCAAAGGGTACAAACTTTCAGTTACAAGATGAGTAAGTTCTGGGGATCTAATGGTGACTATAGTTAATACCATTATACCATGTATGTAAATGTTACTGAGATCAGATCTTAAAATTTTCACCACACAAAAAAAATTGCAATTATGTGAGGTGGTAGACATGTTAACCAACCTTGCTGTGGTAAGCATTTTGTAATGTATACATATATCAAATCATTACATTGTATACATTAAACTTACACAGTGTTGTGTGTTAATTATATCTCAAACAGCTGGGAAAAAATGAAGCACATCTATTCTCAGTATCACCCTGAGATCTAATGTTGATATTGGTAGTTCTGATAGAAGTGAGGTTTGTTTTCATTTGCCCTTCACCTCTCCTTCTGTGTTTTACCCCCAGTTCTTGATAACCTTTCTCTTCTTAGGTATCCAGGGCACCTGAACCCCAACCCATGGCTGCATTAGCTGCAACACAACTGGCGGGGGGGGGGGTAATTTTCAGACTTTGCAGCATGTGATTATATGGTGAAAACTTCCTCTTGAAATTTACTCTTTTCTTGTAATTTCTTTCACTTGTTACGCTTTTTCTCCATTTTAAACAGTCCTTTCCACCTCCTGAATGACCTTCTCTTTCTCCTTCTCTTTCTCTTACGTATTGATGTGCTCAAAGTCTTGATTATTACCTTTACAGAAGACATTGCTAATTGCTTATCAATGTCTATTATATTCTTGTATGCTAGTTGCATGTCAGTTTTTCTTTTCCTCTTAGTAGAAAACCCTGTTTTTAATCGAATTCATTGTTCAACAGCTTAAAAAGCATTTGTTCTAGTCTCTCAGGCTGCAGGATGGGATCACGTGACTAGAGTGTCCAATCATCCTGGTCTGCCTGGGACTGCCGGGTTGTCTGTGTTGGGAGACATGCAATAATTAGACTGGGAAAATCACAGGCAAACCTGGGTTAACTGGTCATCTCACATCTGACTTGTTTCTAGTCAATAGTATGTGAAGGAAATGTCATGTGGGATATAGCTTTCTCTTTAAAAGACAGTGGGCCGGCTGTCTTTCTCTTTCTGCTTGATGAGATTATTAGTGCTCCAAAAACCGTCTTGGAATTTGATTAGGCCTTCAGGAAGTAGAGCAGAAAACTTAGGTGCTTGAATTCCTGATGACGCTGTGGAGTCACCCACTATTATACTGCTTCAAATACTCTAGATTTTTTTTTTTTTTAGGTGAACATAATTGCAGGTGTATGGCTCCCTTCTCTTCCCTTCCCTTCCCTTCCCTTCCCTTCCCTTCTTTCCTTTTCTTTCCCTTCCCCTTCCTCTCCCCTCCCCTCCCCTCCCCTCCCCTCCCCTCCCCTCCTCTCCCCTTCCCTTCTTCTGTATTTCTAAGGCAGAAAGATAACATCTTTCACTTTATTGGCATAATATCATTGTTTGGTCTTACCTGGAGTTCTAGATCCATGTGGGTAGCTTTATTGGCCAGCTCTATTTAGATGATCTATGTGCCAAATCAAAACTTATCATCATCTTGTGAAAGTACGCTTCTCCACTACATTCCTTATCACGGTACATAGACAGATCTTCATGTTGTACTAGACAAAAGTCAGGTAGTCATTCTTGAATTTCTCTCACATCCAGTTGATGGCCAGGCTCTTTTAATTACATATCTAGAATCTGACCTTTCTACTCCAACCAAATGTGTGTTGGTTTAGGTCCTCATGTTTTTCCTGGGTCATTAAACTGTCTCAAATATTTATAAAATACTACACTCTATTGATAGTTATGCTAGAGTTATCTTTTTATTTTTTATTTTTATTTTTTTTTTCAACGTTTATTTATTTTTGGGACAGAGAGAGACAGAGCATGAACGGGGGAGGGCCACAGAGAGAGGGAGACACAGAATCGGAAACAGGCTCCAGGCTCTGAGCCATCAGCCCAGAGCCTGACGCGGGGCTCGAACTCACGGACCGCGAGATCGTGACCTGGCTGAAGTCGGACGCTTAACCGACTGCGACACCCAGGTGCCCCTAGAGTTATCTTTTTAGAATGCAACTCTGACTCTGTGCCTCCCCAGTATTAAAACCCTTGCTATTGCCTTCAAGAAATAATATTAAGTTAATAGTTGAGTCTATAATGTGTGTCAGAGCCAGCCTGCCCTACCTCTGCCACATCCTATTGTGCCTTTTATTACATGCGTGCCAGTGTTTACTTGTACTATATAGACAACACTGATCTAAATATGCCAGATATGCCCTTACTGCAGGGCCATTGCACATGCAAGTTCTTTTACCTGGAACATCCTTCTGTCAACTGTGATCAAATGCTGAAAGAGAGGTTCCCAAATTTTCTTGGTTCATGACGTCTTTAGTGCCTCGGTAATATTTACTTAGCACCCACTGATGTCAATACATATTTATTTCCCAACAACTCAGCAACCATTTTAAGAAGTATTACACTTAAAGCAAAAGAAGAAAATGTTATATTTCTTTCTTAACCATGGTTACTTACTAGTGGGATGTGTGCATCTGTTGGGTACTGCACAATATCTCAAGTCTTACAATTGGATTGGATCTTGCCGCCTTCGTTTCTTATTCTACATTGATTTTTGCATGTCAGTAGTTTTTTTCATCCAGAAACTGCAGCTCTACAAAGACGCATCATTAAAAGGAATAGAGTTTGATCTAATGTTAAAATTGTGAACTATTTTGAGGTGCTATTTCATATGCTATCTGACATTCTTGTGTTTCCTTAGAAATTTAGAAATATTCTGTGGGTCTCCAGTGGGTTTGCTATAGTACCCCAGGTATAGTACAGTATAGGGGTGTAGTACCCCAGTACTTTGGCACATAGTTTGGGAACATGATGCTGAAAGACTGGCATTGAAAATAGTACCACGGGAGTTGATTTTTTTTTTTTTTACTTTTAAATTTATTTATTTGTTTTTATTTAGAGAGAGAGAATCTTAGGCAGGTTTCACATCCAGCCCAGAGCCTGATGTGGGGCTTGATCCCAAGAACTTGGGATCATGACCTAAGCTGAAATCAGGACTAGGACACTGAACTTATTGAGCCACCCAGGCACCCCATCACTGAGTTTATTCTTTCACTTAAAAATGTAGCAATTGTTCTGCTCAAGAAGTCGTAATTGTTAAGTCACTACGAACTCAGAGTCGGTAAGTCTAACATTTTTATTTTAGATTTCACTTTAAGAATTTCTGCATTAAATGGTATTTGAATTTAAAGTATGGACTGGATATATCAGATGAGTGAGGAAGGCTAAAAACTAAAAAAATAAGCAATGGGGAGTTTTCCTTATCTAGCTCTAGCGAGGCAGTGGACATTGAAGTGTAAGGCCCAGATTGCCCCTTCAGGTTAGAAGCCTTCATTCACCACCTGTTGGTAGTACTGATGGCTGCTAGATCCTGGGAATTACATTTGGTCAAAATGAGCTGCCTTGCGTAAGGTCATGGGGTCTCCGTGTGGTCAGCCCACATCTGATGACTGCTCAGTGAAATGGTGCAAAGGTCCAGGTCCCTTGCCTAATTTTGGGACACCTCTGAGGATCCATCTTTGCTCTGGAACTGTCGAAGGGATAGACTTATACTTCTGTTGAATTGCATCATAGTTCAATCTTTCCCCTCTACCTAATCTTCCTTCTCTGGTTTGCCCAGGAGTTTTGGTAACACGAGTGCTATCTGACAAACTTGCTTCATACAAATCTCCATTTTAGAAAGAAACCAGAGGACTTGACCTAACAAGATGTTACAATGATCACATAAAATGTCTCTTAAGCAAGGTATTATCTTTACTTACGAATATACACTTTTGAAGTACTATGGATTTGTTAACTTCTTTGAATTTATACTGTTTTATCACTGTCATTATATTGTATTAAATACAAAGCCCTAGGAACAATAGATTGAGCTCTATCTTTTTTCACCAATAAATTTTCAAAAATTTTTCTTCTTCATATTATGATAAAGCAAAAACAGGGGAGGGAGGGAGAGAGGGAAGGAAGGAGGGAGAGAGGGAGAAAGAGAGGAAAAGAGGGAAAGACAGAGAGTTATATTTAGAATCTGGGATGCCTCCTTTTCCCATTAAAAATTAATACATAAATTCTAAGAGTTGGGGAAATTTTGTACCATTGGAAATGCAAATTAGTATATATAATCTTTTTTAGCATTTAAAAATAATAAAATTCTTAATTATTTCCAGTAAACAAATTATCTCCGATCGATTTTGTTAGATACAACCACATGCATAAAAGTACAACAGGATTTTATCTCATTTTATTGCTTCTCCAAAGACATGAAACAACGACCTTATTAAATTTGTGCAACTCAGAGTCTTCTCAGAAGTTGAATAAATATATATTCAGAATTTTTAAATATATTGATTAAAAAATATTACATTGTCAAGGGAACAGTAAGAGCAAAGGCCTCACAATGTCACAGTGGAAAAATAGTGTCACATTAGTAAAATGGCCGATAGAAATCTCGAAAGTGGCCCACACCCGGGAAAGGCAGAGGGCTAGAGTCCATCCAGCCTTAGAACTGAGTAAGTTTGGCCTAGCAGCCCCGGTAGGTAGTGGAGCATCACCTGGGAACACTGCAGAGATGCTGGGTGATTGTTGCAATGAGATCCGGGCACACACAACACAGCAGTCATGGAGTCAGTACTCTTCTCTGAATTGGCCTTTTTGGATACGTGCCTGTTAGGAGCGGAATGGTTAAGAAGATTCTGGATCGACAAAATCTATTTCTAAACTATATCTTTGCTGTTTATTTCATTTTCTTGAGTTATTGTGGGAGAAATGAAAGAAGTTTCTTGATTCATTCCTTCAAGGTTAAAATCACTTTACAAATGGACAATTTAACTGTTTTAATTTTATCTTCATTTGGGTCAATTTTAGAAAGATGCCTTATAAGACAGTAGTTGAGAACAACGGTTAATGAAAAAAAGTCAAATTCATGACTCCTTTTGGCCAACAGATGGCGCTCATGTACCACTTAGGCAGCTGGGAAGAGAAAAAACATCTTTCAAAGAATCTGATGGTATGAAACCTCCAAGGCTGTGGAATAATGACAATGTACTTGAATTTTACCATATTGCATTTGAAATGTAAACAACTTAATTTAAAGGATATGCTTTTTTTGAAAATGTATTATTAAACAGCAGCCATCCACAAGAGAGCTAACAAATCAAATTAAAACACTTGTGAAAAATGCAGGATCCTGCAACCATTTTACTGTCTTCCATTCCAACAACAGAGCTGGAAGGAAAGTATGAGAGTGGCAGAAAAAAGGAAATAGTGAAATAATATGTTAAAGGCATATATGCTAGTTTGAAAGTCAGAAATTCATTGTTTTGTTATGTAAAAATGAACACCGGGCTTTCTATGTCTATGTAAGACATGTGGTTTAGCATTACTCATAACATTTATTGAACATCTACTGTATACCTGGTATTGTGATACGTGTTTTACATTCAGGATGTACATTCATCCTCAAAACAGCTTTGAATAGGTGTAACTTATCAAATGCATCTTGCACAGGGGGAGAGTGAAGCTTGTGTAGAGATGGCAAACATTTGGAGCCAACATTTGAACCTAATCCATCTAATTTCAAAATTCATAGTCTTAACCACTATGCTGTAACAGCCCTATAACTATGTTGCATACAATTTGAATCCATATTTATAAAATGTATTATTTAAACTTCCCCAGATTACTGTTACTCTTTTGAGCAATTATTTTTCATAAGCATATTTTTTAAATGTCTATTTATTTTTGAGAGAGGGAGAGAGAGAGAGAATCTGAAGCAAGATCCAGGCCCTGAGCTGTCAGTAGAGAGCCCAACGTAGGGCTTGAACTCATGAACCGTAAGGTCATGACCTGAGCCAAAGCCGGACACTTAACCAAGAGAGCCACCCAGGTGCCCCTCGTAAGCACATTTGAAAGTGTTAGGCATATGTTCTGGAGTCCTATGTATTTGGACAGAATGCAAGCAATGCTACTCACTAGATTTTCTTCATCTAGAAAACCAATGCAATACTGGTGAGTTTAAAGACTGTTGTGAAAAACAGAAGCACGCACGGTGCTTATATTTAGTACGTACCCATTATGTGGCAGTAATTATTTTCAGAAGATATCTAAAAAAATCTGATTTCCTTCTATAGGCAAACTCTAAGTCAGCAGAGAGGAAAGAAAGACCTGTGGAAAAAAATGACTAAGGCAAGCAACATCCTTTGAGTAAAATTAGAACATGTATTTCTAGTACAGGTCTGTTAACTCTGAAATAGTCATTAAATAGATAGCGACAGAATTGTTCATATGAAGATTAGTTTTTAAGTTGCAAAATAATTCCTTACTAAGAGATTCCTAAAATGATACATTTTGAAATTGTAATTTGTTTTAATGCATTCATAATGTGATACAATTGACATGTTTTGGGAAGTAAATTACGTAAAGTGAGATGAAAGTTAAGTGATTATTCCAGATCATCAAATCCTAGTACTTTTATTACCGAATCAAGATTATGCAAAATTTTATGCTATTAATTATCTTGCATATTTCTTTTACCCGTAAAGTTCTAGATTAGTTTATTTCCTGGGGAAAACCCTGTGATGAATCATATGTGAATCAAAATTTTACTGAATTTAAACCATTTTCTTGGAAATAATGAGTGTACAACAAATTTAGTAAGCAAGGGCTACACATACGATTAAGGTAGTCAGGTTTGTTTGTATGGTTTGTGTTCTGACTAATTATAGCTATTTCCATTGTGATTTTTTTCAACTCTAATTCTCTGGTATAATTTAAATCTGAGAGTTCCCCAAAGTCGGAACATAAATGTATGTTTAAAAAATCCTCAGTCCCTTGATGAATTTATTTTAACACATCACCTCCTGCATTTCATTACATGGATTAGTCTTTAAAAATGGAGAACAGCTGGCCTTAGCCTGCTGTACAACATTCTCCCATATTCTTCTCCAGGCTAAATAACCCCAATTCCCTCAGCCTCTCGTCCTAAATCCTATTTTTGAACATTTAAATCACTCTGCTGATCAACCTGGCCCTCTTCAAATTTACTCACCTCTCTGTTATGCTAAGCAGTCATAATTCATTAACCAGTTTTCAATCAGTAATAAAGCAGCTGCCACTCACCGTGTTCCCTGCCATGTAAGAAAGGGCACACAGAGCGGAACAGCCACTGACACCAAAGATGGAGTTGTTTCCAACCACTCTTTGGACCCACACATTGGTTTATATTCATATCTACCCAAATAAAGGTTTACAGATCCTGCACCATGTGCCAAGCCTGTGCGTCCCCTTCATCAGACTTGGGTTGGTACTTACAATGGTTCTGGCGAAGGATATAGGGTCTGTCCACTTGGTGCTTATATTCCAGTGGGGGAGTCAAATAATAACTGAAATAAACTGTACTTGTTATGAAAAAATAAACTATTTGTGTCAAGAAGAAAAATAATTTAAAACTTTGAAGAAAGTTTATGCATAGGGAATGATAAGAACTCAAGTGTGGTTATTTCTTTTTATTGGTTGATAGGTAAAAGTTTAAATCTGGGCACCTGGGTGGCTCAGTCGGTTGAGCATCTGACTCTTAATTTTGGTTCAGGTCATGATCTCGTGGTCTGTGGGATCTAGCCCCACGTGGGGTGCTGGGCTGTTCTGACAGCCTGCTTCGGATTCTCTCTCTCCTCTCTCTCTGCCCCTCCCGCTGCTCATGCTCTCTATCTCTCTCAAAAGAAACCTTAAAAAAGTTTGAATCTATAAAAATATAATAATGATGTCGATAAAGACATATTCGTAGAGTGTTCATAGGCTAAGTAATCATGCATTACATGAACCACTGTATATGCATTATCTCATTGAATCAACAGACATATTTTATAAAACAAATACTATTACTAGTCCCGTTTCCTACTGCTAAGCCTGAGGCTCAAAGAGTTTGAGTTTCTAAAGTCATCCAACAACTAAGCAGGAAGGCCTGGAAGCAAAATCAGGTCCTTCCAGAGCTTAATTTCTTAACCCCTGTAATGGTGTTGTTGGGGCAAGAATAGTGAGGGAAATTCTCTGCTTTTTTTTCTGTAGCTCTGAGAAACAGTAATTATTAAAACAAAAGCTTTGTCCTTCTAAGATGAGGCTCACTCTTCCCAGAAGGGTATGTCATGACTGTCTTATTACTCAAGCATTTCTTTGGGGGCTTCACCCCATTATCTCTCTCCAAGTAGCTTTACAAAATATTCCTTCCGACTCTGATAGTTCTCTCCCTGATATTATGGAATCAGATTTTCTTGTTAGGGAGTTATATCAGTTCAGTGTCTTAATTTTTTTTTTTTTTCTTGCATATTCTGAGTTGCTATGGGCCATTTAACTGGGTGTTCTGCCTCTTAATCTGGTTGTTTCAGAATTAACCACACCAGGTGCAACAACGGCTCAAGATCTTGGGTCTGATAAGGTTGTCTAGCTACTCAGGGCATATGAATCCCATAAGTAGACTCCCATGCTCTGGACGATAGAGAAAAAAAACATGGAGAAAAACCCATGCTTTCATGTCTGGATAGCCAAACCTCCTAGCTAGACCACACACAAACTAACAATGAAATTCTTCAAAGGTGTGAGTTTTTCTTAAGTTAGGAGACTATACCCTTAACCATATGATCTATTTAATTTCTTTACCATCACAGTATGTTTAAACAAAGCTTGTGTAAAGATATATGTTTAAAAGAATCACTCTGAGGTAGTTTATCCCCAGGACCATTGGTGGCTGTATTTAGATCATGGACAGTGGCACAGATGACTTCAAGGTCGGGATCTGCTATAAACCCCTATTCCCTGGTACCCCATTGAAGCTTATTGACTTCTCTTACCTTTCACTCTGAGCTCTTCTCTCTGCTAACTGTCTTTCCCATAGGAACTGCCCTTCCCATATCATTTCTTCTCCCATCCATTGCTATTCCATCCCACCCACAGGACCTCTCCATCCACTCTTTCCCACAGGCACTGCGAGAGATGAGTTTCACGGGCAAGAAAAGCTGATACTCCTCTTTTACCTGGATGCCTTTCAGAGAAAACTCTCCCTTCTGGCTCTGCTCCTACTCCCAGTGACGCTGACCCTCTTTGGGTGCTTTGCATTTACAAATTGAGCCTGGCTTGGGGCGCCTGGGTGGCGCAGTCGGTTAAGCGTCCGACTTCAGCCAGGTCACGATCTCGCCGTCCGTGAGTTCGAGCCCCGCGTCGGGCTCTGGGCTGATGGCTCAGAGCCTGGAGCCTGCTTCCGATTCTGTGTCTCCCTCTCTCTCTGCCCCTTCCCCGTTCATGCTCTGGCTCTCTCTGTCCCAAAAATAAATAAACGTTGAAAAAAAAATTAAAAAAAAAAAATTGGGCCTGGCTTGTTGTGGATTAGTGACCCTTTTCTGGCTAAATTTGTGATATTCTGCTTTCTTTCTGTAGGAGACAGAGTCAGGCTTATTATGTTGAAATAATATTTGCTGCTTAAAAGTTCTCGAAGAGAACCTTGAGCTCTTCAGGGGAAAGATACTATATAAATCCAATAAAGAATGAATACATAAATAATAAGAGGCTGGTCAATGCTGAGTATAGTGAGAAGATTTTTCTTTTCTGCTACTGTGTAAGAGACACTATCAATTACAATTTTCAAAAGTGTGGCAGTCTTATTAGAAGCAAAATTATCAGATATCTCCCTTTTCTCTTGAGGATAAAAGAAGAAGAAATGGGTTTAAGTTGGAGTAGAAGGATTTGGGGCTAGATACAGTTTGTTTCTGTGGGGCTATTACATTTAAGTAGATCTGGTCAGTATGTAGGATTCATTTAAAATGAATTAATGAAATTATGGGCCTGCAAATGATGCTGATCCTCCTTTCTACAAGCTTATTTCCGTGCTGTGGGATATTGTTCATGTTCTGAATGACTCTTTTGATGAGGAAAGACAACTGTATTGAATTGAGTTTCATTCCTGACTCATGAGTTGAAGCAGCATTGGGTTCTAAGCATAGACTCGGGGCTCAGAAAAAACAGTCCATTTCAAAGCCTTTTTAACTTTGTGAGTTTGACAATTTATTTATCCTCTCAGAAACTCAGTTTTCTCGGGGTGTGTGGGTGGCTCAGTTGGTTGAGTTTCCGACTTTGGCTCAGGTCATGATCTCACTGTCCGTGAGTTCGAGCCCCACATCGGGCTCTTGCTGACAGCTCAGAGCCTGGAGACTGCTTCGGATTCTGTGTCTCCCTCTCTCTCTGCCGCTTCCCTGCTCATGCTTTCTCTCTCTCTCTCCCTCTCTCTTTCTCTCTCTCTCAAAAATAAAGATTAAAAAAATTAAAAAATAAACTCCGTTTTCTCAATTTGAACTTGGAGATGATACCTTCTAGCTATTAGGATTATCAAGCAATTTAAGTTTATTTACTTTATTTATTTATTTTTTTTTTTGAGAGAGAGAGGTAAGGGGGCAGAGAGAGAGAAAAAAATCCCAAGCAGACTCCATGCTGTCATCACAGAGTCCAACATGGGGCTCGATCCCATAAACTGTGAGATCATGACCTGAGCTGAAATCAAGAGTCAGACGCTTAACTGACTGAGCCACCCAGGTGCCCCTGATTATCAAGCAATTTAAAAGAGAATATATGCAAAGTGTCATACATAGTGATTAGCACATGTCAAGTCTGCAGTAACAGTGGGTCAAGTCAAACCTGTAGTCTCATTGGTCGGGTGTCTCTCAATCTCAGATAAGTTATTGAGAACAGGTATCACTTTTCCTTCCTAACTCTCTCCTTTCTCCTCCTCCCTTCTTCCTTTGCTCTGAAAAAAATTAATTGGCCATCCATTAGGTAATGGTCTATTAGGCACTTCAAACTGAGAAATCCATGGTCTGCTAAGAGGTTGGGACAAACATGTAAAGAAATGTTTCCAATAAACTGTTCATAAAATGGTATACTAATTGTCAAACAGGAAGAACTCCTAGCCCAAGGCATAGTAGAGGAACCGTGTGTGCTGGTATTATTGGAACTACAGCTCCTTAACATTTTTTCCTGTGGCTTAAATACGGGTGAAACATCAACAGAGTTTCTCAGGACTGTTTTCTCAACAAGTCCTGAGAAACTCTGTTGATGTTTCACCCGTATTTAAGCTCTCTTCTTCCGTATTTTGATGTTGTGACTTCTAGGTTCACATTCTTCATTAGTCCAATTCCTAGCTGGACTTAGAACCAGTAAGAGGGAGATTTATGGTTAAGCATTTAGATTTTATCTAAAACATTTAAAAAATGATAATAAAGAGGAATAAAAGGCACAAATACACCAAAACAAAAGAATGGCACAGATTAGCTGACAAAAGAAGTCAACCTTCTAGGAACTATAAAGCAGAGGATGCATGGTAACTGATTAAACAACCAAGAGAAGCCCGACTGTTTTATAGGGGGTGGGGGCAACCCACAAATGAGCAGATTTCCCCTGCTGAAGTACAAAATTCCAGAAAGATTCTGAAACTCAAATGATCAGACACCTGAGCTGAAACTGGGGTTCATGGTATGTTTTTAAACTTTCCAGATTTCCCCTTCCAACTTCTCACAGTTCCCATTGGCAACAGACCGGACTTTTATTTTCTGGAAAGGGTGAAATTGTAGGGTTTCTTCACTTGAGGAACTGGACACTTGAGGGTGGGGGTGGGACTTGCTATTAAAAGCATAGGATTTTGTGTGAGTTTACTCATATAATAAAACCCCATCTCACTGCTTTCCCCATCTTCATACCTTGCATATGGACATCTTGATACTCTTGTCCTCTGTCTTACCTCAACTTCCCAATCCAAGGAGACTGTAAAGCTTCTTTCCCCAAACAGAATACCTAGTTCCAAATGATGCTAAGGGTCCACCAAGATTAGTCATTTTCAACCTTGTCTGCATGTTAGAATCTCCCGGGGGGAAATTTTAAGTATTCTGAATCCTGTGTCTCACCTCCACTCAACCAAATCAAAATATCTGGGGATAGACTGAACTGCCAGTACTAAAAAAAAACATTTTTGTAAGTGCTTGTGAGTGGGGGAGGGACAGAGAGAGTGAGAGGATTCAAAGAAAGCTCCATGCTGTGTGCTCAGAGACAGGGGACACTCAGAGTCGGGGGAGGCTCAGAGCTGAGGGAGGCTCAGAGCTGGGGATGCTTGAACTCAGGAACCATGAGATCACGACCTGAGCTGAAATCAAGAGTCAGCCTCTTAACCAACTGAGCCACCCAGGTGCCCCTGAAATGGCATTCTTTTTTAAAATACCCAGCAGCCAAAGTTGGGAAGTATCGCCCCAGAGTGAGGCCCATCAGTCAACAAATCTGATTATTATATGCACCTGCCACTTTGTCTTGAAGGCTTCATTCCCTATCACTAAGCAGTTAAAGAAAATTTTAATGTGAAAGAAACAAAAACCAAAAGAAAAATGACAACATGAAATTCCCAAAAACAACATAGAATGGAGCCAGACACTCCAAAAATCCATAATGAATTTTAAAAATAAAGATATTGCATATGTGAAAAACAGAACAAGTCATTACACAAGAGATAAAATGAGAGAACAAGATAGAACCTTAGAAATTAATACAATATTACCACAGGGGGAAAAAAATCAACTGAAGATTTGTAAAGCTAGTTGAAGCAATTTGTTTCAAAGAGGAAAACTGGTTGAGAAGTAGCTCCACTACATAACCAGCTGTGCAAATTGTAGACATCTAAACTACCATCTTTCTTTCTCAGTTTCTTTATTTGTACAGTGAGATAATAGTAAGCATTCTGTATAGTATTCTTGTGAGGACTGAATGGGCTAACAAAAGCAACATGGTTAGAACAGTGTGGTATTTTTAATAAGAAGAAAAAAGAAAGAATAGAACACTAACTCATTCCTGATTGTTTCACATGCAACTGAAAAAATGTCCAGAGAATAAGCACAGAGGTCACAGAGGGCCAGAAACTATTAAGGAAATAACATGAAAGCATTCTCCAGAACTGAAGCTTTCACGTTGAAAGGGCTCACTGAATATCGACCTATGAAGTAGAGAAAAATAAAATGAAAACAGCAGCACATCATTGTGAAATCTCTCCAGAAGACGAGGGGGGAAAAAGACAAGAGATTCTGAAACTTTTCAGAAGAGAAACACAGATTTACAAGGTTTTAGACTTTTTATTGTTAACCCTGGAAACTGAAAGACAAAGGACAATTATGCACAACTTAGAATTCTATACCCAACCAAATTAGTACAATTTTGAGCATAGAATAAAGGCATTTAAAACACGAAATGAATAAAAAAAAATCTGTCTATCCTAGGAGTGCCCCATAGGCTGTGTTACAAGATGGGAAAATAAGATGAGAAACAGAGGGATCCAGAAAGCAAGGGATTGAACATATGGCAAAGAGAGAGTCATGACAAAGTGGAGATTCTTGAGAACGTGTCATTTCACACATATTGGGTATATCTGCCAAATATATTCATAGAAGTAGAATTACTGTATCAAAGGATATATGAATTTTACATATCGACATATTTCATCAAATTTGCCACCAGCAAATCCTGACTTTCTGACTTACTGTCTGACAGGGTAATAGAGTACCCTACTTCACTTATAGCTTGTATTTATATTTTTCTTACTGTGAATGAGGTTAAGCATATTTTCACATTGTTGTGGCCATTTATGTTTCCTTTTCTGAAAAACATCTGTTCAAGTATATTGAACATTTAGTATTTTTATTCAGTCCAACTAATGTATCCTATAATGTACCAAGTATTAGGACAGCCGTGGAAACATTTACTTTGGAGGAGGGTTGGGATGGAATCAGTAAATATTGAAACCACTTAGCAGTAAATGACATGATAATGGCTATACAGAAGGTGCTGTTTAGAACCATAGTAGTCTCCAATATTATATTGTAATGATTATGGCTCTGAAGTGATGTTACTTTATTTGAAGCAGTTAATTTTTATCTGGTTTATTTCCTTGTGCAAAAGTCTTCAGTTCATATCTGTTCTGAAATGTGTAAAGCTCACAGGAGTTAACATGCTGTAAGACAGCTCCCAGCCCTCGTGTCTCCAACCTCCTCACTCCACCTCCTCCTACACGCTGCTCAGCTCCAGCCACACTGAATGCTCATCTACTCCCCTCCCCACCTCCATGCACCAGATTGTGTCCCACCTTGGAACTTGTCTTCATGCTTCAAGCTCCAACTCCCGTTTGTTGGAATGCCAGGTCTCTGCCTCAGTAGCCTCCTTATCTTGAAGACTGAGCACAGATTTCACATCTCCCAGCATGTTTCTTCTCTCTTCCAAAGTCAAAATTAGATAAACCTTCTACATAATAATTTCCTAATAATAATGTGCTCCTGTCTCTTATGATTTACTTCTATACCATGGAGGTTAAAAGTACCGTCATGTAGTCAGACAGATCCTGGGCTTGCCATTTGCTATATTTGAGTTCTGTATATTCTTTAGCAAGTGACATTTTCCTGAGAATCAGTTTCTTCATTTTTAAGTGAGGCTAATAATAATAATAACACCTACATTACAGGGTTGGAGGGAGTATAAAATATAGTATGGTACCCTTTGCCTGGCACATAGTAAACATGTACGTGTTCAGTTCCACCTAGAACCAGGTCATGGGGCTTTTCCAGGACCACTTTGGTGGTCCACTGCTCAGGTGTTAAGTGATTCATCCTCTTTTATTTATTTGTTGTTATTTATTTTGGGGGGTGGTATGATGGTGGTGGACCATTAAAAAGGAAAATCACAGTGTGCTGCTCAGCCAAACTTGGGGTCACTTACTGATAACTACTGATGACGGGGTCTCACCCAAGCAGCTACTGGAAGATAGTAGTTCCTCAGCTCTTCTGCAGGCTTTGGCTTCCCCTCAGCTGCCAGGTGTTGAGTATGAATGTTGTTCCAAGATTGTTATGCTGACCCTCCTCCTTTCCTTGTGGTCTCTCTGTCCAGACCTCTTATCTCTGTCTGATTACGCTTCACACCTGCCTTCTTACTTGTGCACATGTGGAGGCTGAAAGACTGTTGGAGGCCCAGACCCTTACTCTTCTGTGTTCTCTTTGCAGTCTGTTGAGGGGGTGTGATCTCTGTGATCCACTCCCCTTTTCACCTTTCATGTTTTATTCTCTGGAGTCTAGTTGGAAGATCACAAACAACAATAACAACGACCTTCTTTCTATTGTTTCTTTCTCTTAGTAATTTTGATACAGCAATCTAAATTCTCTCTGTCACAGTGTGGATGGAAATGTCAGAGAAAGTATTAATATTTCAGAATAATGTGTCTTGCTATGCACACTCAGATTGCATATGATTTTAAATTTTATTTATCACAGATGGCTGCTTATTGGTCCATATCTTCCACCAGAACATAATCTACCTGAGGACAGTGACTGTATCGATGACATTTTGCTTTCTTATAGTCAGTGTCTGGCACTGTTGATTGAATGAAGATTCTGCCAAATACTCTAAATGACACTTGAAATAAGAATTTCGATACCTCACTGGCCTTAAAATTGTTTTGTTCACTTATGGTTATTTATCACAAAAAACATTTAAGGGATGTAAGTTTACCGACCTCAACATACCTTTTTAAGTTAGCACGATTTTGATATAATTCTTTTCTCTCAATTTAAAAATTCAATTGCAACAGTTCCCGGGTTCAATATTGAATGTTTATGTTACAAAGTCCAATAACATGCACGTGGAATTTTATGCTCTCGGAGAGTGCTTCTTTATAATGTGCATAGAATTCACCTGGGGATCTTGTTAAAGAATAGATTCTGATCCATTGGGCCTTAGATTCTATGTCCCTAAGAAGCTTTCAGGTCATGCTAATCCTTCTAGTTCATGGACTGTACTTTGAAAAGGACTTTGAAGGCTCTAGATAAAACAACAAACAAACGCCCTGTGGAATATAGAAATAAAGCAAAATGATTACAGGTTCTATTATACGATGTCAGTATGTCATCAAAGAATAAAGGAAAAAAAAAACAGTAAAAATAGGAATCATAATGGCAAGTAAATAACATCACGAAGTGTCCAATAACATTTACCGAAACTACACAAATAATAATCACAACATAAACAGTCCCTCTCCCTCTTAGTGACTAGCAGTTGCAAAGTAACTTTACTTTTTGGTGACTGTTGAAATACCTGCTGATTTTGAATTTCATCAGATATTACGTAAAATTTCAGCAGCCAGCTTACTTGCTAATGTGTTAACAAACGTCCATTTACCTTTTATAGAAATTCTACTATTACAAATGGCAATTATAAAATTATGGTGATGAAATATTAAGTCCTGAACAATCTGCTATTCTCTTAAATTATGAATCACAGTTAAACTCCTGTATGGACTTATTCTTAATTGTACTAATGAGAAATAGCAATGTCTACAGTTTTTAGAACAGGATTTAATTTTTAGTTCCAGAGACAATTTCCACTTAAACCAGATCCTATTAAGAAAATTCAAAGTATCCAAAATCAGGCACAAAAACATATTAGTTAATGCTTAAAGTACTCTATAGACAAGAAATAATTTTTGTTACACTGTGTCATGATTTTTGTGTGTCCTGTGCTTTGGTGAAAACTAGAATATGTTTGCTAAACAATAAGGTGGCATTTGTTTTGTATTGAGAAACAGCTACGGACGAGCATCTGAACATTTTGCAGCTTAAAATTTGAATTAATTTAATAGGAATTAAGAAAACTTAAGAAGCTTAAATCTCATAGAAGTTGTTCAACAGATCAGGAAACAAATGTCTCCTCTCATGTAAAAAGATAATTTCCAATAATGTTTAATGACTTGAGTAAAAAATTATACTGTGTTCTCCAGCTAGGAACCTGCTAAGTTTGTGGGCATACATGCTTGCTACTTGCCCTCCACATTTTCCACATCTGTGCCTTTTCACGGATTCCTGCCTCAACAAAGCAGCAGAAGATTTACTTGATTACATGTGTACTTGCCACTTGAGAGTGTGTGTGTGTGTGTGTGTGCGTGCACACACACACACACCCACATACTACCACCACCATTGAAAGGTTACTATTATAGATGCAAATTCATTGAATAAATTTGGGTCCAAAGAAGTAAGGCTTTAAGAAGATTATATCTATTGCTTCAAGTCCAGTAACTAACATTTTTTCTAAACAGTTTTATCAGTGGGGAAATTTGGGGCTACCTTTTCCCATTTATCTATTACTTTTTTTTTTTTATCTTGTTTGCTTACTACCACATTGAAGTGCACACTGTCCATTCGCAGGCTTCACTTTTCTGAAGGACTTCACTCATCCAGAATAGACTTGGAGACTTGAGGCTGAAGAATAATTATTCATTCTTTTTCAAGTCTTAGGACAGCCGAAACACAAGTCTTAATGTAAGTCATGTAATTTACTTGTTAGAAAGTCCCCTTGGGAGGGACATGGGCATCATGGTAGTGTAAATCACTCCCTTTGACTCTCTCCTTCAGTTTATAGCCACTAGGACATCCATGAGCCAACAGATATTTCTCTGCATAGCCCACTAGGATGCCAGAATGATGCACACATCTGTAGAGCTGAGTGTAGGTGGGTTGGACCTCATGGTGGTGGCGAACTTGGGGGATCGATGGCAGCAGCCTGTGGAGCAGCAGCAGTGGTAACACGGATAACCTCAGTGGTTCTAGGAGCAGTGGTGGCTCGCAGGACCCTGACAGTCTTGGTGTTCTTTGCAGCAGCCATGATGCCTGTGACCTTGGTGACCCCAACAGCAGCTGCTATGTCCCAGACCCCAATGACTGCATAGATCCTGGCGGCCGGTGCCAAAGACCCTGGCGGTTTCAGGAGCAGCTCCTGGGAAGATGCCCCCTCACCCCCACCCAGCAGCAGTGTTCATGCCTGGTGACCCTGCTGACTGATACTACAGAGAAAATTTTAAATATTTGTAAAAAATGCAAGAAAGCATGATCCCATACGTTGATAGACCTCGAAAATGCGTCTATAACAGCAGTTCTAAATAATAAACATGAGTCACAAAGACAGGTAAAATTAACTTCAGTATACTTGAAGAAGATAGAGTGGTGGGGGCGCCTGGGTGGCTCAGTTGGTTAAGCATCTGACTCTTGATTTCAACTCAGGTCATGAACTCACAGGTTGGTGAGTTCAAGCCTTATGTTTGGCTTACACTGACAGTGTAGAGCCTGCTTGGGATTCTCTCTCCCTTTCTCTTTGCCCTCCACTGCTCTCTTTCTGTCTCTCAAATAAGTAAACTTTAAAAACATGAAAAAAGGAAGATCAAGTGATAACAATTTGGACTTAAAAACATGATTCAAATTATTTCGGGTATCAAAGATTGTATCATCTGGAACAAAGTTTCCCCTAGCAAAGTCAAACAAATAAAATGGCCTTGTGCTATTAGGACTATAGCATGAGAAAACCTATAGTTACATAGGCTACAGTGCTTAGGTGCCCACAGTCTGATGGGACTTGAGAAGAATAATAGCATGGCAACTACAACTATAAGTGTATACCAAATATGCTTTTATTATTGAGTAGGGAATGATCAAATAAGGTGGGAGTAAGGAAGACTTTATAGAGGAGAGATTATTAAACTGGGTCTGGAAGGAGTAATAGACACTCACCAGGGAAGAAAGGAATATAAAACATGGAGGTTTTAATAATAGTTTATATATATTTCCCCCATTGATTTCCTTTTTGCATCTAGTCAATTATCCATTAACCCAGGAATAATAAGGACTATTAAAGCAGAAGGAAGTAGAACAGAGATTATACCATAAATGGTAGTTCATGTATGTATACTACCCATCCAGACATCCATCCATCCATCCATCCATCCACCCATTTATCATTGTGTCCCTACTTTGAAAGAACGATTACTATTCCCAGGTGGATTGGGTTGGTGTTGTTCAGGTGGATAGTGGGGAGTAAAAGCTGATAAGGCACACTGCTGGAGAAAGCTGGAACGTAACCATTATGATGAGTCAAGATCTGAAAGTAACAGGTGAAGGATTCTGTAAATACGAAGATACTGATCGCTTTCATTCCATCCCATATGCTGCATATGGTCTGCATGCTTGTGTTGCCCCACAGATTCTTATGTTGGAACCCAATGCCCAACGTGATGGATTTAGGAATTGGGGTCTTTGGGAGGTGCTTTTGTCATGAGAGGGGAGTCTTCATGGATGAGATTGGTGCTCTTATAAAAGAGACCCCACAGAGATACCTTCCCCCTTCCACCACGTGAGGACACAGCAAGAAGTCAGCAGTCTGCAGCCACAACGCGGGTCTCCACTGGAGCCTGACCATTCTGGCGCCCTGATTTCAGATTTTCAGGCTATAGAACTGTGAGACATTGTTTTGTTTTGTTTTGTTTCTAAGCCACCCAGTCTATGGTATTTTGTTATAGCAGCTTGGACAAATTGAGGCACCACACTACTGTCCTTCACACAATAGCTAAGTCAGCACCTGCAGCTTATCAGTAATGAGAGCTGAGAGTCTTCATTGACTTTCTTTTGCCTTCATGGGAGGTTTTCCTGTGATACCCACTGGTCATTTTCTTCACAATTTTTTTCCCATTGTATTCTGAGGCTTTGCCAAATCCCAACTGAAAGAAAACCCCTTTTCTGAGAGATCCAGACCATTCCTTAATCCCCCTAGACTAGAAAATGGGGCTCCCATCAACCTAGAAGTGAGGGTGGCAGTCTAAATAGGAAAACTCCCAGCAACCATACGGTGTAAAATTTCTGTAAAATTTAACAAAAATATCAAGAAGTCTTCAGTGCCCACCTTCTCCCGTCATCCCTTTAGTGGATATTTCTCTGGGCTCCCATAATAATTTTTGTATGACCCTACTGAAAATTTATCACTTTCTGTCATTTCTGTTGATTTATATGTTTGAATTTCTCCCAAATACCAAATTCTTTGCAGAAAAGCATGTTTTACCTAACTTTGGATCCTTAGAGACTAGCATCTGGGCATTAGGTTGACTTTAAATACATAACCATTGAATAACAAAGGCATGGAGAGAGGATGCCATGTGTGAAGGCAGGAATGGAGCGACATAGCATGACAGAGCCACAGAACAGTAATATGGGCATTTGCAGGAAAGGAGGTTTTGATAGGACAATAGTGAGAAATAATAGCAGAGGAAAAAAAATCAGAGGCACGAAAGGCCTTTTGTATCACAGTGAGAAGTTTGGACTTTACCTGGCATGGAGTCATAAAGTGTTTTTAAACCGCAAGTGATGTGTACGTGTCTGCATTTTAGAAAGGTAACTGGTTGCCCTGCAGATGATGAGTTAAAGTGAAGTGAGGCTGAAGTGTAAGAGGTGGTCAGACTCTGCCCTGAAGCAGGAAATGGATAGGAGGCAATCATGTCACAGTTCTTGAAAGTAGAGTCCACAGGGTTGCCTGGGTGGCTCGGTCAGTTAAGCCTCCAATTCTTGGTTTCCGTTCAGGTCATGATCTCACAGTTGGTGAGTTTGAGCCCTGCGTTGGGCTCTGTGCTGACAGCATGGAGCCTCCTTGGGATTTCTCTCTCCCTCTCTCTCTTCTCCTCCCTGGCTTGCTGTCTCTCTCTCTCAAACAAGTAAGCAAATAAACATGCAAAAAATTAAAAGAGAAAGTGGAGTCAACAGCATTGGTGTGGTGGTGGGCATGGACCCATCTGCAGAGTTGAAGCCTCAGTAGAGCTGCTGGTGAGTGGGAAAAATTCCATGGAAGTATTCGTTTTTTCTGGAGTATGGTGAAGCCTGAGGACTGTCACAGACCCTCCACTAGCCAGATACTACCAGATACACACAACCCTCAGATCTGGGCTCCTTCAACTGGTGGATTTTTGTAATTCCATGTGGCCTCACTGACTGTCACTCTACTGGCACAGCGCTGGGAGAAATTAAGGAAGCTATTGGGCAGCTGAGTCCACTTACTTGGGTTTAAGTTTACCTGTTTACGTAACCTTTGCACTGCTTGTTGCTTGTTTAATAGGTAAAGTGAAATGACAGTAAATTTAAACTCAGTCTCAGCCTCCCCGGTCTGGATTCACTGCTGGAGCTCGCTGGTGAGTAATTGTGTGGCAGCGGTGAGGATACAAGATTTGGAAATAGCTCCTAGGCCCGTGGTATAAATGACTTGTAGCTCCATTAATTGGAATGAAGCAGGAAGAGCTTATTGAGGGATGGGAATAATGAGTTTCGTTTCCGACATGTGGAGCTTGAAGACTTTTGAGATGTCCCGTTTAAAACCCCGGTCAGTGCAGCGATGATGAAAGTTTCATTCTGGACAGTTTTGTTAGAGGGGCTTCATTTGAGCATACGTGTTATTTAAATCCCTTAATTCTCAAGCTGCTTTCGTTCTTGCTATCTCTCTGCCCCATTTTCAACTGGAGATTCAAATTAAGCGGTGTGGCATACTAGCATTCCCATGGCAACTAGCCCTTGAATTTGCTGACTGAAACCCTCTCCAAGGCGGCATGGGAACAGTGATGGTCACGACTGAAGAAATGACTGAAAGAAAACTTGAGATGTAGCTACTAGTGTATTAGCTTTGAAGACTTACCACCAGGTTGTCTCTAATAATGCGAGGGATGGAGAATTTCTAACAGAGGACTGCGTAAGCACTTTTCTCTCTGGATCTAAAGAAAGGCTGCAGTTCCTACCTGAAGACTGCTGTTGTAGATTTGTTGCTAAGAGGGATATTTTCAAGTGTTTAAATGCTGGGATAAATAAAGACATGTGATGGTCTTTCTTTTTAGTTTAGACCCTGGCTCTCATGCCTCTCCAGAAGATACTGGGTAACTAATGCTGCTGAACAAAAATGATTTTCGTCAAAGGCCAGACAGGACCCATAGTAGTAATAGAACTTCTTAAATCACCTGCAGCACAGACTAAAGAAACCTACACACAGGCAGAGAACCAGAGTTTCTGATGTTTGGCTGGGGCTCCAGTGTGTGAATTGGTTTCCGTTGCACAAGATTGTCTCTGTAGGTGATTTAACTCTTGAATGCTTATGATAAAAGTAACTCTGTCTTTCTGAAACAAATGGATGCAGTCAATTAGAGTTCTGTGATGGCATCTAGAATTAGAGAAATTAGACCCTCTGGTTGGATACTAGGAAAAACAGATAATGGGTGATTCTTGTAGCTCCCAAAATGCGTGAAGGGTAAGTTACATATTTAAAGGGAAATTTTTTCCCCCTTGATAGTGTGTTCCAATGGGCAGATGTCCTGCAAAAAGACCCAGACAGAATTTAAACCAGAGCTAAGAAGCCAATTAGAGACTGCTAAGCTCTGATCATATTTTTAAAATATATATGTTCCTAGCACCTAAATCATGTCTCGCAAATAATATATGCTCAATAAATCCCCACTATACCAAATTAAATTTACCATACTTTTTATTGTGCTGTTTCCCTAATTAGTCTCTAAATTATTTTCATTTAGGAATAGATTACTAGTTCCAAAATGCTTATAGAGAGTAGATATTGTGTGTAAACACTTGTTGAGCTTAACTGATACACTTGAGACAATAAAAATCAATTCCTTATTGGCAAATGTAGTAGGTAAAGAGATTTCTCAGATATTCAAAGATCTTATGCAATAACAACTTTTTTTTTTTTTATTCCTAGCATTTATTACAGTGTCTGACATGTAGTAGCTGGGATGACCAACCCGTCTTGGTCCACCCAGGACTTTCTTAGTTTTAACAGAGAAGGTCCCACATCTAAAGGGCACCCTCAGTCCTGGACAAATTGGGATAATTGGCCATCTTACATCAGGATGTTTACTGAATGAAGAAATAAATAGAAGAAGAATCAGATTTATTAATCTCTAAACCTATTCATCAGATTCCACATAAGTGCATTCTCTCACTATATTTATTACATAGGAAGTTAAATCTGAATCATAAGTCCTACTCCATGCAATCATTTTTAACTTGTAAGCAGACCTAAGAAGGAGTCAGAGGTTGATTGGTCAGAGTGAGAGCCCAAAGAAGTTCAGCAGAAGAATTTATTATTATTATTTTTTAAATTTCTATGTATAGAATTTGGAGAGTGGGGAGAGAGAGGGAGAGAGAGTGATGGAGGGGCTGAGAGAGGGAGAGAGAGAATCCCAAGCAGGCTTCACACTGTCAGCACAGAGCCCCATGTGGGGCTTGAACCCATGAACCATGAGGTCATGACCTCAGCAGAAATCAAAAGTCGGGTGCTAAACTGACTGAGCCATTCAGATGTCCCTCAGAAAAATTTAATATTAATGTCATTAGGCTAAGATAACCTGAGACATCTAGCTCACCAAATCACCAGTGAAGCTGGAAATCCTTTGCAAAGGCTTTCATAAAGCAGAGAGCACTGATAAATTTTGTGTCATTGATGCTTTATGCCTTCATGTTGCTGTTCCCTCTTCTCCTTCTCTCTGATATATTCTCTCTCCACATATGTGAATTTATTAAATTTAGGCTTGTCTTGATATGGAAGCTGTATCGTATCTTCAGGGAATTTGCATATCTGTTCCTTTATAAATCTTTCTTCTATGATTCACTCATTCCTTTATTTGTTCAGCAAATAATTCTAGAGTTTCTACCTCATGCAAAGCACTGGCATGGTGCTGGGATACCATAGTGAATAAAAAAGACAACTATTTCTATTCTGTTGGATCTTGCTAATGTGGAGAAACAGATAATAAACAAAATAAATAAAATATGTAGTAAGTTAGATGGTAAGTGCTATGGAGGCAAATAAACCAAGAAGATGATGGGGTGTTAGAAGAAGTCAGGGGTGATCAGTGACGTCATTTTGAATAGGGTCATTAGGGAGGCCTATACTGAGAAGAGGGCATGGAATCAGGATCTGCAGAGAATGAGGAAGGCTGGCAAGACTCTCAATGGCGTAGAACGCTCCAGGCAAAGGGAACAGCAAGTGCTGTATTCCTGAAACAGGGCTTGGCCTTTGGAGTTCCATGAATATGTGTGTGAATACTCATGAATACCCTGTGGCCAGAGTAGAGTGAGCAAAGAGAGGAGTAACAGAAGATAAAATGGGAATTGGTTATGAGGGCATAAGTAGGGTATGGAGGGTGTGAAATCCTACTGGGCCATTTAAGTCATTCTAAAGATGTTGACTTCTCTGAATAACTTGGGAGCCTTTGAGGGAGTTCAAGAAGAACACTTGATCTAATATACATTTTAACACATCGTTCTGGTCGCTGTGTTGACAACAGGCTGGAGAGACACTAGGCAGAGTCAGGAAGACCAGTTGAGACTATTGCAACAGTACCTCCAAAAGAAATTCACGTTTTGGAAAGGAATGGAGACCATAGAGGTGACAGATTTTGATGGTTGGGTTTCAGAATGTGTTGAAGAATTAGAAGTAAAATATAAATAGTAGGAAGAGGAAGTGATGACTGCAAGGTCCTTGGCCTACACACCTGGAAAAAACTGGACAGTGTATTAGTCATATTAACCCTAACTACAACCATGGCCCATAACAACAGTTCCTACAGTCTGATTCATTACCTTTTATTTCCATATTGTAATGTTCAGTGGGCAACATGATTTTCTTTATTTTCAAGTTCTTGAAGTCTTGAAGTAGAGGGGTCATATTGATACAGACTCCAAGAACTTACAAAAGTGGCTATATATTTTAAGGTTAATTTCTGGGGAAAAAACATCCACAAATGTTCACAGGTGAGTCACTTCACATAATCGGAAACTCTGCTGACTACTAACTTCAGTTACAGGTTATGCCCTATAATATTAGACATATTTTTTAAGACAGAATAAAATATTCTTCCAAGTTCAGCAATCAGTCATTTCACACTGGCTTTTTTATTTTGTTTCCAAACATATCCTGGGTTATCGTGATTTGTCATTTGTGTGAAACTTCACTTGTAAAAATAATGTTTGTTGAGAAAAACAAAACCACCTCTAAGTCCATGTTAGAATGTGTTCAGAACTTAGAAAAAATTTCCCATTTCCTGCAAATTTGACAACATAATTACCTCTAAGGAGAGTTTAGATGTGTATTTTTATTTTCCCTCATTATTATCCACATAAAGTACCATGTTGGATAAATGTCATGACAAATGGCACACTGAAGAGATACTAACCATTAGAAAGATAATTAATTGACTAATGCACTATAGATCTTTTTGTAATAAAATAGTTTACTTCTAATGATGATAATGTGACCTATTTAGATTTAAGTCTTAAAAGACTATACTTATCACTTTTATGTAAGATTGTTGACCTTGGTGAAGTTTCCTAGGGAGTCAAAACTTACACAATAAGACTGGATCTTTTCTGTTCTGAAAAATGAAAAAAGAATCTCCATTACACTTCTTGTAAATTGAAGTCATTGCCTGCAATGGAAGATAATCATAAATTTCAACTCTTCAGAAAATGAAGTAGAATGATGTATTTTTAAAGGTGTGAAAGCATGTTTTGCAGCCTGAGAGAAATCAAACCATAAACAGATTCTATCTTTCTTAAAATAGTGGCCTAATATTTCTTAGGATGGAATTTAAAGTACCAATAAAATAAAACATGAAAGACCTATAAACTATGAGACACAAAACACCGAATTGTGAACCCCATTCACATAACTCATGGAAAGAAATTTGTAATTTGTCTCTAACACATAAGTTCATTTGTTGGGTAAATATGCATAGTTTATTTCCCCTTCTTAACATGTTTTCTACAAGTATCTGAAAGTTATCAGTTAATCTATTTTAAGGTATTTTCAGCAGATAGTTTAGATACTCAGTGAGTTATTTATGGCATCATCTTATTGTTCA
The DNA here is from genome assembly GCF_007474595.2 of Lynx canadensis. NCBI lineage: Eukaryota > Metazoa > Chordata > Mammalia > Carnivora > Felidae > Lynx > Lynx canadensis. The sequence goes on along the minus strand of NC_044319.2, from coordinate 52,879,199 downwards.
CGCTGGAGCTAGATGGCACTTTGTTTGTTCGTTTACTTTGTTTGTAGTGTGTGACAAACTGAATTCAGTTTTAGGCCCCAGATCTAAAAAGGAAATACTCAGTATGTGTTAGTTATTAATGATCTGTATCTGCAGATGACAATACAGTAGACTGAAAAAATACAATCAAGTACTATTTCACTGCCTGTTTCACTTGATTTGCCTTATTGTTTTAGTATCAAGTAGACATCTTGAGCGAGAAGTTTCTGGCATTCACCAGTAGAGCTGGTGTTTTCTCTAGCCTTTAGAACTTGTCTTCTTAACTTCCTATGTGTTCTTAGATCCCTTTGGCAATCTCATAAAGGATATGAGGTTCTTCTCTAAATGATATTTTTTACATATGTAGAGTAAAATGCATAAAACTATGACAGAAACAAAACATATTGAGAATTAATTCTATCTACAGACACTTTGAGATCCTGAATTGAAAGTACCTACTGTCTTAGTCTATTTGGGCCGCTATAACATAAGACCATAGACTGAGCAGCTTATGAACAACAGAAATTTATTTCCCACAGTTTGAAGGATTGGACATCCAGGATAAAGGCACCAACACATTTGGTGTCTTGTGAAGGTATGCTTCTTGTTTTGTAGATGGCTGTCTTTATAGTACATCCTCACATGATGGAAGGGATTAGGGAGCTCTCTGGGTCTTCTTACACAAGAGTGCTAACTAAACCCAGTCATGAGGCTCTACCCTCATGACCTAATCACCTCCCCAAAGCCTCACCTCCTCATGTCATCTCATTGAAATCCTAACTGGCTTTCAACATACAAGTTTTTGGAGGACACAGATATTCAGACCATTACATGCACTTTAGCACAATATGCAAAAGAAATGAAAGCCTGTCGTTAAATTTGAAGTTAAGCGGTCACCAGAGAAAAAGCCCTTACTTCTGTCTCTAGATTATCTTTCTTGCTGAGAATAAGCAGTCCTGATACAAGTTTTGTGTAAATTCAAGGGGGGATTTTAGTGCTTCAGTGTATACCTAGGGATGGGAAATAATAGAGAATATCAACAAGGATATAGTTTTTCTTTGTGCAGCGATCATTTTGACTCATGACCTTCAAGAGTCAAAATGATCGCTTCACAAAGAAAAGTCCTGAATCCTTGTTAATTTGTATCCACCCCCTGGACAGTTTTTCCTCACAGTTTAATGCTATATGAATTGGCCTTGAAAGTACTAAAATTGGGAAGAAGTTGTGGATGTTCCATCTTTTCCACTGTACATGCACTCAGCAATTGGTTTATTATGTAGATTGTATCAGGCTCCTGGGACAAATGCTAAAAGGAGAATTTTTCTCCAGATTATCTAGTTACTAAGTTGGTGTGATTATCAGTGCCTGAAGCAGCATTGTTTCTAGAATTTTATAAGGTTTGAATAGATTCAATTGATAACTACCTACCTCCTGGGAGTGCAAATGTCAGAGTATTTAACAGTGTGCATTTGAGGCACCAAAATGGAAATACATTTTGGGAAAAATTCATCTAGGTTTCTACAAGTTTGCTATCCTGCTCTGAAATGAGGCACCTGAATTCACCCTTTGGTCCATAATTTGGTTCCATTTGGTTCCATCTCTGGACTTTAAGTTTTTTACTCTGTCCACTATCTTCTCACTTTCATGTGGATCTTTCATCTTCTTTATATGAACTCCCTGTGCTATGATATTTCTTTCAGACTCTACTCATACTCTTGTTAAACTAAATGTCCCTAAATGATAACCCAAGCTGTCCCTGGTTACAATTTCTAATGAATAGCAGGTTGCAAAAATTTTTGCATACTATAATCTAAGATGAAAACAGAAGTTGTAAATCTGGTTATGGGATATGAATCTCACCAAAGTACACATTCAAGCAAGTTTTTTATTGCTTACAATATTTTGAAAGACAGCCATTAGGAAAATCTCTTAAAAAGATCTCATTGATTTCCTCTTTGTTAGAAATATTTTACAGGGGAAAAATAAGTTATGTTGTGTGTCCAAAAGGTTAGATCCCTCATTCAGACCTTTACTGGCTTCTGTTTCCAGATCATGTTGGCATATCACAATGTGAATGGGCAAAATAATGATGACAGATGGGAAGGAGAACAATCACGGCAAGATTCCAACCTGCACACTACATTTCAATAGCTAATAAGAAATTTTTGCTCAAGAACATGAATGTGACAATGTTGGACAATAGCCTGTATGCTTAAGTTGACCTGTCTCAGTGAACTTAAAAAAGATAATTACACAATCTGCACATGCATATATAATAAATCTAAGTGTGTCAGATAAATACTAGCTTCAAGATAATCTCAAATAACTGAAGGAGAGACATTAAATGATGCCATGAATGCAGACATTTATTAACTTCCCCTTGATGGAGATTTGCAAGTTGTGTCTAAATGAGTCTAGAGTCCAGATTTATGTTTTGTCAAGTAGATCAAAAGGAAGTAGACATAAAGCTGAATCCCACTGTGAGAAACAATGAAGGAGACCCTATCTTATTATTTTGTTCCCCTAGGATATTTGTCAGAAGTCAAAAGAAATTTTTATAATGCACACACCCATGGATCATGGCTGGGGGTTTTCACATCATTCATATACATATGCAATTATGGAAGTTGCAGTTCTCATTTTTTAAGTGAACTTGGTGTTCCAACATAATTAGTTTAACAGACAAAAATCTCAGTAATCAAAAAATAGAACATAAATGAAGATAGCTGATAAAATAGTGCTCTGGTAAAAAAAAAATCAATCAAAAGAAGCATGAAAAAATTAACTTGTAGAAATGTATGCCCTGACAATGGATAAGTTAGCTGTAGGTAAAATGATCATTGTTTTGCTCAAGATCGAGTATTATAACATTTGCTGTTCTTTTAGCCATAAATGAATTTTTCTGCCTGCCTGACTTTGTAATCAGAATCTGCCAGAGTGCTATTTACATGTACCATCATTTGCAAAAGCAGAAACACATTCAGGGCATCAAAGTTGATAATACATAAAGTAAAAGCACTTGCTGCTTTACCGAAACTTTGTTATTTAAGTGAAATACTGACTAAGATGAATTGTGCTACTCAAAAGTTAGGTTAGTCCATGCACAATTGGGCAACTTTCAATTATAGAGTTCTTGACGCTTCCCTTGAATAGGACTAGTTATTAACATTGGCCTCACACTGAGATAAAACTACATATTTAATCTTAAAGTACTCATGGAGTATAAAGCACCACTGCTGTTAGAGCTTTCCTAGTTTCTATTGCTCAGCTTCACTTTGTCAGCACCATGAGAAATCTAGTCTTTGTGAATGCTCAGCTTATGGCATTAGGAAGACTGTAGAAGAAATGCTGGCTATTTACATGGGTAGTGCATATTTAATTTAGTCTCCATCATTATCATACCCATGCTTCCAAAATGCAAACTTCTTTTATTAGAATAAAGCATGTCATTATTATTTTGTGCAAAAAAACCCTCATTTCTTCCTAGGAGAAGGGGGGGTGGAGAAAGTCTAAATGATCATAATGGAGATTTAGGGAAGCAATTGAGAGGAGAAGAGCTAGTTTTGAACTGCTTCTCTGACTCAAAAATTGATCATCTATCACTTCAATAACGAGAATTCATTAGGGTTACTGTGAGTTAAAATGTGATGTAAAACTACTATTGCTCAAATGGGTAATCTCTGCTCTTTGTTTTCATTTGTTCAAAAATAAAAGGAAGTAGATAATTTGCCTGTCATGTAAAATAAAGCTCTAGAAACATTAAACAAGATAAAAGTGCTTTTAGGTTTTGCTGCTTTCTCAGTTCTAATCACAAGAATATGTTCTGTTCAAGCTTTTGAAATGAAAGTATTTTTAAATCCTGAAGGACTGGTGCAGTGGTCATTATAAGCATGGATCTCTAAGGTGAGCATCAGGTTGAGCATTAGAAGGATAACAGGATCCAATGTTCTTCTTCTTCTTATCATTAGAATGTGATTGAGAGCAAAGATGAAATAAGGGGAAAACACTTTTTTTTAAATTTTTTTAATGTTTATTTATTTTTGAGACACAGGGAGGCAGAGCGTGAGTGGGGGAGGGGCAGAGAGAGAGGGAGACACAGAATCTGAAACAGGCTCCAGGCTCTGAGTTGTCAGCACAGAGCCTGAAGTGGGCCTCGAACCCACGAACCGTGAGATCATGACCTGAGCTGAAGTCAGATGCTTAACTAACTGAGCCACCCAGGCGCCCCATGGGGAAAACACTTCAGATAGAAATGTATATGCATACTACATGGAGCTATATTGCCACAAAATTGACCTCAGTCTTTTACATTGAAGAGAGATTGAAAAAATAAGTTGTTTTTTTTTTAATTTTTATTTTTAGAAATCAAATGCAGTTTGAAAACCACTGACCATTGCTGAATCCAGCAGTGTAGGAACAGGGGAGAAGGAACATCCCCATTAACATTCCCACACTTTATGGTACTGGCACAAGAACAGACACTCAGATCAATGGGACAGAAAAGAGAACACAGAAATGGACCCACAGATGTATGGCCAACTAATCTTTGACAAAGCAGGAAAGAATATCCAATGGAATAAAGACAGTCTCTTCAGTAAGTGGTGCTGGGAAAACTGGACAGTGACATGAAGAAAAATGAACCTGGACCACTTCCTTATGCCGTACACAAAAATAAACTCAAAATTGATGAATGATCTAAATGTAAGATAGGAAGTCATCAAAATCTTCAAGGAGAAAGCAGGTGAAAACCTGTTTGATCTTGGCCACAGCAATTTCTTACTCAACACATCTCCAGAGGCAAGAGAAACAAAAGCAAAAATGAACTATTGGGACCTCATCAAAATAAAAACCTTCTGCACAGTGAAGGAAACAATCAACAAAACTAAAAGGCAGCCAATGGAATGGGAGAAGATATTTGCAAATGGCCTATCAGATAAAGGGTTAGTATCCAAAATGTATAAAGAACTTACCAAACTCAACACCCAAAAAACAAATAATCCGGTGAAGAAATGGGCAAAAAACATAAATAGACACTTCTCCAAAGAAGACGTCCAGATGGCCAACTGACACATAAAAAATGCTCAACATCCCCTGTCATCAGGGAAATACAAATCAAAACCACAATGAGATACCACTTTACACCTGTCGGAATGGTGAACGTTAACGACTCAGACAACAACAGATGTTGGTGAGGATGCAGAGAGAGAGGATCTCTTTTGCACTGCTGGTGGGAATGCAAGCTGGCGCAGCCACTCTGGAAAACAGTAGGGAGGTTCCTCAAAAAATTAAAAATAGAACTACCCTACGACCCAGCAGTTGTACTACTAGGTATTTCTCCAAGGGATACAGGTATGCTGTTTTGAAGGAGCAAATGCACCCCAATGTTTATAGCAGCAGTATCGACAATAGCCAAAGTATGGAAAGAACCCAAATGTCAATTGATGGATGAATGGATAAAGAAGATGTGGTATATATATACAATGGAGTATTACTCAGTCAAAAAGAATGAAATCTTGCCATTTGCAACTATATGGATGAAACTAGAGGATATTATGCTAAGCAAAATTAGAGAAAGATAAATATATGACTTCACTCAAATGAGGACTTTAAGATACAAAACATGAACATAAGGGAAGGGAAGCAAAAATAATATAAAAACAGGGAGGGAGACAGAAACATAAGAGACTTATAAATATGGAGAATAAACAGAGGGTTACTGGAGGGGTTGTGGGTAGGGGGATGGGCTAAATGGGTAAGGAGCATTGAGGAATCTACTCCTGAAATCAGTGTTGCACTATATGCTAACTAACTTGGATGTAAATTTAAAAAAATAAATAAAAATTAAAACAAAAAAAAAAACCCAAAAAATTCCCATACTTTATGAGGGAGAGTATGTACCAATACTAGATTATTGATCCTGGTTCTTTTGTATCCAGTTTATATTCTTTTGAATTCCCATGTTCAAATTTCTTGAGAGTAGAAAGAAATATGGAAGCCTTTAGATAACTTTTAGATCAATAGTCCAATGTAAATATTAAATAAATTGGAAAGATTATCATGCTAAAGAAACTAAGGCTAGTAAGTGACTATTTCATGCCAAGAAGTTACAGTTTTTGAAGGAAGGAACAATTATTAGGCTGTGCTTGCTTCATGAAAATCTCCCTTAACACCACACTTTTGCTCTTCTTCTAATACTCATAAGTATTCTGATTTTCAATTATTTTCTTCATACTAGGAAATAAACAGCACAGGAAAAAATGATCATTTTCCTGAGTCTAGTATATCTTTCTTTATAAATTCAAAAAGTTGTCATTTTGATATACAAAAGAATCTTTGTGGACTTTTGCTTTGTTTTGTTTTTAAAAGTTAGTTTATTTATTTTGAGAGAGAGAGTGGGGGAGGGGCGGAGAGAGAAGGGGAGAGTGAGAGAATCCGAAGCAGGCTCCACTTTGCCAGCACAGAGCCCAATGTGGGCTTGAACTCACAAACCATGAGATCATGACCTGAGCTGAAATCAAGAGTCAGTCACTTAACCAACTGAGCCACCAACGCCCCCAAGTCTTTGTGGACTTTGATGAGAAACAAAGCTTGAGTCACATGGGATGCAAGAATAATAGAGAAATAGGAACTTAGACTAAAGATGAACATACCACATACACTCTGAACAATCCCCCAAAATAACATTTACCATTAACATCATCCCATGATTTGGAACAAAAGATATATTGTAGAATGCATTTGATAGATTGTAACGTTGTTAAAATGTCAGCATGTAGAACTAAGCACTCTTACCATAATATAGAGGAAAAACAAATTTGTTGTTGCTGTTGTTTTTGTTTGTTTAAGACAGTTTTATAACATTTGGCTTAATATTAGAGACCACACTATAGGAGAGAATAATGAAATCATTTTCTCAGATAGTATCCAAAGCTAGTGACATTTTTATGCTGCATGTATTGATAGGAAAAAAATAATACAGAACACTAGTGCACTGTTGGTGGGAATGCAAACTAGTGCAGCCACTGTGGAAAATAGTATGGAGGTTCCTAAAAAAAAGTTAAAAATAGAACTACTCTACACCCCAGCGATTGCACTACTGGGTATTTACCCAAAGAATACGAAAACACTAATTCAGAGGGATACATGCACCCCTATGTTTGTAGCAGTATTATTTACAATGGCCAAGATATGGAAAAAGCCTAAGCACATTGATTGACAAATGAATAAAGAAGTGGTATAAGTATATATGACAGAATATTATTCAGCCATAAAAAAGAATGAAGTCTTGCCATTTACAATGACATGGGCAGAGGTGGAGATTATAATTTTAAGCAAAATATGTCAGTCAGAGAAAGACAAATAACATTTGCTTTCACTCATATGTGGAATTTAAGAAACAAAACAAATGAGCAAAGGAAAAAAGAGAGAGTGAGGCAAATCAGGAAACAGACTCTTTAAATTATAGAGAACAAACTGATGGTTACCAGAGGGGAGGGGGTGGGAGAATGGGTTAAATAGGTGATGGGATTAAGGAGGGCACTTGTGATAAGCACCAGGTGATGTGTGAAATTGTTAAATCACTATATTATACACCTGAAACTAATATAACACAGCATGTTAACTAACTGGAATTAAAATAAAATCTTAAAAAGCCAAAAAAAAATAAGAAAGAAAGAAAGAAAGAAAGAAAGAAAGAAAGAAAGAAAGAAAGAAAGAAAGAAAGAAAGAAAGAAAGAAAGAAAGAAAAAAGAGGGAAAGGAAGAAAATAGCACATGTCTATACTAGTCTATATTTATTGATCTATTTTGAAATTTACTGATTCTTTTTCCCTTTCATCTCCTTTCTGTTGTTAAACATAACCAGTGGATTTTTTATTTCAGAGGTTTGTATTTGCAATTTGAGAATTTATATTTGATTCTTTTGCATACTTACTATTTCTCTGATGAGATTTCTCATCTGTTTATTCATTAGGGCCATAATTTCATTTATATTGATGAGTTTAGTAATTAAAAGTTACTTAAATTCTTGTCTGCTAATTCCAACAACTAGATAATCTCACTGTTGATATCCATTCACTGTGTTTTCTTTAAAAAAAAAAAATGTTTACTTATTTTTGAGAGAGAGACATAGAGCATGAGCGGGAGAAGGGCAGAGAGAGAGGGAGACACAGAATCCCAAGCAGGCTCCAGGCTCTGAGCTGTCAGCACAGAGCCTGATGCAGGGCTCAATCCCATGAACCCTGATATCATGACCTGAACCTAAGTCAGCTGCTTAACTGGCTGAGCCACCCGGCCGCCCCTATTGTGTTTTCTTTTGAGAATGAGTAACATTTTCCTGGACTACATAATGAACAGAGTTACTGTGATATGATAGAGGCTTAGAATGCTGTTGTAATACTCTGAAGAGTCTTGATTTTAGTTTTAGTGTGCACTTAATGTGTTTGGGTTTAAACTGCAAACATTGCCTTTTGTGTGGCAGCTCATATCAAAGTTCAGTCTTTTTTACCTTTAACTGGATGCTTTAACTTTAGATCATGCATAGTCTCACAATCAGCCAAATATTTTGGCAGATTTTATACACAAAATATTGGGCTTCCCCCTCTTGCCTTCTCTTTTCTGGGGTTTCCCCCACTTTCCAGTGACTTTGGTTGTCATGAACTCTGTCCTCTGGTTTTTAAGGGCAGAAAGACTACTACTATCAAAGTTTTAGATACCCTGCATGGTGCCATCTGCAACCCTCCCTCAGACTACAATTCTAACTATATAAACTAAAATCTTTATTGAAATGTCCATATAGAGCCTGTCAACCACAACTATTGGGCTGGTTTTAAATTTTGAATGTGTAGGAACCATGTTATTTCAGAGTGACAATAGTTTATATAAAAATGCAAGTACAACTCTTATAGCTAGTTCTCTAAACTCATGAAAACTCTAAAATAAGTTGCTTTAATGTGTATGGTTAATTTAAAGAAAATAGCCCATGCAACCAGTTGCTAAGAGTGAAATCTTGGCCAATGATCTATCCTGAGCAGCTGTATTTTGAAAAGATGATTAAGACAAAGACAGGGATAGAGAAACACAGAATATTTCTTCTCTCAGTTCTGGAAACAGGTTTGTTAAACTGAATTTAGATATATTTATATAATTTAGATATATTTCTTCCTGAAGTGTCATTGTACTTGAAAAAGCTTAGCAACAACACTGACTTTGGTTTGAATTCTGGGTGTTGAGTAAGTTAGGGAGCCTCTCTGACCCTCAGTTCTCTCACAGGCAAAGTGGAGTCCTAACCGTTATCAGGCAGCATTTTTAAGTGATTTCAGATAACATACAGTGGCCATTTTAATGCTTGGCACACATTAGCTGCTCTATTTCCTTATTTGTATATGTATCTCACTGTTTCCTCTGGATAGGGATTAATTATAATGAATAATTTAGGTATGCAATAATTATTTACTGAATAAATGAATAAAAGGAATTCAGGTGGTATTTTATGCTCCATATCCCATGTCTTCATAACTGATAAAAATTTTTGCAAAAAGAAGCTTTTTTGGTCATAAATCATAATTTTAGAGTTATGTCCAAAATTTATGTTCTTAGTATTTTTCTTTTAGCATCATGTTGTAGTTTTACTTATTCTGCTTTCTCTTTTAAATTCCATGATCACTGTGGCTTATAAATTAGCATCTCAGACTAATAGAAATAAACACTAAATTTAGTTATGATTATTTGTAATTCCAATGACAAAGAGAAATAGGCAATGTTTAAATATAGCAACATATTTTCTCAAATGGGATAATTTCCCTCAACTCAGTATTATCTTATGATGTAACATGTTTGTCTTTTTTCTGTAGGTATGAGAGGGAGTGATTTTGCCTTTTCACCAATATACTAGCACCAAAAATTGATAACATGATGAGGTTTAACTTTATGGTTAATTTTATAAAGGTGAATGTCAAGGTCATTTTATAGATAATTCTGATTAACTGACACATCTTTACCACTTTCCAAAGTCCTTTCTTAATATACTCATTGTTTTCCTTTATGTGAAGAGACATCCTTTGGAAACCAGTGGCTAGTTTTCCCACTGCTAACCATGAATAGTGCTATGTAATTAGCTCAAAGGCAGACATTTTATAAATATGTTTAATTGAGCCTTTTCTACTTGAACTGTGTATTTTATAATCTGTTGTACTGACTGGACAGGGCAGTTTCCAAAACACGAACCTGGGATTGATTATAAGAATGTTTGACATTTTGCCTGCTTTTGCTAAGGTTTCAAGAAACTGGTCCATTTGATTTTAAAGTACATAGTCATGAAATTTAAAATGGCTCTGGACACTGGGCTTTTTTTTTTTCCCCTGTGAAAATGTGTAGTATATGTGGGAAGACATGTCCTGTCTTATCAGTCAACATTATTTTAGACAGAGTACCTGCCTTTCCCTGGGTGACATATATGCCAATTATCCAGAGGAATTCAATTCTGTTCCAGCTGCTTCCAGTTCTTATTTATAGGCCTGATTATCTGACAGACCATTCCTAAATATGTAGCTAGTAGGCTAAAAATGTCATTCTTACCTCTACAAGACAAACAATTTTGATAAACACTGCATCTAAACTTCAGGAGTAACCCAAAGGAACACAAATGGCCTTGATATTTTTAAAAAATTATATTCTTTGATCCAAACACTTTTGAAATATAAACACTCACATGAGAATAGTAGTAATTGAAACTTGTTTATGGCCCCCAAATTGTACATTGTGTTCATCTTTGAAAATGCTCACATCGCTTAGTAATAACTATTTGCACTCAGAATAGATCTTTCATCTTAGATTGTCAAACTACAATAGTCAGTCTGAGTGGTGAGGGAGATAAGTATTGTATTCCCTTCTTAAGTGTTTGTAGTTAAAGCCACCACAAATGCCAAGACAACCAATTGAAAAGATAAGAGGATTCAGTCAAAATGGATACCTGTTTACCACACAGCAAATTTAGACAATTTTACTCCCCTGTTCCAATTTCATAGATTTGACCGAACTGACTTTAGGTTTGAGGTTTAGATCTTAATCTGTGATCATACACTTGCGACAATGTGGTTCTGAGAACCGTGCTGACTTTTCTTAGTACCAACAGCTATGTAACAAAAGCCTGTGCAGACATGGGGGCAAAGTGGCCATTTTGGTCCCCCTGCCGGTGTTAGAATAAGATGGTAATTTGGTTCAAAGTAAGATCAGAATATCCTTAGAATGTTTCTACTATTGTTTGTATAGACAGTTTTGATATTTAAATGATTATAGACTGTTAGAGCATATCAATTTTTTGATAGTGAGGAAATATTGTCTCTCATTTTCTTTTCTTAAAATTTGCTGAAATTTATCCAGTGTTTTTTTAAATCTGTGCCATGATTTGAAACACTTTGCAAAAATTAATTTTCACAAACAAAAATTAAGTAGATGCTATTATTTTCTCCATTTTACAGATGAGGAAACCAAAGCATAGAATGGCTAAGTAATTTGCACAAAGTTATGCCTTTATCTGCTAAAACCACAATTCTAACCTAGACAGTTTGACTCCAGGTTTACTAAGGATAGTTTTGATCATGAAGCATCAATAAACCAACATGCTCTGTATTATGCCACGTGAAATTAGTCACAGAAGGACAAACACTTCATAATTGTATTTATAATGCAAGTTGTATATGCATTTGTATGGAGTTGTGTACATTGTTTTATACAGAAAATGATTATATGCATTTTCTGGGGAAAGGAGAGGTAGTTTGCATCAACTTCTCAAAGGAGTTCATGATGTAAAAAGAAGAACCACTGTGTTGGCTCAAGGCAAAGGCATGATAGCCTGGCAAGTGCACAGTTCACTAGAGGAAAGCTTCTCCGTGGCTGGCCACCTGCTAGAGTCTGGAGATTATCTATGTAGAGGAACATTGAATAAATACGTAAATATATTGAAGATAATGGGAGGCAGGCTTTTGCCACTGGAGAAGGGGAGTACAAATATGAAATGGTGAAAACTTGAATGAACCCTGTGTATTGGAATGGAATTCATGGTATTTGTGTAAACTCATGCTGTAAAGATGTAGAGATAGATATATGTGGATCTAAATACATACGTATTTTTAGCTCTGCCCACCCAAGTAACCATGAGCATACCCCAGCAAAAACTAAGAAACTTCTCTAAAGTCCCAGCCAGTGAAGGGCAAGACTAGGATTTGAACCCAGGCAGTTCAATTCTATGCATTGCACTCCTTTACCACAATGCTTATAAGAAAATTATAGTCAGTGCGTGGAATGTCAGGAATCATTCGTGTCTACTAAACAAACAAATAATTTTTTTTCTGAACTCATTGATAGAACCCTTCCATTATAATGTTAAATCTTTCCATTCTTTGCAGTATTATCTAAAACCAATCAATTATAAATATTTTCCTAGGTTAGCTTCTATTGCCATTACTCTTTGAAACATAAAAATGCATGGTGTTTTTTTTTTTTTTTTTGTAATTTAAACCAATTCAGTATTTGTGTGCATGAATCTAATGGTAAAAATTAAATAATTGCTAAATTTATAGAAAACTTAAATCCAGCCTGGTCACTGCTTTGCATACATTTTCTCAATTCATTGCACAGCAGCAGTCTGAATTCAGGTCTGTTAATGTCCCCATTTTATTGATAATGTATCTCAGAGAGTGGTTACATAAATTTTCTCTTGACAGTTGATGTCAGTGGGCTTTATACTTTGCAACTGTTTGTTGTAGACTCATAATGCATTCATGGCAGGATCATGAATGTGTGGTACTATGACTCACAAGCCCTGGATATCTATGAAGAAGAGATTAAGTTGAAAGATATCACTGTTTCTCCTTTTGTGGAAAGTGACTACATGACCCCATCTCTGTAGTCTGTTTCACCCTGGATAGAGGAAATTTTGTGATATTTTAGAGAACTGTTTTAAGGAACTTAAGGAGAGTTCAACATGAAAGCACATATCAACTTTTGTTATCAGACTTATTTTTCAGACATTGTGTTGCACTGTTAAAAAAAAAAAAAAAAGGTATTTTCTCATGTAGAGATGGGCCTACAGCTAATGTGCTCCATACATCTGTCACTGACATAGGGACTGGTCAATTGACAGAAATGTTAGTGAACTAAAAACAAGGCTTAGAAAGGCTTTCAAGAGATCTAGCAGCACTGAACTCACCGAGGAAGGTGTAAAAGTATAAGCCCCAAATGACTCAGCTGAAATCCCCGTAGAGATTTGAACCGGCTGCAGTTAGAAATACAGAGCAGAACCAGTGGCGAGCAGCACAGATGAAAGTTAAATGGTAGCATAAAGCAAACAGTCAAATTTGAAATCAAAACTATATCATTCAGTTGCCAGTGAGAGTAAGAAGAGTTTCTCAAGTTTGATCAAAATAGGGCATTTCATAAGACATATCTCCCTAGATAGGTAGATACAATATGGGGAAACCAGGTGAGACTGTAGTTTTTTTCATAATGCATTTACTTTATTTAAATTATTAAGTTATTTTTCATTTTACTGGAGTTTTATGAGGATGGGTAGACAGAAAAGTTGAAGGCCTGTCTGTGGGTATAAAATTAGACAAATTTTTGAATCTACATAATCAAAGCTGGGTTATGCCAGGAAAACTCTGGGTTAAATTGGTTATTATTCAGAATTGATAAGTATTTGGAAAAATGTTAAAACACCTTATAGTTTTCATAGTTAGGGATGACTATAGACAAAAACATGTGATTTTTAAAATTCCTTTCCTATCCTCCCTTCTTAAGGGTTTTTTTCTTTTTTTCTTTTTTTTTTTTTTTTTTTTTTCTGTCTCTAGTTTTTCCAGGCACAGGGTTCTAATGCTACCTGACCTCCTCATTATGGTTCACTATCCTGGGTCATCTCATGCGGGAAATTCTTCCTGCTTCTCTGTTTCCCCTGGAAAGGGCTTAGACATCATACCCAACTGATCTATTTAGACACCCATGTTATGCTATTGGCTTAGTCTTATGATTCGACTAAGGTAACATTCGACTAAGGTAACAGTGTCTCTGGGCTTCATTTTTCCCTCAGAGATTAAAAAAAATAATTCCTATCTTTGAAGTATATTTTGAGAATTAATTAGAGTATAGATCAAAAGCTTAGCACAATCTATGGAACATATTAGGGTGTCAGTTAACATTAAACAATGATGATGATACGATCTGCCCACAATTCTGCTGCCTTTATGCTAGAAGGAACATAAACTGATTGTAAAAATTTATACTGAACTGTTCATGATTAATTTCCATAGACATTGACACTTAAAAAAATGAAATGTTTAATCTAATGAAGTTACTGATACATGGCGTTTTTAAGGACATTTAGGAGATATATTTTAATGTTCTGGACAAAACTGAAGTAACACTATGTAGTTCTAAATTTTTACTACTTTTAATAGAGATCAATTATAAGCATCCAGTATACATATATATAGTGGTAAATCTGGCTCTGGCCAGAGTTCTCACTTTCTCTCTCAGAAACAAGTATAAAATACTCTGTTGAAAATATTTTAAAATTAAATGTGTAGATACATCAAATTCATGTACATGGAAACCCTAGTTATTAAACCCTCTCCATATATCCACATCCTTGAAAACATAAAACTGTAAAGCAAATTGTGTAGTATGTTCTTCACCAAAATCTTAAAAGATGCCTTTACTCTGCATTCAGTCAGGTTGATGTAAGTTTCAATAACGGAGCTAAAATATAGCAGGGTAAAATTTCCAAGAGGCTGGAAGGATGTCGAATCAATGGAAAATTGGAATTTATATAAGAAAGAAACTACAGAGATTGATAAAAAAATCTATTTGTAAATAATCCGTAGTGAATATGTATACATTAAAAAATGGAAAGAATGAATGATGATGTTTATAGTGCCATTAATCCTTTTTTTTCCTTCCTTCCTCCCTCTTTTCCTCCTCCCTTCCTCCCTCCCTCCCTTCTTTTCTTCCTTTCTTCCTTTTTGGTCTTATTTTTTTATTGTTGTTATTGATGTTCATTTTTTGGTATGTAGTGCACTGTATGCACGCAGTTTACAAATTAATAGTAGTAGTAAAAGTGGTAATACACTCAACATCTTTTGTACTTGGGTTAAGAATCAATCATTGCAGTATCTCAGGAGCATTCATGTGCTCTTGTCCAAAATATTCCCATCTTTTTCTTTCCTTTGTAGTGTTTCTACCTATGTACATATCTTTAAATAATGCAATGTTTAATTTTGAAAAACATGTAGCAAAGACAAACCTGGTTGCAAAAGGGAATAACAATATCACCAATGTTAGAAGGATCCAAAAGAAGTTAAGCTAAACAGAGCCTCTGGATCATAGTTTGACTTCAGCCTCTTTGAGAGTTTGAGGAAGTCAGTGGGTAAGGACATGAAACAATCCTAAGAAACAAAAGACTTGGTAAAATTGAGTGAGCTGACAGGCCTAGAATATGACTAGAAATTGTGGGGTGATCTGGAATTCCCTGCTTCTAAGCTCCCGTGGTCTACTTCCTGCTCTTAAATATAGATCAAAGAAAACTCCTTGCTTTGAGGGAGAAATGGGGGGTCGTCAGCTGATCCAGGAAGGAGAAACATAAAAAAAGAAGAATTTTGACAAAAGGTCAAATTGATACAGGTGTAGATATGATTATGAGTAAAGTTCATTTGGGCATTCTGTTCTGAGGCTAAAAAGATGGTGGCCAGAGTGGCAATGGGGATATTGGTGATAAGAACCCTCCTCAGCTCTGTTTCTTGAGGCACAGTGTTCCAATCTGGACCCATCGCCCTATGTCATTGCTGTGCATCTACTCCTTTTGGGCACTTCCTTCCCCATCCTCTCTGGAAATCCATTGCTATATCCTTTTTGTTGACTCTTGTCTTGTAGCTCATGTCTTCCTCTTTCTTGGTTTGTGTTTCAGTTCAAGTGTAATATTTCCTCAATGGCTTTTTTTTTTTTTTAATTTTTTTTTCAACGTTTATTTATTTTTGGGACAGAGACAGAGCATGAACGGGGGAGGAGCAGAGAGAGAGGGAGACACAGAATCGGAAACAGGCTCCAGGCTCTGAGCCATCAGCCCAGAGCCTGACGCGGGGCTTGAACTCCCGGACCACAAGATCGTGACCTGGCTGAAGTCGGACGCTTAACCGACTACGCCACCCAGGCGCCCCTCCTCAATGGCTTTTTAAGAAAAGGTACGTGGGAGATAAAATTTTTAAGACCATGAAGGTTTAAAAGTATTATTTGACTATTGCCTTTTTTTGGGTATAGAATTTTCTTCATAATTTGAAGCTCCATTATCTTCTTGATTCTGATGAAACAATTAAAGCCATTCTGATTCTTGATACTGCATATATGATCTCTGTGGTTTCTTTCTCCCTCTCTACAACTAGTAGATTCTCTTTTTACTCCCAGTGTTAAGAAACCACAATATATAGGTCTATTTTCATCCATTGTGCTAGGGATTCAATCTGGCAACTACTGTTCCATCAGTTCTGCACAAGTTTCATTCCCTTCGTTTTCCCCTGTCTTTCTAGAACTTTTTTGCGGTGCTCTACTTGTTCCCTTTTTTTCTTCTACCTCTTTGATTTTTTGCTTTTCTTTCTCGGAGAGCTCCTTGGTTTTAACTTCCTAATCTAGTAGAAATTTTAATTAGACTATAATGTTTTTAAATTCAAAAGGCCTTTTCTTATTCTCTTGATGTTTTTGTTTCTTTATACCACACAATCCTGTACCATGCATAAACTATCATCTCTTATCTCATTGATAGTGCTAATAATAATGTTCTTCCTTTTGAAGATAATGTTTTTTCTTTCTAAGATGCATTATGGTTTTTGTTTACTTGTTTGGGATAATTTACATGTGACATGTTTTGTTAAGGTGTTTGATAATACTTTGTTGCCTTTTCATGTTTAAGAATATGTAAGAAGCTGACTGGATATGTCATGTGATATGGATGTATGTGTGTGGTTGGGGCTGTTTTCAATGTGATCTTATGGAGTATTCTGAATAGGTTATTATTATTTTTTTCAGGTAATGACCAATGTCAATATATTCAATTTAATCTTGGCCTGGTTTCTTGGCCCAAGAAAATGTTTTTCAGTTTCTGCCTGGATGATTTTGCATTCAGGATTCTGACAACCTAATAGGAAAGTAAGGCTGGAGCTTTCGGCATTCAATATGCGGTATGATCACTAACTTCCCTTGTTCTTCCTCCGGTACTGATGCCCCGTGTATATGTAAGAGTCCCTAGTTCTGAGCACTCTGTTTTACCCTCTACATTAACCTAGTGCTAATGTAACTTATGACCTGTTCTCTTTCTTGGAAGAGTCAGGACCCAGCTAGTCATCTTTCTTGCTACCCTCCTTGGCTCTTGCTGGCTGTGTGGACCCTCTGAAGTTGGGTTGTGATCTTTGATAGGAGATACTTTACCTTCATGGTGGTGACCCTGCTGGAGCCAGCTCCCCAGTCCGTACCTCAGTTCATTCTATGTTCCCTTCTTTTAGTGTATGTCCCCCCGCCCCAAGGTGCTGTCCATATCTGGGACTAAAGTCACCTCAAGAGAATAAACCAAACTCTGTCCCCACCCCACCCCGCCCCTGACTACCATGCTGTAATGCCAAGATTCCTCTGAAGTGGCAGCCTGCAGATTTAGGTTGGTGTGAGAACAGCCTCTGAAGCAGTTGCCCGGAGTCTTAGGTAGGAAGCAACTTATTTAAGACCTTCCTTCTCCAGGAGTCACGCGCAGAAAACAGAGACATGTAGACACAAATGTATTCAACAAACACTAACAAAGCATTTACTGTGTACCAAACGTGGTTTTCAGTGCTTTGTTTTAGATTACTTTAGCATTTAATCTTGACAACCACCTTATGAGAAAATGATTTTAAAAGGTAGTTATTATCATCAATCACCATCATCATCAGATAATAATAAGGCTGAAAATGAGGAAACCAAGTTCACAATAATTTGCCTAAGGTCATGGGCAGGATAACTATTGAAGCTCAGATTCAATGCTCATTCAAGCCACTAGGTGATGCTGTCTCCAGGTATGTCTCCCCTTTGTTTCCTTCCCTCTTCAAACTACCTCCTTCGGACTCATTGTGCTGAGACCCATCTACTCACCTTACACAAGTGATCTCCTCATCCAGTCCAAGTGTTTGTTACCTGAAACAAGAGCTCATGCACTAACAAATCCTTTCTCTTACAAAAGCCAGAGTCTTATGACTATCATCTTGCTAAAGAAGTCCAGAAATAATACCTTTCCTGGTACCCTAAAGCTAACCCAAAGCTGACCAAAGGTGTGTGTCTTTTAGTAAGATTTGCCCTCATCTTCCCTTAGAGAAAGCCTTAGGAAACGAGGACTTTAAAAGAAATAAAGTGCACAGTTACCCATCTGCAAGTCATTATTCTTGTTATATTAGAGAGATTACAAAATGACCCTGGATGGTCTAGCATCACAAACACTGTAACAAGATATTTAAGATGGAGAGAGTGATTAAGTTTTAAATAGAGGTTAGGGAAAAAGCAGATTGATGTAATTTATCCCTTATATTGGGTAAGAGGTGACCTCTGAGAAGCAGCACATCGCCAAGGAATAAGAACAAAGACTTCAATGGGGATGAGTTAGTAAGGGAAAGAGAAGGCAGGCGTGCCTGGCACATTCAGGACGTTTAACAATGAAAAGGAAGATAAACTAACACTTAAAAAACATCAGGTGCTGAACACTGGCTCTACTAATTCAGTGTGTATGTCTGACGAAGAAAAAAAAATCAGGAAACACAATTACTGAGAAAAATAAAATAAAATCTGGTTGCAAATACTTAGAAGCTGCAAACCTAATGGCTCCACTTCAGTAATTCTCCAATTATTTCCCTCAAGTTTTCTTTACATTCTTTTCCCTTTAAACACCAGGGTGTCTTAAAAGGGGCGTATTGATTGAACTGGCCATGTCAAGAATAGAAGGAGGGAAAGGTCAGAAATTTCTATTGGCTTTCCATTGCAATGTTAGTTTGCCCAGATTTTCCATGCTGTTTAATGAAGTACCAATTTAGAAGGCTAACGAGAACATTTATAATTTGTGCTTGACATGACTGTGTTAAACTTGACTATTTAATTACCGAATTAATTTTATGATTATAACTATTGTATTGCACAATGTTTATGATGTAAACATTTGGGGACTTTTAAATATAAAAATACTTAATATCCCTAGACTGTCCCAGTGTGTAAGTAGCTATCAAATTTAAAAGGTCTAAGAAACATGTGAACAGCTATAAAATAAATATATACCCTTGATAGAGCACTACAATTTGTACAGCACAATTGCTTTTCTAATATCGTTTGCCCTTGGGTCTCAGTTGTGCTTCACATGTTTGATGTACTTGAAAAATCTGTAGTGTCTCAACAACAGCTGGCCCAACCATGAAGTGATAATAGTAGCATTTCATGACAATTATGGTGAGGACAGCTTTAATGAAAGGTTGTTGCCTGAAGTTAGCAAATCCCCCACTCTTGTTAACAGTCAGAATTTACCATGCTATTACTAAAGAAAGAAACAAACAAAACACACACCCCCCAAAAAAAAAAAACAAACCAAAAAATAAACAAACCAAAACAAAAATCTACATTGCTGAGTATTCAGTGGACAAATCTATGTCATTACATCAAGACAATGACGAAGCCCATGTTTTTCTCTTGATAAAAAAGCAGAAGTGATTTTCTTTAAAAGGTCTGAATTTTATGTATCCGCTTTCCATTATTTGTTTTTGAAAAGGCAATGATACCAAGTACTAGTCAGTTGCTCTACCCATTGGAATACAAGTAAATGTGGAAGCTGCCATGGACAATAAGCCATTCAGTGGATGCTATGTCCTCATAAACCATATACATTTTCTAGTGAGGATCCCAAGACCAATAAAGAGACTAGAAAACAAGGGAAAAGTGTGGACTGCCACAGCTACAAGAAGATTGAAAACATAACACTTAGGGATCCCTGTTGTGGCACAACCTTGTTCTTATTTGGATCATGAAATTCTCATTCTAGGGCCATACAGCAAGTTTGCAGCAGAGCTGGGCTTTTAGAACTGCTTTTATCACCGTGGGAAGGTGTGCTCTTTTAGGTTCTATTCTTGTTCTGTCCAATATGGTAACCACTAGCCACATGGTTATTTCAATTAAAATTAAATAAAATGAGAAATTTAGTTCCTTAGTTGCACTAGTTACATTTCAAGAACTCAATAGCCACATACGATGAAGCCACAAAGGAAAAAGCAAATCTACTTTTGCTAGCTCTATGTAATTTTCACTCATTAAAAAAGGAAAAATCCCTTTCTAAAGTTATCTAAGCTTGGGTACAAATGTTGAGTTACATTGGACAGGTTTGAACAAATCAAAATTAAAATTCATTTCAAAAATCTAGAAAACAAATCTAAGCATCATCACATTTGGATTCTGTGTTTACCTGAGGTAATGGCAGAGAATCAAAAGTAAAATCATTTATAGCAGATGAGCATAAATGAAACCCTCTCTTGATTTGTTATTACCTGTTTAGCTTTAGGGACCAGGGAGTAATAAAAGCAGCAAATAGTACATAGGTGGCCTGAATAAGTTAGTGATCCTTCCAAAGGTACAAACTTCCAATGAGTGATTAGTTTAAGCCCCAGTAAAACCTAGCACAACAAATGTGATTTATAGTAATTATCCCAGTTCTTCCCTATAGGCTTTTCCAGATGATTTGTGATAGAGTCCGACTAAATACCGTATTGGAATAACAGTCTGGAATAACAGTCTTTTACATTATAATGCACTAAAACACACTTCTCTTTAAATATTATATAGTTGAGGGGCGCCTGGGTGGCGCAGTCGGTTAAGCGTCCGACTTCAGCCAGGTCACGATCTCGCGGTCCGTGGGTTCGAGCCCCGCGTCAGGCTCTGGGCTGATGGCTCGGAGCCTGGAGCCTGTTTCCGATTCTGTGTCTCCCTCTCTCTCTGCCCCTCCCCCGTTCATGCTCTGTCTCTCTCTGTCCCAAAAATAAATAAACATTGAAAAAAAAAATTAAATATTATATAGTTGAATTTTTAAATAACATGCATAGTTTCTGGGACAGTGTTATACATAATTTTTAGTTAGTGAAGAAATAGAAATTTTAAAAAGTATATTTTCCAATCATAGGGTCAACTTATAGGAGGTGTGCAGGTCAGATGAGCACAAGTTGGGTGCAAAGAAAAGTGTCAGGAAATGGCAGTGTTATTCTGAATATGGTTGCACACCTCTACATCAGATAATTCCTTAAACCAGTCACCATCATCTCCTGTGTCCTAGGAGAAACCTAGATTCTCCTCTGTGTGGGGGAGGGGGGGTGGGGGTGGGGGGGGGGGGGGGAGTGGGCGGGGAGGGGGTGTTTGCCATAGAGGTAAGTAAAACTCAAAGAAAGCTATTGGCTGAAATGTCACTTGGACATCCGTAGGACCAGGAGTCGATCCTAGTGCTAACATTATTTAAAAAAGAGGTTGTTTAAGGATCTTTAGAGATGGTATCCTTAGTCTTTGGCCCGGTCATTATCATCTCCAACACCAGGATACAAGGACACCAGGACTCAACAGCCTTAGCATGCGTGTCTCACCATGTCGTCAGCATGCATATCTTAGGCAAGCATCAGCAGCCCAGCTACCACTTGGAGCATGAGCTGGAATAGCAGGCAGCCCCATAGCAGTTCAGAGACCAAGTAGCAGATACTGGAGCTAAGGGGGCTAGATTACAGCACACTCCTTAATCACTCCTTGACTTGTTCGTGGTGAACGCTGAAATTTTTGCCATGGAAAACTTCAAACAACAGATGCACACACAGAAAAAAGTGTAGTGAACTCATATGTACCCATCACCCCCTTTAACAATTATTAATTCATGGCCAAATGTATTTCACTTTTTCCTTCATCTATTCTGCTCTGCCTACTCGATTGTTTTTAAGTAAATTTTAGGGTATTTCAAGGAAACAGGTTTTTCTCTACCCTGAATTAGGCAGATAAATAATGACCTTTGACTCCTCCTTTGACCTTAAGGACATCAGGGCTTCTGCAGGAAAACAGAGAAGTGTGTGAAGTGGTTTCATAGAAGCAAGGGCAGGAACTACGGGAACAGGTAATACCATGGCTGGCAGGAGGCTGAGGAGGAACCCGAAGGGCCTGCTATCTAGGCTGAAGTGCAGAGGACAAATAAGTTAGTCAATGGAAGAAGGGAAGGATAGATTTCCAGGTGGAAGAAACAGCACGTAATGACTCGATGAATCAGGCGCGTGTATAAAAGTCTTACTTTGTACATTGCCTTGTATGCCAAGATTGCAAAGATGGGGAAGCCCTCATTCCTCAAAGATCAGTAGAGTGAATGTGTGTAAGACACACGTGAGTACGGATTTCAAAGAAGATGATACATTCAAGATACTGCCAGCATTCAGAAATATTAGAGACGGTATTCGTGTGGTGGTCGCAGTGGTACAAATTGCAGTAATAGCACCATAGGACAAGGTTCTGTGAGGAGCAGCAGCTGGAGGAGAACGGAGACACCACATGACGTGGTGTTTGTTGTTTACAAAAGGAGTTATCTAGAATTTGATGTACCCAGACCATGGAATATTTTTAAAACTACTGTCTTTTTTTTTGTTTTTAAGTTTCATTTATTTACTTTGAGAGAGACAGAGCAAAATCAGGGGAGGGGCATAGAGAAAGAGAATCCCAGGAAGGCTCGACACCATCTGTGGAGCCAGACACGAGGCTCTAGCTCACAAACTGTGAGATCATGACCTGAGCCGAAATCAAGACTCAGACACTTAACGGACTGAGCCACCCAGGTGCCCCCAAAACTACCTTCTAACATGAGCATGATCTTTGAAACATTTGAGTGGGTACTTTCGATTATGATAACTGATGTTTGTATGAATATAAACAATGATTCTTTCTTTAGAGGAAATACACTTATTATTATGAACTTGCAAGATTAGGTCAGAAAAAAATTTCAGATAATTACAATTACAACTACAATTACATGAATAGCTTCTGAATGTCTTAAGGCATTCTCCAAAGAATAATAAAAATAATTGCAAATTCTTTGTATCAGTTAGATTTCTGTGTAAGAATACATAAACTCCTCTAGATTTTTCAATTGGAAAGGTATTGAATAAATGGAAGTGGTACCTACCTAAATACATTGGAAGGTTTGGCATAAAGAAGTTGGCAGGAAGGGGGGTTGTCACAAGTAGGTTTTCATGTCATACCTGATCTGCAACAGAAATTTGTTAGTGGTACCCAACATCACAGCTACCCCATAGTCCCAAATCTAATGGAGTCACAGAATGCAGAGCTCAGCTGTCCACTGAAAGTTTACCTCTGCTAAAGCCTATGTGTCAACTGCTACAAGACAAGAAATGCCCTCTCCTCCATTCAAAACTCATTACAGTCAACCTCCCTGGAAAAAAAGTCAATTATCTTCAGAATTCTTGCACCATGGGAATTTAGAAATATATATCCCAAGTTTCCAGTCCTTGCAATACAAAGAGAGAATAGAGATAAATAACAATGAATTCTAATCACCAGTGGACAATATCCAACATGTTATTTAAAATTAGAAAATTGAATTATCCCAGTGAATTTAATGTTATCATCCAATATTAATGCTGAAATGTGTAACACAACCAGGTCTATATGTGAATCCTTAGTAAAATTTTGGGAGGCGAATTGTATTTAGAAACCTAGTTCTGAATCCTACATATGATCATTGCTGTTCAGGTAACATTGGTTCTGTGCCCTTTTAGCAAATAGAGCTAGAAAATTATTGTTATTTTTATCATTATTGTTATTATTATTAATCATCACCCTACACTGATACCTCTAATTCAAATTCAACTATATAGGTTTCTTTATCACCTAAGCCATTCCACATTTGTGTATTTGTGTCTCTTTTCTAAGGAGAAAGGTGCTTTTAAAACAATATATAGGGGCGCCTGGATGGCTCAGTCGGTTAAGCGTCCGACTTCGGCTCAGGTCACGATCTCGCGGTCCGTGAGTTCCAGCCCCGCGTCGGGCTCTGTGCTGATGGCTCAGAGCCTGGAGCCTGTTTCAGATTCTGTGTCTCCCTCTCCCTCTGACCCTCCCCAGTTCATGCTCTGTCTCTCTCTGTCTCAAAAATAAATAAACGTTAAAAAATTTTTTAAAACAATATATATACTTTATCCTACTTTACCAATACATACTTTTAGAGTTTGTTACACAAATACCACCCCCACTCCCCCAAACTACTAAGTTCAAGATGTTTCTTTTTTGGTGTTTCCATTTATCTTTAGAATGCTTCAGAGTATTTGTTCGTAAGTTACTTGATTTAAAGTTTTTTTTTCTGTTCTTAATGTCTTATTTTGGTGTAGAATTAGTTTAATTTCTTCTCTCTAATTCAATTTTCTATTTTTTTTCTCTTTCTATTTACTTTTTAAAGTGTAGAATATATACATGGCTTAAAATTTTGAAAGGCATAAAAAAAGTATACTCAGAGAAGTTTCACTTTCATTTCTATTGCATTTGTCCTCATTCCCACGTCTTTTTTTTCCGTTTCTGGTTTATCCTTACTGTGCCTCCAGTAGGACTGTTCTTTCAGTCTCTGATTGTTCTCTAGGTCCAGAGTTTTTTGTGTGGGAAAAGATGTACTTCCTTTCTAGCAAAATTTCATATCATTTCTTTTATGTATGGAGTGAGTGAGTATATAATATGAATTGCTAAGTGGATGCTCCTGGAACTGTCTCTACTCCTGACAAAATAAATACCACATCCCAGGAGGGATTGGATGAGATTGTACACGACTGGTGTTTCCAATCTCATATCCATTAATCTTGCCACTTTGGTCTGTTGCATAAACATGAGTCAAAGGAGAATGACTGTATCTTAAAATGACTTAATCAGGTGGTAATGCCAGTGTTTGTGGTTACAGATGTGATGTCTTTACTGGAGCCAATCAACATCAGTTCTGACACCTGATGTATTCATCCTAAATCCTTTGTCTTTCCCTCTCATCTATCATAAAAGGAAAACAGAAGCATTTAGCCTTCATATGATAGAGACGTGTCTTCTTTTATTGACTTGCTTCAAGGCTATGTCAGTTCTCTGGCTTTTTTCTTACTATGGTTAAGTGCTATCTTGATCATCTTGATATCTAATAGAACATCACAGTGGTTCATTACATTTATGGTATTATGCCAACTGGAGCTGATGAGCAGGAAAGTGCAAACATCCTACATACTTTACTAAGACATGTGTGCAAGAGGTTGAAATATAATCTCAATGAAAATCTAGGGCCGTGCCACAATTGTGAAGTTTCTAAAGGTCCAATAGTCTGTGGCATGTTGAGATGTCCTTCCAAAGTGAAAGATAATTTCGTGTCCTTTCAATCATCCACCACAAAAAAAAAAGAGATACAATAGCTAATGGGCATCTGTGGATTTTAGATGTGATACATACATCATTTGTTGTATGACTCTACCGTATTTTCTGTGCATTCCAAAGGCTGCTAGTTTTTATATGTCTTGGAGCAAGAAATGGGCCTGCATGAGACACAGGGTGCCATACAAGCTACTCAGACACTTAGGCATTATGAGTCAGAAGTCCCAAATGTCTGTGGTAGATGCTAAATAGCAAGCTTCTACATTAGCCTAAGAGCCAGACTCCTAGTGATTTTTAGGAAGGCTATATCCTATTCTCACAACACATTTTGTTCATGGAAAATCAGCTCTTGTTTTGCTACTGGAACACAAAGTGACTATGCACCCCCAATTGCCCACTATAAACTGAGTATTATCTAGTCTAGCCAACCATAAAATTGGATGTGCACAGCAGCATTCTCCTGTAAAATGGAAATGGGACGTAAACGACTGGGACTGAGCAGGATCGGAAGGAATGAGTAAATAGCACTGGTAGGTAGCTTAGACTTCCATCATAGCTGCTCCCGCTGTTGTGGGTTCTTCCTTAACTCACGGTTTTGATCAAATTGGGAGTTACCTATGAGTAATTAACAGAAGAAGAAAAAAACTCAGGCCTGACTTACAGATGCATCTGCATGATATTCTGGCTTGAACTAAAAGTGGATGACTCCTCCATTGCAGCCCCACTCAGGAGAAGTTCTGAAAAACACAAGTGAAAGGAAAACTTCCCCGTGGGAAGAACTTCTGTGGCACGTCCGGCATCATACACAATGGTTTCAGCATTTGACTCACCTTTTTGGCTCAGTTCATGATCTCATGGTTCTTGAGACTGAGCCTTGCATTAGGCTCTGTGCCGACAGTGGGGAGCCTGCTTGGGATCTCTCTCTCCCTCTCTCTTGCTCCTCCCCTGCTCTCCTCCCTCTCAAAATACATAAATAATCTTAAACTAAAACAATAAAATAAGATAAAAAGTAAAATAAAATAAAATAAGGTATCTGCTGTACTTCACCTATTCAACCTCTCTCCCCTTCACTCAGTCTCCTGGCAACCACTGATGTTTTATCATCTCCATAGGTTTTCTTCCCCCAGAGTTCATATAATGAAAATAGAGTATGTAGTTGGCTTCTTTCACTGAGCAATATGCATTTAAGATTCATCTATGTTTTTTCATGACTTAATAACACTTTTATTAAGTGTCAATGTACATAACACAAAATTTACCATTTTGATCACGTTTAAGTGTACAGCTCAGTAGCGTTAAATACATTCATATTGTGCAACATCGCTGGAGCTCTTTTTATCTTGCAAAACTGAAACTCTGTATCCATTAAACAAGGACTTCCCCACTTCCCCTTACACCAACCACTGGCAACCTTCATTCTACCTTCTGTTTCTATGAATTTGGCCATTTTAGGTTCATGTAAGTAGAATCATATAGTATTTGCCCTTTTGTGACTGGCTTATTCACTTAGCATGGTTTTCAAGTTTCAACTGTGTTGTGGCATGTGTCAAAATTTTCTTTTTAAGGCTGAAAAATTACCCATTGTATTTACATAGTTTTTAATCCACTAATTGGTCAATGGCTATTTTGGCTGCTTCCAGCTTTTGGCTATTGAAAATAACACTGCTGTGAATATGAGTGTGCAAATACCTGTTAGCCTGCCAAGCAGTTTCTGGTTGTTACATAGACTGCACTTGGAACTAACATTTATTTATTTTTTGTGAGTTACTGGTGTGTGTCTTTGTTGCAATTTTTAAGTATATTTGTATAACGGTTATATTTTAGTGCAGGAGATTTTAATTTTGCTATGTCTTATCTTGATCCCCTAAGTATCTTGTTATTTGTTATTTGTTATTTGTTTTTTTTTGTTTTTGTTTTTGTTTTTGTTTTTGTTTTTTTACTACTTGGTCATTAAAAATATGTCTTTAGTTAAAAAAAAAAAACCTTTGGATCGCACATTCACATGGAGAGTTAGCAGCTGCAGGATCCAGAATTTATTATGTCTTTGAACATTTCTCTTTAAATTTCATTTGTGTTCTGTTTTTCTTCTCAGGATCCTGAATTTTGCTGATGTTTGCTCTTCGTTTTTCTAACTTACTAAGATCTTCTCTATAATCATTTTTATATCTTGCCCTTTTGCATGTCATTTGTGTGATTTCTCCAATCTTGCCATCATTTCCCATATTTTTATACTGTTTATTTATACATAATACTCTAATGACTTTCATATCTCTATTTTTTTATTATTTTCTCCAACTTCATGCTGAGCTCTGCTGGCTCATTTTAATTCCCTCCTTTGTTTACAGCCATTGTTCCTCTCTTTTGAGCTCTCTCTCTTCATAGAAATGTTGTCTTTATTTTTGTGACGATGCTTGATCATTTTTATAGTGTCCCTTGAGCAATTTCTCTTGTTATATTGGTTATTAAAACTTATTTTGCTTAAGGTTTATTCCTTTCATTTAGAATTTCTTATGTTCTTTTCTTTCAGGTTATTCTTATATTTGAGTGGGGTTGGCTATTTGCTCAAGAAGTGTGTGTGTGTTGTGTGTGTGTGTGTGTGTGTGTTGTGTTGTGTGTTAGGGAAGGGTAGATAAGGCCAGAAGTTCATTTCATATATATTTTTTATGTTTATTTATTTATTTTGAGAGAGAGAGAAAGAGAGATAGAGCATGGGTAGAGGAGAGGCAGAGAGAGAGAGAGAGAGAGGAATAAAGAGTGTCTGAAGCAGGCTCTGCACTGACAACAGAGGTCGAACCCACGAACCTTGAGATCATGACCTGAGCTGAAGTCTGATGCTTAATCAACTGAGGCCACCCAGGCAACCCTCCACAGTTTATTTCAAGGTTATACTTGGCTACAATCTGAGTGGGGCCAGAAGATCTTTTATACATTTCCCCGCCCGGGGATAAGTCCTCTATTGGTTGGATGTTCATGAAGTCTCCATGGCTAATAACTCCGTATTATGGAGTTTTGCAAAGTCCACAATTCCTCAGTTCTTCAACCCTTAGCCTGGTGGTCGACTTTAGCCCGAAATTTCATGTCAGCAAGATTTGTTTCTTTAGGTTTCTTGCCCTATCTTTTTGTTATAACTGAATTTAGCTTTTATCAAGAACATTTTCTCTTTCTCCCATTGATCATCCTCCTCTTTCTAGTTTTGTTCTGTTTTCTGTCCTAGTTGAAGGAATGACTGGATAGGACTTTTAAGACCATACTGATTTTATGCACATTCATGCCATGTTTTGGCACATAGAATGTATACTCCGCTCTTAGAACACAGGTTTCCAAGATTTGTTTATGGACATTCTTGGTTTGGGGCTCTGCTTCTGCTTCTTGCTTCACTGAAGATTGAATTTTGTTGTTCAATCTTATATCCTTTAAGTGTGTTTTAAGAAAGGAGGGGTGAAATGGAAATATCTTTGATGGCATCTTTAAATGAAAGCTGTGATTCAAGTATTTGAGAAAATATTTCCTCCGTTCTCATGTGATACCTCTTCTGATAAAGAAAGATATATGTTGTTTACAAATTGGGAGAGCCACAGTTCAATTGCTAAATCTGATACGTTTAAAATGTAACATGAAGTTAAAATCTTAGATTCCATATTTTTGTGTTTTCTGTGCTTTATAGAAATTTTCTTTCAGTGTGTTAGTAAAAATCCTTTAACGTGTGGGTTAGACATAATACAATGTTCAAAAATGCTTTGGGATATTTCTACTGCAGTGGGGTCTTCTCTTGCTCATCAGGTATTGTTTGTGTCTCCAGTGCGACTGATGAGAGAATGCCCTTATCAGGATGTTAGAAGACACTCCTCAGAGCCTTGATAGAGTTGATGAACTAGAATTTTTCCACACATCAGGGGATCATTAGAACCTAAAGCTAGGGTTTCCTTCTGACCACCAGTTAGATCAGAGTACAGCGTGTGGGCATCTCTTAGGCTTTACATAGGTTTACCTCCAAATGTATTGAAAACTTTTATAAAATCAAATCCCAGACTCTTAAGTTTGGCAATGGACAAAGTGACTTCTTTTAGGAGGGGTGGCTGGATTTTGCTTTACTCTTAACTTCAATGTTTCTCCTCCACATTTGGGATCTCTCATTGGTTTACTTGGTTATTCATGGCATAGCCTAGCTCTGTTTAGAATAATTACATATTGTTTTTATTAAGTTAGGGAGCAATGGAAAAAATAATACAGAGAACAATAGAAACGTAAATAATCTGATTTAAAATTGAATTTGTCCCATTGTTCAGCTTTCTCCCTGGTTCCCTGATTGCCTCCATGTGGCAGAGGATGTGTTTAGACATTGTCCCTTAGAAGCATACTAGGAGTCTTCAAAGACCAGATCCGAATGGGGGAATCCAGAAGTGGGTAGAGGTTTCCTTTCCTTATTTTCCCCTTAGTTTCTTCTTATTGTTGGCGCGAAGACATACATCCTTTAAGAGCAACAAAGGAATGTTACCTACCCTATTGACTCAAAAGTTAACTATATCAGAGTATATTCCAATAAATGCAACATGTATACAAAGGACATGTAATATGAAAGAATATTATTCAATGTTCTAAGACTCATGGCGGGGTGGGGGAATAACATTAACGTTAAACACTGACACTTATTGAGTGCTTCTCTGTAAGAAGATGCATTATCTCATTTGGTCCTAAGAACAATGACATATGAGGTGGCTATTACTATTTCCTCTATCTGGCAGGCAAGGAAACTAAAGCTTAAAGAGGATGTATAGCTTGCCTAAGGTCACGCAGCTTGTTAATGGTGGAGTCAAAATTGTACCAGTCAGTTTGTTGGATTAAGCTATCCAAATTCTTGCAGCCCATCCCCAGCTTTCCCCTTAGGGCTGGATATGTCGCTAACTTCCTGTATTTTTTTTTCAGTGTTTCTGCTGGAACCAGACAGAACATGGATGAGCAGAGATAGGGCAGTATCATGGATCACCAGGAAAATACTCCTTATCCACGAGCAAATTCATCATGGGGGGAGACTCTAGTCAATTTAGTGCTTAGCTTAGTAGGTGAGCGTCACCATATTTTTCACTGGTGTGGAACCCTGAAAGGAGTTAGAATGATCTTCTTCAGAAGCCAGGGGACAGAAAACTTGAATGCCTCTTAATAAATTAATGTATCATTCCAAATGACCATTTTTTATCTTGTGATAACATAACTGCATTCTTTAAAACACATTTTAAAATGATATCAAATAATAATTATCACAGTGACAAATAGTTTGGTGTACCTCATGCAAAATATAGGTCAATAATGAGAGCTTACATTGAGCTGTGCTTTTTAATTTTTTTCTTGCTATTATTAAGTAAGTTCTATGCCCAATGTGGGGCTTGACTCTTAGACCCTGAGATCAAGAGTAGCATGCTCTACTGACTGAGCTAGGCACCTCTATTAAATTAGTATTTAGGGGCGCTTGGGTGGCGCAGTCGGTTAAGCGTCCGACTTCAGCCAGGTCACGATCTCACGGTCCGTGAGTTCGAGCCCCGCGTCAGGCTCTGGGCTGATGGCTCAGAGCCTGGAGCCTGTTTCCGATTCTGTGTCTCCCTCTCTCTCTGCCCCTCCCCGTTCATGCTCTGTCCTCTCGCTGTCCCAAAAATAATAAACGTTGAAAAAAAAAATTAGTATTTAATGTGGAATTCTTTATGTTTGGCCTCTCTTGATGTCTTAACAGATTATTCTAAGAGAGGTAAAAGAGCTAAGCAGATTGATCAGGTGATGAAATTAAGATGTGTACAAAAAAAGAAACTGGAGAGCCTGTATTCACAAATAATATTTAAATTTTTAACTGATTAGATAAGTAAACCCAGGAAACACTCAAATTGTTTTTTGTATTGTTATTTTTCATCACTAGGGAAGTTGAAGTGTTTTAAAGAAGAGATGCCAGTTTTTAACAAAGCCTTTCTGGAGAGCATCTTGAAAATCATCACCAGTCTTGCAGGTCTGGGTTCAGATAGAATCGTCTGTGTTGAAAATAAATTGATATACTGTAAAAAGGACTAGCAGGATAATTTATATTCAGCAGAGGCTCAAATACTAATTCAGAGAGAAGATTTCAAGATGAAATGTATCCTGGAGTTAAAAAAAAATCTAATTACCTTGACTACTGCATTTCTTAGCAAACCACATTTTACTTTTGTATATGAGCTATGAAGGCAGTGTTCTAGTAGGGTCTTATGGAGTGTGTTTTTTCATTAAAATCTATAGAATTTGTATATTCATGAGAACAAAAATGATAAAATTTTCAGAAAATTGATTCAGAATGGTCATTTTTAATAAGCATATCTGTCTCTAAAACCAGATCTCATTTATATTTATTAATTACATTTATTTCAAGTCTTATTAGAAAACATGTTGAAATCATACAATTTGGATTTCAAGAAAGAAAAATATATATGATTTGCATCTTCTTACTACTTTTTTTTCTATATGCTGGTGGTATGTATTTTTGCTTTTCATCTTCATGGGGTTCACAATCCTGTTTTTGTACATTTTGGTAATCCTTCAATTTACAATGTATTTTAGATGCCCTTGCCTGATTAAAGCACCCGAACAAATTACAGCCAAGAGAAAAATAACACATGTCACCTTTGCAGGTTTAAGCTATCATAATCTTTAACTTTCCTGTCAAAGGAATTATTGTCTTCCTTTTGTGCAAATATTTAATTGCTCAGGATAATCCAATTTATGTTGTCAGGAAGTAGGAAAATATAGCGTATTCTGAATATGACCTTCTTTGTTAAATATTCTGCTGGCATCACTCATGGTTGCTGAATTGCACAAGCTATCGAAATAGATCTGGAAGCCAACAAGGACCCTGATTATGAATAACAAGCTATGCTTTATTAATCTTCCAAATAGCTACACAAATGTTCTTTTTCTCCCAACTTCTTGGAAGAAGAGCAGCGTAATGGGTAGATCAATGGAGTTAACAAAGAAAAGAACATCACTGTTCGATTTTTAAAGTTTTAGTCTGTTCTTATTATGTTTCTCTTGTTAGCCACAAAGCAATTTAATACTCTTTCTGCTTCCTTATGATATTGCATTTCTTGAAATTAAAAGGTGAATACTATAAGACTTACACCTGTAAGACGATTGATTGTATAATGTATTTGTAAGGCATTTTCATTAATTTTATTACATTGCAAGAGAAAATTCAAAGAGTAGTAAGTGATAGTGAAAACAAAGTAATGATTGTGTAGAGATAAAAGTATATGTGTTAAAATCCAAATTCAGGCAAGTGATTAAAATGCAAACAGAAAATCATTACATCAAGATCACAGAAGACACAACATCTAGAGAAAACTCAAAAGCAAACTTAGCCTCTAATTTAAGAGTCAGCCAGGTTTTCAGCCTTGAGCTTAATTAGTAGAACATAAGCGTGGGCATAATGACTGAAAAAAGAGCCTCAACCAAGCCAGAAACAGAGGAGAGTGAGAAGTAAAAATAAGAGGAAAGAAATACACCTAGAAGAATCAAATTAAAAAGGGAACGATGAAGAAAGAAGAAAAGAAGAGAGAAGTTATACAGTGTCCTGATAAAATACATCTTTCAGGTAGGTAAATATATGCATCAGCTTTGCATTTTGAGAATACTGTGTCTTCAGGGTAACCAAAAGAGATATGGTTAGCATCTGTTTACATATTTTAGTGAAATATTTAAACATTAATATCAAGTTTAATTAATTGTATATCCTTTGTGTTAGATATTGTTGTTCTGTTATCCTTTTAATTTTTATTGTGAATGTATATCCAATAAGAAATTCCTTTTATTGAGTATGTATCTAATTAACATACATGTATATGTGAATTAGTTTTATGTTTCTTTTAGTGGTTATGTATATGACAGAGTAACACAGATTATCCCAGAAATCAGGAGACTTAGATTCTAGTTCTGCCTATTATTTACTATATTTGAAACATTATTTACTATATATTTCCACTACTGTAAAATGGAAATAGCATTCCCAGCTATGCCTACTCGGGAAAGATGAGTATTTAAGACCACTAGTGGCCATGTCAGTCTTCCTTTACAAACCTGCCCCCACTGAAGAACTGGCCCCTGCCCCTACTCCCACTTACCAGTACCCACATATTCTTTACTAGCCTACAACAATATACCTTGCTATATTGGTCATAGATTCAGAAATGCATTTTTAAGACCAATTTCATTTCTGTGAAATTAGGATCTATTTTATCATGTGTGGGGACTTCTAATCACTCCTGGCTAGCCAACAGCTATGGTTTAGTTGTTATCATGTGTGTGAACTTGGTTCCTGATTAGACAGTGACACTCAGAGTTTCAGTCCACAAACCTTTTTAGAGCCACTTCAAGAAATACACTATGTCTCACGTTGACACCTTCTGGTATAAGAAAGTGACAGCATCAAAACTTGGAGAGCTTGGAAGAAAATTCCATTGCCAATTCATTTAATGATAGTGTGTGAAAAACACAGACATAAATGGCTCTGGGTTGCAAAGTTATTCAAAAGAGTTGAACTCAGAAAGTAGTGTTAGAAACATTCCAGCCAATTTCTTTTGCTTTCCATTTTCCTTTTTATACATGCACAAATAAAAATTGATGTGTAAGGAAGTCCACTATAGTTTTAAAATGAGTAAACTGTATACAAATTTCAAGTTGTAGGGTAACATTGTGTCATGGTTTAATTGGCAGAATTTTAAATTTTGTAGTGGTACATTAAGTAATAGTGCATCTAACAACTGATAGTGTCTAGGACTTTATGTGATACATTGTTTCTTAAGTGGATTTCCTAAATCAAGTCTCATGCGTCAGAAATTTCTTTTCTCCCGTATCCATTATAGAACACATTTTCCTAGACTCTTGTTTCTCGTGGGCCTTCCTCTATGTAGATTAGTCAAATTAGACAGTGATACCAGCCCTGATAACTTCACAGAAAATAATGGCTTCTGTGCTAATGGACCAACATAATATATTTGCATTTTATCAATGATTTTTTGGAGCCCAGAAGCCCGAGTATGATTCTAATGATAGGTATCTCAAGGACCATGTTGAGCACATGCTAAGACCAACAATTGCTTGTCAGTAACAGCAATTCTCAGGTTTTTCCCATATGCCCTCATCTGGGCTCAATGAGGGACACCCTTTTTTATTACCATTGTTATTTATTACTCTGTTTATGTAATAATATGTGTATATCATTGAAAATGTGTATAATTCATAAATGTAGGAGAAATGGCAGAATACTAATCTTACAAAGAAGACATCTATAGTTTACATTTTCTTATACTTCTTTTTTGTCACTTTTTAATTTTTTTAAGTTTTATTTATTTTGACAGAGATTGAGAGCATGAGCAGGGAAAGAGAGG
This sequence comes from Lynx canadensis, assembly GCF_007474595.2. Classification (NCBI taxonomy): domain Eukaryota; kingdom Metazoa; phylum Chordata; class Mammalia; order Carnivora; family Felidae; genus Lynx; species Lynx canadensis. Next base: position 52,844,335 of record NC_044319.2, on the reverse strand, counting down.
AGAGAGGAAGAGAGGGAATTCCAACCAGGCTCCATGCTGTCAGCATGGAACCTGACATAGGGCTCAAACTCAGGAACCATGAGATTGCAACCTGAGCCAAAATCAAGAGTCAGACACTTAACTGACTAAGCCACCCAGGTGCCCCACTTTGTTATTTTTAATATGTTTGTGGGCATGTGTGTGTATAATAGTATTTTCTTCTTTTGTCAGTTAACACTAACAGTTTATCTTGCTATCCAACTCATAGTACACATTATTTGAATGTCTGTACATTCAATCAAGTACATAGACTTCCTTTCCCTATGGTTACAAATTAGGCTTATTATTATTATTATTATTATTATTAGTGTTTATTTATTTTGAGGGAGAAAGAGCAGAGTCAGGGAGGGGCAGAGAGAGAGAAGAAGAGAGAGAATCCCAAGCAAGCTGACAACACGAAGCCCGACATGGGGCTCAATCCCATGAACCGAGCCATGAGATCATGACCTGAGCCGAAACCAAGAGTCAGTAGTCAGATGTTCAACCGACTGAGACACCCAGACTCCCCAGGCTTATTTTTTAATTTGTATCTCTTCAGAAATATCTTTGAACACAAATCTTTTTTTATTCTTGCATAATTTGAATTATTTCTTTAAGATAAATGCATGGCTTCAGAATCCTTTGTCAAAAGGATGACTTTCTTAAAGGTTTTATGTTTTTATCACCAAATTCCTTTCTGAGAGCTTTAAAATCCATTTGTAGTTCTCACAGCAATGAGTAAGTGGACATAAGCACATTTTCCATCAAAGATGAAAAAAATAATTTTTGTAACATTTTCTTCAAGATTCTTTGATTTTCTGTCAATATTATTAAGATGTCTGATGCAATCAGACGAGAGCCTGGCTCAGACAAGCATGTAGCAAAACAGAGCAAAGCAAACAAGCAAACAAAGGAAAGTAAGACACAGAGCATGATGGATAGTAGAATTTGGACACATAATTTAAAAGAATCCACATGAAATCAGGCTGTGATTATAATAACTATTTTTGGCTAAGAATTTCACAATCATTAAGTGGGAAGGGAATTGAAACTTGAGAGCTTTATATAATATCTGTGGTGTGTATTTATATTTCTGTGTAAATTGCATAATTTGGTGCTAATAAAAATATCCGTGTCTGGGCTGAGATATTGCTCTTTTCTGTCATAGCTTTCTGCTTATGAAAGAGTGTCTGTAGACGTACAATTCCTCCAAGTTTACTTTGAAAACTGAGTCTTCTGGGGACATTCACAATTTGAGTATGTTTGCCAAATTTTCCCACTAATCATTTATAACCTGGGGATCTTTCACTGCCTGTTTACATGGCCCTGTTACCTGTGGGCTTTTTCTTTTCTGAGCACTTTTGTCTTTCACGTGCTGTGATGTGGTGACAATTAAATGTTACTACTTTAAATGGGAGCAGGACCTGTATGGTTGAGGCACAAGTGTGTCCATTGTTAACACTTTCTTTAAGCTATTAAATGTCCTCCCTCACAGAGAGATCAGCCTTTTTCTGCTTTATCACTTAGATTAACTTTCCATGTTGGTTTCACTTACAAAAATCGTAACCTAATTTGTGATCCATAAGGAAAATGCATCAATTAATCTCCTTAAAAAAGGTTATTATTGTTTTAGATGTATATCCCAGAAATCTGATTGTTTCCCCAAATCTTTCCATTGTCTTAATCATACCTTTGACATCTTAACATATCTATAAATAATTTCATATATCTATGTATATATATCTTTCTAATCCATATAAAATTTTTGATTACATAATTGCAAAATTTAAATTTTGTGATAGTATTTTTTTTATCTCTTCTATTCCATCTACTGTATATTTCCCTTCTGCTTACAAAACATGGCAACATCCTTCCTTGATTCTGGTACATTTAACTACTGTATCCCCTACCAACTATTTACTGCATACGTTTATAAGAAAGCACGTGTCTTATCTTTCACTTAACACTAGTATTACACACCACATGCGATCTAACTTGTGTACTCACTGTTCTTCTCAAATTACTCATTCCAGCCCCACTATTGATTATCTAACATGAGAAAGGATTTTACTGTCTTCATTAAGTTGATCTAACTAATGAGCACCTACTCTTTCCTAAAATTTCTATTTATCTTGATCTTGGAGATAATGCAATTATTCTACCATTCCCTAATCTCCTTTACGATTACATGTACCTTAAACGTAGATATCACGGCAAATCTTCAGATCTGGAATTCTCTTCTATTGCAGTGGCCTGAATGAAATCAATTTCCATATTTGTGTGTTTTCTGTCTTTGATCCTGTCTTAGAATAGTCTCCCCCAATTCATTTCCTTCTACTTTGTATGATCTTTCACTCTCCGGATACTTCATCTATCTGACTCTTTTAAAATTTTATTTAAATTTTTTTTAACATTTTATTTTATTTTATGAGCACAGAGCATGAGCAGAGGAGGGGCAAAGAGAGAGACACAGAATCAGAAGCAGGCCCCAGGCTCTGAGCTGTCAGCACAGGGCCCAACGTGGGGCTTGAACCCACAAATGTGAGATCATGACCTGAGCCAAAGTCAGATGCTCAACTGACTGAGCCACACAGGCACCCCTTATCTACTTGACTCTTAATAGTTGTTCCATATGGTTCAGCTGACACTTTATTCCTTTTTGAATTACAACTCTTTGAAAATTCTCAAATTCCACCAAATGGTACTTCTCTTTGAAATTTCATGTCTATACTTTCAACTGCTTACTGAGTCTCTTTCATAAACATGAATTTATTGTTCAAATTCAGCACATGCCAAACCAAACTCATAATTTCCCCCCTCCCCACTTTATCTGGGTCTTCCTCCTATATTTTCATTATTGATATACTGGCATTGCTATCTATTCAAGTTCTTGAAGCAGGAAACTGAATATATCTTTGACTTTTCCCTTATATCTAATATCCAATTAATCACTCTCTCCTCTTTATTTCCTCTCTTTGCTGATTTAATTCAGACCTTCATCATCTCTCACTTAAAAAGCTGCATAAATCCATACTTACTTCTCCTGCCTTAGCTCATAATCTCTCCACAAATCATTCTCAGCAGTGTTACTAAAATTGTCTTTAAGAATGCAAATCTGATCATGTTCTTCAGTTATAAAAAGAACCTTAACTTGGCACTGGGGTTCTTCGGTATTTGGACCCAGACAATCTCTCCAAAACTCAGATCCTCCAAACTCCGTCTGTGTTACAAAAAATAAATGTCAAAATGCTAAGCTACCTGCCACGCTTCCCAGAGACTCCCTGCACTCCTGCTCATGTTCTAACACTGGCTGGAGTATGCATTCTCCTTTCATTGTCCTGATTTCTTTAAAACTCCATGCAAACATTTCTTTCCAGACAGATTTCATTTCACACAGATATCTCTTTTTGAATCTTGAGTGTTCCTCCTATATTCTCTTCTACCATTCATATCACACCACATTATAATCACTCAATTGTTTCACCCATTCAAGCTCTCTATACAACTACAGAAATGAAAAGGTCCACTCTAATTATTTCCACATTCCTATAAACCAGTACAGTGCCTTGCAATTTTCATTTATGGCTCCTGGAGGAAATTCTGTTTAGACCTCTTCCCTGTCACTTGCAACACTGCAAGAACTTTGGTGCTGAAGTTACTTAGCTTTCTTCTAGGCGATATTGGCTCATATCTTTCTTCATGGGGATGCTGAAAACAAAACTACATCCCAACCATTTGTTACCTTAGTGAGAGAAGGCATCAACTATGGTCTGAATGTTTGTGTACCTCCCTCCCAAATTCATATTTTGAAATCCTAACCCTCATAATGATGATGTTAGGAAGTGGGGGTTTGGGCAGGTGATTAGGTCATGAAAGCCAAGTTATCACGAATGGGATTAATGCCCTTAAAAAGGGGGCCCAAGAAAGCCCCCCTGTCCCTCCAGCTATGTGACGTTATAGGGGAAAATGACAGTGTATGAGGAAGTGGGCTGTCACCAGACACAAAATCTGCTGGTGCCTGGGTCTTGAACTTTGCAGCCTCCAGAAGTGTAAGAAATAAATTTTTGTTGCTTATAAGCCACCCAGTCTATAAGATTTTTCTGTGGCAGCACAAATAGACTAAGACAGCATTCCTTCTCATAAAACAAATTTAAAAAGTTATGCTAAGGTAAAGACCCTTTGTATGAATGAAAAGATGGATGGTTTCATCTGTGTACTCTGGGAAAAGCCACACAGCACAAGTTTTGAGAATAAGTAATCATCCAATGAATGGTTTTACAGAAACTTTACCTCTTGCTATATACACTGCTATATGTTTCTCTAAGCCAAGAACCATGACCATTTTTAAAACTTTATTTAAAAGGTATTCTTACTTAGAAAACATCAGGGTGGATTGTCTGTACCAGAGAAGTATTGACATCATTTCAGACTATTTTCCATAGATTTTGTCTTATTGCCTAGAATCTGGGTACTAGGTTTTTCATTAACACATCTCTAGTTGTTTTAAAATCACCTGTAGTTTCTGAGACTCTCATTCCATCAGTTTTATTACTCTGTCTCTCCAATGAAGAAAATAACAAATGTCAGCTGTTTTTACCTTCCTCTGAATTTCAAGTACAAAGTTCCATTTTTCATGGAACATGCAGGCAACATACAGGATTTGAATATAATCTTTTTAGTCAGATAACTCTATTCTCTTTAAAAGCATCGTTTTCAGTGGCAATGAAACTAGTTGAGGTTTTTCGGTCTGACAAACCTAGTTTCAATTCTGACTCTATATGGGACACTGTGAGACTGTTGCCAATTCAATCATCCTATCCAACCCTGGCTTTCTCATTTGTAAAATAGGAATAGTTGTATTGACTCAGGAGCATGCGCTGATGTTTTCTTGCTTAATATCCATTTCTAACTCTTTTTTCCTAAAATTCTGACATTATTCAGGTGTCTACCCATCATCCACAGTCATTTATCTCAAGTAAAGCTGACGTGACCTTAGAGATCTAATTGTAATCCCATTTCCTCTATCAATGGTTGTTTTAGGAATAGACATATGTAAGTGTGTCTCAATTTCTAACACTTTCTGGACCCTGATAAATTTTATTCAACACTTTTTTCAAAAGTTATAATTGCCCCAAAGCTTTACATTCATTGGGTGAGTATGGGGGTGAAAATTGTTTGCTTAACCATCACCACCACCACGGCTCTCTCTTCCTTCTCCCAATTCATTCTGGGATCTTACATTTGCTAAAAACTGAGGATCCCTTGAAATGTCAATGGTTTTCTCAATTGGTTCGTTTAGAGTAATTCCATAAATTGAGGGAGGCACATCTGATCTCAGTTTCTGTTGCCTCTGCTTACATGGAGCTGGTCAGGGAGGCTATGAGTAGAATGGGTGTTGATAGGAATGAAGAATATGGCCAGGGACTATATAAGTGGTTTTGTGTTTTTATAAATTTGACTAAAAGTTTAAAAATAACCCCACAAGAATATCTTTTCTGGTAACTCCATCAGAGTATATATGTGCACACACACATACACACTATGTTCACCCTGCAAAATAATAACTCTCAACATTTTCCATGAAGGGCACAGTCATCTTACTGTATTCTCTCTAGGGCCCCCTCATGTAGACATACAACAATTGAAGCAATGGACAAATCAGCTCTCTCTAACCTCTAGGACTCTCCTTTGACCATGGGCTATGGTAACAGCATGTTCAGTTTGTTCTACCATATTTCAGAATCATCCCACCCTAGTGTCTATCTTATTATTTGAAATGCTCTCCAAATATATCTCTATACAAATGTTCCAGGCAAACTTATATTATCATTACCTTCCAAATATATTATTTGGTCTTTCTTAATCTGCCTCCCTGACCCCTACTCCTCAGACCATCTCTTACTATCCTTTTTATTTGCCTCACATTTCTGAGTGCTCTTCTCTGCAGAGCTGGTCACAGAAGGGACATAAGCAAAATCTTAGAGGTAAAAATCTTTTCCCAAGCCCTGCTTCCTGAGATCTGAAGTTATATAGAGCTGTCAAAGTGGACCAGGATGGGCCCACTGAGGGTTCACTGGCAGAGTAAAGCAAGGAATTCACTGAAATAGAAAATTACCTTTTACCTAGGAAAGGGGTTGTATGGGCTAAAATCAGAGCTTAGAACATGAGCATAAGAGTTCACAGAGGTAAAGCTTTTTCTGGAAGAGAGAGCACCTAAGTTTGAAAAGGAAAAGAAAGAAGAGAGAGAAAAATATATATATAGTTTATAAGAAGATACATATATCTTATGTATTTTTTATAATGTGTAAGATATAATGTATATAATGCAAAAGCAATAAAATATATCATCTATCTATCTATCTATCTATCTATCTATCTATCTATCTATCTATCTTCCTGTCCATCATCTATCTATCTACTGAGAGAAATCCACCTTCAGGAAAAAGGGAACATGTCTCAGCACTGTGCTTTGGGAAACAATGCCTGAGAACTAGTGTTGTGACTTTGAAACTCAATTTTTGTGCTTCTCTGAAACCTGTGCAGGCATTTGAACCAGCAAGAGCATCATCTTGGATAAAAGACTGTGAAGATCAAACTACATTTTCAAAACAACAGGCCAACAAGATGCAGTAGAAGTAGGGGACTATCAAAACTTTAATTTTATGTCAAATTGGCATTTAGAAACAAACATATCTCATTTGTATCTGACAAGAATTTGGGGGTTATTTAAGGTAGACTCAATTATTCCTGTCATGGAATGTAGGTGTTTGGATGATAACATCTAAAAACTAAAGCCAAATAAAGCTAGTAAAACCCAATTGCGTTGTAAAAATTAAATAGGGGAATATCAAAGCTACCTGCAGCTAAAATACATCACAAGAGCAATTTCATCTTCCACTTGAAACACAAGGAAAAAGCAATTAATAAAACTGTTTCAATAACTCCTCCAGCTAATGAAAGAAATTGCTTGCCAACCAAGAGATACAACTTTGGTAATCATTGAAAGGTGGTTGACATGGTATGAAGGTGTACATAAGACACATGTCACACTGCAAGGAAGTGTGATTTTGAGGGAAAGATGAATGCATAAATATTTCTGTGAAATTAGAAGCAGTGAAGACACCATTATGCCAACAGAACTGACTTTTACCATTGCAATGCTAGGTTCAGGAATTTTAAAAAGTACTTTTTTTTTTTTTTTTTTGCATAATGTGAACTTAACAGAAGAGTCTGTATCTGATAGCCATGCTATTGCAGATGGGGTTACTCTTAAGAATTTAAAATGCAAACTATCAAGGTGAAATATTATAGGTCAGGGCAAATGTTCAACACAGAGGAATCTGGTCTGTACTGGAAGAAAATGCCTTGAAAAAGATATATATTCAAGGAGAAGCACGAGGCAGGGTTGAAAACAGCCAAGGTTTGTCTTTGTGGAAATGCAGTAGGCATTTTGATTACTTTTGGCTCTTCCAATCCCATTATATTAAATATTAAGAAGAAAAACCTCTTTCACATGTATATAGGGTCTAATGGAAATAAATTTTGCTGGGGTACAACTCTTTTTTTCTTTATTTCATGACATTTTCATGGTAGAATGGGGACAAGTATCCTGCTTCACAAATCTTCAGGTTAAGATTGTGCACATGACAGATTTTTCTATATTTGCATGAGAAAGATATATGTTTTAGTAGTTTCATATTACAAAGTTCCTCAAGATAAACTTTTCATGACAATCAATCATTAATTTTTCTGAAAAAAGGAAAAACTAGTGATTAAGTATATCTGCCCCAAATCAAAGTCAATGGGCCCATTCAATAATACCAAAGCTTTGATACAAGGATGCATTCTGAATAATGGTAAGGGGACCAGTGGTCACATCTGAGTGTCTTAGATTTTGTTGTGCTCTAATATGAACATTTTCTGAGCAAGGCAATAACCTTATGATCTTCTGTGGTATAGGGGAGGTTTGAGAGGTATCAATATATAAGGAATGCTTCTCTCTAGTTAAGTCTTGGCAAGTTCATCTATAAATATCAGTTAAACCGTCTTATGTGAAGCAATCCAAGTTACAACCAACTGCTTCAAGAGGTGGATTTATTTATTTATTTATTTATTTTTTAATTTTATATATGAAATTTATTGTCAAATTGGTTTCCATACAACACCCAGTGCTCATCCCAAAAGGTGCCCTCTTCAATACCCATCACCCACCCTCTCCTCCCTCCCACCCCCCATCAACCCTCAGTTTGTTCTCAGTTTTTAACAGTCTCTTATGCTTTGGCTCTCTCCCACTCTAACCTCTTTTTTTTTTTCCTTCCCCTCCCCCATGGGTTCCTGTTAAGTTTCTCAGGATCCACATAAGAGTGAAACCATATGGTATCTGTCTTTCTCTGTATGGTTTATTTCACTTAGCATCACACTCTCCAGTTCCATCCACGTTGCTACAAAAGGCCATATTTCATTTTTTCTCATTTTTTAATGTTTACCTATTTATTTTGAGAAAGACAAAGCCAGCAGGAGAGGGATAGTGGGCTGGGGGGGGGGGGGGAAAATCCCAAGCAGAGCCTGACATGGAACTCGATCCCACGAACTGTAAGATCATGACCTGAGCTGAAACCAAGAGTCAGACGCTTAACCAGCTGAGCCACCCAGGTGCCCCAAACAGGTGGATTTAAAACAAGTTTCAGTGTGGAATCAAAGCTGAAATATTAAGCATTTTATTAGACTCATTACATAAAGAGAGCTTATTTCACTGTTAAATAAAATTACTAATAAATGTGAAATATGGATATCCATCAGAAGTCAAATGGTCAGAGGCCAACTTGATGGTTTCTTTTCGGTTGTTCAGAAAAACAAAAAGACTAGAGAAAAGAAAAGACAAGAAAAATGAGAAAAGAGAAAAAAAAGAAAAAAGAAAATAGAAAAAGAAAAGAAGAAAAAAAGAGATTGGGCCCAATGATAGAGGTCCACTAACCTAGAATTTGATCAATAAAATTATGCTACTAATATCTTCAAGGTCATTTAAAAAATAGTGTATATACACTTAGGACTTTACACTGCCGAAAAATTACTTGGTATTTATTACCGCATAATTCCTTGACTATCTTAAGTGTGTGTGTGTGTGTGTGTGTGTGTGTGTGTGTGTATTTTCCATTAAACCATTTGCCTAACATTTGCCTAAATATACAAAGGTAAGCAGCACCTTTGTCATTCTCAAGTTATCTGTCCCCCAACCACCAAGGGGCCAAGACTTAAAAAAAAAATGAATCCTCAGGAAAGAAAGGACATTTAGTAGTGCTATAGTGCAATTAAGTTCAAGCGCGTGCCCTCAAGTAGCATATTGACCTCGTCGTGGGCTGTGTTAGTTTGCAGTCTTCCACTGACCTGCAGACCATACTTTAAGAAGTTATTTTAAAGAATATATTTGTGGGGGTAAAATTTTTCCTGCGTTGGAGATTTACTTGTGTAAGTACAGAGTCAATGCTAGAGAAAAACTTCTAACATCTTGTAACACATAACTATTCAGATTTTATATTAAGGTGTGCGTTTTGATCACTTTGTTGGCACATCCAAACAGTACGGGTCTGACATTTGGGGCATGTGATGCTATTTAGGTAACTGTGTTATGCGACAAAAAACAATTAAACACCTTCTTTTATAGCTTAAATTTATGATCTAATTTATATGAGAGTACATTGTGGCTTACAGTTTGGAGAGACCAAATTTTAATTATAACCAGAAGGGAATCTGATTAAGAGAGGATGATCTTGATATACTCAGCAAGGATAATAAATAGCTTCTCATCCCATCAGCATTAACAGAGAGTGTCCGTAACAACACAACACTTCATCTGACAGCTTATAATGAGTCTGTAAGGTTCTCACCCTGTCTAAAAGCTTGTAGCGGTTTTATATTACCTCAAATTTGCTGCATTTCTACACAAATAATTCTCTAATTGCTGCATAAATTTACATTTTAAGCTTAACAGCAACTTAAACAGCTTCTAAACACCATTGATATTCAGGATGGTATCTAATGCACATCAAGACAACAAAATATTTCTTGAGACTCAGAAAATTATCCATCCAATTATTTCTATAAATTTATCATCTCAAACAATTATTGAGGCAGCGCTATTTCGCCTTTGCTTTTTTTTTTCCTTGAACATATTCATTCCTACAATAGATAAATGTTATTAGGAGTCTGTGGTAAAAAAAAAAATAGATTTGAGATAACAGATCATATATATGTATGGTATGTTTATTCAAGATATTCAATGCTGTAAAAATTTTAGTTGTCTAAGGGAAACTATACTATGGTATGTAACTAGATGATAATTCACTTTATTTGTGGAAAATATACCACATACCTACCTTTGGACAAATTCAAGTTGTAGGACAAAACCAGCTTTAAGAGAAATACTGAATAACTTTGAGCACACATTCCCTTCATCATTAATTAAAATATTAATGCATTCTCAAAATGTAGAGAAGTTTGATTCATGAAATTAAATATATTTACCAAATCATTTTTCTTAATATCAAAATATGCATACATATGTATGTAGATGCATGCACATACATGTTATATATAGGCAATTTAGTCCCACTCAATAAGCAACTTTTTTTTCCTATATATGTGCTGGGCTTCTGGTGGAATTTATATAAATTTATAGCAGAATAATTTATGTAAAATTCTGGTTTGTTCCAAAGTCTCTTATCCTGGTCTTCATTTTAATTACATACTTTTTTCTCCCAATGTTTAAGGCCCTGAATATATGATCTTCTTACATACAATGTTTCTATCTATTGATGTACTTCCATGGTGAAATAAAAGAATTCTGATGATCAGTTCAAACTCTTTTTATTACCTTGTTACTAAATATAACATCTTACCCTTTAAACAAAGCTTCTTAAAGGTAGTTGTTGCCTCCTGGTTAGTCCTAAACCGACTGGACTGTACCTTCAAGCAATCCCAATAAAACTTCTCATGTTAAGGTCATCGTTGATTCTAGTTCCTAACTCAAGGGTCAATTTTCAGTTTTTAATTTATTTGAATAGTTTGTATTTAATTCCATTTTCTCTTTCACCCTTGTAAGTAAGTCCTCTCCCCTTTTGCCTCTGTATGACACTGCTCTCTTTTACTGAAAAGAGACTGCACTCCTATTCAGTGACATTTGAGGACTTTATTGATTGATCTATTCTTCAAGTGATAGTGTCACATAAAGCTCAGTTCTTAGAATATTTTCTTCTTACATACTTTTCAGAAATATTTTCTGCTTTCATGGTTTTAATTACCATACCTAACTGGATAACTGATCATTTCTTTAGTAATGAGAGACTAGGCATTTTGTAGTAATGAGCTAGCTCCCCATCTCTCCATCTTATCCCAATAACGGTTAAATAAACAGATAAGCTAGGGACCAGTACTCTTGATAGTCACAAAGGAAGTGGTGAGTTACACATTGTCTCTTAAAACATATTTGCAGATGTAGCATATATTAATGCTCATCACATTTTATTGCCACGGCTTCCCTTACAACAACAGGAAAAGAGGTAGACTATTTGTGAATAGCTCTACCATCCCCCAACTTCTATTGCCCACTCATCTTAAGACTTATATATTGTTCTGTCTTTTGGAAACCTATACTTATACAACTATATGAATTTGATACAAATGTCTAAAATGGAACTCATATCTTTTCACTCATGTTAGAACATCCCCCTTTTTTTTTATATATATGAAATTTATTGACAAATTGGTTTCCATACAACACCCAGTGCTCATCCCAAAAGGTGCCCTCCTCAATACCCATCACCCACCCTCCCCTCCCTCCCACCCCCCATCAACCCTCAGTTTGTTCTCAGTTTTTAACAGTCTCTTATGCTTTGGCTCTCTCCCACTCTAACCTCTTTTTTTTTTATATATATATATATATGAAATTTATTGACAAATTGGTTTCCATACAACACCCAGTGCTCATCCCAAAAGGTGCCCTCCTCAATACCCATCACCCACCCTCTCCTCTCTTGTCTTAATGAATGTCATTTATTGCCTATCTGGTTGCTTCAGCTAGAAACCTAGGAAACCATCCTCAATTTGCCATCAGGTGATCTATCTAAAATTAACTTTTTCATTCAAAGTCCTTTACTTTGACACACCTTGTAAATATAATACAATTGAAAAGTAATTAGCAAACAGGGCTTTCATGATCTTTCCCGAGTTATCTCAGAAAACTGAAGACCCACTACTATACAATTTGCAACTTATGCTCTTTCCAAATTGAACTATGGATTCTCTCTCATCGTGAAAATTTCTCATGTTATTTTTTGTCTTTGGCATAAAGGTCTAGTAGATCTTTCTCAGGACTGTGTTAAACTAATTCCTGATGGTCTTTTTGGGTTCAACACACACTACCTTTTGTGGTACACCTTCTTTGACTTCACGTCTCCCATCTAATCTGGGACACATACAGTGCACTCAGTTCACCTCTTCTCTTAAATTTTATTCACTTATATAATCATTTGTTAATCACAAATATTTTTTGACTACCCACTATAGAAATGATCCTTATACTCATAAAAAATAAGCAGAATTAATTAGAGGTAGGTGGGGAAATACTCAATAAAACCTTAAATAGATAATATACAACATAATCGTGTGCCATGGTACCACTTTTTAATAAAAATTTTAATGTTTTTTATTTTATTTTGAGAGAGTGAGAAACAGAGTGTGAGCAGGGGAGGGGCAGAGAGAGAGGGAGACACAAAATCTGAAGCAGGCTCCAGGCTCTGAGCTGTCAGCACAGAGCCTGATGTGAGGATCAAACCCAGGAACCATGAGATCATAACCTGAGCCGAAGTTGGACATTTAACCGACTGAGCCACCCAGGTACCCTGCCATGGTACCACTTAAGGAAATAAAGAGTCATGTGATAGAGAGTATCTGGTAGTGTTGGGAGGTGCTTAATAATCAAGAAGCAGCTTCTCTGAAGAGATAATAGTTGAACTAACAATAACCTAGAAAGAGACATCTTCGGAAACAAGACAAAAAAAAAAAAAAAAACCCAAAAAACAAAATCATGCCCAAAGGTTATGAGACAGTAAAGGCCTAGTTTAAGTGACAAAATGGAGATGGCATGTTCCCATTAGTAAGCAAGAAAGAGAGGCTTGAGATAATTCAGAACAATATTATGTAGGGCGGTGTAGGTCAAAATCAGCTTTATCTTAAGAGTAACAGAAAGCCCGTTGAGGGCATGAAATTGGAAGAGAGGTTGGTGAAAGAGGGGAATAATAAGAGAGTGAAATGATCTGATTTATAATTTTGAAAAGTGGCCTCTGGCTCTTTTGTAATCATCAAATTGTGAACTGTATAGGGAACACAGGGGACCATTGGAAATTGACTGCGGTAATCCTGTGAAAAGACATCACGTGTTAGCATATATCATCTGCATTACCATCACACTATAGCACATCGTAGTGTTCCAGAATTTTCTGTGGTATTTATGTGTGAACTTCATGTGGGAAGCACGTTGTCATCTCAAAGGCATAGCATAGTGATCTATGGATAAAAATATTTTAATAATATTTGCTAAATGAGTTAATAGATTAAAAGACCAAAAAGTGGAAAAAAATGTTGATGCATCTTAAGTGTATTTTTATAACATTGTTTTCACATATAATTATCCATTAATTATAAATTAAAAATAATTTTGAAGAACTGTCGGTTTACTTTTCAGAGGTAAATAATTTCAGGAAAACCTTAAAATTGCCTATGAAGTGGTTATGGATACCTTTAAAAAGTTTATATTTTTGTTCTGGGAGGAACTATAAATAAGACAGAGCAGAGGGACAACTGTAAGGCTTAAATGTACAAAAAGCTTACAATTGACTCATATGCACCAAATAGTTTATTTGTGTACATAAAGAAACTCATGAACTCATGGGGGCGCTTGGGTAGGTCAGTCGGTTAAGTGTCAGACTTCCGCTCAGATCGTGATCTCAAGATTCCTGGTTTTGAGACCTGTGTTGTGTTTTTTTGCTGACAGCTTGGAGCCTGGAGCCTGCTTCAGATTCTGTGTCTTCTCTCTCTCTCTGCCCCTCCTCAGCTCGTGCTCTGTCTCTCTTTCTCTCTCTCAAAAATAAATAAACATCAAAAAATTAAAAAAAAAAAGAAACTCATGGATTTGGAACAGACTTCATTTTCTTCTCTTTTTCCTTCTATTTTTCCTCCTTCTTCTCCTTCTTCCTCTTCCCCTCCCCCTCTTCCCCTCTCCTTCTCTCTTTCCCTCCCCCTACCTCTCCCCATTCCTCTCCTTCTCCTTCTTCTTCTCCTTCTTGTTCTTGTTCCTTTTCTCCTTCTTCTTCTTCTCCTACTAATCCTTCTTCTCCTTTCCCCTCCTCCTCCCCTTCCTCCCTCTCCCCTCCTCTTCCCCCTCCTCCTCCTCCCCTTTCTTCTTCTTCTTCTTCTTCTTCTTCTTCTTCTTCTTCTTCTTCTTCTTCTTCTTCTTCTTCTTCTTCTTCTTCTTCTTCTTCTTCTTCTTCTTCTTCTTCTTCTTCTTCTCTTCTTCTTCTCCTTCTTCTTCTTCTTCTTCTTCTCTTCTTCTTCTTTCCTCCTCTTCTTCACAAAGTAGATTCACTATGAGGCTTTTCCCCAATTGCTCATTTAAATGAGCTGAGAACTGAATGACTTTTGAGTTTGAGGTAAGATCATAAGATCATAAGAGCCTTACTATTTAAGGATGAGAGTGAACTTAAGATGAAGAGGTTCAGCAGAACAAAACAGATTAACAAGGAATGAGTATCTGAATGTTTAGTGTGATGTGGATGCATTGAATGGAGGAAAATCCTCACTTATATACAAGAAATTTGATTGTGTATGCTCCTTGAAGGAGTAGATTGTATCTATGGGTTATTACATCTTTGACAGTTTCTGGTTTGTACACAAGCACACACACAAAAAAACCCATATATGTGTTGAATATGAGGGGTGCCTGGGTGGTTGAGTCAGTTAAGTGTCTGACTTTTGATTTCATTATTTCAGCTCAGGTCATGATCTCACGGTTCATGGGTTTGAGCCCATGTTGGGCTCTGTGCTAATAGCATGGAGCCTGCTTGGGATTCTCTGTCTCCCTCTCTCTGCCTCTCCCCTGCTCAGGCTCTGTCTCTCTCCCTCTATCAAAATAAATAAATACACATTAAAAAATAAAATAAGTGAATGAGAAAAAATAAATTTGAAGATGACAAGGGTATATAAGGATGCTTGGTGTGATATGATCTTAATTAGAATTAACTGCACAAGTGAAAAGAGGCTATAGTCCCATGTTCGAGAGAAAAAGTAATGCAAATAATAAAACAATCAGTGCAAAAGAGCTTAGAGAATTTTTGCACTTCTGTTAAAAATTAGAAAAGTGAATTAGAAAACAGTTTGTGGAGGATAAGCTAAAAGATTAAATGAAGTAGAATAGACAGTAAAGGAAATAAAAAATGGTAAAAGAGTCTTCAAGGTGATAAACATAGATTACAAACAATCAAGGGTGACTCTAAGTATGTGAAGAGAGAAAATGGTCTATTATTGGAAAGTTTTAAGATTTTTTTTAAATGTAAATTTCTCCTCTAAATCTGATAAACATTTTTATTTACGTATTCTGCATTCTTAGGAAAAAAGGAAAATACGTGGGTTTTTGATATGTATGGCAACATTACACTGCCCGCAAAGTGAAGGTCTTTAGCAAAATTGTCCTAATTTTAGCAGTCATGATTTTTAATCTTTTCTTTATTCAATTTATTTTGTAATCACTCTACTTTCATAAATTATTAGCTTTTGTCATTGGTTTTCTAAGGAGCAGGTCTTATTGGAAAAAATCAGCAAAAATATTTGAACTAAGCATTTAGCAATCAAGATAATTTTCTTTCTTTCTTTCTTTCTTTTTTTCTAGAAGGCAATTGAAAGATAAAGGGTCCAAATCATTACACAGTGCTCACACATATAATTGGAATCACATACCTTTTCAGCATAAGAATTATCTTATCCATTGTGGGCTTTATTTCTTAATTAAAAGAAAACAACACAATTCAAGTAATGATCATAGTTTCTTAATATTTATTTAAAGAACAAGTCACTTAAGAATCTAATTTATTGGGAAAGAAATCTCTGTGGTATGTTTGTGTAGATGTGCACAGAGAATAAAGACTACTTAGAATAATAACACTCTCTTGCATTCATTCTCTGACCTTTTCTCTATAAAATAAATACTTTAGTCATTGGACTCTATTAACTTAAAATTTCTAATAATATTGTTAGGGACTGAAAGGAAGATTACCTTATATTACATATGAATGAATGTAATTTCAATGCCATTATTTTTAAATTTCTCTAAATATAAAAATAAAACTTATTTAGTAAGTGAGGAGAAGAGTGTGAACCCACATCACGGGCAAGCAAGCGCTCTTAACATTTGCATAATTTTCCTTCTAAACATTCATCTATGTATTTACAAATAAATGTGATTAATATTGATTAAACAATCTTGTATCTGCTTTTGCACTTAACAGTTTCTCATGTAAACAATGGTTATTTCACAATCTTTGCAAACACAGTTTTAATGACTGCAACATATTTCAGTTTTATAGTTTTGTAATGACCTCCTTAACTATGTTCCCATTGCTGAACATTCATTTCTATTTATTTTTTTCTTTTATAAATAGTCCTAATATAACTGCTTTACATGCAAAACCCTTGACCTTCTAGATCAGATGACTCACTCTTTTACTTGAAAATGCCATACTTTGTCTCAGGTCATCATCTCGGGGTTCACGAGTTTGAGCCCCAGAAGGGGCTCTCTGCTGTCAGCACACAGGCCGCCTCAGATTCTCTGTCTCCCTCTCTCTTGGACCCTCTCCTGCTTACGAGCTCTCTCTCTCCCTCAAAAATAATAAATAAACATTACGAAAAACAAAATGCCATAAACAAGCTCAAGTTACTATAAATTAAAACAAAAAACAAAAAATAGTGTGTTGGAAGGCCAGTTTGACAATTTGATGGGTCACAGAATATAAACAGTTTGCCAGAATAGAAAGAATTCCAAAACCCTTGGAGCTTGTGACTCAACAAAACCATATCAGTTTTCTCTGGGTTTTTGTTCTGCACAAGGTTGTGTATTAACTTCCCTCTTCTCTCCTTTGCTTCTTTTGGGTGCATGGAGTATAGGTGTGGCAGCTGCTGTCCTCCTAATATCTTTCATCACAGGTAAGAAGCTCACACAACTTCTCTCTGTCTTGCTCCATACATGAAAATTCAGGAGGGTGTTCTTTAGCTCCACTTGGGTCTGACACTCATCGCTGAACCTTCATACTTACCAGGAGGGGAGCAGGGTACTATGAATAACCCAGCTTGAGCCAGGTGTCCACCCCTGGACAGATGCCATAATATAGCACCTTTGCTTTTGCTTAAGCTAAGTGCACATAGGAGATGTAGACAATTTTGAAGGACCTTGTGACAGGCAAGCTACAGCACCACAGGAGTATCCATTATTCTATTGACTGGAAACTAGATCCTTCTCAAGGCAGGACGTTGCTGCAAAAACTTGGACACTATGATAGGTAAAGTTGTTTGGTCTAAATTGACTGGTTGAGGAAAGAGGAATGCGGGTGAGATCTTTCTACTAATAAAACAAAATGAGTTGTTAGTAAACAAAAGTAGGCTTTCTGATGATCCTCGTTCTGAAGTCTAAGGCTTAATATATTACCCGTGAAGTCAAGAACACAGTGTCTTGAGCACAGCTGAAAATCCAGCTGCAATAAAATTCTGTTAAAATGAATGGCAATATAAGTGTCTGGCCTCGTCCTGGAAAATTTAACATACAGAATGACTTCTGGACCTTCACACGTGATTCCTCCATATCTCCTGGGATGTGGCATTTATAAAACCAAATGAGTCCAAATGAGGAGTCTAAACCAGGGACTCCTCCCTGGTTACAATGTTTAAGTCATATAAACCCATGCAGCAAATTTTCCTCTTTGCACCCACCCACCCAATTAAAAACTGTGTGTTAGCAGCATGTCTGGGATAAGCAGATATGACCATCCTGCTTATGAAGTTAGGAATACATTCTTCACTCCTAGCACCACTCGCCCTGCCCCACCACCATCAGAAGTACTCAACCTGCTCTGATACATCTTAATAAACATTGACATTTGAAAAGTGTTTATTCATTTTTGAGAGAGTACAAGCAGGGGAGTGGTGGGGAGAGGGGGACAGAGGATCTGAAGCAGGCTCTGCACTGACAGCAGTGAGCCCGATTGGAGCTTGAACTCAAAACCACAGGAGATCATGACCTGAGCCGAAGTCAGATGATCAACTGACAGAGCCACCCAGGGGCCCCAAACATCGACTTTTTAAAACAAACTTTATACAATATTATAGGTGGCCACATTTCTCAATTTGCATGATCCCCAAGAGACTAACTAGAAAGAATTTGAACTCTGTTCACATTTTCACTAAGTGTGCCAAGACATACCTTACAAAGTTTAGGGAACAAAGGAATAGTCTACCAGGTAAAGTGGAATGAGTGTCAGGTCATGGAGGCTTAGGGCTCTCCATTAACTCCTGCCTCACTCACAACCACCAGGGCTCTGGGGTTTTAGTGCCTTGTACTGACAGAACACTTGGCTAGCAGAGACTCTAAGGACTGTGTGGTCAGAAAAGCTCTCTGAAACTCGAGATTAAAATATCAAATATTTTTGCTACAGAGGGTGGCTCATGCGTCTTAAAGCTTCTGGAAAAATAGAATAGCAGATACCACTGAAAGAGACTTGAGATGCTCGGGATCTTATTAGGTCTGAGACCACTGTTTCCCCAGCAGGTAAGGCAGGAATCTGAGCTTCAGGACTCACAATACAGCACTGTGTAGATCCTGAGATTCTTGGCAATGCTGGGGACAGAGAATCTCTGGATGAAGTGAGACTTTCTGAAAGACACATAGATGAAATTGCAGTCCCAAGATTCAGGATATAATTGTAAAAGTGATACATTGTATATACCCTTTAAAGAAACTCAAGGCACATCAGGTACTCTAAGAAAAATCAAATGTTTATCAAATCCATGATTGACAAGAATTTTCTAAATTTAAAAGCTGTAGAAGATACCATGAAGGCACATAAACATGCATTTGATTACTGAAGAAGGAAAAGGCATTCTTGGATCATAAAAATCCACCCCAAATAAAAAGATAATAAACAGAAAACAAACTGCCATAAATGTTACAACATTATTCTTAATATGCTCATACCAATTTCAGATTGGTTAGAAAAACAAACTAATAGTGTAAATAATATGGTGAATACCTGCCAATTTTAAAGAAAAAACTATTTTTGTACCTACACACACACGCACACAGACAACACATGCTTACGTGTACATGTATTATTGTTATGCAGCAATTCAAAGGACGATCACCATTTCTTATATGTTATCTCTACTTTTGGCAGTAAAAATTTTTATTGTTAAGAGATAAATATGGTTTTCTTTTCAAGAGTATTTTGGACTTATATGTTTTTAAACATATTTTCAAATTGCTATTTTTAAAATTTACATGTATCAGCTTATATTTGTATCACCTGGTTGAAGCATAAGATCCTCATCAATTGGGTTAGCTCGCATGTAAGGAAAACAAAATACACTTCCTATTCCATGATTTCCCTGACATTATCTGAGAATGAACCGTTCAGTAATAGAGGCTTTTAAAGCTCACGTATTTCAGGAGTAAATTTCCACTATATTGCCCTATGAGGGATGCATCATCCTGGGACTCAATTCTGTAAGAGCACTAAGGACTAGTACCTGAGAACATGAGCACCTGTGAGCGTTACACAGATACTGGGAATTCATTCCCCATCAGTCCGCTTGTGCAGGAAGTAGGTATCTGGCTTTTCTCTGTGCCAGAGGCTGCACTCTTACGGATGAGTAAGAGTGTTCTCTAGTTGCTTACAATGAGGAAAGAACAACATTGTTTGAGTTTCTCTTGGGGCTAATTCAGTGTGTGTGTGTGTGTGTGTGTGTGTGTGTGTGTGTGTGTGTATACACACACACATATATATACTGGAAAAATTCAGAAAATACGATGTTTTTTATTTTGTTCATTCCTAAATTTCATGATGTAGGAATGTTGGATTGGTGCATTTTTAAAAAAAAATTATTTATTTTGAGAGAGAGAGAGAGCAGACAGAGGCGGAGAGAGAGATAGAGAATCCCAAGCAGGATCCACACTGTCAGCACAGAGCCCGGCACGGGACTTGATCTAACGAACTGTGAGATCATGACCTGAGCCGAAATCAAGAGTTGGATGCTTAACTGACTGAGCCACCCCAGCACCCCTGGATGGGTACATTTTTTTTTTCAACGTTTATTTATTTTTGGGACAGAGAGAGACAGAGCATGAACGGGGGAGGGGCAGAGAGAGAGGGAGACACAGAATCAGAAACAGGCTCCAGGCTCTGAGTCATCAGCCCAGAGCCTGATGCGGGGCTCGAACTCACGGACCGCGAGATCGTGACCTGGCTGAAGTCGGGCGCTTAACCGACTGCGCCACCCAGGCGCCCCATGGATGGGTACATTTTTTAATGAACATAATTGTGAAGAATATGAAGAATGTAATTTCATTTAATATTCATAATAATGATATCAGTATTTGGCATTTACTGTGCTTTCACTGTGTGCCAGGTACTGTTCTGTGTTCTGTCACGTGTATCTCTGTATTTTCACAAAAATCCTAAGATACTGAGGTACAAAAAATCCTTTTATCTGTTATTACAGTTCTACATATAGAAGAGCATTTGTTATGACTCAATGTGCGTGTCCTCTCAAAATTTATATGTTGAAATGCTCACCATCCCCCCCCCCCACACTCCCGCCTCCCACACCACAGTCAATGTGATGATATTACGAGGTGGGACATTTGGGAGGTAACTAGGATTAGATGAGGTCATGAGGGTAGAGCCCTCATGGATGGGCTTGGTACCCTTCTAAGAATCAGAGAGTGTTTGCTTCTTTTCTCTGTCTCCATCACATGAGTGTCCAAGTCAGCACTCTGCAACCCAGTAGAGGATCCTCACGAGAACCCTGCCTTAGTGGCACCCTGATCTTGGACTTCCAGCCATCAGAACTGTGAGAAATAAATTTCTATTGTTTATAATCCTACACAATCTATGGTCCTTTGTTACAGCAATCCAAAGGACTCACATAACCTCTGAAAATGGAAAGCTATTATCATTTATTTTGTGACGAAATTTATTTGGTGCTGTACTTCAGAGCTGAATTGATTTGAGGTTAATAATAGTCTTTCACTAAACCTACTTAGTTTGAAAGTTTGTATGTTCGGCTGAAAAAATATTGTCTTTTATTATGAATAATGCTGTGGGTTGTTATGGAATATATGGAATATGAGTGAATTACCTCACTACCATACAGTTTCAACTGAGAAATACATACAGCTCCAAGGGTTTTGGAAAAGGTATTGTGGATCTCTTTCTCCCATTTACTAATGAGCAAGCCGAGGCCCAACGTGCTCAGGAAACTTAAGCAGGGTCACATAGTCTGTAAAAGAACTAGTATAGAAACCCAGTGGTAGATGGCTAAAAGTAATTTTCCTAACTAGACTTCAGGAATGACTAAAATATTCACATACAAGTAAAGTATGAATAGCCATTAATGAATAAATGCTGTAGAAACATTATAATTGAGGCGGGAAAGCTTTTGCCTGGATATCTTGAAAAGAAGAATTCTAACCCAACTTCTATTACTAACCAGCTCTGTGACCTTGAGCAAGTCTGTTAAATTATCTCTGTCCTAAATTCCTGTTCATGTGATAAGGATCATTATACCTGCCTTACAAAAATCTTGTGAAGGTAAAATGATATAATTGTGGCAAAGCACTTTGAAACTAATTAGTGCTGTACTTATATAAGGTGTTATTATAACAGTTTCATAATATAAAGGGATAGTTTTATTCTTTTTTTTTTTTTTAATTTTTTTTTTCAACGTTTATTTATTTTTGGGACAGAGAGAGACAGAGCATGAACGGGGGAGGGGCAGAGAGAGAGGGAGACACAGAATCGGAAACAGGCTCCAGGCTCCGAGCCATCAGCCCAGAGCCTGACGCGGGGCTCGAACTCACGGACCGCGAGATCGTGACCCGGGCTGAAGTCGGACGCTTAACCGACTGCGCCACCCAGGCGCCCCTTATTCTTTTAAATTTAAAAAAAATTAGAAAAAATTCAAACTTATAATACTCAAGAGAAGCATTTCCCAAAGTGTGCCTCACAGAACACTAATTTGTGGAAAGCTTCAGGACAAAAATAATATTGTGATCCAATACAGTTGAAAAAAGATACGTATCATATCTTCCTTTTAAAGATTCACAAGGCTAATGTAAATATCAAAGGTTCTCAGAGTCTTGCTTAAAGAAAACTTTTTTTTTTCCTATATTTAATCCAGGACTTCCAAAATTTATTAAGTCACCTTTCAGCAACACCTTTGAACATCTTGTGGAACCATTTGGTTGAAAATGGTATAGGAAATTTCCACAGAAGAATTAGTATTTAAAAGCCCAAGATTCTCATTAATACTAATGTGTATTTTGTCTCCACATGGAAAATTATTTATTTTGTGAGTACCACCAATTCTGTTTACATTTAGAAAAGTATACAGGTTTTTCTTCTACCAAAAATGTGTTCTACTTTCAAAAAATATTGTTTGGTTTTTCACCAAGAATTCTTTAATAACAATGTATCCTAGTGACATAGTAGTAACTCATTAGAGTTCATTAACATTTTTGTAGGCCTGTCATGTATAAATATCATCAACTTTGAAAGAATTCTTATTTCTCCACCTTTTTCTTATTTTATTTATGGTTAAACAAAAAGTGCATCCACAGTTCTTTGGAATATTCCTCTCAAATGATTAAATTTATTTGACTGGGAAATAGGGTGTCCAGATATTTGGTCAATTGCTATTCTGGATGTTTGTTTGAGAGTGTTTTTGGATTTAACATTTAAATCAATAGACAAAAGCAGATTGCTCTCCCTAATGTGGGTGAGCCTTATTCAATCAGTTGAAGACATGACTAGATCAAAAGGCTGACCCTCACCTGACTATGAAAAGTCCTTTTGCTTGACTGCCTTTAACGTGTAACATAGGTTTTTATTATGCCATCAGATATATTGCCAAACTGAAAATTTGACTCTTCTTAAGTGTAAAGTCTGCCAGACTTTGGGATGGAACTTATAAATTTTCTTGGTTCTTAGGACCTCAAGCCTGGTCTGAAAGTACCCATTGACTCTCTTGAGTCTTCTGGATCTCTGGGGACATATATATTATATAAAGCTTCTCTGGACAACACTGACTAATATAGATTTAAGTACTGAGAATGGTTTTAGAGGAACAGAATTTTAAGGTGAGTTTTATGAATTGGATCTGGTGTTTTGGGAACTGGATTCCTAATGTAATTAGATTTAAAGGTGCTAATGACTCTATTCCCAGTAGTAAAAGACAGCGCTGATAATCCATGATGTGATTTGGCAATAGAGATACACAAGATATTTCCATTCGACCACTAATCAACCACTTATAAAAAGCAAGGATCTGGATGTCTGTGTATATAACACTCTTGAACATTTTTCTCAAGCTAACAAATATGATGAAAATGGATGGTTTCTCCTAATCTTGCTGGACAAAGTTGGGAAAGAAAAGGATGAACTAAAGAATTTGAATTTCCAGCTCAAGCGCTGCATAAATGACCTGAAATCTTCTATGAGTACCCTAAAGGAGACCTTTATTTCTTGTAGCTGAAAGCTGAGATTGCTAAAACTCAAATGAAAATATCCCATCCTGTGGGTGGCTGAATTACAACACAATTTTCTTGCCTTATAGAGTGTCTATTGCTGAGTGAGGGCACAAAATGTGATGGGATAGGGTCCTGATAGTTGGAATGGAAATATGTAGGAAGACCCTGATGAAGTTAGGGACATTGAGCCCCTGATTTCTGATGAGTCTTCTTTGCCAATGGAAGTGGCCTGTCTATTCCCAGTGGGAGAAATCTCTCTACTGTCATCTGAATGAATAAGCGCTACATTGTTTGAAACAAAATGAAACAAAACAAAACAAAAGTATATTGGCCTCCTCTGAGGCAGTTGCCATGCAAGACAATCCTGATTCTTCTTAGGACTCACCCCATGACCCCTCTTTACTTCTATACCCATCACTAGACTCAAGTCCCATCAGGTCCCTAAGGTGAAGTGCAAAGTGTAAACCATAGGAGATATGCTACAGTCCAAAAGAACTACCTAAATTTTCTAACTTATATGAACAGAAATCCAGGCGACCTGTGTGGGGATAAATATTAAGTGTGTGGGATAATGGTGGAAGATGCATACTTCAGGCCAAATTTACTGATATGAGCTCACTAAGCAAGGATTCTGTGTTTAATGGGACAACTCAGAGAGTTACAAAGGACTATGACAGTTTGCTTGGTTGATGGACTGCAACATAGACCAAAATGTAGTCCACAGTAAGTGAGGTGGACCTCACCTTGTTGATTTAAGGGAGAGAAAGGGATTCAAGGACTCAGGGAGACTGGAATGTTAGAGTGGATTTATCATAAAAGACATGACTCTCACCACCAATGTTTCACCACCATCGTGAGCAATAAATTTGTCGGGGGCCCCTAATATCCTTAAAGAGCTCTGTGATTTTTCTTGTCTGTAACAGACCTCACAGAGGGTAACTGCAGTCATTCAGGGAAACCTAAATTCAACTGGAATAATTGGATCCTGGATAGGGTGGCCAAGTGGCAGCCTTCAACCACCAAAGGCAAAGGGGGCACAGATACTCTCCTGGGCAGCACAGTCAAAGCAGCAATCAGAGTAGTCTGAGTTGTGTGGCATTGGCTACGGCATTGGCTAGTTCACCATAGTTTCCCAGAAGTGAAATATATGAGAATAAATAGGTGTCACTAGAAGTGAAATAAATAGGAAACCTACTAAATTCTTACTTGAATTTAGCAGAACCATTCTAGGTCAAATGAACAAAAGGGCAACATAAATCTAAAGGGAGAGTTGTGGTCCTTCAATTAATTTTCCAATTTGGGCTGATTTACAAACCCCAAATCCCTCAAATGAAGGGGAGCTTGAGTCCCCTTGAAGAAGGACCCTCCTACACTGCCAAAAGCATATGCTGTGCAAGTCTTCCTCCCAGCCTTCCTCTATAGCCACTTACCAGGGTACACTGGGGAAAAGGAAATCATTAGAACTTTGGGGGATTCCAGGAGACCCCAATATCCCTGTGGCCTTCCAGTCAGAGTAGGGGCTTGTGGAATTCAAGTGATCAATAGAGGTTTAGATCAGTCCCATCTTACAGTGGATCCAGTGTGTCCCTCAGCCCATTCAGTAATCGTTCTGGTGAAAGATTTCCTTAAAATCTGAATTCTTAAAATCTTGCCCTCTGACTGGTTAAAATAACATTCCAAGGGAAGCACATGTCTTTGTGTGTTAGACATTTTGCGGTAAAAGTAATGTTTTTTTGGCCTGCAACGCCTATGGCGCTGGGGAAAGAAAGACTGCCAAAACAAGAACAGAGAGGCTATTTACTCGGAGTCCGTCACCATCACGAGCATTTGGCAACAACTCAAAGGCAAGCAGTGGAGTGGGAAAGCTTTATCATATATCAAGCGAAGGCTCCAGATGTGCTCTGATGGGAGGCTGTTGGCTCCGCAGAACTGGGGGTTGGGCTAACGAGAAGTGGGGCCTCCTATGTGATTGATTTGGAGAACATGTTTGGCATTCTGTAGGTAGTCCTGAGACAGAAGCAAGGGCAAACATTAAGGAAGTTGGCAGTCATTGATCAATTGACCATGGCCTGATCATTCTAGGTCAATTGCTGTAGAGGGTTGTTGTTTGGCTTTTGGGATGGTGGCTCAAAGTTTTTGGATAAGGGTTCTATTGCCCTATATTTTTTGTCCATTTGTATATTCAGTCTCTAAGCGTGAATTACCATAACATTACAATGAAATGACTTTAAAAAGCAAAAATATGAAATATGACATCATTAAATCAAGGAGGGGAAGGTATCCTGGCACATGCATAACGGTGAGTAGGTCTCTCTCAAAAGTACCCCATTGCTGGCTGAGGGTATGAATGCATAGGTCAAATTGGTTGATACTGGTAGAGAAGTGAGGTGGAATTTCTGAAAACACATACTGTGAATTTAAGTAATAAACTAAAGGCACACACAGCCTCTCTTTTCTGCAAAAAGATGCATTATCTCTTCTAGTGCACATTGTTAGACCATACCTTCTTCTGACCTAGCTTTAATTATGGCAGCATCGGCAAATTCCACACTGCCTCTCCAATTTAGGAGATTTTGCTGGCTGACTCTAGTCAGTTTATCCCAGCAGTTGGTCTACTAATTCACATTAGCCCTGTGGAAGAGAAAATTGCACTTAAGTAGAAGAGTGATGTGCTCCAATGATAAATGTTCACGAACTAAATCCTTCAATTCAGGAATATGAAAAGGTGTGAAGCAGACACATTGGTTACTCATTTTTTTCTTTGAATTATCATTTTCATCAATCATTTTCAAAACATAAATGGACTCTTTTGTTCCCACTCAACTATATCTCCCATATATTATCTAAGAAGAATGTATGCATGTCACGACTTTAAGAAAATGATGTATATGTTATTGTGAAGTAGAGCATTTATTTTTCAAAAGTCATAAAAAGAAAAAGCTCTTTTTCTCCCATAGCTATAAGATTGTTTCACTAAAAGTGTTGGATTCCTTCGTCTCTCACAATTATTGTCTAATACAATTATATACAGAGTATGTATGTTACAAATAAGATACTTAAATGTTCTTTTGTCTTTTATTTTCATACTTGCATTGAATAAGAGATTATCATGTATGTCTTCAGTTCCTCAGACAAGTCTTTCAGAGTCGTTCAGAGCTCTATAGACAACTATGTTGCAAACAACACAGCTCTTTGCTTCACAAATTGAAGTGCCCTCAGTAGCAGAGAATGCAGTCAAGTTCTTAAGTGCCATTGGAAGTCACGTATCACAGCATTTTCAAGGTTCTTTGGAGGTTCTCCAGGGTAAGTATGGTCTATTTCTTAGAGGTCAAGTTGTTTGTGTCTTTACGTGGTTGCCTTATGGGTCTCTGATCAGAGAGATGCTATGTTTCCTATGCAAAATGAACTATTGGTGCAAGCAACTCAGCATTGCCTCTGCTTCTCAAATTTGATTTTCACTCTAACAATCTTGTGTCCTTGTCTGACTCAAAGGTCTCTGATTCACAATTTAGGAAAACAGATATTACAGTAAGTAATAAAGTAAAAATGTTTAGCTTTCCTTTGCATTGTTGATTGAGATTGTTCCTCTTTGGAAAAATATCTATTAAATAAGCTGACATCTCACCCTTTATCACTAAACTCATGTCTGATAGTTTATTACTCAGATGTAACAGATACTCGATTTTCTGTATTTCATTTTCTCCTTCAGAAATCTTTTGTTTCAATTTGAAGAAAGTAATGCGTTAACTTGGCATTTAAAAACTGATCAGTTCATTCCTCGTAAAAAGTCAAGTATATCCATTTATTTAAGCAAAATTCCACCAATGTTTTCTGGTTATAATTTGTCTAAAGAGGTGAATCAGTCTCTCTCTATATATATATGCAATTTACCATTTTTATAATATCAGTGGATAGGAGGAAAAAAGTGGAGGTGAGAGAATATAAGTAAATGGTAAAATGGCTAATGGTGTATGTGGTTACTATGCAGGCAACTGCGATCTCACTTTTGCCTGTTGATTCTGTTGAAAAAAAAATACTGAAAAAATTACATTTCATGTCTTCTGAAATTTACTCACCAGTTATTTTAGCATCAGTATTTTGTAAATGATCAACTTAATGGTGTGGTATGAGAATGAAATCTGACTTCATTCTTTGCCAAGATTGTTGCAGCAATCTTGAGTCTATATTCTCCGTCCAGCCCCTGTCTTCCTGAGACTGGCTGCATCGAGACCTCTGCCCTGGAAATTTCTGTGCAATATTGACTTCAGGAGTAGAATTCAGGGACTCCTCCGTTACATACGACACCCAGCGTTCATCATAAGTGCTCTCCTTAGCACCCATCACCTATCTAGCCCACCCCCACCCACCTCCCTCCATCAATCCTGTTTGTTCTCCATAAGACTCTTTTATGACTTGCTTCCCTCTCTCCTTTTTGGGTATACCCTGATGTTTATAGCAGCATTATAAGTTTCTTTTATTTTTTTATTTTGAGAGAGGGAGAGAGAGAGAGAGAGAGTGAGTGGTGAAGGGGCAGAGAGAGAGAGAGAGAGAGAGAGAGAGAGGGAGGGAGAGGGAGAGAGAATCCCAACCAGGCTCCTCACTGTCTGCATAGAGCCCTATGTGGGGCTTGAACTAACAAACTGTGAGATCCTGATCTGAGCTGAAATAAAGAGTTGGAGGCTTAACCAATTGAGCCACCCAGGCACCCCAAACAGCGTTATCAAATTGCATTTTTTTAAGTTTATTTGTTTATTTTGAGAGAGCGAAAGAGAGAGAGCGAGAGCACACAGGAGTCAGGGAGGGACAGAGAGAGAGAGGGAGAGAGAATCCCAAGCAGTCTCCATGCTGTCAGCGAGGAGGCAGACACAGGGCTCCAACTCCTGAATGGTGAGATCATGACCCTGGGCCAAAATCAAGATTTGGATGCTCAACCGGCTGAGCCACCCAGGCGCCGTCTAGTTAGATTGGATTGTAAACCCCATCAGCACACATATTTTTTAAGCGAGCGTAAGCGTTGGCCCCTTCAGTTGTGAGACATATTTTCCCACGTAGAGGAGGAAAGAACGTCCGTGAAAGTCGTTATGAGTGAGGGGAGCAGATGCCAGCCGAGAGTCCAAAGAAGAGCAATGCCAAGCAGCTCTCAAGCCCCAGAAAATTTCATTTTCTGGAATTACCAATTGTTTTGGGTCCAGGTTAAGAATGATATTAACTTGTCTGCGAGTGGCAATCTAAATGGGTCAAGTCCAACTGCTGCCGACTGTAATCGCACCTGTCCTAATACTGGGATATCTAGGGAATAGTGCCATTTAGAGAAATGGAAAAGTGAAATTGAAGTGTAAGATGGCGTGGCCCTCACTCTATGCTTTATTCACACTGGCAATTTAAAAGCCTCACATTTGATCCTTTCGGGCACAATACCACCTAAATTCCTTCTTCCTCTGTGTGTTCAGGCTGGGGGTGATGGGCGGCGATGCATTATTTTAAGTACAGATTTCCATGGCCTGCAAAGGCTGACGATAGAACCCTTTGAAAAGGAACCGAGAGACAAAGCAGATTAGCTCTCCCTGCGAGCGCCTCCTCCAAGTGCAGTTTAAAGAGTGTGTTTGGCCCACCGCTGGCAAGCTATTTAGTTCCTGCCAACAATGCATTCTCTAGGATGACAGCAGGATTTGTCAGTGGCTGCTGCCTGACAAGTTGAAGGGAGAGAGGTGCAAGAAGATGGAATGAAGCACACGGCAGCGCAGCCTCCGAGGGTTCAGCTCCGTCATGGGGCGCAGCCCAGCAGGCCGCCCAGCCGGCAACCAGACAGAGGGCGCTGTTCGGGGCCAGGACCGTGTGTCGTCCGTGAGAGGGAGAGGCTCCACCGCTCAAGCTGGTTTTTGAAACGACTTGTTTCAGAGCTCATAGCTGCTAAGGGCACACCGAGGTCCAGCACAGTGAGTGTCGTGTAAAAATTTAAATTACAAAAGCCCAAGGGTTCATATTTGGAGCTGGGGAGAAGAGAGGAGACGAGGAGGCATGCTTTTCAGAGGCGTGGAATGTGTGATCAGTGTGCACCCCAGAGTGGAGGTGACATGGGCCATGCTGCTGCTGTTCTCGTGAGGTTTCTCACCGGGAGGTCGCCTCCACGCCCTGCACCTACTGCGTTCCTAAAGCTCAAAGAAATACAGCCCTCACCCCCCCCCCTTTTTTTTTTTTAGCATTTATTCATTTTTTGAGAGGCAGGGAGAGACAGTATGAGCAGGGAACGGACAGAGAAGAAATACAGCCCTCACCCCCCCCTTTTTTTTTTTAGCATTTATTCATTTTTTGAGAGGCAGGGAGAGACAGTATGAGCAGGGAACGGACAGAGAGAGAGGGGACACAGAATCAGAAGCAGGCTCCAGGCTCTGAGCTGTCAGCACAGAGCCTGACTCGGGGCTCGAACTCACAGACCGTGAGATCATGACCTGGGCTGAGGTCGGTCGCTTAACCGACTGAGCCACCCAGACGCCCCCCCCCCAACTGTTTTCTTTTACAGTATCTCTCCTAAAATCATGCAAACTAGTTTAAATAATTTCACCCAATGCTGAGAGAATAAAGTGACTGACATGGTGTGCCATTCTCTAGTTTAGCCACTTTATTCTAAACTATTTTCAAGGGAAATTTTATCCAGGTCTAATTTCTATCTTATGCACTGACTGTAGAATATCATCTCCAAGTAAGAAGAACACCATGGCAAGCACATGCACTTCTCTGGAAAAGGGCAAGAGGACCTGAAAGGCCTGTCACAATCGGTGGGTTACAGTCAAGCAAATGGGCCACCCTTCCTCAGAAGAGCATTATGTACACCCGTATTTGCCCTTTGATAGTGAGAATCATGTGAAATGCTTACAGTTCTTTATGTGATGACTGCACAGGTACTAAAATTGTCACCAGAGATCATTACCCCACACAATGATATATGTTTAAAATAATGATTTTTATTATCTCACATACTTAAAATGGTAGCCAAGCCTGTGGGTGAGTGCAAGATGGTTCATTGGGGTAGGGAAAGAAAACACTAGAATCCATACTTTTTTTTGTAATATAAAGGAGGAATAAATTGATCCTCATTAATTTTGATCATGAATGGACAATTTTGCCCTTTTCGGTTTTTGTGTCAAACAAAATTGTCTTGTGTGCCACACATGAATGCACTGAGAAATACTGAAAGTTTCATAGGAATCAAAATACACAGCTACTTGATATTATTATTATTTATTTAAATATATAAACCTTAATCCTGAGGCACAATAAATGCTTTATTGTTTTATTTAAAGTTTATCTATTTATTTTGAGAGAGAGCTAGCACGTGAGGGTCAGTGAGGGACAGAGAGAGAGGAAGAGAGAATCCTAGGCAGGCTCCCTGCTGTTAACGAAGAGCCCAATACAGAGCTTGATCTTATGAATGGTGAGATCATGACCTTAGCGGAAGTCAAGAGTTGGATGCTTGACCGACTCAGCCACCCAGGCGCCCTTGTTTTTTATGGTTAAAAATCAGATCTGGATAACAAGTATTTCATGGCTGGTGTCTTAACTCAATATTGATTTTAATAATGTAAATATTTGATTACTTAATTATTTGATTAATTAATTAATTTTATCATCAGTTCAAAGGTTGTTTTAACCTACTGTAATAACCTAGCTTCCTCAAAAGTTAAAATTAAAAATATTATTTTTAAAAAGAGCTTTATTCAAGGATAGCTGCTTCTCCTGTTCAATTGCTGTTTACTTTGTTCTTTCAGAGACCTGCCTTAAAAAAATTTTTTTTTAAATGTTTTATTTATTTTTGAGAGAGAGACACACACAGAATGAGCAGGGGAGGGGCAGAGAGAGAGGGAGACACAGAACCCGAAGCAGGCTCCAGGCTCTGAGCTGTCAGCACAGAGCCTGATTTGGTGCTCAAACTCACGAACCTTGAGATCATGACCTGAGTCACCCAGGTGCCCCAGGGACCTGTCTTTTTGTCTGGAATCTTCCACATGTATTGGGTGGAAATGTTTACCTTTACAGTAGAATTATTTGTGACTTTCAATTTTTAGAAATATTTCATTTTGGGGGTACAAATTTCACTGCTGTTGACCAAATTGGCTGGGTTTTTTGTTTTTTGTTTTTTGTTTTTTGTTTTTTGTTTTTTTTTGGATTTTGGTTTTTGGTTTGGGTGGGGGGGGGAGTTGTTTGTTTACTTGTACTCTCTTATCTGCAAAGGGAAATGCAATGCCTTTGTTTCTTCTTACATTGAAGCTGTGTTCCTGTTATTAAATCAAAAGTAATGGTTCTAATTAAAAAAAAAAAAGCAGCTTTAAGAGAACCTTTTACTAACTAGTTCAAGTGTTATTTAATTAGAAGGGTTAAATATACTTGCCTTTTGTTCTCTGTGGGAGCGATTTAACCTCCAGGAGACAAGCTGTTCTCAAATCTCATAGTATTAATTTGCCAAATTAACAACCAAAAAAATATTGAATTTAACATTGTTATAAATTCTCATATCTGTAACTCAAGAGTGCGGTTAACTCTAGACTTAGTTTCAAAGTTGCCCCATCGGCCTCTTTCGGTAGCTCTTCTCTCATAGTATGTTCTACCCACCTTTTTGGCACACCGTGGCTGCTATTTCCAAGATATGACTACCTGGGACCTTTCACTCCTGGCCTAAGAACCTTACTTACTTAGCCCCTGGAGTCTCAGAGAGATAAAGTTACATTTTATTATCCAAAGAATCACAGTTATAATTAGAATTTCGTGCCAGTTATGGGGAGAGAGAGTATCAGGTAGGTTAATGGGGGGACATGTTTCAGCCTCGGGGAGGCTTCAAATCATAGCTCATTGGAAATTCTCTCTTTTATAGGCCTAATTCAGAGAAAGAGACTTAATCTAAATATCAAGAGAAAGTTTAGACATTTTTATAGCATACAGATTTTTTTAAGATGTAAAGGATCTTGTGAATTACCTAATCTAATCTCTTTTTCATATGACAAAAACCTGTAATTAAAAGAAGAAAGATTTAAAAATTATCATTGCAATATTTATATAAGACTATGAAATTGTAAGCACATTTATGGAATACAGCTTTGTATGTGAATAAAAGTATTATCCAAAAGAATAGCTGTTATGAACATTTTCAAGGTGAAAGAATAAAGAAAAACAAAAATTTCTCTGGAAATGGAATATGTATTCAAAACTTGCAAATAGATTTTAATCTTGGGTCATAAAAACCTTAAAAAATGTCAGTGAGTGCCCATGACAAGAAAATAAAAAGGAGTCCAAACATCCATTATATGAGAATAAAAATGAGCAAAATCAAATTTTGGTACAAAGAAAGGACAGAACGGAAATAAAGTAATTGGAGTTGTGCACGGAAAAAGTTACCCAAGAGATAGAAACAGATCTAAGTGAAGATAAAAATCAACTACACAGATCTTAATAACTCTTATTGTCAATGAAAGTAGAATCCCAAAAGAGAGAGTGGAAAGTTGAACAATTCATTGGCTGGCAATAGAAGAAAATAAAATGGGAAAACAGCTAGACAGGGACTTAGATGTTATTTTAAAGTTAATGCACTGTGAAAAGGAGTAGAGAAATGAACAGACCCAGCATCGCTGTAATAACCAAAGTTCAGAAAAGTTGGTAAGAAAATTCAATGCCTCTTTTTCATATTCTATACACAGAGGAAACAATCTGCCAAGAAATTTTTATAGTAGGTTTGACACAGAAGACTCTAAAAATCAGATGAATTGGAAAACATCATTAACTAAAAAAAAAAGGAAAATATAATTATGTAGCAGACTCATCTTTTTTGAAAAGTAGAAGAAGAAAAAAATGACAACTTGGGAACACAGTGGGACCATTTATAAATGCTGCTGGGGGCATGGGCAAGGCCTTCTTTTGAAACACATTGTGTTTCTCTTTCTGTAAATGTTTTTCTATATTTTGAGGAGCATGGTTTGGTCGGCTCCTTTCTCCATGCCCCCAGTAAGTCTTCCTAACTTTGATTTCCCCAGTTTCCTAAGCATGTGCCCATCCTGTACCACACTCTCAGATCAGTCTACTTCTCTGACCTCCTGCTTTGTTGAGAAAATTGAGAACCCCAGGCTTGAAGTCTCTTTACTACCTTCCATGCTATTATAGACTTACTTATATCCACCCCAGCCTTTCCTGCAGTACTCCATGGTCAGGTGACGGGTGCACTTTCTTTTTAATTTCAGCAGCTCCAAACTCAACCTTTATCCCATTCTTTTTTATGTTCAACAAGGACTTGGTCTGTAGATTGACCAACATGGCCTTAATGTCACCTGCATCTTGACTATGCTTTAGAAAGTCTTCTTCCTGTCTTTAGACTCCTGACTTTTGTTTTCTTTAGAGCATTTGCTTTAGAAAACTTAAAATTGCACATCTTTCTCTGCCCCTTAGAGACACGAATCCTTTTAAAGTTTCTTTCCTGTTTACAACTAGGCATGACTCCACAAGAACCTGAGAGCCATCCCTTTGGGATGTAGTCATCACAGAAGACAGACCCCATCTCCTAGTTTTATGCGGGGAGGGTAGAAGGCTAATTTGAAAGTGCTCTGCTCCAAGTTGTAAAATTATCTTCTGCCATTGGGATATGAGAACGTTTAATTCTCCTCTGAGTGAAGCCTGTGATATCAGATGGTCTGTGGTGTCCCCCACCCCAGGTCTTCGAAAGTTTTCTGTCCTTTTTGTTTTCAGAGTGCAACTCAGACTGAGTTCTGGTTTCTCTCCACCTTTCCAGTAGCCTTGGAAAAAGTCATCCTTGCCTCTTTAACTTTGTGCAGTGCAATTTTTGCCTTGACAAGCTATTTCAACTTTTTCCAACATTTAAAAACTCTTCCTGTTTTCTGGGTTATCTTAATAACATGCTTAGCTGTCCTATAATCCCCAAATATCCCTCTGGTTCTGTAGTTAACTACCTTATTTTTTTTTCCTCTGTTATTCAAATTTCTTCAACTTTTTGTGCCCACTCACATATCCCATTTAACTTTCTCACCTACAATTTACTCCCGAAATTACTGTACCATCGTCATTCCATGGCAACTTTTCTAGTTCGTAAACCCATAAACTACACACTGAAATCTAATAAACACTTCATCAAAGCTTTGTGGTAGTGTCATTGACTACTTCCTCCTTCTTGAAATTCTTCTCTTGGCTTCTGTGACAACATGCTAGCTTACCTTGTCTCTCTTCCTTCCTCCTTACCCACTATTTTCTAACCCCCTTTGCTGGATTCGATTTTTCTGGCCTAATCCTTTCCTTCTTCTCATATGCCACTCTCACTCTTAGAAAGCTCACGTACATCCAATGATGCTAATAGTACAAACACCCTTTCTGACTTCCAAACCCAGATAACCAACCACTTACTGGACATTTCCACTTGATTCTTAAACAGGCTCCTCAGACATAATATGCTGTTTGTCTGAACTCACCTTTCTTTCATAATGTGCTTTTCTCTCCTTGTCTCCTCTATCTGAGGGTGGCACAAAGATTCATGTGGTCTCCTAAGTCCACACCCTTTCTCTTTTGTGAATATTCTGTGAATATTCTCCAAACCCTTTCTCTTTTGTCCCACACATCTAAATAATCACCAAGTCCTGACTCTATAAACCTCTTTAAAAATGAATCCTTTCTTGGGCACCTGGGTGGCTCAGTTGGTTAAGCGGCCACCTTCAGCTCAGGTCATGATCTCACAGTTCATGAGTTCGAGCCCCGTGTTGGGCTCTGTGCTGATGGCTCAGAGCCTGGAGCCTGTTTCAGATTCTGTGTCTCCCTCTCTCTCTGTTCCTCCCCTGCTCACACTCTGTCTCTCTCTCAAGAATAAATAAAGATTAAAAAAAGTTTTTTTTAAAAAACTAATCCCTTTCTTTCCGTCCTTTTAGTTAACACATTCATCTTTTGCAGGATCAGCTGCTAGTAGGAAGTGTTACTGGTTCATGTGGTTTTGCCTCCACCTCCTCCTATCCATCCTCTGCTCTTGTAAGAAAGGGATCTCTCCAACATATGTATCTGATCTTTTTGCTTCTATCGGAATTCAATTGTCTCAGTGGTTCCCTGTCTCTTACAGAGTAAAGAGCAAGTTTTTTAGAAGACATATTGAGCACGTGTGACCTGAATCCAGTTTATTTCCTAAATTATATCAGCCCCATTCTTTTCATTGCAATTCAGTCGTATTGATGTATTTGTTCTTTAAAGTGACTGTTATTAACAGCTCAGTTTATTTTTTCACAAAATTCTTCCCCACTATTTGTTAAGACTCGGCTCAGGTATAACCTCCACTGGGTAGATTTCATGCCAAGCTACACCCCTCCCCTACTTGATGACTATTTACTCAGTGTCTTACATAAAGAAGGCACCAATGAGGTTAAATTAATAAAATTATGGAACATAATAATGCAGTCTACTTTAAAAAAATCGATATTTATAGTTTTTAAAATTTTTTTAATGTTTATTTATTTTTGAGAGAGATAGAGTGTGATTGGGGGAGGGGCAGAGAGAGGGAGACACAGAATGCGAAACAGGCCAGGCTCTGAGCCGTCAGCACAGAGCCCGACGTGGGGCTCGAACTCACAGACCGCGAGATCATGACCTGAGCCAAAGTTGGAAACTTAACCGACAGAGCCATCCAGGCTCTGTTCTTTTAAAGCACTAAATATTAATTGGGAAAAGCAAAAAAAAAAAAAAAAAAAAAAAAAAAAAAAATGAGAATGAATTTTCAGGGTAGTTATAACATAATTTTTTTTTCTAAGTTGAGAAGATATATAATGTAGCAGAGTATGGTAAGGACCCTTTTGAAATCCTTCCTATGCTGAGAAATATTTGTGGAATAAGTACATATCAAAGTTCTGTCAGAAAGCACACTATATCTTGTTATTTGCTCAATATTTTAAGATAGTCACACAGTTTCTTCAATTGCAACTAGAGCTAATTTAATGAGAAAATACAGAAGCTTTCTCTCTCCCTCTCTCTTGCTAAAGGGCAGATCAAGGAAGTTTTTGTGGTAAAACTTTTTCAGATATTCTCACCTTGTACATATTAGCTCATATTTTGGGATCAGTCACGTTTTCTCTGGCAAGAGAATGGATGATGGCAAGATAGTGAGTTTATACTAATTACACCACGTTATGGGTTGACAGATGCTAATTAATTGAAGTAAAAGCTGTGGGTACAGTGATTTATATACAATTCTGTAATGGTGCATGAAAATATACCCTTTAATAACATTTACTAAATATTTACCATGCACCCAGTCTTCTTCTAAGTACTTTGCATGAATTAAGGTACCTAATCCTCAGAACATTCCTTTGATACAGATGTTATTATTCCCTTTCTTTGCAACCAAGGAAATAGAAGAACAGAGTTTTAGACACTTGGTTAAAGTCACACAAGTAGAAGCTGGCAAGTATAAAGTGGCAAGCGGCTTAGTTCAGAACTCATGTTACTGAATTTTAAAAATCTCACTAAATAAAATATAATGTTCTGGTAACTTTTAAATTATATTTCTCTTTATACTATTCAAATATTAATAATATACTTGATGTAAAAATTCTTTCCAATTTTGGGGACTCAGAGGATCTGTCCTATCTTTATATCATGCGTTTTCTTCCATAATACATATTCCCATCTTCTGTTTTCATTATTCTTCCCAATTATTTTTGCTACAGTAGTTCTCAAATGTTGACTTGTGTTAATATTATCATTTATTTAATTACTTTTATATTATTTATTATCTTCATTCTTCTAAGATCTTTGAAAATATCAATTTATTTGATCTTTATAACACATCTTATTGATATATTTTTTTTAATGATGGGTGAGAAAACAAAGGCAGAGAGGGGTTAAGAAGTGTTTTCAAGGTCATAGAACTGGTAAGTGGTAACGCTGGGATTTGAATTCTGGCATTCAAATAGGTCCAGAGACCATGTTCCCCATTAGGCTACATTTCCAATGTTTATCAGTGTTTAAAATCAGTCTTTTCCATTGAACATAATCTCCTTGAGCAGTATGAAATCTCTCGTTTATATTTTTGATCTATTGGCATACAGAAGACACATTAAGAGTTTTAATATTTAATTAAATTATTCTCATTTTATACTTGGAAAACTAAGATACAAATGCAAGTTGGAAGGCAGCAGAAAATTAGAATCTGATACTTCAATTGTTGTAAACGTTCTTCCAAAAATCAGGACATCCTTCAACATCCATGAGACAACTCTTTCCAAGCCCTGTGACAAAAGAAATGGATAACCTACCAATGTTCTTTAGGGGCAATGCCTACTTAGAAGTTTAGAAGACTTGCCAAATTTCACACTGTTAAGTCATCACTGAGCTGAGACTAGAACAGGGGTATTGATAGAATTGCTAATCCAGTTGCAACAGTTTACATATGTTGTGGGCTCACCTTGTCCCATACCCTGTGCAAACACCTTTGTGTTTGCCAAAGAATAATCTCAGCTACTGTAGGATGGCCACTCATTTTATTTCCATTTGATATATCTAGGAAACAAAGACTTAGAGAAATTAAACAATGTTAGTTTCACAACCTAATGAATTTTGCTAGCTGATAGGTGAAGGAGCCCAGATTTTAATTCATTAGGTTTGTCTCTGGAGCCACCTTAGAGGTTGCCAAAAAAATCAGTTTTTACTTTTAATATTAAAATTTTATGTTGGCTTTCCACAATGCAAGCAATGAATCCACAAAAGGATGCATATTGGAAGGAAATGCTAAAGGCAGAAAAAGAAATGGCTTTGATATTTGCTGAGGCCACATTTTGTAAAATTTGTCCATGGAAATTTAGGCTGTTACGTCTTGATGTTCACCACAGCAACTATGAACATTTTTACTAGGGTAGAAAGAAGTTAGGAGGTAAAGAAGTTAGAATGTAATTTGTAGCTGTCGAAGAAACAGTATAGCCAATGATTAGAACCTTTCTTTCTTCTTTCTTTCTTTCTTTCTTTCTTTCTTTCTTTGTCTGAAGACGTGCCTCAAGATACAAGAAAATGAAGGAAAATAGTATAACAAGGTCAGGGGTAGCAGATGTATCCTTGTTGCTGTCATGGAGAGAGAACAACAAGTGAATACCTGGCAAGAAGCCCAGAAACCCAAGGTTGACACTCCTAACATTATTTCATAGCAAGCCTAAAACCAGGACATGAATGAGAGGCCTCCACCAGGTAAGCGGAAGAGGCAGCCACACAGTGAGAGTGGCCAAAAGTGGTTCCGTGATGTCTTATATTGCAGCAGGGTGACAAATGTGAAATGGTGACAAGAAAGGACACAAGGAAAATCAAAAGCTTCTATTTGGTACATTGAGCTTTAGGGCCATGAGGATTTTATCCTTCTTATTATTTAATCTTTCCCCCACCCCCCAAACCTTCTTGTCTTCTTGGATAGGATTCCTCACTCTTTTCTCATGATTTCAAAATTTCTGTCTTTCTCTACAGACAAGATTAGACACTATCTGAAAACAAATGACATTTTCATGGCTTCCCTGTTCAACTTTTTCATATTTGGCTGGCAGCTCCTCCTCTCTTCCCTCTGCCTCCCCCCCCCCCGCCCCAGGGCAATTGTTTATGCTTGGGTGAACTATTTTATCTAAACATATCTATTTTGAGTTTAATTTCTTTATACTCAAGCTCTCTGTTATTTGAGAGTGGATGCCAATGAATTGGTATATTATGCCTTGTGGGCAACCCATCTGCATTTTAACTGTTGCTTTTTGAATGCCTGATTCCATAGAAGAAAACTGTAATGCTAACATTACAAGGAAAGAGACTTTTAGGGAACATCTTCTCCTCAAACCATGTCATTCTGGTGGTGTTTGCTCAACTCTGCTCCCCAAAAGTACTCCCTGCCTCTAGTACTAAACCTAGTACTTCAGGGGCTCATTTATTGACGCTCCCAAGTGTTCACTTAGCAGGCGCAGTGTTCTTTAACTACTATGTGTCAGGTACCAAGCTTGGCATCGGTGTAGCAAATATGAAAAAGACAATCCCTGTACTCAGGCAGGTCAAGGGGAATAGCGGAGACTAATTCATAATTACAAAGGCTATTGCAATATGATGACAGAGATGACCATAGATTTCAGGGGCATAACAAAAAGGCACCCAAAACAGGTGACAGTGGCATAGGGAGCAGCAGAAAAAATGACAGAGGACTCCTGGGGGACCTGCTGTCTGAATTGCACAAGTATCAATTTGTATTGATGTCTTCAAGTACAAGTTAACACAAAAATAAGTAAGAGAAAGGAAAGGAGGCAAGAAAGGGAAAGGGAATATTAGAGGCAGGAAATAGCATTGATAAGGAAAATCAAGGTGCGTGTGGAGCTGTTGGCAATTCCATGTAAATAGAATGGCCAGAGTGAATATGTGAGGGGTAACAGACAAAGCTGGAGAGGTAATTATGGGCCAGGAAGATCAAACTTCTTTGAAGAGAACTTTCCTTGATTTTTTTCCATGTTCAAAATTTCTTGAATTCGAAAGACACACTTCAACATAGAATAATGGATCTTCAAGGTATATGTGAAGCAATTCTTGTATTGATGGCCATGGCATAACCTCTATAAATTACTTTCTTTCTTCTCTTTGAAATTCTCCACCATTTTTAATCTTCTCCTTTTATTTACTCTCGGAGATGCTGACCTTCAGGAATGAAGAGTGTCTTGGGATTTGAGGATTTAAATGTTGTGAAGTGCCCCCCCCCCATCTGAATCAGGGCTACACCTAACCATGTAGCCCTTTAGACCCTATTTTAAAAACTGCATATGCCTATGAATTTGCATATGCCATATTTAGAGAGCATGAAAATTATTACCTTAACCCATTTTCCTTTCTCCCAAAGATGCCAACGAATAGGTCACCAGAGGGACTGTGAGGTGAAGGGAATCAGGCTCTCAGATGGGTTTCTCAAGTCACCAGCTTTTAGTTCACCTAACTTAGGTGTCCAATGTGACATCTGTCTTTAAGCGATCTCTTATAGGCATATATCATGAAACTAACAGCAGTATGGTCTTGAGCAAGGCAGTTAAGCTCTGGAGATTTCAGGATATTCTTTAATAAAATGAAACAAATGTTAAGTATATATAAAATAGTGCACTACCCTTTCCCGAAACTCCAGGAGTATATTTGAAGACCTGTGATGGATTTTTTTTTCCAAATTTAAAATTTCTTTGTGAGTCAAGTATTTTAAAATATTCAATATTTTTTAACATTCATACATGCACATTTTGTATTGTAGTTCTAATTCACCTGAGCAAGCTTCAAGTACACTATTAAAATTATGTTTTTTTAATGAACTGTGCTTTAAATCTTGTTACAATATTAGTTTAACTGCATTTAAAAATATTAATTTAGTTGTCACACTTAGAGGAATATGTACTCACAATATTTTTTCCATTTTTTAAGTCTTAGTACTTTAGAAATGCTGAATTAAAATTAAAGGGAAAGAAATCTAAATCCTTCATTGATTTGACCTAAGAAGACTCCCAAAGATTTGCCTTAACATATACCAGAAAAGCATCTCATATTTTTCATACAGAAACTAATCAGGAAAAGATTCAGGTACATGGAGTCTTATATGAACTTTGAAAATGCTGAAAAATTGATTTTTGCTTTTGAACACCAATGTCCTTGAAAAAAATAATTTCCATTTTTTGTTTATCTTTTCACATGAAATAATAATTTTAGACATTTTCCTGGTCCCTCCTGTTCATTTTGGCAAAGAATGGAACTTAAGGTCATCCTCATAAATTTCCTCAGGGACCTAACATATATAATCACTGTCAAGGTATTTTGATAGATGACAGTTTGGAAAGATTAAGTGATTCATCTAACGTGACACGATGAAGTCCCTATGCAGAGCTGGGAATGGAATTCAAATCACTGGGGTAATCATTAAGAAATCTCTATCTTTTATTTCAAAATGGAATTTCATGTTCCCAGAGAATTAAAACATGGATTATAAGCCATCTGTTGAATATAGGTTGTTTGGTTGATTCTGGGATCCACCTCCTAGATTTTTCTAATAGAATATGAACACTCATTCTTTATTTTTAGTCAAATCAAACACAGTAATATTCATTATAATGTTTTCTTACTACGACAGACATTCAATGCTGACTAAATGCTATCTAGGTAGTAAGAAACCTTTCTCCCGAAGACATGGTTTCAGGCTCCACCTCCCTGCAGCCTCTGCCTCTGTCCATCTTACCAATTTCTGCGAACGCCTGCTGTAGTATATTTAACTATTCCCAAGACCTTGGCCCTTGGATCTTCAGAGTGGTATCCCCTTTACCTCTGCCTCTTCAGCTCTTGCTTAGCTCCGGACGTATCCTTCATGCCAAATAAAAGTATGTTGAAAATCTAGAAAATCTGGGAAAACAATGAAACAATAAAGCATTTCACTAAGTATATAACTGAAATAACCAAATTTAACATTTTGTTTAATTTCAAACATTTAAGGTTTTTTAATTCTAATACATGAAAATATGTTATCTTGTCGTCTAGCCATAGTACCGACTTTGGTATCTTTATATGTATGTCTATAGAATTATGAAGTAAAATACAACCAGATTCCAACGAGAATGTGTCAACCCTTTCAATTAAAAATTAACAATTTAAGGGGCACCTGGGTGGCTCAGTCGGTTAAGCATCGACTCTTGACTTGAACGCAGGTTATGAACTCATGGTTTGTGAGATCAAGCCTCTCATTGGGCTCTGTGCTGTTAGCCCGCTTGAGAATCTCTCTCTTCCTCTCTCTCGCTTACACT
This sequence comes from Lynx canadensis, assembly GCF_007474595.2. NCBI lineage: Eukaryota > Metazoa > Chordata > Mammalia > Carnivora > Felidae > Lynx > Lynx canadensis. The sequence continues at coordinate 52,801,684 of NC_044319.2, read as the reverse complement.
CTTTCTCTCTCCAAATAAGTAAATCAACTTAAAAAATAAATAAAAATAAAAATTAACAATTTATCATAAACAATTATTTCTCTGTATAAATTTTAAATGGTAATGGCTACACAGATTTGGTTGAATGCAGTTTATTTAAGTAATTTAATATTTTGAAATTAGGTTTTCCAGATATTTAACATTATAAACTAATGGTGATGAACATGGCCATGAATGAATTGCCTTTTTCAGGACTATTGGCATGTAGCTGGTACTTAACACATTTGTTGAATGCATTAATGAGTGATAAAAAGTAGTAATTCTACCTTTTTTGTTTTAGAAAACAATGAACTGAGATCATATTGAAACTACTTAATAAACATGTCTGAAAAGCTCTTAAGAATATTTTTAATTTGATTTCTATGGTAAAGTACTTGTCAAATTTCACAGGAACCAGGGAAACAACAACAAAAAAGATTATTTGCAATTTCTTTGATTATATGTTCTTCATTTTATCAAAAAGCAAAAAAGAGACTATATATTTTATAGATAGATTTCTAGGTAGTCTCTATGCTAGTTTTTTTTTAAATTTTTAATGTTTATTTGTTTTTGAGACAAACAGAGCATGAGCGGGGGAGGGGCAGAGAGAGAGGGAGACACAGAATCTGAAACAGGCTCCAGGCTCCGAGCTGTCAGCACAGAGCCCGATGCAGGGCTCAAACAAACTGTGAGATCATGACCTGAGCTGAAGTTGGACACTAAACTGACTGAGCCACTCAGGTGCCCTGGTCTCTATGCTAGTTGTAATGATGTAGCAAAAGAAGAGTTAAAGGTATAGGGTGACTTTCCTAAGTGTAACCTGGAAGATTTCTTTTTAAATTATTTTTTAATTTTCTCTTTCTGCTGGGTCAGTTAGCAGGTAGTGGAAAAATTTTCTCAACATTCATAATTCTAACCTCTAAGTTGAGAATAGGGACCTTCCCTGGTCAATTTAATGTCTTGGGTTAGTGTTTAAAGCACTTAATTGGTTAATTATTCAAATACAGTTTTATTTATTACGTGCCAAATGACTAGGTGTTGTGCTTGCCTACAACTGCTTGTTCACTCATTCGAACATATTTAAGGAACTCCCACGATGTGTCAGGCCCTCACCTCTGCCTGCTGATTTCATAACTATCTCCTGAAAAACTTACATAGTGTTAATGCTATATTTCAATGGGGGAAAAGAGACATAAAATGAGTATGCTTGATAGTAATTTTACATTAAATGGAAATTGATATCACAATTCATGTTAATCCTGTCAGTATTGTATCCACCATAAGTGTTGCCTCTTTTTTATTTTTTCAAAACAAATTTTCATTCAGGTATTCATAGAGTACGAGGAGAAATTGTCACTACGGGAGTAGCCGAGTGGTCAGCACTGTGCACAGACAGCACGATCCTTTGGGAAGACCAATTACAGGAACAAACCGTCCTACTTTAACATGGCTTACTCTACCCCAACTGTTTGTTAGCTGTCTATCTGATATTTAAAAACAAAACAAAACAAAACAAATCAGAAAACATGACAAGTAAGTACTCTGGGTCTTTCTGTACATGGTATTACTTGGGGTTTTTTAAAGTGTTTTTGCCTCAAAGGGAATTTCCATAGATTTTAGGTTTTCCAGTAAATGATGACATTTTTGAAAGATACTGGACAGGACATCTCAACAGAGTTGCAGATGAAATGGGAGTGACCACCTTTCGTATAATGATGCACACACAAGAAAGAGGACTCCAACCTTCAAAGATAAAAGCTGAGAGTTGAGATAATTGAAGTCTAAAACATTTTCAAGGATGCGTGTACTGTGACTTCAGATTTCTTTATTTGATGTCTAATTACCAGAGTAAGGGTCACCTTTCACACTTGAAAGGGATTATAAACATATGAAAGTCTTTTCCCAGAAAGGTGATGTTGAAAATAGACATACAAGAAGAATTGAGATAAATTAATTGATGGCGGGTGTGCGTCGGGCTGTCAAAGAAAGTTAGAGACCTTGAGTGTAACATTTTGAGAAACCACTTACTGGAAGGCTTAAATGATTGATCTGCTCCAGGATGACATTTTTCTCATATTTTTACACTTTTACTGGTAATAGAGACATTTAATGTTTCTTGTCAATTTGTTCCAATAATTGTGTGGCTGCAAATTATTCATTTCATTGCCAGAAAGTCATAACCCTAGTTTTTTTCCTCCTAAATCCTAAGGCAGCTCTTCAAGGAGCCCAAAGACCCTGCATGGAGCAGCTGCAAGGGCCTCTTTCTTGGATTAATGTGGGGGAGGTAACCTCTGCCCTGGGCCATTAGCTTTTTTTTTTTTTTTTTTTTTTTTAATTTTTTTTTTTTCAACGTTTATTTATTTTTGGGACAGAGAGAGAGACAGAGCATGAACGGGGGAGGGGCAGAGAGAGAGGGAGACACAGAATCGGAAACAGGCTCCAGGCTCCGAGCCGTCAGCCCAGAGCCCGACGCGGGGCTCGAACTCACGGACCGCGAGATCGTGACCTGGCTGAAGTCGGACGCTTAGCCGACTGCGCCACCCAGGCGCCCCTGGGCCATTAGCTTTTTGAAGGGAGTTGACACGTCCTCCTCTTTGGATAAAGAGTGCGAACAGATTTTTTTTTCAGAAGATGCTCCAAGCACACTGATCTGTGCCTTATTCGGAGCGTTTTCTGTTTTCTCTCCATCTTTAGTCTTTGTCCAGCCCTTTGACTTTTATATTCTAGATGCTCATAGACATAAGATTTATGCCACATCATTTTTTGTGTGTATTATTTCTGCTCTTGGTAATAATGTTCCTTATATGCATATATGTATGCACATGTCACTGTGGTAACATTCTTTAATGGAGAACCTGTCTTGACTGACTAAATGAGTTTATCTCTGTGTACCTTTCTTTCCATCCATATTGCAAATTCCTCCATGGAGGAAAATCTCTTATAGGTCTAGCACTCTCTTATAGGAATAGTTCCTGAAGGGATATTGAATTCATCAAGAAAGTGAAATATAGATTTTGTTACGTCTCACTTCTGTGACTTTCACCAGACCACCAATGATTTCTGTGTTTGAGCTTTAATATCTTTATAATTAAATTATAAATTATGTGGTTTCCAAAATCCCTTTCTCCCCCTTAAATTTTATGACACTGTTACTCTAAGGAAATTCCAAATTATACATATTACATTGTGATCAGGAAGGAAAACTCTGGGAGAAGGAAAGTTGGTGGGTAGAAATGGAGGTAAATTAATGAAAATGTGTTATTGCATAATATAAAATCAATATACCTTTAAAAGACTCTCATGCTCATGTTATTGCCCAAGAAGGGGGAATTGGAAAACTTTTTGTGGGACAGGATCTTGAAATCTTTGATAAGAAAAAAAAAGTTTTCTGTCTCACAAGATCAATACATTCAGGTGGAATTTTCTTCTTCAGTATGATTTTGCCATTGGCTGTAGCTATATTAATGAATTAGACATTGCTTATGTATTTACTGATTAATTTAACCTAGAGATGGTTGTGGGGTCCATTTTTCTTTCACTCCAAAACTCACAGATGACAACCAATATTGAAGGTCAAAGTGTAAGCATTTATCATGTGACAAATGTAGACTGAGTCATAAGAGAGACCTGGTATAGTGAGAGGAAAGTAGACCAGAAAGGGAAGGCCCAGGTCATACCAGGTCATATCCACGTTCTATCAGATAATGGCTGCATTATCTTTGGAAAGCTAAGTAACAGTCTGGGCTTCTGTCTTCTTGTCTGTTAAATGATGATAAAAATGTCTATTTCATAGTGTTATTCTGAGAAGCAAATGCTACATCAAAAAAGCTTAGCCAAGTGCTTATCATGTGGCAAATACACAGTAATTAGTGGTTTAAAAACAAATTAAGAAAGGAATCAAGTTTTTAATACAACAAATATTCAAAAGCAATGTCTCAATTCAGTTATGATTGGATTTTTGTATTTACTTTTTCTTGTATTTGTTGTCATCTGTATAATGGTGGCGTCTTTCTTTTCATGAAGTGATGGACTAATGCAGTCGGAAGGAATCTTCAGTGATGCTGCCTGCCCATGTTTCTGTGAAATGGAGGAAACTTTGAACTCAGCTTCAATGTGGAGGTTATGCTCCATCAAAATTGCAGGGGGAAAATAACCCTTTCCTATCAATTTGGTAAGAAAATAAGATATATTAATGACTAACTAAAATTCTTGAGAATTTATCACATCAGACACTATGCTCTTTATATGCATTATCTCATCAAATTCTCACAATAATCTTCCGAGTTAAGAAGGGGCACTCTGCCTCCTACAATGATGCAAGCCCTGCAGTTTTAAGAAGTTCAAGAATGACAACAGTTCACAAATCCAGGAAAAGGAGGCGAGCCAGGACTTGAATGCAGAGAGTCTGACACTGGCGTCTATGCACTTATGACTTTTCTATATTGACACTCCAGAAATTAGCCCCATGGCATCACTGATATCTAAAATTTAATTTTGCCTTTTCTGTGTCCCTAATCTATCAAAACTCAGACAAGTTAAATGACAGTACAGAGCCTGAATTTCCTAATCTATAAAGAGCAAACAATCATATCTATTTTTAAGGTTGTCGTAATAATTAAATAAAGAACATGAATACAAAATGCTTAGCAATCTAGCAGGTGTGTAGACTGTATGATAATTAAGACCATCATCTGAGAACCTGGACAGTGTCATATGCCCTTAAAACGGGACAGAAAAAGGGAAATACAAATGGAGAATGAAGGCGAGAACATAAATGACTGCCATTGGGCATTTACCACAGCAAAGGGGCAAATAGCTATGTATCAATGTAGCTGATTGATATAATGGTCTATTTAAATATAATGTCTCTCTGTAAAATGTAATGTAATGTCTCTATATAAATATAATATTCATTTAAAAGCTGACCTTTGAGAATAAAGAAATTATGATATTACATAACAATGATTTAAGTACTTGATACAGGGGAATTCCTAAACTACCAAGAAGGTAATGAAACATTTTGAGACCCACAGAGTGAAGACAGTCAAACCTGGAAAATGGGAAATAAAAAGGTGATCTGGGCTAAGATAAAGACATTTTCATAGTCACATTTGGCCAAGTGGTTCTACCAAACCACCAAATGACAATATAAAAATTCATATCATGATTCCTGTGTGGTATATATAATGCTATATAAACCAATAGGTACTCTGCTCTCTGACTAATTTTCATTGTGCTGATTCAGAACCCATTCAGGTATTATTGTAATTTGATATATAGCTATGGAGTAGCCTCCAAGACCATCAACACTGTGAATATACCTATTATCCACAACTTTCAATGAGCTTTATTATTAAATAAACCCAAGTGTAGCAAGATTTCATATCTTGAGGCTGAATTAAGTGTTTCATGATATGTACAACTCAAAAGCTAGGCTACAGCGAGACATGAACAAGTATCTCTAAAGAACCTTGATCTCTTTCTTTGCCAACAAAAGCAATGAATAACACAATCTGCCATGAGTCACTACTTAAAATTAGTGGGATATTCAATATATATGTTTTGGTGCATGTCTTAGAAACACATATAGTTGTGTTTTTTATAAATAATATATTTATTAAAAATCAGTGATTATTTTCTCATCAAAATTTAAATAAAAAGGGTGCCTGGGTGGCTTAGTTGGTCAAGTGACCTACTCTTGATTTCGTCTCAGATCTCATGGTTTGTGGGATCAAGCCCTGCATCAGGCTCTGCTCGGACAGCACGAAGCCTGCTTGGGATTCTCTCTCTCCCTCTCTCTCTGCCCCTCCCCTGCTTGCTCTCTCTCTCTCTCTGTCTCTCACTCTCTCAAAATAAAGAAATAAATATTTTTTTTAATTTTAAATTAAATCTATGAGTAACATATTTGAAACATTGATAACTTAAGATCTTGAGGTTATAGAAAAAAGTAAACTTTAATATGTTTTTATGAATTACAATTAAGTTTCAGAAAATTGGGGTAGAGATCCAGATTCCCCTTAGAAGAATAAAGGATATGTTACATAAAGATCGAAAGAACCATGAATCTCTACATATTGTGATATATAGCTTACAGAATATATAGAGACTTAAGTGAAGAACAAATTTGTTCACTTATAGGAGTGAAATGAGTAATGAGATTAGGGGTGATTTTGAAACCAAAAGAAAGGAATTTAACATTTAGCAGGTTCTTCCCTCAGAGTGAAAATGTAGGAGAATCAAATACACATCTGTTACAGAGAACATCTTTCTTTATTAGCATGCACATCATTAATTAGGGAGATACTAACTTCAAGATAAAAGTTAATTAACTGTGAGATCAATACCTAATGCTGATTTCACTTTTTACATCTCTCTAACAGCACCAAACCAATTAAAAGCAGTTATGTTTTTGAGTAAAACTTATCAGACCAAAACCTCAGAGTGAATAGTTTCTGAGGCTCTCATCAAGATGGAAAAGGTGGTTGAGTTAGTAAAATTTGGGTGTTCACTAGTAGCTAAGCAAAGCTAAGAAGACTATATGAAAAGGCAAGTTATTTGAGTGTATAAATATATCCTTTAAAAATTTGTCACAAATAAAATCATTCAGTACTTCATAATGTTGTATATAGATAGACTTTCAGTCAAATTTATTCTGTTCATATCATGGTCAGGATTCTTTTTTCAGGAGCGTATAGATGACATCTTCCTCTCATTGAGGTGAAGAATTCTCACATTTAAAGTGAGCGCTGTAAAGTTGTTGAGGAGATTTCTTATTTTCTAGTGAAGAAAGACTTTGGTCCAATCTTGGGTCTGTATCAGAAGGAGTTGGAGTATCTTATACAATGCTTTTTAATCTACTTGGCAGGAATTTCAGTTATGGGAGCTTTATTCCAAAGACAGTAGCATCAGGGAAGTATCTGTTTATTGGCATCATCCAATACCCATGTCCTAAGTGTCTATTAAAGAATATTGATGTTAGAGGCTAAACATTAACCATCCTGAAACCTAGCATGAACCCGAAGTGTAAAATGTACTTAAAATCATTCACTTGCCTTATTTCTCTCCCTCTGAACCAAGGACTTGGCATTCTTCCCCCAAAGCACAGTTTCTGTGTTTTCATAATGACTTTTCTTTGTTCCGAGCTAATTGCTTTAGAAACGCTGTTACATTTTGCATTTTTATGGTCCTCTTGATATAGACCTGAGTTAATACATGGAAGGCACTTAGAAGACTGTCTATCACATGGTAAGCACTTAACACATGTATACTATATAATATATATATATATATAGATAGATATATAAGAATATTATTATTATTATGTTTTAAACTTTTCATTGATTAGTTCATAACAACCTATGTAAGATGGGGTATGTAACATTGGATACATGGGGAGCTGGGCACTGGACATGCAACAGAATTTAAACATATAGGGTATCTGAGAAGCTGGTGACTGCAGCAAAGTTTGAATCTTCCAGGATCTTTCCATAAAAATAGAACATAAAGAGAGAAAAATCAAAGACCACCAGACACTATTTAAAACCAAACTAGTTGGCAAAAGCATCTGGAGACACAGAAACATAAGGACTGGGATAATTATTAAACATTAACTATATATTTACCTGTAGAACTAAGATATAAGTGCTTTAGTAAAGAGAACATAATGTGAAGGTTCTATTCTCTAACAAGCTAACATGAATTGGGCGGAATAAGAGATGTTCACAAAAGGCAGAATGAGTTTGCTAATTGCCTTGTAAATGTATTCTAGTTATTAAACAAAAAAATGATAATTTTAATCTGTTTTCACACACGTGTTTGAAATAACAGATGTAGGAAATGAGTACAATTGGCTGATAACCTCACAAAGAGTCAAACCAACATGATGAGCCCTTTGATGATGAACACGATGCATCACCTTGAAGTGGCATACTGAGTTAGGTGAGGTCGTGTGTGCTCTTTCTTCAAAAGGTTGTGCAGCACCTTCAGCCATTAGTCCAATAAATAATCATCAAGCCCCAATACCATACTAGGCACAATTATGGGGACTGGATACAATGGCTTGAACAAAACAAAAGAAACGAGCAATAAGAAACCAACCTGTCCCTATACCCATGGAACGTACAGTAAGATAGAAAATGTTGTCACTAATCAAATAATCTTGCAAATAGATGTCTTATCACTCTGTGATGAGTGGAGAGGTGTATGGTGCTATGAGAATAAATAATAGGAGAACTACACCTACTCTAGGGGAAAAAGAATAGATTGTCTGGAAAGAAGGTGATATTTGAACTAAAATATGAATGCTGAATCGCTTTAAGGAGGCATTAGCAGGGTGGGGCAGGGAGGAGGCAGCAGTAGGGGGCAGGAGAGTATTTCAGAGCAGCAGAGAGAGCCTTTGAAGAGGTTCTGAGTTACAAAGGAGAATGGGACACCAGTATGTGATGGCCTCAGAGTAAAGAGGGTAGGAAAAGAGAAGAGCCAGAACAGGGAAGGGTAACTATGTAGTTTATTGTCAAACTGCATCGCGTTTGAGATTAAAAGGGAAGCACTACCAATGATTACACTGAAACAACAGGTGGCCACTGGGTCCCTGAGTCACCCTAATTATAGGCTGTGATAAGAAGAGGTCTGTATGCAGAGAGTGATGGAATTGTTGGAAGGATTTTAAGCAGAGGTTTACATTTTGGCCACTGCAGTGTGGAGAGTGGGTTATAATGAGGCGGGTGTGCATGTGGAGAGACTACAAATTAGCATGCTTGTTTCCCAGAGATCAACTGAAAGGCAGTTTCTGTTGCTGTTATTTTTTGTTTGTTACATTGTTATATTCCCTCCTGTTGCATGTGGAGAACCTGGCCTAAAATCACACTAGGAGTTTCCTTTTCTTTCAATGATTGGAGTTGAGTTGAGAAATGCTACTTTCCATGCCCATAACTGAAGTATCTAGAGATCAAGATAGGACTGACAAAAGGTGATTATATTTAGAATTACTATAGCATAATCTGTTTTCTGTCTACATACATACACAAACACACACATATACACACAGACATATAAATGCCTGCATATACATGTCTCTCTCTCTTTCACACACCCAAACACACACACACACACACACACACACACACACACACACACACACACATGCACACACACACAAATTCATTCATTGTATATTTAACAAACTACTAAAAAGCAGTAAAGATCCTATTCAGTGAGTTAACCGTCCCATGGAGAGGGGTCTTCCACTCTGTAAGTATAACCTTCAAAATACTGGTGGGTTTGGACTTTTTCTCAAGAAGAAATTTTCATTAAGTTTAAATAGTAAAACATTGGGGCGCCTGGGTGGCGCAGTCGGTTAAGCGTCCGACTTCAGCCAGGTCACGATCTCGCGGTCTGTGAGTTCGAGCCCTGCGTCAGGCTCTGGGCTGATGGCCCAGAGCCTGGAGCCTGTTTCCGATTCTGTGTCTCCCTCTCTCTCTGCCCCTCCCCCGTTCATGCTCTGTCTCTCTCTGTCCCAAAAATAAATAAACGTTGAAAAAAAAAATTAAAAAAAAAATAGTAAAACATTAATTAAAGCATAAATGGAAGTAAGAAAAGATTTTTAAAAGGTAAACAATTGGGGCGCCTGGGTGGCGCAGTCGGTTAAGCGTCCGACTTCAGCCAGGTCACGATCTCGCGGTCCGGGAGTTCGAGCCCCGCGTTGGGCTCTGGGCTGATGGCTCGGAGACTGGAGCCTGTTTCCGATTCTGTGTCTCCCTCTCTCTCTCTGCCCCTCCCCCGTTCATGCTCTGTCTCTCTCTGTCCCAAAAATAAATAAAAAACGTTGAAAAAAAAATTAAAAAAAAATAAAAGGTAAACAATGTAAGAATACCAAATGATGAATTTTTTTAAACCTATCTCAAATCCATCTGTATATAAAATTTTGTATCCTGCTTCCTTTCTTTTTTTTTTTTTTAATTTTTTTTTCAACGTTTATTTATTTTTGGGGCAGAGAGAGACAGAGCATGAACGGGGGAGGGGCAGAGAGAGAGGGAGACACAGAATGGGAAACAGGCTCCAGGCTCCGAGCCATCAGCCCAGAGCCTGACGCGGGGCTCGAACTCACAGACCGCGAGATCGTGACCTGGTTGAAGTCGGACGCTTAACCGACTGCGCCACCCAGGCGCCCCTCCTGCTTCCTTTCAACTTAACATTATATCATAATTAAGACTATCACCTTTAGCAGATAAAACATATAGGATGCTCTATTAAGTTTGAATTTCAGATGGACTGAATTTTTGTGTGTGTGTAAGTATGTCTAAAATATTGCAAGGGAAATAGTTTTACTGAAAAAATTGTTGCTTATCTGGAATTCAAATTTAACTGGATGCTCCATGTATTATCTGCCAATGTTAATTATAAACATTTTCCTTTTAGGCGTAATCTTCACAGACTATTATAAATAAATTATGCCAAACACTTTAATGCAGGAAACATGTCTTAGTTTTAAAGAGCATGTCTTTGGACAGATTCACAGAAGTGAACTTCCCAGGTTGGATTAAATATATGCCCAACCCCACATTTATTTGATAGAAGTATTATGGGCTCTAGTTTCTTTTCCTTATTTATGTAGTTATTTATTTAGGTAGGTAGGTAATTAGTTAGTGCAAATGTTGAATTTGTATCATTATTGCTGAGATTCCAATCGTTGTTTGTTTGTTTGTTTGTTTGTTTGTTTTTTTACATCAGTAGTTCAGACTCTCCTTAGAGAATTTATCCTTGGGGCGCCTGGGTGGCGCAGTCGGTTAAGCGTCCGACTTCAGCCAGGTCACGATCTCGCGGTCCGGGAGTTCGAGCCCCGCGTCCGGCTCTGGGCTGATGGCTCAGAGCCTGGAGCCTGTTTCCGATTCTGTGTCTCCCTCTCTCTCTGCCCCTCCCCCGTTCATGCTCTGTCTCTCTCTGTCCCAAAAATAAATAAACGTTGAGAATTTATCCTTGGATGGCAGTCCAGGTTTTTCTAAACCCTTACTGGAAGTCTTAGATGTTTCAGTGAAGGAGATTTCTGGACAGGTTAGATACACATTTCCCTGGATTCCCTATATTCTACTACTGTGCTCAGCTTATCAGCAAACAATCAGTGATATTATCCCAGCCTCCCTTTCCTTCTTTGTCTTTCCCTTTATCGTCCTTCAAGTTTTGCCCTTATATTTTGCCTTTTGCATTTACCAAGTACCTGTACGATGAATGCCTATTCAGTCAGAGTCTTTGGGACTTCCCAATCCTGATTTTTGTACTCTGGGCTGGGTGACCTTAGTCAGACTACTTGCATTCTCTGAACTTTGGTTTCTTCATCTAGGATAATTATATGGCAGGATATCTGTCATGATAAAATGAGAACGGTTTGGGGAAGACACCTGATGTGTCAGACACAGGTAAGTGCTCAATATATTCCTAAGAATGCTAACGTCAACATGAGGACTAACTGACCCGGGCAAAGCTCTCTGAGAGGCAACAGATGTTTATGTGTAACAAGGTCCATGTTACTGTTAACAGCTAAATCTTATTTTCTCCATTTCACTGTACTTCTCCAGAGGGTGCATTTTCTTAAATGCCTGCCGTGACTTCCATAGTATCAGGGAAGGGTTGCTTTGGTTTCTGATGCTAAAGTTCTCTGCCTTGCTCCCGCTCCCAATTCATATTGAAGCCATTCCAGAAGGACCATGGTGCCGAGACGTGTTTTATGAGCTTCTGGCTTTGAGGCTGACCGAATAACTTGCTGACAGTACCTGAGCAGAAAACAACTCCCTCACTAGAGAACAGTTAAACACTTCCCTGGTCACAGCAGTGGCTCCGGATTTTAGTGTCTAATCGCTTTTACACCACTGTCCGATAGCCTCATTCCCATTGACCCACTCACACTTCTATTCATTAATTATTAATCAATACATATTAAGTACCTCCCGGAGTCTAATGCCAAGTGGCTTTAATGAATCTTTCGATCAGAAAACGAGATCTACTGTTACTTAATATGCTTCCTGCAGCCACAGAGATAAATGAGGCATTGCACGGTGGCAGTTCACTGATACCTGGAACATCTATTTGTCAGCTCTTTTAAATGTATTTTGGTTCATGGTGACAGTACCTATTTTCAAAGCATTTTTAATCAGCGGTCTAGGTATAGATGCCAAGTAAACAAATGCAGTAAATCAAATATTCCTTCCAAATTTACAACTCCCATCTCAGGCTCAGTTTGTTAGTGTCATCAAATGCTGTTCAACCTCAGGCACCACTCTCTCTGGAGCCTTCTTGCCTGGACTCCTGGTATAACTTGCTCCCATCTCCTCAGACTTCTGGTTAATTCACTGCTATTCAAAGGCTTTATCACTGGGTGGCACCCTCCACCTTATTTGGATTTCCTTTCCTCGCCAGTGTAATCGCCTGCTGGTCTAAAGCCAGGGTCTGGCCCCAGATGTCCATGTTTGGAATCCAGGCTTTGAAATTTATTTGGCTCCGTGATCATGGACAACTTAGGTAATGTCTCATCATCAAAATGAGGATAACTGTAGTAACTACCTAGTAGGATTCTCGTGAGAATTTAAAAAGTTAAAGTACTTAGAAGAGGGCCTGGCAAATTATATCCAGTAAAGTTTGTTTGTTATTTTTATTATCATATTCAGGATAGTACAGTAGCACCTGGCAATACAAACATGAATAAGCCACAGAATTTAAGAAACAGACAAAAACCCGATAACACAGATGAGAAAAACTCATGACGGCAATGATAACAGAGAACTAAGCTGAGTGTTTGCTGCCGACTTGTGGTTGTCGTCCAGTAATAAATAATTTTCAATCATTTATTGAAAACCTGTAGGGGTGCCTGGGTGGTTCACTTGGTTAAGTATCTGACTCTTGCTTTTGACTCAGGTCATGATCTCACGGTCGTGAGATAAAGCCCCACGTTGGGCTCATGCTGGGCATGGAGGCTGCTTGGGATTCTCTCTCTCCCTCTCTCTCTCTGCCCCTACACTGCTTGCCCTCTGTCTCTCTCAAAACAAATAAATAAACATTTAACAAAAAAAGAAAGCCTAAAAATATAGGTACCTGAGTTAGTTCCTTAAAAATATTACCTCATGTGTCCTTTCCAAGAGCTGCGTAAAGTAAATGTTGTGCCCATTTTCCAGATAAGGAAACTGAGCCTAATAGAAGTTAGATCATTTGCATAAGGTCATCCATCCTGTAAATGGAAGATCCCAGATTTAAATCCAGCGTCGTTTTAATCTGAAACTCTTTCTACTGTGTACCTTTTGTTCTGCCATCTTTTTATTTTCATTTTCTTTAAAAAAAATTTTTTTTAACGTTTATTACTTATTTTTGAGAGAGAGAGACAGAATGTGAGCGGGGGAGGGACAGGGAGAGAGAGGGAGACAGAATCCAAAGCAGGCTTCAGGCTCCGAGCTGTCAGCAAAGAACACAATACAGGGCTCAAACCCAGGAACCTTGAGATCAGGGTCTGAGCCGAAGTCTGACACTTAACTGGCTGAGCCACCCAGGCGCCCATCTCTCCTTATATTCTATCTCAGCTGTTACTGGTTAAAATTTGAACACCTACTTCTCAATATGTTCCTATATTCTGGAAGAGCTTGGGTTGCCTGTGACACCTAATGAGAAAATCATAAACATGTCTGCAGATCGAGCCCCTTCTTCTTTTCTGAGGTGAATGCTGAGCCCAAAGAGCTGCCAGTCCCTCACGGACCTCCTTACATTTTCTGTGACAGTCCCCTCGTGTCTGACAGGTCTATCAGCATTTCCGCAGCTGCTTGCGCTGATAAAGCTTCCTGAACACACACACCAGACAGACATCGCTTGGTGACCTGTTCACGAGGGCACTCGGAGAAGGAGGTCTAGGCTGGAGGGACGGTGTCCCGTAGAGGGCTCCACATGGTGCGGCAACTGCAAGGTTCAAACAGGGCAGGGGAGATGTGGGGGCAAACGTTTTCTCTTGAAATGTCCGGAGGAAGTTTACTAATCCCGAGAATTTGCTACTGAAAGAAGCGAATTTAAATTACAACGGAAATATTAGGTAATAAAGCTGTTTTGGCTCTTGTTCCGTTTCACGCAAGATGTAGACCTGATGACATGAAACGAAGAAGCCCGAAGAATTTCAAAATTATTCCCTTTAAGGATTACGAGCATTTAGGGGTGCCTGGGTGGCTCGGTCGGTTAAACATCTGACCCCTGATCTGGGTGCAGGCCACGACTGAGCCCTGTGTCTGCTTCTGCAGAGCCTGCTTGGGATTCTCTCCCCATCTCTCTCTCTCTCTCTCTTTCTGCCCCTCCCTTGCTTGCATGTGCATGCGCTCTCTCTCTCTCTCTCTCTCTCTCTTTCTCAAAATTAAAAACTTAAAAAAAAAGAATTAGAAGCATTTATGCATCATCACTTTTCAATATCTTTCCTAATGTGGAATATTAGCCAAATATTTTCTTACTGTTTTTCAGGATGTATATGAAGACTGAAGAAGCTTTGAAATACAAAAGTGGTGGGGCGCCTGGGTGGCTCAGTCAGTTACGCATCTGACTCTTGATTTTGGCTCAGGTCCGGATCTCATGGTTTGTGAGATCAAGCCCCACGTCCAGCTCTGTGCTGAGCGTGGAGCCTGCCTGGGATTCTCTGTGTCCCTCCCTCTGCCCCTCCCCCGCATGCTCGCACGCTCTCTCTCTCTCTCTCTCTTTCTCAAAATAAATAAGTAAACCTAAAAAAAATTAAAACAAACTATAAGATACAAAGGTGGTGGATCTACATGGTGTGATTGCAAGTGTCTAAGAAGCCCTCCCCTCAAGTTCACGGTAACTTTAAACACACACACACCCTCATATCCCACACCCTGCAAAAACAGACATACAGACATGCACACACGTCCCTAACATACACAGACACAGACACACGCATATATGGACATGCCACACCCTCATACTCTTCAAACACAAACCCAGACACTTGACCCTCCCACCAATGAGAGGAGGGGCAGGCAGGGGCAAGAGGCCTGGAAGGGCAAGGATAACATTTGCTGAAAACTGAAATTATATTGTAGGCATTTCAGTACAAACTTGATGTTTTTGACTTTTGTGCATTTAAATTCAGAACGACCTGAAATAGCTCACATTTGAAACTGCTATGTGTCGAATATTCTTTAGTGTGAATGTGCTTCTGATCATTTCCGGAGAGCAGGTTTTGATAGACAAACTGCACATACTGAGGGCCTAAGGCTAAAGGCGGAATGAGAACAGGGCAAAGAGAGAGGTTGCTGGGGTGTCTGAAACAAAGTCAGCTAACACAGCGATTTGTCCTGGGGTCGGTGCTGAGTGAAAACCTGTAGACACCACTGAGAGCTGTCCACAGGAATACACCAAACGTTATCCAGAAAATACTGTAGCTCAAGAGCATTTTTCTTTTTTTTTTCTTTTTTTTTTTTAAATGTTTATTTATTATTGAGAGCAGAGAGACACAGAGCATGAGCAGGGGAGGGGCAGAGACAGGGTGAGACACAGAATCTGAAACAGGCTCCAGGCTCTGAGCTGTCAGCACAGAGCCCAACTCGGGGCTCAAACCCACGAACCGTGAGATCATGACCTGAGCTGAAGTCGGTTGCCTAACCAACTGGGCTACCCAGGCGCCCCAAGAGCATTTTTCTACTTACATCAATGCGATGCTCGAAAGGTCACTTTGGTC
Source organism: Lynx canadensis (assembly GCF_007474595.2). Classification (NCBI taxonomy): domain Eukaryota; kingdom Metazoa; phylum Chordata; class Mammalia; order Carnivora; family Felidae; genus Lynx; species Lynx canadensis. The sequence continues at coordinate 52,785,960 of NC_044319.2, read as the reverse complement.
TATATAAAACTAGGACTTATTGGCTACCGTGAAGTTAAATGAGACATTCTAGATCCCAAGTCTAGGCAATCATAAATCCCAAATTCTAAATTCTTCAATTTAATCCAAGGTTTAATATTTTTCATCTTTAAAAATACTACATGTGAATTAGTTTGTCTTTGAACTTGTATAGTTTAGTAAATTTTTTAATATTTGGGTAGAGACAGTTGGTGAAGAAATGCTAAAAAGTTTTGAGAAATTAAAAACAAAAGGTTATGATTAATGTAGACAGATGACCTGTTACAAACTTTAGCGTGGATTAGAAGGGTGCATTATCACAGTGCCTTACGCATGGATGGCTCGATCTGGATATGTATGAAGATTTTAATTAACGAGATCATCATTAAGGAATAATATCTCCACTACTTCCTTTCTCTGGTTATAGATGTTATGACCTGAGCTTTCGGATGCCATTCTCCCTGATATTTTAAATGTTGTTCCTAAGGAACAGTGGAAGGGAAAATATTTCTTTGACCACTCATTAGCTTGAAATTTACTTTCTCTTATCCATCTGATAAAGCCAACATCCGTTAATCTAGAGAGCATTCTTAGAAGGGCTATTTGTTCATCCATATTTTTGGCTGTAGAAATGACTTAAAACAGGACAGATGGAGACCAAGTTTGGTCACAAAGTGCTTAACATTGGGCTATTATGTCTGCATTCATTGTGGACCATTGTGAGGTAGTTTTGAGTTTATGTTCATTAACTTTCACTACAGCAGAAGAAAAGAAAGAAACTAATATACCAACTCTGAGATCTATAAAATTATGGGTTTTTTGTAAGGTTGAGAATATTCTTATCTAATATGCATTCAAAAAATGCTTAGTGGAAATCAGTAAAGGAAAACATAGTGATGAGTAACTGTATACTACATTTGGCCAAAGTTTTTTTTTTTTTTTCTTTTTCTTCCTAAATGTTTCACATCAGACTCTACCTTTAGTTTTTATGATTGTGGAATTACTCTCTTTTCACACCCCAATTTTCTGGCTAATTCATATTACTCATCTGACTTTGCTTACAGTATATGTGGATGTCAACTCAAGAGAAAAATATTAAGAAGGGACATCTATCATAAAATGGCAACTTGTTAATGATTCCTAAATTAATGGATTTATTGATTGATTGATTTCATTTATTCAGTAGGCAAATATTTACTGAAGACTTACTCTGGGCCAGTTTCTATGATTGGAGATGATGCTAAAAACAAGACAGACAAAAATTTTCTCCTCAGTGCATCTTATACTGTAGCAGCAGAGACAGATTAGTAACTCCCGAATTTCCACTAAAATACCATGGAACCAGAGAAGAAGAACAATGAAAACTCATAACGTAGAACATTAAGACTTTAGGAAAATCAGCTTTGGAAGAAATTTTATTAAGTTTAAGGTTGATACAAAAAGAGAAAAAAGATTGTTCATTTCTATGCATCACTTCAGGAAATAGCAAGCTTGACTGCCTACATTAAGACAGTTAAAACATTTCGTGCCTCTCCCATGCTATTTGTCCTTTGGCCCAAAGACCCCATGATCTACCAACCAGTGATCTGTGCAGACAACTTCTCCCTGCTTCAGTGACGTTTCCACAAAAGTCAACTTCTGTTCAGTGACTGCCACTATTCTGCAGTAATTTGTCATGCAGAATAAAGGTGCTAAAAGTATTTTTTCAGTAACTTGGGGAACTGTGAGTAAAAAACAAAATTAGCACAAAACTACATGTTAACTGTGTATGTGACAAAAACAAAACCAAGAATCTGTAAATATTCCAATCCTTTCTCCTCCCCTACCTTCTAATGAGGAAGAATCTTCATTAGGATTCTTCAATCCTTCTTTGTGCGTGTTGGTTTGGAACATGATTGATGATGAAAACTTAGAAAAGACCATAGTGTTTGATTGTAGGTTAATATGCTGCAAGGAAGAAAAAGTAGCTTAAATGATGTTTCTCTTTCATGTCTCACTTCCAAGGTAAGGGCCCTGGAGCCGATCGGCTGCCTTGCCGTATTCAACCTAAGACTTCTGTCCCAGACTCTCCAGTGGCCGGTATGATCCACACCATCTCTCAGATCTCAGGGAAAAATGGGTAAGCCCAGAATAGATTTTAGAGGTTTAACCAGGAAGTGGCATCACTTCAGCTTATACCAGCTTGGTTAGAACTTTGTCACATGTCCACACAAAGCTGCAAGGGAATCTAGAAGTGAGAACTCTGTCGGTGTGGTTATATACCCAGCTAAAACTCAGGAGTTCCATTTCTAAAGAAGGAAAGGATGTATATCAGGGAACAACTAGCAGTCTGGACCTTAACCCACCCCTGTGACTACCTTAATAGCCATCTGTTTTCCTCTTACCACACCTAGAACCCACACAATCTCCTCCCTGGATAACAGTTCAAGCCTTATCCACTTACTACTTTTAAAATGCCAACCTCTTTGTTGGTTCTTTCCACTAAGTCAGTACACGGTTCTTGGTGTTTTGGTGACCTACAAACCAATAGATAAATTATCTTCTCCTTCTCTCTGCACATTAAACAATAATGGAGAAAGAACAAGATAACTTCAATTAAAAATCTCATTGAGAAAAGCGAATAAAGAGAACACAGAGCAGGCACTTGCCCATAGCAATAATCAAATCCTGCTGAGCAAGTATTAGCATTGCAAAATGTGCTTGGTTAGTTCTTGTTCTGGTCTCCAGAGAAACTCCTTTGCCCATTTACTTCTCTGGTCCCTTTGTCCATTTTCCTTTACGGCCACGTTTGAAGCGTGCATTGGAAAATGTGCTCTCCTTGAGGGCTGCACAGTTTGCGCAGTTTGGGGGCACAGGAGTTGCTCTAGGAGTCAAACAATTACAGACATTTTAAACCAGGTTGTGCTTTCCCTGGCAATAAAAAGCCCTCCGCAACTTGGTAGGTGTATTCAATTTGCTTTCCCGTCAGTTCCATGTGAAAGGAGCCATCAGTGCAAATTGTGTCTAGATAGAGGTTTTTTTTTTTCTCTTTAGTGTTAATTTTTAATTACACTAATTACAGTGTTAATGCTGTAATTGTCATTAGGTAATTTATAGTTGGGTGTTGTTCGACCTGTGATGTTACTGAATTGTATTTTTATTCTGTTTTAAAAGTGGGTTTAGGGGCGCCTGGGTGGCGCAGTCGGTTAAGCGTCCGACTTCAGCCAGGTCACGATCTCGCGGTCCGGGAGTTCGAGCCCCGCGTCAGGCTCTGGGCTGATGGCTCAGAGCCTGGAGCCTGTTTCCGATTCTGTGTCTCCCTCTCTCTCTGCCCCTCCCCCGTTCGTGCTCTGTCTCTCTCTGTCCCAAAAATAAATAAACGTTGAGAAAAAAAAAATTTAAAAGTGGGTTTATTGTTGTAATAGCCTTGTAGAACAGAATGCTTGTCCAGGCGTCTCCTTTTTTTTTTTTTCTTTCTTCCAGCCTCATTGAGATATAATTGACATAAAGCATCGAGTAGGTTTAAGCTGTATTTCTGTTGATTTGACACACTTATATATTGCAAAATGATTCCATAGTATTAGTTAACACTCCCTCATTCCATGTTTACCATTTCTATTTCCGATCGACTCTACTAGTGACTTTCAAGTATACAACACTGTCCCGTTAATTATCATCACCAAACCGTATACTAGGTCTCCAGAGCTTCTTCATCTTATAATTGGAGGTTTGTACCCTTTGGCCAATATTTCCCCATTTCTCCCTAGATACAGTTCTGAAACCTAAAGTCTGTCGTTTATTGGTCCTGTGCTCAGTTTTACCCTCTCTCCAGCAACTTAGTATAAGGTTTCCTTTTATCCATATAAAGAACTATTTGCTTTGTTGGCATGCAGTCTGCTTTCCACCTTATCACAACCCACTTCCAGGGCTCAACAATCCGTGTCCTGATCCACTGCTAAGCCAGTACTGTCTACTCTAGTGTGTGGAAGAGCGGCACACCGCTTCCGGTACAGATGTCTGCCTTGGATTGAACATAGTCTAAAGTTTAATAACATAGGGATCTTAGATCTAGCAGCTTAAGACAGACCTTTTTCCTCCTTCTTAAATAAATAGTTCGGAAGGAGGCAATTCAGAGCTTTTGGAGAGTTTTTCCTTCTTTTACATGAAGCTTCCATTTTGAGGATCAAGGAACCAGTTCTTGCTGACACCTAGACAGAGGGAAGAGGGGAAAAGGACAGGGGAGGATGCTCATTCCTTTTCAGAAGTGTGACCAAGAAGAAGCACATCTGCTCCCATCTCATTGGCTATAATTGAGCCACATGACCCCACGGAGCTACAAAGAACATGCAAAATGAAGTCCTTAGGCTTAGTCCACTAATGTGGACTAATGAAGTCCTTAGTCCTTAGCCACTGATATGGCTATTAGCTAGCAGGTGGAAATTCTGTTGCTAAAGAAAGTGGAGGTAAAGCTTGGTGGACATCTGAACCACAGCCAGACTTCATAAAGAACAATCCTGAGTTACCATGAATAGAAATTCACAAAAATATTATTAGTTTTTGTCTCTGGTGGGAGAATCACGTATGATTTTCATTATATTCTCTATGATTTATTTAGACTTTATCCACTTATTTATTTTAGCTCTCTGCTTTTTAGTTTTTTAAATATTTTTTAAAATTATTTTTTAACATTTATTCACTTTTGAGAAAGACAGAGCATGAGCAGGGGAGGGGCAGAGAGAGAGAGGGAGACACAGAATTTAAAGCAGGCTCCAGGCAGGGCTTGAACCCACAGACCTCGAGATCATGACCTGAGCCAAAGTCGGATGCTCAACCAACTGAGCCACCCAGGTGCCCTGGTAAATATTTCTAATGTATTTATTAATTTTGAAAGAGAAAGAGACAGAGCAAAGTGGGAGGGGTAGAGAGAGAGGGAGACACAGAATCTGAAGGAGGCCCCAGGCTCTGAGCCGTCAGCATAGAGCCTGATGTGGGGCTCGAACTCCTGAACTGTGAGATCATGGCCTCGGCCAAAGTCGACCGTTTAACCCACTGAGCCACTCAGACGCCCCTAGCTCTCTACTTTTTAGATGCTTTACAATGATCATTCCGCACTTGAATAATCCACACTTATTTTAAAAATTCAGTGAATGAAATCCCACAACGAGGCATTGTAAGAGATGCTATAATACAAGTTGTCTGTAGATTTAGTGCATGAGATAAGCCTCCAAAGGACTCTGAAAGAGACACCCTCGCAGAGAAGAGAGAGAGAGAGAGATCTCGTTGGCCAATGATGAAATTACTTTCTTTCTCTTGAAAAATGGTGCAGATTTTAAAGAGCCAGGCTGAGAGAGAAGGAGAAAAAGAGGAAGAGAAAGAATCAGCAACATAAAAAATTAAAAGTTTAAGCTTAGGGATCTGGAGACAGGAGTTTTTCTTGCTTCACATATCAATAATTTAAATAATATTATTACATGTTATCACTGTTATTATAGTAGAAATATTTTGATTATTTCCAGAAATCATAAGAGAGGGCGATTCCAGCTCAGTCATGCCCTATGAAGATAATTACAACAGGAAATTGTGTAACATAATAATGGCGTAAGCCCTTGATTTGAAATTGCCAAAAAGTGTGTTGTTAAATTAATGACAACAAAACTGAATGAATCTACAGGAAAATATGTTTTGGATTTAAACACTTGAAAAATTCCACTTATGTTTATACTATGAGAGTATTATTAAAACAAACATTCAGATGAGGCTAAGGGATCTTATAAAACAGTACTTTGGCATTCTTAGAGGATTATCTCTTTCTACAGATCTCTTTGAGCAATATTAACGCTCTAAAGAAAAACAAATAGTGATTTAAAAAAGGAACATTTTGATCCTTGAAAAACTGTGACTATATTTCCTTTTTTGGTAACTAACAAGGAGAATTTACTCTTACTCTGCTAAACAACTAGAGTGAAATATAATTTGGATGTCTGGCAGGACTTATGGCATAAGATGCTGGGAAGAACTGAATGGTCAAGCTGTTATGTCGTACAGGTGGTCGGGAAGCCCATTCCATATCAGGAACAGAGATGTAGAGACACAACCTCTATTATGCTGCCTTTAATAAGCCTGAGATCTTATTACCCTCAGTGTTTTTGTCTTTTTTTTTTTTTTTTTCAAAATTCATAATTGCCTTACCTTGGGCCAGGCATCTGCTCTTGTATCAGTCAGTTATGGCTGGAGGGACAGGACTCTGGGTCCTTGTGTATGAGGGCTTCCCCAAGAAGGGGGATCATTGAAAGTGAAACACTCACTGGTGTGTTAGCTGTACCATAAAATGGAAAGGAGGCTAATATTACCAATTCTGTGAGTTAAATTTCCTTTCAGCAGGATTTGCAAGATAATTAGGAATGACTGCTAAATACTATAAATGAAAGCATATCGATTTCTAGCAAATCATTACCAGAACTTTTTTCTCTGCTGTATTTCTTGTATTTTATGTACAATATAAGAGAGAAGTGAAGAGGCCTCATCTGATTGATTTAATTTCTTTGTTATATTGTTCTGATGGTTAGGAAAGATGGACAGTAAGGAGATAGGAGGATATTTATAAATTTAGGTATTTTCATATTTGAGCAAGGGAGGATTATTTTAATGAACGGAAAATAATCAGTAAAAATAGACATTTTATTACAATTGATTCCTTGCCTATTTCTTAAGTTAGAATGTGAAAATTCTTGTCTGGTACCTGTATAAGCCAGTTATAGCATTTAGAATGTCACTTAGGAAATGGAAAATTTCCATTTATATGAAATCTTTATATCCTGCTGAAGAAACTTGAAAATGTCAATTTCATGCAGTACATCTGGGGAAAATCTGTCTAGGGCATAACACCTTAACTGTCACATAGCAATACCTTATCTGTGTAAATAGTAACAAAAACTTTGCAGAGATGCATTGTCTATTAAGACAGTAGGTGCTTAGGCATATGGCGATAGAGTCACTGGACTGTAGGTCCACTTGGGTAGATGAAATTCCATTGAGAGATGCTGACCAAGGGGTCAGTGGAATTATATTTCTAGTGACGAGATTTTTAAAAAGACGTTAGGATGATATGGTATTTTCGAACATCGTTTTCATAAATTGTTCCTTCTTCTACCACGTACTTTGGTCATGGGAGAGTGGAGCACATTAAACATAGTCACCTCAATAACATTTGCAAAAACGATTGTAAACGGAAGGCATCAGGAAAGGAAAAATATAGAAGGAACTGTCATTAGACAATACCCTGTCTCTCAAGTGAAACAGTAGTGCTGTAGTGACATCAGAAATAGGAAGGGAGGGATGGTGAGGTGGGTCCAGTAAGAATAGATCCTTTCTTTAGTTACTTAGTGTAATATATAAATGTATATGGTTATACAAATTTTAAAGAACAACTTAATGAGCTGCCTGTATATCAAGTGGTGGGTAACTTTACACACTGTGTCTGCACTTTGGCCCCAAAGGGAGGAATTAAGATATAGAATTAAAATCTTAGTTTTGATGACGACAACCTTCCTCTTCCTTGGCTATAATTGGGGATGCTTCCAAATATGGTAGTTACCTTGGCAAATAAGGAGCAAGAGTATTACATTCATATATTTTTTCAAAGTATATATATACAGGGATGTGTAGATACGAAATAGTTCTTGGATTGACATAAAAGTACTATAGTCAGTATCATAAAGGTTTCGAAAAAATCTGTCAGGCTCTAGCATTATATTTGTTAATTTATTAAGTATATATTAATTTTAATTTTGATTGTACATATATGTATGTTTTCTTGCATAAAGAACTACATGCTCTCTATTCTGCTCTTTGGAATATTTATGTATGATTCAAGGGAAAAGTGTATCTTTGTTGAAATACATCTCATATTTATTTGTCTGAAAATAATATGTTTCAAGATAATGAAATTGCTATTGGAATCCAAAGAGGGGATATATTAAGCTTTAAGAAAAGCAACTGGTAAAGATTAAGTGGCCTCCTTAGCATCCCAGAACTAGGAAACAGTAGGTAAACATTTGACCCCAGGGCACGCTGGCTCTCAAGCCTGCTAAAATGCAAGATTCATAACTGCAAGGGCATTGCTGTTGTGCTCAACATTCCACCCTCAGTACCCATCACAGTATCTGGCCCTCAGTCAGGACCCAGAAAATAAAGAATGACTGAATAAATAGTCTAAACACTAATTTTAGTTTAAATAATCTGATTGAATAAAACTGACAAAGTTTCCAAAAGGAACTTTAGAAATGACCAGGGTTTGAGTTTGGTTGATTCACGCAGGAAGATTTTGGATAACAGGTAGAGCATAGAAAGAAATATGCTCATTTTTAAGATAGTTATTAAAACAGTGAGCACTGATGAAGGTATTCACAGTCTAGAATTCTAGATTGATGTGTTCTAGAGTCATCAATCAGGTCTAGAAATGATTGAATTGTCATGTGAACACTGGTTGTATATTTTAATTTCAGAAATGACTTGATCTATCCATATCTGATTTATAAACAACCTCAACTGCTACTTTTAAGGAACACATGACCTATTAAGAATGTCCAACATGTTGAGAAGGTGAGATGGGCAGCAGTTTATGTCATTTTTGTTTTCCATCCTTGAAAGCCTCTGTCTCTGTCATAAGAGTGCAGAATATCTCCTAGGGAGATGATATAGCTGTTTCCATGAGCCCTATTTCTTTCACATCTGTCCATATCCCACGTCCTTGACCTTGATTACTTTCTTACCATGTTGCTCATCCATATATGCTTCAGATTAACAAAAATATATTTTCCTGAATTTCTATTCAAGCCATCTAGTACCACAGTTCCTCATCTACATTAATTTTTCTATCCCTTTCCTGAGGGCTATAATCTTTTCACAGAAATCCAATTCAGTAATGGACATCTGGCCACTAACACATATACCTCACACATACCTCCTGCTTGCACCCATTTTGAACACCTTGAACACATTTAATCATTGTAACACTTTTCCGTTTTACCTCATTCTACCCTATTGAAACTATTTGTTTGAATAAAATTGAAATTGGCCATGTTTTGGGGCCCTGTGTGTAAACATTCATTATCAACATTTGTAGCTTGGGCATTGCCTATCCCAATTACAATGATAGTGTCAAATAGCCTCCCTACTCATAATTTCTCTTTTAGGGAATTGGCTGTGTCCTGTGAAATCTGAGATCCAAGAATAACTTTATGTGGAAAACAAGTATTAACAGCTATTGAAAAACCCCTGCCCTAATGTTTAACCAAATAAGATGTTTTATTAGGATCTATATCTTTATGGCTTCTTTTTAACAGCTATAATAAACTCTTTCAAAGCAATATGCTACAAGAGATCAAAGAGCTATGCTCAATTAGAGTCGTTCCTTATTAGCCATAGTCAGAAAAGGAGTAGAAAATAAATCAAAGTGTGTCCGATATGTCCTTTAGCGGACTAAGAGAGTATTGTGTCACTGTGAAATGTAGCTTTAAGACAAATTAAAAGTCCTGTAAGCCCCAAAGCTCCTTCTGCCATAGCAGTGGACCTGCCATGGAGATCGACTCAGGTTCTGATATCAATGCCACCTCTGAGCTCTTCCTAAGAATCAAGAGATCAGAGATGAAAAGCATATCAACAGAGTCCTAGAACGCAGCCAGTTTACTGTCACCAAAGAGACATACAGCATAAGTTGACTGTCGTGATTTCAGCTTGAACAAAATAACAGCAGATTTCTAAGCAGCTGTTGTATATTAGATGAAGTGGGGTTATCTAATACAGGAAGGGCAGAAAATGATTTAAACTCTGATTCACTGAAAACAACCTCACGTCATGAGGCATGTTGTGAAACCATAGCCGCAGACCGGGCCATACATGGCCTTGGTGGGTCGAGCTAATGTCTATAAAAGGGCTCAGAGAACCATGTTAATTATGCCACAGTTCTGTCTTCATCCTAGGCTCAACTGGCCAGTCATCTCTGCCTGCTTGCACTCTCTCAGGATATATATCCAGGCACTGCATTTATTGATTTTTCCCTTATATGTTACTATGTATCTACCTATCATTCTATGTACCTATCCTTCTATCTTTCCCATAACACATCTGTGAATTAATTTTATCATGATTTATAGTGAAAGAACTGAGTTAGATAAATTAAGGAACTTTCTCAAGGAGAAACTGTAATAAGCAGAGGTGATCAGATTTCTTTTCCTGTGTGAAAAATTTCTCAACCACTCTGCTACATACTCTGATAAACAAAGATGATTACTCTCTATTTTGAACCACATCTATGACTTCATCATTTTCAATTACCACCTACCTTTCTCACGTTCCCATAGATATGACCACTTTTGGGTTTGACTTGATGAAGACAAAGTCAAATTTAATTTGTGGATTCCTAGGGAGGTTTCCTTTTTTGAGAAATGTCAACTGTTATCAGGAGAGTAAAAGTGAAATGTCTCTACCTCACTTCAACCATGGAAGGATTTCCAGAAGCCTACGTAGCCTAGGCCCTCTTCCATATTCTAATATTGTTTCTGGTTTCCTCTTAGTGCAGCCCTCCTACTTCCATAATAAACAAAGGGAAATTTTATCAAGAAAGACAGAATGAAAAAACGTTTGCTCTGTTTCAGTGTTCTCATCTCCGTCTTGTGAGCTCTTTTGCTTTTTCACTATCCATCAACTTGCTCTATAGAAGCTTCCCAGATTTATCTGGATACTTTTGATACTTTAACATCAAGGATACCACTTAAATTATCTTCCAAGAATGCATCTGAATGACATGGGTCTAGCATTTACATAAATCTCACATAGCAGAGATATGATGAAGGATGCAAATTCTAGTATTTTACATTAATCAAAAAAGGAAGACATAAAATATTTCAATACTAAAAGGGTTACTGAATACTTTCATGTAATCCTTTTCATAGACATGACTCATGAAATGAGAATAGCTCTAACACATCTAAAAAGGAGTGGTATATAAACCAAACCAGAGAGACAAGTTCAGATTGTGTAAGCGTAAAGGAAATGAACACTGTTGGACTAAATGTGTCTAAGCTAAAAAGTAAAGGCAGGAAAAAATGGATGTCAGTGCAGGTGTGAAATATCAGTCAGTGCCAGCCTCCAATTTATAAATGGGTGTTCAGTGTAGATGGATCCAATCACTATCTATTTAATTGCTTGTGTGCACATGTATCTTGCCTTTGAGATTATGTGAGTTCCAGGAGAGCATAAATCAGGACTTTTATTCTTTCTGAGCTTAGCGTCTTACTTAAAACAGAGCAAACACTTGAAAAAGACTTGTTAAATGAATGTATCTCACCTTACCTTCCATGCTCCTTAAAACAAACCAGCTTGTTTCCCACATGGTTCCTCCTGTCCTGACCTCCATGTTTTGTTCTCATGACATCACAAATTTCCTCCTTCTATTCTATGCAAACTTTTGCTTCTTCCTCCCCCCTCCTTTTTTTTTTTAATTTTTAAAATTGAAGTAGGAAGACTATTTTTCTGGAAAGGACAGTAAGTATTTTAGGCTTTCCAGGCCACGTGGCCTCTGTCACAACCACTTGGTTCTCCGGCTTTAATGGGTAAGTAGCCATAGACGCCAACAGATGAGCCTGTCAGGCAGGGTTCCAATAGAATTTCATTTGTGGACACAATTTTAGATAATTCTCTTATGTCTGCAAATTGTCTTCTCTTATTTTTTTTTTCTTTTCAGTCTCTTAATCATGTAAATATCCTTATTTCACAGGCCATACCAAAATAGGCAGCCTTCCAAAATTTGATCCACTGGCTACAGTTGGCTGATAACTGTTACAGAGTCAGGTTTTTGCCTATTCTATTACCCTCTGCCTCAGTTGAACACCTCTGCATTTTTTTAACCAATGTCTAAATACTTTGTTCTAAAACACTTATTTTCTGAATTACTCATTTTGACCCATTTATTTATATCTACTTGTTCTGATTTAACAGTTTTGTTAACATGTATCATTTTTACCTAGTTCATTGTAAATTTTTGAAGATAAAGGGCTATCTTTATATTTATGTTTTTGGTCTTCTAAGATGCATAACAGTATTGGGTAAAGAAACCACTTGTAGAAGCTCATTGAGGGAGAAAGGAGGGATTTTCAGTGCACCTTCCTTCCTAAGGCTGAACAGCAGAGGCATCCAGGTAGCAGAAAGGGATTCTGCATGGGGGTTGTGTTTCACGAAGACCTCCCTGTAGCAAGGGGGATGAGCGCACCATTGGTCTTTTTACCAAAACAAAAATAAATGGAATCAATCTCAACTGGGGCCTCTGTGGCTTGATCTGAAGGGCACTAGAAGAGAAAAATGCTCTCAACAGTTCCATCATGGGTAATGTATTGATTCTGCAAAATATTGTCCTTTCCTTAGTCCTTTGATCCTCAAAAAGAGGTATTTCACAAAAACCTGAGGGGGGTGATATTCATATATTGATCAAAATGGGACATAATAACAATACAAGAAAAAAACATGGAAATCATTGCTCCAGCCTAGTGGTTCATAACCTTTTCCTGAAGTTTCTTTATTTATTTTGAGAGAGAGAAAGAGAAAACACAAGCAGGGAAGGGGCAGAGAGAAAGGAAGGGAGAGAATCCCAAGCAGCCTCCGTGCTTTCATCAGAGAGCCCATTGCAAGACTCGAACCCACAAACCATGACATCATAACCTGACCTGAAACCAAGAGCCAGAAGCTTAACTAACTGAACTAGCTGGGTGCCCTTGGTTCATAACTTTGAACGCACAAATTATTTGGGAAGTGCTAAAAAATGCCTGCATTTAGGCTATACTTGTGAGCAATTAAACTAGACTTTCTGGAAGGGATATTCTCTCATGCAGGAAGTTTTCCAGCTCTCCACAGATAATTCTGTGTAGTCAAGTTTGAGAACCCTGCCCTACACCCTCCTGCAAAATGAGCTCCTTATGCAGGAGAGGTAACAAATTAAATTACTTTATTTTAATCTAATGGCTTAATCACTCTGGCATGTGGGAGGGCAAGGATCAAAAACTAAATTACAAGTCCTGAGGTAGCATCGCTAAAATATGTATGAAATGGAGACATGGCTGAGAGGGAGGTATGGGTAAGTTGAATATGCCTCTTAAAGATATTCTTCTGACTTAGTTATTCGGGACTTCTCTGAAAAACAAGAGCAAATAACATTTACGTAACCGAATATCCCTCCCGGGTTGTATCAATTATACTTGTAATTTTTGTAAATTGATGCTTTCACATCTACTGAATGGCCACTAGCTGTTCCCAGGAAGATCCTGGCTCACTCCAAAAACATCTGGAGACTTTACATAGCTCCAGACCATAGTTTTACCAGTCACAGTGAACATGAACTTCACAGGGGTACCACTTTCAAACATAACTAGTCAATCCTAAACCCGCTTATCCTGCCTTGCCCCATTGCTTCTCTTGGAAACAATAAAGGTGCTTATCCACATGGGTTTTCTCTTTCTGACTCATTTTAAATTTTAGTGCTTTTCTTGAATGACCCCGTGTGGCTCTGGTGTTTTCCCCAGGGAACTGTGAATATAGCAAAACTGTGAAACGTTGCTTTTTCTCTTGATCTGCTTCTGACCTCACCAAACCTAAGTCAAGGTAATATGTTAAAACAGGGTAGTAGTGAGGTTTGAGAAAATAGTACCAATTCAGAAACAAATCCTTGTACTACAGAAAATCTTCCAGAGTCACAAAAGTCTCACTCCTCAAAGAGTGTAGCTTCTGGATAAATGTGTCCCTATATTAATACCACAAGACTGTTCTTAGAATGATTTAAATTTTTGTTTTGCTTTAATTTTTTTTTTAATTTCCAGACAGCTACCATCTGCTTGTTGAATTCAGATATTAAGGTTTTACATTTCACTTCTTATAGGTGAAAACTTGATGTCAGGATGTAGAAAGGATGGCAAGTATAGTTTTTCTTAATGAGAACTGACACACCATTGATTAGAATTTATTGCTGTTTTACTTTAGTAAATGCTTGAAAGGCTATTCTTTCTTTGTTGTTTCCCATTGAATACTTTTTCTTTCTAGTTTATTGTGACCATTTTCCCCCTGGTAATTTGGATACTATGTATTAAGACAAAAAGTAATCAACTCATCAGTTTTTGAAAGATGGTACATGCAAACACAACAGTTGCCCCCGATTTTTAACTGTTCTCTTACAAGTCGATCTGCATTTTGTATAGAAAGTCTAGGGAATTATCATGATGATGAATTTGAATATGAAACATCTTCTGCTTTTTTTGAAATAAATTTTTTACAGTATTATAAGAGATAATATATTGCTATAAGTTACAACTTTTTGGATACTATGAAATTTTATTATAATAAAGTGTATGGTATGTTGTGGTGGTAGGCTGGGATAGTAATAATGACAACTAACATTTATTGAGTGTTTGCTATCTGCTCGGAGTGGTCTTAAGATCTTTACAGGGTTTAATTCATTGAATCCAAATGATATTATTTTACAAAGGATAAAACTGAAGCACAAGGGAATTGAAGCCAGTTGGACTCCAGGGCTCAACGTTCAAGCACCACAAAGTACTGCTTCCTGGTTTAAGTCACTAACAGTGGTTGTAATCCCAACATTCAATTTCATAAAACAGGCAAAAACCCTTAAATAAAGAAGAAAGAATTTTAAACATTTTTTTGGTTCATATTAGCCATCTTTCAGGATAAGGGCTGAGATTTCCACTTTGCTATTACAGACCCAATCAACATTAAGCATATAACATATTGCTTTTGAACATGCAAGGCTTGGATTATTTTCTATGCTAGTGAGGCATAGAATTCACAATAAGTAATGGGAGACTGTAAATTACTTTATGAATTCAAGAAAAAAGAACGAGTTTGTGTTTAGGATACTTTGACTTATCCAGGTAATGGTTAGTTCTTTATTTCTCAATTTCGTTAGGAAAGTCCCAGCAAATGCTTTTTTGGTTTAGGCAAGAGGCAGACTAAAGAAATTACCTTTGGAACAATCTAGAACATGGAATCTCATACTGGGAAATTTTACAGTGCCAATGCAAAACACTGAAATATAAATGGATACCCCTAGAAACTGTTCTTATTATGTTATAAAGTAACCTTGAAATACATAAATATCAGGAAACTGAATTCCATCAGAGTTAAGGGTGACACTGACAGGATAAGAAGATGGGAATGCTGTTCAGGTCTCAATTACTTGAATTATGATGAAAGTCTTTTCCTGTACATCAATTAAAACAAAAAAAAATCAAAAATAAAGTTTAAACAAAAGAAATGGAGTGAAATATGTTAGAAGTCCTAGTAGAAATAATCACATTTTATCATAAGGAACATCAAAAAGACCACAATCTTCTATTATAGTGACTTCTTGTTAGGTGGTTTGTTTTGAATGCCATGATTAATTTTGAGAGGCTCATCTGCACCAAGAAGTACACTAGAAAATCTTCTGCTTTGATATAAAATTGCTCTTAATATTACCTAACTACAATTGGGAAATTTTCTGTGCAAGACTAATTACTCTTTTAATATAATTACATAGTTTAAGTTGTCAGTTTGACGTTCTTTGTAAATTTTATTCTCAATTTTTGATAAGGAGGATTCAATGTCAATATCTACTTGAAACCATAACTCTATTTCTTTCCTTGCAATATTTGAGCAGATACAATAACTGTGTCATAAACATTTTATTGAACTGAGGCATGACAAGATCTTTTTTTTTTATTGGCTGTTAACATTCTTGTCATATTTAATGTTTCACCTGGGACTTGGCTTTCAGTCAGAGTTCACTCTTATGTATGTCTACCTTTCAACCTTGATGCAAAACTAATGACTTCTTATTATCTCAGTCATAAATGAATCTTCAAAAGACATTAGGGACTTTTTGGAATCCTGTTAAGGGTTTCTATTGAGGTAGATATTAATTGTGCAGCTTGTTCTGTTGAGTTTAATGGTTTAAAACATTATTTTACTAACACATACCATTTTGCTAAAAAATCTCAAAATTCTTCTTTAGTAGTCTTTCTGTAGGATTCAGAGTAAGATAATTTATATAATTGAAACACCTTTATCTGTAGGTTAAGCTCTGGGCTTCAAGGCAACATTTGGAAAAGATTCTCATTGTTCTCAGAGCTGTAAACATCCACGAGGAAATCCCCACTCAGTAAGAAGTATTTTATATTTGTATCTTTTGTTCTTCATAACTTGAAAACTTTAAATAAGTATTATTGGTTTATCCTATGTTTCACTAAAAGAGTTATGTTTTCCCCAAGATCCCTGAGGTTACATAGTTATGTAGATGAAGTATAAAACTTGCATGGGAATGACATACACCAGCTATATTTATTTGAAAAATGTTCTAAAAGAAACATGGTAAAATATTAAAGTTTACTAAATATAGCCATAGACATATGGTATTAAATTGTGTTCTGTTTATTGGGACAATGAAGATAAAATTAATTGAAGATATAGATTTTGCCCTAAATTTCTTCCTTCACCTTGACTCTTCTCTGCTTTCCTTAGTACTTACATATACCATAACTTTTACCACTCTTTTCTAATTATTTCTTATTAATTGCTTAACTCACCTTCTTAAAAACCAGTGTCTTTATCCTTCTCATATATCTCACAATAATTCTTATAATTTGAGACTAATTCATTATCCTTTTTAAAATTTTATTTTAGGGGTGCCTGGGTGGCTCAGTCGGTTAAGCATCCGACTTCGGCTCAGGTCATGATCTCTCGGTCCATGAGTTTGAGCCCCACGTTGGGCTCTGTGCTGACAGCTCGGAGCCCGGAGCCTGTTTCGGATTACGTGTCTCCCTCTCTCTCTGACCCTCCCCCGTTCACGATCTGTCTCTCTCTGTCTCAGAAATAAAAATAAACATTAAAAAAAATTTTTTTTAAAAATAAAATTTTATTTTAATGTAACTGAATGCAAATCCAAATCTCAAATATAATACTTGAAAATTTTATTTCTCCACTTAAGATTTTACCTGGAGTCAAATTTTTATGTTGCGCAACTCATTAAATCTTAAATTACCTATCATACTTGAGGTACTATTTCTTCATATTCATAGCTGTCATCATCAGTAATTTATTATAGTTCATAAATGTACACATAAGCAGGTGTGATTATTGGTGAGATATACCTTGGTATAGAAGATTACCTTCATGTCTTATCTGTACTTTATGGAGTTTTCTCTTAATGGCAGTTGCTCAGTGCCTCATCCCAGCTGGTTTGTCCTTCATTGCCAATCCTTGCATGCTTCTTTCTGGCTGAGGTTTTGCATAGAATCTGTGAAATAGCTCTCAACAGCGAAATTATGTGTTTGAGTACAAACTATGTGCCTGGCATTATTCTAGGTGCTGGAATTATAACTGACTTGAAGATTTGTCCCCAGACTCGAGAATACGACAGCCCTTTATATTTGTAACAAGAATGCTTGCTGTCCTTTACTCTGTATGTCCACACACCACTCCAGATTTTCCCACAACGTGGTTTGTGCCCCTGCCCAGTTATGTGACTAGACAAAGCCAAAGCTTATAAGAATCCTGGGTGATTGGAGGGTGTGTTCTCATTTTTGGAAAGGATTGGTCTTTGCACAAGTATATTTATCATCTTAGTTATACACTGTGGATGGGAATTTAATGGTTAAGATCTGAAAGGAGCAGCCATTTATACCTAACACAAGCTACAGGAATTCTACCCTAACAATTATCCATGGGTACTTATGCTGAGATTGTTCCTTTGGTCCAGATATTAACCTTTGGTGTTCACTCATTGGAGGAAGCCCTTCTCCACATTTTGTTTCTTGGTCACTGACTCAGATACTTCTTAGACTTCAGACACACTCTCAAACAAGTATCAAAAGAGGCCAGGGTTTCCAATTTCCAAGAATAAGAGGTCTTTGTGTTAGTACCCCTCATCCAAATTCTTCTCTAAATCCACTTTCCATTACTTTATCTTGGTCAAACATAAGTATTCCAGTGAAGTTTTTTTTTTTTCAATCAGGTATAAACTTTTAAGAAATGAGCTTTTTTTACCCTTAAGTATATTTATTTTGAGAAGGGGGGGGCAGAAAGAGAGAGGGAGAGAGAAAATCCCAAGCAGGCTCCGCACTGTCAGCACGGAGCTCCTCACGGGGCTCCATCTCACAAACTGAGATCATGGCCTGAGCTGAAATCGAGAGCAGGTTGCTTAACTGAGTGAGCCACCCAGGTACTGTGAAATAGGCCTTTTATACAGCCAAACTGACTTAAACTTGTAAGAAATGACATAAGATTGCCATTGGTTAAATAAATCACTCCAACAAGAAGTCTTTCAATTTTAGGAGGGATTAGTTCCTTAAAGGTATTTCCATAGAAGTTTTTTGAGCCTCAGTGACAGGCCTATGCAACAGTTTTGTTCATATAGGCCTTTTAATATTTCCTAAGATATATAACAAAGACATTCTGTAACATGCAGGAAATGTAAGTTATGCCTCTAGATCTGGTATTTGAGCACCTATTATGTGCAAAGCACCTTGGCTGGAATGAGAAGCAAACAGAGTAGGTGTGCTTCTTGCACTCAGTACATTTATGTTCAAATTGACTCTACTATTTACTAGTTGTGTGACTCTGGGAAAATTACTTAACATGAGTCTCATCTGTTAAAAAAGGAACAAGAGTAAATGTAATACCTGCTCTATCAAAGTCATAAGTTGTTTTGTGAACCATGAGCTAAAGTGTCTGAAAGTATTTATTTATTTATTTGTTTATTTAAAGATTTTATTTTTAGCACATTATAGTTACAAATAGTTACTTTCAGACATCTTCCTACCCTAATTAAGAATGTGCTCCCATTGCAGCGCAGAGGTTTTTTTTTTTTTTATCTTGATGAAGTCCCAATAGTTTATCTTTGCTTTTAATTCCCTTGCCCTTGGAGATGTGTTGGGCAAGAAATTGTTGCAGCTGAGGTCAAAGTGGTTGTTGCCTGCTTTCTCCTCTAGGGTTTTGATGGTTTCCTGTCTCACATTTAGGGCTTTCATCCATTTTGAGTTTATTTTTGCATATGGTGTAAGAAAGTGTTCCAGTTTCATTCTTCTGCATGTTGCTGTCCAGTTCTCCCAGCACCATTTGCTAAAGAGACTGTCTTTTTTCCATTGGATACTCTTTCCTGCCTAGTTGGCCATACATTTGTGGGTCCAAGTCTTTGTTCTATTCCATTGGTCTATGTGTCTGTTTTTGTGCCAATACCATACTGTCTTGATGATTCAGCTTTGTAGTAGACGCTGAAGTCTGGGCTTGTGATGCCTCCCACTTTGTTCTTCTTCAATATTACTTTGGCTATTCTGACAATGGAATGGGAAAAGATATTTGCAAATGATATATAGGATAAAGGCTTGGTGTCAAAAATCTATAAAGAACTTAACCAAACTCAACACCGGAAAAACAAATAATCCAGTGAAGAAATGGGCAGAAGACATGAATAGACACTTTTCCAATGAAGACATCCAGATGGCCAATAGACACATGGAAAGATGCTCAACGTTACTCATCATCAGGGAAATGCAATCAAAACCACACTGAGATACCACCTCACACCAGTCAGAGTGGCTAAAATGAACAACTCAGGAAACTATAGATGCTGGTGAAGATGTGGAGAAACGGGAACCCTCTTGTACTGTTGGTGGGAATGCAAACAGGTGCAACCGCTCTGGAAAACAGTGTGGAGGTTCCTCAAAAAGTTAAAAATAGAACTACCCTATGGCCCAGCAATAGCACTACTAGGAATTTGTCCAAGGGATACAGGAGTGCTGATACATAGCGGCACATATACCCCAATGTTTATAACAGTGCTTTCAACAACAGCCAAATTATGGAAAGAGCCTAAATGTCCATCAACTGATGAATGGATAAAGAAGATGTGGTTTATATATACAATGGGATACTACTTGGCAATAAGAATGAAATCCTGCCATTTGTTGCAATGTGGATAGACTTGGAAGGAATTATGCTGAGTGAAATAAGTCAGTCAGAGGACAGATATCATATGTTTTCACTCATATATGGCTGTTGAGAAACTTAACAGAAGACCATGGGGGAAAGGAAGGGGAAAAATAGTTACAAAGACAGAGAGGGAGGCAAACCATAAAAGACTCTTAAATACAGAGAACAAACTGAGGGGTGATGGGGGGAATGGGGGAGAGGGGAAAATGGGTGATGGGCATTGAGGAGGGCACTTGTTGGGATGAGCACTGGGCGTTGTATGTAAGCGATAAACCAAGAGCACACTTACACACTGTATGTTAGCCAATTTGACAATAAATTGTATTAAAAAAAAAGAAAGAATGTGTTCCCAGAATTGAATGGACTAAATCCCGAGAAAGAATTCACAACTCATGGAGACAAAGTCAGTAGCAATGCTAAAATCATTAACCAAAGTAAGAATTCAGATTTGGTTAAAAGAAACTTCATAAAATAGACTGAAGGAATTTAATAACATTTATATAACAAATATCTCAAGATTTATATAGAAGACAAGGTTTTATTGCCCCCACCCCTTTGTCCAAGGGATGACTTAACATTTATTGCACAATGTGTCTCTGAGAGTTACCAATGACACAAGAAGGTGACTAGCTAAACATCAAACATAGTTAATGAAGATAACTTTAATTACCTCACTAGGGGGTTTGAACTAGTTAATTATGGGATTTTTTTTCTAAGTAAACTTTACATATTAAGATGCCTCGTTGATCTCAAAGGAATTTAAAAATAACTCGTATGAAAAGCACAAACAGTGGCAATTTGGGAATGTAAATCAAATTGCAAAACAGATACGTTTCATAAATCTGAGAGTATTTTTGGACTCTTTTGTTTTCTTCTTTTTATAAATAACCTGCCATTTGTATCCAAGGGCATTTCTGTTCATCCTTGTGTGGGTGGCATAATTACACAGAATACCTCAAGTAAAAAATCTTTATATAAATGTTAGATTAAAATTGAAACTTGATGTCACCTATAGTCAGAGTCTGATGAATATACTTGTATTAAATGTCAAAAATAGGCTATAAAGTTCTATTTCTAAAAATAAGACTTAGTAAAGTAAAATAATTAAGCTTAATAATTAAAAGCACACATACTCCTCATTTTTTGTCTTCTTACTTGATTACTCATTCAAGAGACACTTAAAAGTCTTGAAAAACAAGTTTTGAAGGTTTCCCCCTCTCTCCCTTTGGTGTCATAAAATAAATGGGTGCTTTCTGCAGAATATTTAAAGAAAAATACTGTCTTTCTTACCTATCAGATTTCACATGGCTGGTGATTATCTTCACTTCTATGTTGTTGAAGATATAGTTCCCTTTCTAGATAAATGCCTTTTGTTTTCATCTCCCCAAACTCAAATGTTAATCTTCTTTTAAGTCTCTGTTCAAGAAAGTCATCAATATTTACTACATGCACATGTTATTGCCTGATACTATGGTAGGCACCATAAAAGACCCCAAAAATTAAAGGACAGGTTTTGCCTTCAAAAAGTTCTGTGTAGAGAGTAGCCAAGATGGTGGAACAGCAAGGAAGTTTTTTGTGTGTCTCCCATCCATGAAATACAGCCAGACCACTCTAAACCATCCTGCACACCTAGAAAACTGATCTGAGGGTTAACACAACAATCTGCACAACCTGAACCACAGAATTCAGCAGGTACATGGCGTGGAGAGGTGAACTTGGAGAGAGAAACCATAGAGGGCAGGGAGCCGGTTTTGCGTGCAGAGAGAGGATGGAGACAGGGGGAGGGGTGGGGAAGAATATGGGAAAAGCACCCCTCCCCAAAAACAGCTGGAGAAAAAGCATAAAATTGGAAACAGCTGCAGGGACTGAACTAAAAAGGGAGAAAGGAGAGGGTTTAAATTCTATTAAGACTGTAAACAGGGGGAGCGCAGAGTCTGAAACTCCGCACCTCGATAACTGGTGGTGCTTTGATGGGAAGAGCGAATCCCCAGGACCAGAGTGGGGTCTGGGAGGTTCTCAGGCCACAGGGGGAGAAGAGGTTCCACTGCTGGAAGGACACTTGGTAGAGGCTGTGGGGCCACCTGGGCCCAGCAGACCCCAGAGAACGGCCACATTCACTGGTGCTGGAACAAGGTAATTGGGGGTGAAGCCTGGTGCCAGATGTGTGGAGTGATTTTCCATATCCCTGAGGTGCTGCTGCTACACTGTCTCATGAACTTTTTCTGGAGTGGGCTGGCACCTGGACCCAGTCTCTGGGCATCGACAGCAGCACGGTCCTGCAAGCATTCCTGGATGCTACCAGTATCCAGCCAAGGCTCCGTGAGACCCTCTGCAGAGGGGCAGAGTGGGTCAAAGCCACAGTCCCTCAGAAGTGGGGGGCCGGGGAAGGCAGCCACATCTGAGACAAAACTCAGGAGGCAGGTGCTGCCTGGGGCTTGGTCACAGACAGTGTGGAAGAAGGGAGTGGATGGAAGCCAAAGATGAAGGACAGGTGCCTGATTGCTGATTGGGGAGAACAGAGTTCTAATACTAGAGACTAGGTAGCTGAGTGACACCATTTTCACCACTCCCGTGCATGCACATACGCACCTATGAACACCACAAAAATCCACCCCAGTAAGCTTACAGCGCCATCTAGTGGAGAACGGAGCTGTTACAGTGAGCCCCACCCAACTGGGCCAACCTCACTCTTCAAGAACACAAGTCTCACCACCTGCTTAGTTTATGGACTAAAAACACTTCATAGTTTGACTTCTAGGGGAAAACGAAATGATTTCAGTCATATTTCAATCTGTTAGCCAGTCCATCTATTCAATTTCATTTATTTTTTTCGCTTTTTCATTTGTTTTCTTTTTCTTGAATACACAAAGAGAAAAAATTCGTTTTTATTTTCAATTTTTATTAAAAATATTTTTCTTTAATTTTTTTCTACTATTTTTTTTACTTTCATATCAATTGTTTCAAATTCTATTTTACTTCCATCATTTCATTTTAGTCTACTTCAGTGTATTCATTTTTTCAAATTTTCAAATGATTTCCTTTTTTTCTTTTTTTTCTTTTTTTCCCCTTTTTTCTCTAATCTATCAAGCCACCTTCAACACTCAGACCAAAACATGCCTAGGATGTGCATCATTCATTCAATTTTTTTGTGTGTATGTATTTGTTTTTAACTTTTTAATTTTAATATTTAATTTTAATTTCTTTAATTTTAATTTTTCTACCTCATCAATTCCTTTTCTCCCTTCGAAATGATGAAATGAAGGAATTCGCCCCAAAAGAAAGAGCAGGAGGAAACAACAGCCAGGGACTTAACCAACACAGATACAAGCAAGATGTCTGAACCAGAATTTAGAATAACAATAATAAGAATACTAGCTGGAGTCAAAAGTAGACTGGAATCCCTTTCTGTGGAGATACAAGAAGTAAAAGCTAGTGAAGATGAAATAAAAAATGCTATAACTGAGCTGCAATCTCGAATGGATGCTGCAGCAGCAAGAATGGATGAGGCAGAACAGAGAATCAGTGATATAGAGGACAAACTTATGGAGAATAATGAAGCAGAAAAAAAGAGGGAGATTAAGGCAAAAGAGCATGATTTAAGAATTAGAGAAATCAGTGACTCAGTAAAAGGAACAACATCAGAATCATAGAGGTCCCAGAAGAGGAAGAGAGAGAAATAGGGGTAGAAGGGTTATGTGAGCAAATCATAGCAGAAAACTTTCTTAACCTGGGGAAAGACACAGACATTAAAATTCAGGAAGCACAGAGGACTCCCATTAGATTCAACAAAAACTGAACACCAACAAGGCATATCATAGTCAAATTCACAAAATAGTCAGGCAAGGAGAGAATCATGAAAACAGCAAGGGGAAAAATGTCCCTAACATACAAGGGAAGACAGATCAGGTTTGCAGCAGACCTATCTGCAGAAACTTGGCAGGCCAGAAAGGTGTGGCAGGATATATTCAATGTGCTCAATCAGAAGAATATGCAGCCAAGAATTCTTTATCCAGCAAGGCTGTCATTCAAAATAGAAGGAGAGATTAAAAAGTTTCCCAGACAAACCAAAATAAAAGGAGTTTGTGACCACTAAACCAGCCCTACAAGACATTTTCAGGGGGAGTCTCTGAGGGGAGAAAAGATGAAAAGTAAATAAATAAAATAAATACATAAATAAATAAATACCAAAAGCAACAAAGATTAGAAAGGACCAGAGAACATCACCAGAAACTCCAACTCTACAAGCAACATAATGGCAATAAATTCCTATCTTTCAGTACTCACTCTAAATGTCAATGGACTCATTGTTCCAATCAAAAGACATAGGGTAACAGAATGGATAAGAAAACAAGATCCATCTATATGCTGTTTACAAGAGACCCACTTTAGACCTAAAGCCACCTTCAGATTGAAAGTAAGGGGATCGGGAACCATCTCTCATGCTAATGGTCAACAAAAGAAAGCCAGAGTAGACATACTTATATCAGAGTCTAAAAGAAGGACATTATATCATAATTAAGGGGTCTAACCACCAAGAAGACCTAACAATTGTATACATTTATGCACCAAATGTGGAAGCACCCAAATATATAAATCAATTAATCACAAACATAAAGAAACTCATTGATAGTAATACTATAATAGTAGGAGACTTCAACACCCCACTCACAGCAATAGACAGGTCATCTAATCAAAAAATCAACAAGGAAACAATGGCTTTGAATGACACACTGGACCAGATGGACTTAACAGATATATTCAGAACATTTCATCCTAAAGCAGTGGAAGTATACATTCCTCTCCAGTGCCCATGGAACGTTCTCCAGAATAGACCACATACTGGGACACAAATCAGCCCTAAACAAGTACAAAAAGATCGAGAGCATACCTTGCATATTTTCGGACCACAAAGCTATGAAACTTGAAATCAGCCACAAGAAAATAATTTGGAAAGGTAACAAATACTTGGAGACTAAAGAACATCCTACCAAAGAATGAATGGGCCAACCAAGAAACTAAAGAGGAATTAAAAAGTATATGAAGTCAATGAAAATGATAACAACACAACCCAAAACCTCTGGGATGCAGCAAAGGCAGTCATAAGAGGAAAGTATATAGCAATCCAGGCCTTCCTAAAGAAGGAAGAAAGATCTCAGATACACAACCTAACCTTATGCCTTAAAGAGCTGGAAAAAGAACAGCAAATAAAACCCAAACCAGCAGAAGACAGGAAATAATAAAGATTAGAGCAGAAATTAATGCTATTGAAACCAAAAAAAACAAAAACAAAAACAAAAAAAAAACAGTAGAACAGATCAGTGAAACCAGAAGCTGGTTCTTTGAAAGAATTGACAAAATTGATAAACCACTAGCCAGTTTGATCAAAAAGAAAAAGGAAAGGACCCAAACAAATAAAATCAAGAATGAAAGAGGAGAGATCACAACCAACACAGTAGAAATACAAACAATAGTAAGAGAATATTATGAGCAATTATATGCCAATAAAATGGGAAATCTGGAAGAAATGGACAAATTCCTAGAAACATATACACTACCAAAACTGAAACAGGAAGAAATAGAAAATTTGAACAGACCCATAACCAGTAAAGAAATTGAATTAGTAGTCAAAAATCTCCCAAAAAACAAGAGTGCAGGGCCAGATGGCTTTCCAGGGGAATTCTACCAAACATTTAATGAAGAGTTAATAACTATTCTCTTGAAACTGTTCCAAAAAATAGAAATGGAAGGAAAAGTTCCAAACTCTTTCTATGAGGCAAGCATTACCTTGATTCCAAAACCAGACAGAGACCCCACTAAAAAGGAGAACTAAAGACCAATTTCCCCGATGAACATGGATGCAAAAATCCTCAACAAGATATTAGCCAGCCAGCTCCAACAATACATTAAAAAAAGTATTCACCACAACCAAGTGGGATTTGTACCTGGGATGCAGGGCTGGTTCAGTATCCGCAAAACAATTAATGTGATTCATCACATCAATAAAAGAAAGGACAAGAACCATATGATCCTCTCAATAGATGAAGAGAAAGCATTTGACAAAATACAACATCCTTTCTTCATAAAAACCCTCCAGAAAGTAGAGATAGAAGGAGCATACCTCGAGATCATAAAATCCATACATGAACGACCCAATGCTAATTATCATCCTCAATGGGGAAAAACTGAGAGCTTTCCCCTAAGGTCAGGAACAAAACAGGGATGTCCACTCTCACCACTGTTATTCAACATAGTATTTGAAGTCTTAGCCTCTGCAATCAGACAACACGAAGAAAGAAAAGGCATACAAATTGGCCAGGAGGAGGCCAAACTTTCACTCTTCACAGATGACATGATACTCTATGTGGACAACTCAAAAGATACCACCAAAAAACTGGTTGAACTGATTCATGAATTCAACAAAGTTGCAGGATATAAAATCAATGCCCAGAAATTGGTTGCAATCTTATTCACCAACAATGAAGCAACAGAAAGAGAAATCAAGGAATCAATTCCATTTACAGTTGCACAAAAAAACCATAAAACACCTAGGAATAAAACTAATCAAAGAGGTGAAAAATCTAAACACTTAAAACTATAGAAAGCTTATGAAAGAAATTGAGGAAAACACAAAAAATTGGGAAAATATTCCATGCTCCTGGATAGGAAGAACAAATATTGTTAAAATGTCAATACTACCCAAAGCAATATACATATTCAATGCAATCCCTATCAAAATAACACCAGAATTCTTCACAGAGCTAGAACAAATAATCCTAAAATTTGGATGGAACCAGAAAAGACCCCGAAGAGCGAAAGTGATCTTGAAAAAGAAAACCAAAGCAGGAGACATCACAATCCCAGACTTCAAGCTATACTACAAAGCTGTAATCATCAAGACAGTATGGTACTGGCACAAGAAGAGACACTCAGATCAATGGAACAGAATAGGGAACCCAGAAATGGACCCACAAACATTTTGGCCAGCTAATCTTTGACAAAGCAGGAAAAAATATCCAATGGAAAAAAGAGTCTCTTCAGCAAGTGGTGCTGGGAAAACTGGACAGCAACATGCAGAAGAATGAATCTGGACCTCTTTCTTACACCATACACAAAAATAAACTCAAAATGAATGAAAGACCTAAATGTAAGATAGGAAGCCATCAAAATCCTCGAGAAGAAAGCTGGCAAAAGCCTCTTTGATCTTGGCCGCAGCAACTTCTTACTCAACACGTCTTTGGAGGCAAGGGAAATAAAAGCAAAGATGAACTACTGGGACTTCATCAAAATAAAAACCTCCTGTACAGCGAAGGAAACAATCAGCAAAGCTAAAAGGCAACTGACAGAATGGGAGAAGATATTTGCAAATGACATATCAGATATAGGGTTAGTATCCAAAATGTATAAAGAACTTATCAAAGTCAACACCCAAAAGACAAATAATCCAGTGAAGAAATGGACAAAAGACATGAATAGACACTTCTCCAAAGAAGACATCCAGATGGCCAACCGACACATGAAAACATGCTCAACATCCCCCATCATCAGGGAAACACAAATTAAAACCACAATGAGATACCACCTTACACCTGTCAGAATGGCTAACACTAACAACTCAGGCAACAACAGATGTTGGCGAGGATGTGGAGAAAGAGGATCTCTTTTGCATTGTTGGTGGGAATGCAAGCTGGTAAACAGTATGGAGGTTCCTCAAAAATTAAAAATAGAACTACCCTATGACCCAGCAATTGCACTACTAGGTATTTATCCAAGGGACATAGGTGTGCTGTTTCAAAGGGACATATGCACCCCAATGTTTATAGCAGCACTATCAATAACAAAGTATGGAAAGAGCCCAAATGTCCATCGATGGATGAATGGATAAAGAAGATGTGGTATATATATATATATATATATATATATATATATACACAATGGAGTATTACTTGGCAATCAAAACGAATGAACTCTTGCCATTTGTAACTATGTGGATGGAACTGGAGGGTATTATGCTAAGTGAAATTAGTCAGAGAAAACAAGTATCATATGACTTCACTCATATGAGGACTTTAAGAGACAAAACAGATGAATGTAAGGGAAGGGAAACAAAAATAATATAAAAACAGGGAGGGAGACAAAACAGAAGAGACTCTTAACTATGGAGAACAAACAGAGGGTTACTGGAGGGGTTGTGGGAGGGGGGATGGGCTAAATGGGTACGGGACATTAAGGAATCTACTCCTAAAACCATTGTTGCACTATATGCTAACTAATTTGGATGTAAATTAAAAAAAATTAAATTAAAAAAAGTTCTGTGTAGAAAGGAATCTCATCTTGCTCTTGTCTGAACTAGTATTTAGCTAATATGTATTGATTTGACTTGACGTGAAAATGAGATGAAATAATATATCAGTGCCAGATATAATGCTGAGTTTTATGATGAGATGTGTTAGAAACTGTGTTGATTATATCTACATTTATATATTATTTTTTTAATACAGAAGCAACAAATATTCTTTTGAGAACATATTAAAGTTAAAAAGGCGTATAAAAAATGGGAAAGAATCCGATTTGAGTATGTAATTACAATCATTGATAACAATTGCCAGCGTTTTTTTATGTTTTCTCTTATTTTTCTATGTGTAGGTTAAAATACTATTGTAATTATATACAGTTTTGCTTTATACAATATTGCTTTTCCAGTTAATATGTTATGTAAATATTTTCATGTTATTGCCTCTCATACTCCTTAATTCTTTGATACAATTGATCCTCACCGTTTTGGGGGAATTTACTCTGTGTCAGGCTCTGAGGTCTAGGCTTAGTCTGTGCCCTAAAAGAGATTATAGACATGGTTGGTAGACAGATAAGTAAGTTAGCAATCTCAGTTCAGAAGGATAGGTTATAAGGAGACTAAATATATTTCAACCTTTCCTGTAAAGACACACAAGCTGACTCTTCAATGTCATAAAATATCTGTAATTGCCCACCATTTCCAATGTTTTTCCATATCTGCTAATGTTGTGGTCCATCAGTTACTCCTACATAGTGACTTTTATTAACTAATGTCACCTGCACTTGTCTCATCTCAGGGGTAACTACTCCCTACTCTTACCTTTTTGTCTTCTATTTTATTAGATTTAGCTTATTAGATAAATATTTTCTTAGGAATGTTTTGAATTGATCAGATTCAGTCTGGATATTTACAGATTCTTCACACAGAAGGAAATTTGAGTCTTAAGAATGTTAGCAGTGAGCATTTGGTATAACTAATTGTTGGTAGTCAGTATATAAGTTTTTAGACTATTTTAGAAAGTTTATCAACTCTTCTTATATAGGATATTTGATATCCTATAGACATGAAATTCCTACAGGGCCTATCTTTATTAGTTTGTCCCATGATGTAGAAGATGGGGCAATTGTGCGAATGCAAGAGGTTATAGTATCTACCATTTTTTTGAGTCCCCACATGTGACAGTCAGTGTAAAAGGTGTTTCTGTACATTTTCTCACTCAATCTCTATGAAAAACCTAATATGCTAGGGCTTTATCCTTTTATAAGTGAGGGAGCTGAGAGTCCAAAAGCATAAGTAACTTGCATAAGATCATAAAGCTACTCAGAGGAAGTGGCTTTTCTGCCTGATTCTATGAATCTTTAAGTTGGTGTATTTCATAAATTCTAGAATTCTTACCCATTATCTCTTGAAATATTGCCTCCAATTCAATTTTTTCTTTTTTCTTTTCAGCTTCAGTTAAACGTATACCAGGACTTCTCACCATGGGGCTTATGTTTCTTACCCTCTGTTTTGTAGTTTTTTCCCCCCTTGTAATATATTCTTGTTCATTTCTTCTAAACTAGTTGCTAAATTCACTACTTCTCTGTTATTTTTTTATTTCTGTTTGTTGCCAGCCATGTCCAATATTTTTTTTAATTGGTTGGCTTATTTCTAGAAGTTGTTTTTGTTTCTTTTTCAGATCAACTGTCAATTTAGATTTTTGTGTTACCCAAGGAAGTTTCAAACTTTTCATAGAATAAGATGGTTGTTATATAATGTTTGATAATCTCAATATCTAAAGCCTGTGTGAGTCTGTTTCTAATGCATATTTTTGAATTTATTCTTATTCCTGATGCCTTGGGTGCCTGGTTCTCTTTAAGTGTGCTAATGTTTGCCCTGGGGGAAATGTTTGTGGGGATTCTTCAAAGCATAGGATGAAAGTATATCCCAGGGAAGATTTGTATGTGCTTCTACCAGAAACCTGGGAGCAATACAAGATAGAAACCCCTTTAAAGCAAGTTCCAAGCTTGTCCTTCCCTGGCTCACTGAGCCTTGTGTCTCATGACTACACGCTCTTCTGTAGTGCACTGTACTCGCATTTTATCAAGGGAAGTTTGTGTTTGTTTCATTTCCTTTGGTTCTCCAGGCTATTTTCAGAGCCAGTCGGACGTCTTTACCTGCCATGTGCCAGATTTGTGGGAATGGTGAGGGATACCAGATATGGGTTACTTTTCTTCTGATGGTGTCCATTAGGGGGAATTTCCACTTACTGTGAGGCAGTGACTTCTCTATGGCTCTCAGGCCACAGACCACAGCCTACACTTGGCAGATTGACAGATGACAGATGGATATCCTAAGTACAAAAGCAACTTTAGTACCCTAATATATATCACTTATTGCTCTGAATTTAGGTTTCGTTTCTCAGAATTTGGCCAGATGGTATTCTAATATCTTTTCAGCTCTTGTATGCTTTAAAAAAATTTTTTTTAATGTTTATTTATTTTTGAGGGAATGAGAGAGAGAGACAGAGCATGAGCAGGGGAGGGGCAGAGAAAGAGGGAGACACAGAATCCGAAGCAGGCTCTAGTCTCTGAGCTGTCAGCACAGAGCCCAACAGAGGGCTTGGGGCTCGGACCCATGAACGGTGAGATCATGACCTGAGCTGAAGTCAGATACTCAACCAAGTGAGCTACCCAGGTGCCCCTCTGTTATGCTTTAATATGCATGAAAAATATGTTTTTATCTAGCGTATTAGTTGTTTTCACATAACCTAGCACTTCATACCAGAAAACAACAACAATAACAGCTGTCCTTTCCATGTCCAATGCTGGGACTCATAACTAATCTCCAATATAGGTTATAGTGAATATCCTATTATTTTCCTTAACACTGCACTCCACCCATTATAATTGTTTGACATTTTTTACTGATAAATCCACATGTTCTTCTTGTAAGAGTCCATTAAAAACAAAAATCTATAAAAAAGTTAGTATGAATAATTCATTCTTAAGCAAACCTAGCTAAAACTTAGTGTTCAAACTCTTTACAATTTGTACAGAAAACAAGGTTTTGCACTTGAAAATTTAAGACTGCAATGTGTTCTAACCTTTCAGGACCTTGCATTCCTTTTAAATCACAAGATGCAGGAATTTATTAGAGTTTGATGTGCAAGTGATGGCGTGCTTAATATGTTATATGAGTATGGTGTCCTCTAATGCTCCCTGGACCAACATAAAAACAAAGAGTTGCATCTCATTGGAGCTGTTGAAACACAAAAAATTTTAATAAATAAGAATTATGGTGCAATAAAATTCATCATTATGTGAGGAATTGGGATAACACTAAATGTCTTTGGTAACTGGTATTATTCTTTTGCTCTTCCTGTTTCTATTCAATTTTACAATTGTAATGAATTCTTTAGATATTTCTTAGGGGGATTTTAAAATTTAAACTACCCTCAAGTCCCCTTTTCTTAAAACTATTCCAGGGTTAAAATTTAAGATTATTTTCCTTTTCACAAAACACTTATACATTCTACCTAGATTTGATGTTATGCAGAAATTTACAAGTGCTCTTCTGTTCTGATCTTTCTTCTTTCTCTATGTAGTAGATGCTGCCAGTGCCCTGTCCACAGCACCTTGGCAATTACTCTTTCCATGCACCCTGGTGCTTTTTCCAACTGCTAGAACCTATGACTCTGTCTGAGGATGCTCTCTGGCCCTGTGAGCCCAAGCTTTCCTGAGCCAGGCTGTGAGTGCCAAGGAATGTCTACCACCCAGAATCAGCACTTTTTTCCAATGACCGTTGAATATTAAGTGTGGATAAATGCTTATGCTCTCTTACTCCTTAGACAGGATAGCTGACGTCTGTGTTCTACACTGACTCTCAGATTTCACCAGTGGGATTGAGCTGCACTAATCCATGGTGGTAACTTGCTTGATAATGGACTCTATTTTTGACTTTCTTATCTTTTCTCTCTCATTTTTCTGTTCCTCTCCTGAAGTTACCTGGGATCATCTCCAAATAAACTACCTATAACTAAGTCCTTGGAATAGAGTCAGGTTTGGGGGAACCCAAATAAAGACCTATCCCTTACACCCCTTTCAAACCATATTATTATGGAAAAGGCACTGATTAAATGAAAAAAATGCAATCCAATGCTGACTTTACTTTTAGCTTTCCTGAATAATTAGAGTTCACAAATATTCAAATTCAAGTATCTTGTATGTAAGAAAAGCTAATGAAGATAAGAGTACTGGATGCTTGTCTAATTTATTTAACTCTGTAGAATGGATGGGAGAAGCAACTATTAGTAAAAAGATAACAGATAATGCTACGGGACTTTTGCATATATTTCATATATATTGACACCTCACAACATCCTGTTGGATTGAAACTATTATCATCACATTTTCAATGAAGAAACAGAGGGAAGAAATGGTTAAATGATTTGTCTAAGGTTAGAGTCTGTAAGTGTTAGAGATGGGTTTATAACCAAGCAGACCTACCTCAGAGGCTGCAATCCTAAACACCATAATCTAGTTTATAAAGGTACAATTTTATTTCCAGGCAGGGGTTGCTGGTAAACCATACATGCTTTGGAAGTTTCTATAAATATTCTTTAAATCTGATCAAATACAAGCGAATCTGAGAATACAATATTGTTTTCATAGATAATCTGGGTGAGAAGTAAACCATATCAACTGTGAATCAGACCCTTTTCTTAGCTGTTTACAAAGTGCTGGGAAATTGAAGTTGGTATTAGGATTCTTGAGCTCTGGTTCTTGTCTTTTTCTTGAGACTGAGATCTTACCCTGGAAATATTCCTTCCAAGCCTTTGATTTGGTTTCATCAATCAGTACATCTGGGGTGACTTATTTATCTAATATATATATATATATATATATATATATATATATACACACACACACACACACATATATATGTATATATATATATATACACACATATATATACATATATGTATACACACACACACACACACACACACACACACAACTTTTCCCTTCTGTTTCTACCCCAAATGTGTATATAGACACACACACACACACACACACACACACACACACACACACAACTTTTCCCTTCTGTTTCTACCCCAAATGGAAGTGATCCTCAAGTATTAATTATTGCCATTGGTTCAATAGCATCAGTGATATGTCCTTTGTATATTTGACCTCTGGTTTTTATGGAGATTGCTGTCCTATTCGGTAATGACTTTTAACTTCAAGATCACAGATTTTTAAAGCAAATGTACACATTCCTCTAAGCTTTAGCAAGTAAACATTTTATGGATATGTAATTCTATGTGGCATGGTATCATTTGTGAGAAAATTCTCTTTATAAATATGGCTCATTCATTACATATAGTCTGCTGGCTCTTGTATATAGAAGCCCTAAAACAAAGAAAAGACCTGATGCAAATGAATTGAGGCTGCCACTTTAAGAGTCTCATGCTCTTCTGACTGAGCTAGCCAGATGCCCAAGGCTACCACTTTAGATGTAGATGTATAAATGATATGTAGAACCACTTTAGATGATGTATAAAACCATAAAGGACAGAATACAGCATTTAAATGAAAGTTAGAATCCATGACATTTTGAAACAAAAGCAAGCAAATAAACAAGAAAACCCAAAGCCACCCAAAACTGCTAATAGAAGCTAGAATCCATGAGTTTTTTTCTTAGAAATACTATAAAGGAATAAAAGGTTATACTCCGATGTGGTTTGAGGGTCATGGTGAGAAGTTTTCTCTGCGTGAGATGGGGAACTGCTGGAGAAATATGAGCAAAATCTAACATAACTTCAGTGCTTTTTAACAGAATCACTCTGAGGGGCTAGGTTACAATTACATTATAGGGGGCAAGACTGAGTCAGAAGATCATTTGGAAGGCTGTACAATAATCCATGTGAGAGATAAAGTGGCATGGCCCAGGGTAGTAGCAGTAAGGGTGGTGAGAGGAAGTTCATTTCTGGGCATATTTTGTAGGTAGATCTAACAGGACTTGCTGATAAAGTGGAGGTAGGATGTGGAAGAAAGAAGAATCAAGGATGATAACTTGGTTTGGGGCCTGAGCACCCAGGGGTGGTGGGACTGCCATGAACAGAGAAGGCTCCAAGAAAGAGCTGATTTGGGGGCACAGATAGAAGAGCTCAGTTTTTGTATTGAATTTGAGATGCTTTCTAAGGAATATTGAGAAATTCTAGAATACTGTTCTCAAATACATCCATGAATTGACTGTAGGACCCTGGAGGCAGAGGTTTTTTTTGTTTTGTTTGGTGGTTTGTTTTTGTTTGTTTGTTAAGCTAAATTCCTTTTATCTTGTGTTAAAGATTTTTGAATGAAAAGTCCTAAGCTGTCCAATAAGCTATTTTCTGAATTTTTGTGATTTTTGTTTTTGCTGAAGATGAGTCAAATTAAATATGAAAATCTCTCCAGTTTCTCGATGAGATAATTTAATCCATTTTTCCCTTAGGCTTCTCTAGCACCAACAGCAACAACAACAAAGTTATCCTTATTTGAATTCCCTTGGCTGGTATTTATTCTACATCCATCACTTGATCTAAAATCAATGCTCATGTCTCTAGTCACCTGCTCAGAGAGGCTATTCATTAATTTTTAACAGGTGAAATCTAACTTGTTCTCATTACAAATGAATGAGTGTGGGCTTACATTGCTGTTCAATTTTTTTTTCTCCTTTCTCTCATAGAGAGCCGTCCTGGCATGTTTAAAAAGAAAATGTGCCAAATGAAACTTAAGCTTCTCATTTCTGGCATGCCTAAAGCCCAGCATGTAAATGTGGCCCCTGAGAGAAGCAAAGACAAGCTTACAAACAGATGTTTTCACAGGTAAACCATTGATTTTTAACCTTGAGGAGATAATAAAGCAATGTCAGCTTCTCTTTATCAGCAGGAGAGGGAAGTCATCTATCACCCCCAGGGGCTTATGATGCTTACAAATGAATGGTGGTGGCAATGTCAGCGTGACATTTTTGATACTGTGAAGCCTTAGATCTCTTTGAGGTTGAGATCTTATACTGAGAGACCCATCTAGAAGCAGCATATTTATAGAGCTCTGCTATAGCGGTGGATACTAATAGATCTGTCTGCATATTCTCCAAACTATCTTCCAGACTGACACTGGCCAAGGTAACTCCTCTAGCTTTCAAATCATAGTGCCCATTTCAAACTTTTCCAAAAGTACCTAAAATGGACAAATATTAAAAGTTTTTTTTAATTTCTGCAAATAGATGTACATATACATGTACATATATATGTGTGTACATATACATATACAGATATATACACACACATATATATGTGTGTGTATATATGTGTGTATATATATATCTGTATATATACCTATATATGTCTATACATATATATATATATATATATATATATGTCATCAGGAAATACTAATAAACAAAACAATAACAAAGTGAAGGCACTTCTAATGTCAGGGCCAGAGGAAAGTACTATCCAGTGTGCAGATTACTCTAGGCTGAGATTTTAATGTGTGTTTGTATCTTTACAAAATACTCATTTGACATATCCTCTTTTAAATCTCCTTTGGTTAAGATTATATTATTTGCATCTTTCCACATGAATAAATATTATTTTACAAACTTACTGTTTTTCGGTTGCTCAAGAGTTTACTGTATGGGTAAATTATAATTTACTTAACCAATTTATTTGTTGGGCAGCTAGATTTATTCTAGTTTTTATCTGTTTTAAATGATGCTATAGTGAAAATTTTCACATGCATATACATGTGAATTATTGTGATTTATTGTTTTTTCCTAGATTTTATTAAAATGTAACTATAACTTAACGACTGAAAATTCTGCATTATTATAAATGTACAGCTCAAGAGATTCCCACCAAGTGAAGCTGGCTGTTAACCAGCGCATGGCAAGAAGAAAAGGCACTTGCCCAATTCCAGGAATCCTCTTATACACTTTACTTTATTACTTATACACTTTATTTTACTTGGAGAATAAATACTAGCCTAACTTCTGATCTAGATGACTTTTGCCTGAGTCTTACTTTATATTCTCTTTTATATCCGGCACCTTCCTCTCAATACTATGTTTATGTTATTCATCCATTGTTGTGTATAGGTGTAGCCATTTATTCTCATTGCTGTAAAATGGGGTCAATAGATATATTCTTTAAAGGGACAGATAGAAAATACTTTAGGCTTTTCAAGACTCATACAGATCTATGGTATATTCTGTGTGTGCGTGTTTTACAAATCTTTAAAAATATGAGAACTCTTCCTACTTTTCAAGCCATATAAAAACAGGCCTCATACCAGACTGGCTCAAAGGCCATAGTTTCTTGACCCTGGCTGTATAATATTCAATTATATAAATGTATCACATTTTATTTATCCATTTTACTCTGGGTGAGCATTTACTTCTAGTTTTTACTTTTTAAAGAATAGTACAAACATGTACACTATTATACATGTTTTTGACAAGCATGTATGTCCACATCTGTGGGGAAAACACATAAGAGTAAAATTGCTGATCATAAGGTCTGCTCATGTTCTCCTTTAGTAGATTGTGCCAAATGTTTCCCGAAGTAGTTATACCAAATCACTCTCTTCTGTGCAACGCCTGATAGTTCCAATTATTCCATACCCTTGCTAACTGTTGGGATTGTGTGTCATTTTCTCTCTAAATTTTAACCAATCTGTGGGCAGTGGTACTGCATAGGGTTTTAATATTCATTTCATAATGACTTATGAAGTTGAGTGTCTTTTCTTATATTCATTGTCCATTTTGAATTATTTTGTTATGAAGGTACAAGACTTCTGACAACTATTTTTTGGTTTGTATGTCATTTGATTATTAATTTGTAGAAGTTAATATATATTGTGGGTTCAATGGCTGTATGTATTGTAACTATTTTCTCCCATTCTGTAGCTTGTCTTTTCTCTTAATAGTGTCTTTGAAGGAACAAAATTTTAATAATTTTAATGTAGTCTTTTTTTAAAGATTTTTAAATGTTTATTTATTTTTGAGAGAGAAGGAGACAGAGTGCAAGCAGGGGAGGGGCAGAAAGAGAGGGAGACACAGAATCTGAAGCAGGCTCCAGGCTCTGAGCTGTCAACACAGAGCCTGATGTGGGGCTCGAACCCATGAAACGTGGGATCATGACCTGAGCCAAAGTCTGGCACTTAACTGACTGAGCCATCAAGGCGCCCCTAATGTGCTCCCTTTGTTAATAATTTTGTTGGCAGTATTTTTTGTACCTTGCTTGAGAAATTTTTGGCTATCCCCACATCATGAAGATATTTGTCCCTCTTTCCCCCAAAGTTTTATTTTACCATTCACATTTATCTATGAAAGCTTTGGAACTATTTTTTGCATATGGTTCAAGATAGGAACCAAGATACTTTTTTTTCCTTATATGGATAGCCAATTGACCCAACACTATTAAACTACTTACTTTAGTGTTACCTTGGTTATAATTGTTCTACCTTGGCAACCACATATATCTGGGTTATTTGCTGGATTCTCTATTCCATTGGTCTGTCTAGGAGAGTTTTAAAGAATTAAAAAAAAAAAAACCTCAAAACCCTTTGAAGAATAAGTGCTTTTAATTTAATACTGTTCATATTTAAGATGAGGGGTTAATAAATTTTCTTACCTCATAGCCTGGCATTATAAAAATGCTCATATATAGGAGAGGATGTTTGTGGAGTGTGACAAATTTCAAAGAATGAGGAAGATCTGTTTGTATTCTTTTTTTTATGTTTATTTTTGAGAGAGCATGAGTGCCGGGAGTGGCAGAGAGAGAGAGAATCCCAAACAGGATAAACATATAGAAAACTAGGTGCTTTAGAGCTATTAAGAATAGTAGAAGTGAGGGGTGCCTGGGTGGCTCAGTCAGTTAAGCTTCTGACTCTTGATTTCAGCTCAGGTCATGATTTCATGTTTTGTGGGTTTGAGCCCCACATCAGACTTTCCACTGACAGTGCAGAGCCTGCTTGGGATTCTCTCTCTCTCTCTCTCTCTCTCTGCTCCCCTCCCCCCACATGCTCCCTCTCTTTCTATATATACATAAATACATTTAAAATAATAATAAATAAATCTAAAAAATAAACTTACAATCTCAAAATAAACTTAAAAAATAATAAATATTAAAAAAAGAATGGTCGAAGAGAGGATGATGAGGATAAGAATGGGGGATACTTATTGGGGAACAGCATT
Organism: Lynx canadensis; assembly: GCF_007474595.2. Taxonomy (NCBI): domain Eukaryota; kingdom Metazoa; phylum Chordata; class Mammalia; order Carnivora; family Felidae; genus Lynx; species Lynx canadensis. Next base: position 52,747,439 of record NC_044319.2, on the reverse strand, counting down.
GAGTTGTTTTTTTCTAGCCAAGTTGAGTTGTACATTTAAGTGGCATGTCTTCAGCAAGGTCTTCCTGAGTCAGTCACTTGCTGTCATATGTCCCTACTCATCTGATTATGATTTGTCACTACTGGTATTTTTCTTGTTGAGTTATTAATTTGTGTTATATCTATTTACTCTAGACTGGAAATTCTCTGACAGCAGAAACCTCATATAACATTTTCAATACTTTTCCCCAGTGCCTAAAAGGATTTTTCCCTGATTGTAAGTGCTCAGTAAATATTTGTTGAATGACTGGACCTGAGATTATCAAAGAGCATTTTTGTAATAACCAGCAAAATTAAATAACTGAAGTCAGCCACTCTTGGGCTAAGTCTTATAGGCAGATACCAAAACAGAGTAGCTACTGAAAACCATTAAAAATAAAAATTAAGAAGTCAAGATCCTGACTTTCATCTATGGCACAAGTAAACCCTTAATATCTGAATAAGTGATTTTTGTCAGGATGTAGTTATAAGGTGCAACCTGATTTAACATTTTTCTTTGCTTAAAAGAATACACGTCTTTCATGACAGCATTATCACTGGTGTTTAATCAATTGTTAAACTCCATTCCTCTCTATGCATTAGTGTGAATTTGCTCCTTAGATGTGACATGACCCAGTGATCCTTAACAAGGACAGGAAACATGGTCACAGAAGAGTTTGAGTGTTTGTGGAAGTGAACTTAGAGGTAGGAAAGAAAACTTTTGGTGAAGATATATAGAGTAGAGATGGCAGTTTGAATTGTGTATAAAGATTGCTACTGGTCATGTAAAGGCCATGTAGGAATTTTATTTTAAATTAAAGCATATGCATGTATTAACACAAACCAAATGCTCTCAGCTTCAACATGTTGTCCACATTCCACTAGCTCACAGACCACATCTGTTTACACAGAAAGAAGCAGCTTAATTATTTATTTTTGTTCTTATTTTTTAACGGATGGAAATGCCATGCTGGTAAGTTGAAGAACTGAGGAGCTGGTGTACTATGTGTATGTCACAGAGAGGTGGCCTGCTGTGGCGTGCCTGAGACAGTCCCAACTTACATCTACTGTCCTGATATAATTGTGAATTGGATCCCCTTCATTCTCAAAAACGCTCAGTTTAATAAGTTACATCTTACCCCCGCCATAGACAATACAGAGGACTGTCCTAGACATAGTGAAGCCCTTTTTGGTGAGTCACAAATGAAAACAAAGCCCCAGGAAGAGTTTCAACCACAAAAAAGCTGCCGGGTAGTTGCTGCTATGGGTCTTTTCCCCCCTGGCATCCAGCAACGTCTGAAGGAATTTTACAACATAAAGGCAAAGGCTCACAAGGAAGGCCAATATTACATAGAGTTCACCAAGCCACATAAGATAGTTGGTGTTTAGGGAAATCACTTCTGGTTGCTTCCTCAGCTCTGGCGGGAGCTTACCCACTGCCAGTGTTGTGTTGGCAACCAGCTCAATAGAGCTATGCACAGGCCAATGTATTTAAAAGCTCCAGTGGAAAAAAAAAAGTCCATTTTCCTCTCTCCACCACATACCACACTTGTAAGAGTCTGAAATATCTTACTGAGCACTTTACTCAATCTAAATTTAAATAGAACTTTTCACCACCTCCCAAGAGAGAAACAACGATGAACTAGATGAGAAGGAGAGGAAGTGGAGGAAGGTAACGCTCCATATCATTTGGTTAATCTATTCTTGTTTATTAATTTATTACATGGAACAGTAAGTTTAATGGCTTTAACTTTGAAGTGGAAAAGAAGCCCCTGCAGTATACTTTCAAAAAATGCCATAATGACTCTAGGAAGATCCAGGACAATGAATGCATTTAATATTTTAAGTTATTTTTCAAGGCCTGCTTTAACCTTAGCCTTCAGATTTATCATTTTACATCAGCTAAAATAAACTACCACCATAAGAAACCATGTATTATTAAAAATCAGAACAGTTTCCTATATTTATTAGTTTTAGTCATAAAATTTCTATTAGAAATAGCATACAGATGAGTTTGATATCCATAAAATCATTGAAACATAACATGACATTTACTACCTGTGGTACATAATTATGCTCACATGCTCTTAGATGCATTTATTTCTGTCACTGAATAATTATTTTCAGCAAGTTGTGCTACATTTTCAGAAGTAGAATTTTAATTTCCTCATTCCTTGAATACTTCCAATATTGAAAACTGTAATTTCAGGAGAGATTCTTTATGGAGAAATGGCTTCTCCGAGTACACATCATTTATTGTTATTTTGATTTTTCAGTAATTTTATTCTTTTTTGGTTGTTTATGCTATGAAATCTACCAAACTGTACAACAGTGGTTAATTATAGATGTGTTGACCTATTGATATATATGCTACTGCACCCAAACTTTTAACATAATTGGTATAAACCTCAAAGTAACATGTATTGGAAGCAAATATTTAAAATACTACTTTTATAATTTGTGTCTGTATTTTTCATCAGTTTTTTTTTTTTGTCTCCTCACTTGCCATATAGGCACATTATATATTTGTAACATTAACAGTTTTAGTCTCTTGAATGTACAGGGTATTTTTTTTTTTATTTAAACAATTTTTAATCTTTATTTATTTTTGAGAGACAGAGAGAGACAGCATGAGCAGGGAAGGGGCAGAAAGAGAGGGAGACACAGAATCCGAAGCAGGCTCCAGGCTCTGAGCTGTCAGCACAGAGCCCGATGTGAGGCTCAAACCCACAAAACGTGAGATCATGACCTGAGCCAAAGTCGGACACTCAACCGACTGAGACACCAAGGTGCCCAGGTATGTATTTTGATGTAAGTATACTGAGCTATATTTTTAGTAATACAATGGGGATCATGTCAAGAGTGTGTCCACAAGATAATGAGTGAGCCTAGCTAGCCACTCAGTAATCATATCCAGTGTGGCTTCATAATTATCTGCTTCTTATCACCTATATATTTTATAGGAAAATTATATAATCCAATTTGGAAATTCAAAAAAATTCTTACCATCGCCACAGCCCCACCCACTATGAGAGGTCATTGCATTTTATAACATTCAGATATCTGTCTGTTTTGTTTGAGGAAAAGTATACATCTGAGGCTAGCAGAAGAATGTAGATTTAATGGAAGAAAATATTGATAAACATTCAAGTCCAAATAGCCTTCTTCTGGATAATTTATGTTGTGGAATATTGCTTTTCTGGGCAAAAGCTTCTCCATCTATAAAGAGCTAGAGAACTTTTGCATATGAAATAGGCATAGCTTACCCAACACTTACTACAGTCTATGTCCTCCAAAACTGTCAGACAGAAATTTATTTAGAGGAAAATAATCTGCAGCTAGCAAGTAGGAAAAGAACAGATAGGAGTTAAAAATCCCTGCAGACATCCTAGTTTTTTTTGAGTCCCTTCATGTATACAACTGTGGTTGTAGCAGAAGAGTCTTTTTGTTTAGACATTCCATTGTCTCAATTTTGTGTCCTTCAATGCATTGTTTCAGGTTTCCAGTTTTTTTGGTAATATCTCTTATTTGCATTATGACAAGATATTTTGAAGTATTAATTGGTGTGCAGATTTAATAGCTGTAAAATGGATAAAAGATGGTGAAGTCAGGGGAAAGAGAGAAGGGCAGTATGACAGGGACTGGAGAGTGAGTGGGAGAAAGTGGAGTCTCAGGGGTCCTTTGTCAGTGACAGCTAACAACTTACATGTCAGTGCCCAGTGGTCTTCCTCCCGCCAGCTGGTGAGCTAAACCGCCCAAACTTTTCCCAGGAGGAGTGATGCTTGATTTGCTCAAGATTTTACTCCCCCTGACATACCTTTTTGAATGATTCAAAATAGGTACTGTTACGGTACTAGAATGAAGGGACAGTAGTTGCATGAAATGAGGGATGGAGTGAATGGGAAAAAATGTGGGAGGAAATGAAATCAACTCAAACTTCACCAAGATACAACAGAAGGGAGATACATCCCCTGTGATTGTTATTTTCATACAAAACCACACAAAATGATAACTATTACTCTAGGCCAAGCCAACTGATGTCAGCTACATGGTGAAGATAATTCCACTTCATTTGTTATGTAGTAACATGTTTTCTATCCCTTTTTGGCAATATTAACTTTTAAACATTGGACATTTTTCTTATTTGACACTGAATGGTAACCTTTCAGAATCATTTGGAAGAAATACTTTAGTGATAACATTTTCAGAATCTCACCTGCATATATTGTACAATCTATTCTTTGAAATGGTTGATATAAGAATTTTATATATCAAAACAGGAACTACACAGCAATAAAATTAAAGCACATCTTGAGTGAAAAGTAAAGAGCAAGTGATTTGGAAATATATTCAGGAAATACTGCCAAGATTTTATAGCTTTAATATTTAATGAACTCACATAAGCCAATAAAATGCTGAAATTCTAATAGTTGATCACCAAACAGGCTCTCCACAGAACAGAACCAAGTGGATATCTATCTATCTATCTATCTATCTATCATCTGAAATTGACCAAAGGAGATTATTAAATGCATGATAGGATTGGCATATGCCAATCATGGAGGCTAAGAAGTCCCCCAATGAAAATGGGGGGACTGCAAGTTGGAAAATGAGGAAATCCAGTCATATAATCCAGTCCAGGTTCAAAGTCCTGACAACCAGGACTCCCAAAGTCCCAGGGCAGAACAAGCCAACTCAGGCAAAGACCAAATTTGCACTCCCTCTACCTTTTTGTTCTATTCAAAACCTTCACAGATTGGATGATGTCTACCTCAATTGATGAGGACCATTTTCTTTATTCAGTCTACCAGTTCAAATGCTAATCTTTTCTGGAAACAACCTCACAGACCACCCAGAAATAATGTTTCAACAGTAAACTTGGTATCCCTTAGCCCGTGGAATTTTTACATAAAAATGAACAATGACAAACACTTAAAGGGTCTTGAATTATTATTTAAATATAATATAACATAATATAGTATAATACAATGTAATGTAATGTAAATATATTGTTTCAAACTATAAAATATATATATATATAACTATATGTGTATTGTTTTCAACTATGAACTACATCTATAGCTTAAAACAATAATGTAGTTTGTAACAATGCTGTTATTTTATCTGGCAAAGTTGTAAAAATGAAAAAATACAGCTAGTACTGTAACACAGATAGGGTTATATTAAAAAAAGCTAATTTACAAAATGTTAATTTGGCATTGCATATAAGTAGATGGACTGTGGATGATTTTTCTTTCAATTGCTACCTTTAAAATTTTTTTCATGAATTTTATTTTTAGTTTTATAATAAATACTGTATTATTAATAAATATGAACCTATTTTATTCCAAAAAAGATTAGCTGGGCTTCAATAAATATTAAAACTCATTATGCTACACTATAAGAGAAAAATAGGTAAGTATAAAAAATAAAATTACATTAATATAATATTATATCACACAACTACTGTTTTAAATAATGAGGTTCATATGTATTATTGCACAAATGACGTAATCTTGTATATGATGATTTAAATTCTTGCTCTTGTATCTGTGAGCACTTTTTCACTATTACATCATTTAATTTTCAACTTATTTTCTAGAATGCAGGGATTGGTTGTGCTTCTTTATTTTTAGAAAGTGAGTATTTCTCTCTAGCGTTTGTCTTCTGCTTCTCATACTTATTTCTATGAAGGAAAAGTTTTTCTATCCGTGTTTTGTAAACTGCGGTGATGAAATCAGAAGAGCTGAACTTCGTCAATGCAGATACAAACTGTGCCATCAGCGATTAGAATGAATGCAAAATGTCCTGAAAGAATAAGGGTGGCATCGATAATAGAAGTAAGTGAAACGTTAAAAAAAAAAAGAAAGAAATGAAAAGTGAAGACCTATATGAACTGTCCCATTGCTTTCATTTTATTTTGTGTTTTTTGCGTTACAGAAAAGTGTGTTATAGCTATTTTTTTTAAGCTGGTGGGAATAAAGATTGTAATAAGTATTTTGAACGTTTTTCAGGGTGGGCACGTGCACACAAATATATGTGTGTGTTCCTTTGGTATTTAACTTGTATATTAAATCCATTATTTTCTCTGATTTTCTCTTAAGAGAATACTTTTTTTTAAAGCTCAGATGAAAGCAATTAGACTAATGACTTAAAAGATATACTTGTGCTCAACTCAAGTTAAAACTCAAAATATTCCTTATCGCACTTGAGCAGTATCAGGATAATTATCCATATGAAATACTGGACAAGACTTCTAAACGATGTGCCCTTATTGAAAGCACTTTCATCCCTTGCAAAAGTATATGCTCCAATCTTAAGGATTTGTGGATGAATTAAAGCCATACCAATTACCCTTTGTAACATTTGGGACTTTTAGCTTCTCTGTGCATAATCCTTGATTACAAGAGGAGCAAAACTCGGGCTTTAGAGGAACTCCCTGAGAGGAACTTGAAATTTGATGGCTGATTAAGTGAAATGTATACCTCCGCAGGGGTTCGAGAAGGATGTATTGAATGTTTACTATGTGATAAACACCGGGGTTCTACCATGTATAAAACTTAGTTTCCACCTAGAGATACATACAACTTCAGCTGAATTATTCTAATATAGGAGTATACACATCAAGTTTGGAGAAAGAGCCCAGCCTGCCGGGAGGCAGCCGCTTAGCCTGACCAGGCACTTTTACTTGACATAAATAGGGAAGGACCTTCACCTACAGGGTGAGAGATATAGATATTTTCTCTGCCTACTTTGTGATGACCTAATTTCAAAACTGATTGAAACACCTTTCTTTTGTGCCAGCTTCTTGATTAAAGGCTTTATTCTGGACGATATGATATGGCACTACCCGGGTTTCTTATCTTCCTTAGAGACTCTTTATCTTTTCCTGGAATTAAGTGAGAATTGTCATGTAACTGTCACTGTAAGTGTCTGAAGGGATTTCAAAATTCCTGTTATCTGTGAAAGTGTAAATTGTAGTCTGGAATGTACATAGGAGGCATCTCTCTCTCTCCGCCCCCCTCTCTCTTTTTGCAGAAATGGTTTGAAGTTTCTAATTGTTGATCCAATATGAAGATTGTTTTTGCTTCATATTATATTGTTTTCTAATCTTTCAAATGGCCATAACACCTTATTGTCCTGAGTAGAACTGGACACTTCTGACCAAGTGTTACCACCATTATAATTTAAGAGTAAATCCTGAAGGGGGGCCTGGGTGGCTCAGTCAGTCAAGTGCCCGATTTTGATTTTGACTCAGCTCATGATCTCATGATTTGTGATTTGGAGCCCACAGTCAGGCTGTGTGCTGACAGAGGTGAGCCTGCTTGGGATTTTGTCTTTCTCTCTCTGCCCCTCCTCTGCTTGTGCCTGTGCACATGTGCATTCTCTTTCTCTAAAAAATAAACATTAAAAAAAAACTCCTGTTACGTTAAAAAAAACAAATCCTGAAAATGGTATTTACCACAATGATCTGTTGTCCCATGACCCTTAGAAATGTGAACCAGCTAAAATCCTTCCAGTTTGAAACAATTGGAATTTTACTGTTCAGGAAGGGAAAAGAATTTTCCATGCACACAAAGCATGTGCAGCAAAACAAAAATGCTTTTAGATAAGACTCAGAGGGTTATTTCTCATTATTTTTGGCATCCCTCTTTCCACTGAAACAAGTCACGGGCATATCTACAGTTGATCAGTTGACAGATCAGCAATTCTATTAAGATGAAAACTAACCTTGGAAACGTTTAGAAGGGAAAGGGTGTCCTCTGATTTATTATGCCATTTTATGCTTGTGTCATTATTCCCCTTTCAGCTATGCAGACTATGTTAAGTGGAAACATCTAGCATTTTTAATAAAGTGCTGCATTCAAACCAAATATTAAGCAGAAGCATTTTAGAAGAGCCTTCTGATTAAAGTAAATGAAATAAAGATCATCCAGTTCTGTTCAATAATAGAGAGTAAGGCATAACGAACAGAATACAGCAACATTCTTGTGATGACAAACTATGCTGTCATTTCTTTTTAGTGCCATCTGAGGTCTGGGTGTTTTCCTCAGAAATTATAGGGACATTTGCCTTCTAGTAGGTGGCAATGCATTCTAGTTATCTTGCACCTTAATAAAAGTTTTTTTATGAGTGGTCTGTGCTTCATTTGTATATTTAGGTAAAGTTATTTTGAAAATGATTATTTGTTTTTGCCCAAAGTCAGGACCGATAGATATTTTATATAATTTAAGCTTTGAAGTTTAGGCAAAGTTAAATATTTAGATTTCCTTGAATTTCAAGATACATATCCTCACCAATTTCTCTGTTTGCATCTCAGAGATCCCATAATCCACTTTCTTCAGTGCATTCTTCTATACTTTTTGAAGGACAATTCTTAAATTCTTTTGGAATCTATAGTTTTATAAAGAAAGATTAGATTTCTGGGAAGGGTTTCTCAAGAAGGAAGACATAGAAGTGGAAAGATAGAGCTGATAATATTAGATATACTTTGGCACAGGATAATCGTGAAGCTGCAATAGTTCTCCATTAAACTTTAATTTTGGATGTCCCATTTACTAATTGAAACATAATATTCAATAATATTCTTGATTCAAATAGATTTAATTGTATAAACAATAATACTTTACAGACTTTTTATCTGTAATATTAAAAATTGTAGCTATGTTTCTGTTTTTAAGTGCTTTATTTATTTTTAATTTATGTTTTTATTTAAATTCCAATTAGTTAACATGCAATGCAATATTAGTTTCAGGTGTACAATATATAGTGATTCAACACTTCTATACAACACCAGAGGGGAGGTGGATGGGGGAATGGGTTAAATAGGTGATGGGGACTAAAGTGTGTACTTGTGATGAGCACTGGGTATTGTACGGAAATGTTGAATCACTGTTTATTTATTTTTAATTTGACTATAATCGACACACAATGTTACATTAGTTTCAGGTGTACAGCAGTGTTTTGAAAACATTAATTTGAGGGTCGCCTGAGTGGCTCAGTTGGTTGGGCGTCCGACTTCCGCTCAGGTCATGATCTCCCGGTTTGTGGGTTCAAGCCCCGCGTCAGGCTCTGTGTTGACACCTCGGAGCCTGGAGCCTGCTTCGGATTCTGTCTCTCTCTCTCTCTCTCTCTCTCTCTCTCTCTCTGTCTCTCTCTGCCCCTCCTCCATGCACACTCTGGTTCTCTCTCCTTCAGAAATGAGTAAACATTAAAAAAACAAAAAAACAAAAACATTAATTCGAAAAGATACCTGCACCCCTGTGTTCATTGCAGCATTATTTACAAAAGCCAAGGTATGGAAGCAACGTAAATGTCCATTGATAGATAAATGGATAAAGAAGATGTGATATGTGTATGTAACGGGACATTACACCAACATAAAAAAAGATGAGATCTTGACATTTGCAACAACACAAAAGGACCCAGAGGGTATTATGCTAAGTGAAATAAGTCAGGCAAAAAAAAGACACTGGATTTCTATTACTATCTACCTTATAATGAACATATTGAATGTGATTTTTTTTTTTTTTGGTAATAAAGTAGTTGTTTCAAAATTTGTTCACCCTTTCAGAAATTAAATCTTCTCATTAAATTGAATTATTAATCTTAAGAACTATTAAGAAAAACTGTTGAGTGAATGGACAGCAAAAGTGCAGATTACATGGCTCCATTAAAAAGATGAAAAGAACTTTGAAAGAGAAGAGAATTTGCCAAGACTGAGTAAAAGTGGTTGATCTCAGAAATCATCCCACTGAGGTAGTATGAGAGGATTATGAAGATACAAAAATGGATAATAAACTTGAAAAAAATGTTGAATTGTGTTTTCCTCTGTTATCAGACAATATACTAAAACTGCCAACCTAATTGGTATAACCTAATAATGCCTAGACTTAATCAAATAATTGGAAAGGAATAGAACTTTGTTGCCATTGAGATAATACAGGGTAAAACATATTGTTTGAATTTGTAAAGTTTTTTGATTATTAATATATTTTACTTTATTTGGTATTGTGATTTATGTATTTGAAATAGAGTTTTATCAATATAGTATTTTATAAATATTAATGATTTCATGGTGTTCTATCTCTGTGACGGGTGGATTTTTCTCTGATGACATTGCCAAATCCAGAGTGCTGTCAGTGTTACAGAAACTGAAGTCATTCTTTCATCTGAAGGCAGCATGTAGACATAAGACTAAAACACAAAACGGAAATTAGCAGACTATTTAGACTGTGCTACAGACCTTGAACTTTCCATTGAAGTTCAACTTTTAATTCTTTAGCATCTTAAAATAAGAAAACAAAAATCTTAAACGTTCTAATTTTCAATAAATGAAACGGTAGTACCACAAAGATTCTTAGGCTATATTGATCCAGAAATAGCCATTAGTGTGATTGAAAGAGGTAAAATATAAATAAATAAATTGCGATAAATAAATAAATAAATAAATAAATAAATAAATTGCAATGCCAATGACTGTAAACTAAAATTAGAGGTCTTTTCTTCAGCCATAGATGAGTTTTTTTTATCTCTGTGTTTGCTAGAACATAGAGCCAGAGAGGTGAATTAGTATTCTGTGAAATTAGTAATTAGAATGAACTTCTGCTAAAGTAAAAGAGAACAGGTAATTGACAAGATAAAATAGCCATCTTCCTGATATTCCCACTACTACATTCATCTATGCATCTCTATAACATCCATGGGTTGTTATCAACTTATCTACATTAAAATCCATAATCTTATATAGTATAAATAAAATACTTTTCAAACAAGCTATCTATATGTGTGTTGTGTGTATATGCATGTTTGATATAACAAATATGGCTTTTATATTTTCACTTTATTCACTTATTTTCACAGCAAAATGAAACAATATATGTTCTAAGTTTCACGTAACTATAGTTATCAATTAACTTTCCTACCTCATTTCATCTTCTTTTTAGCATCTCTCAAAATCGGTAAAATTATGCATCTTAGTTTCAGAACGTAACACCAGATTAAGAATGGAAAAATCTAGATACAAATGAAAGGTGCTAAGAAAACAAATTTGTTATAATATAAAATGTTGAAAACTACTAATAAATTTTCCTAATGATAGAGTAGTAGAATGCCAAATATAAAAACTCATTTATTTCATACATGCCATCCAATACAACATTCAGACACAATCTAAAAATCACCTCCTATCAGATAAATCTTGAAATATGCCTGTGAATATCGAAAAGTTTAAACACAAACTCTCTACTTATGTGATAATGGCAGTCTCCTGAAATTTCTCCTTGTTTGGCTTTTAAACTTACCCTTCTTTCTTTTTTTAAGACAATTCTGTAGTGGCATTTTTCCTTTAAGAGAAAAATCACTCGACACAAGCAGAATTGTCAAGGAATGTCATATATTGAGAAATTCAGTGACAAATGAGGAAGGGCTGAGTCACTTAGAAAGTGCTGTGCAGACTGCTCTGGATAATGAGCAGAGCACTAACCTGAAGAAGAGAGTGGATGGTGGAAATAGGTCAAAACAGCCCAGTGAAGCGTAGTCATTATATGTCAAAATGACCAGTAGATATGTTTACATTCTTAATAGGTAATCTGCTTATTATCAGAGGTTTGATGTTGATGATCCTCAAATTAGGTACTTTAATTCTGCCACATGCTTTGGTTTGATTTTACTTCTGCTTAATTTCAACATAGTGTTATTTATGAAGACCTTTTTAATTTATCTTAAATTTGTAATACTGCTCAAAATTGCTCTATAAATACGGTGACAACTCAAAGAACATATTGCTTGCATATTTCATGAAGCATAATTGGTAAACATTTTTAAAATTAATTGTGCATTACATTTAAACTTTTGGAACTGGGACTGTAAGAAATTCAATCCAATTAAATCCTTTCAAAGAATGTTAAGATATGATAGCAATATGAAACATTACATAGGATATTAGTATATATTAATCATACAATAATTTCAGTTGATGGTTTTTACTCAAACATAAGACATCAAATTATTGTTCATAAATGGACTTTGCTATCCCAGGCTGTATGAAATGATATATTATCAGGCAAATTAAAGCATATTTTTCACATACCAAAGAGTCTTTTGTGAGGAGATATTTTAGAATATACATGTTTCATATATTTTTTAAAGATAATGAGTTTTTAATATTTATTTATTTATTTATTTATTTATTTATTTATTTATTTATATTTTAGAGAGAAAGAGAAAGCATGAGCAGGGGAGAGGGGTAGCAGAGGGGGAAGAGAGAAAGAGAGAGAGGAGAGAGAGAGAATATCTTAAGCAGTCTTCATGCTCGGTGCAGAGCCTGATGCAGGGCTCAATCCCACAACCCTGGGAACATGACCTGAGTTGAAATCAAGAGTCAGACACTCCACTGACTGAGCCACCCAGACACCCCTAGAGATAATGATTTCGATATCACCAAGCTCAGAGTAAAAACAATTGAAGGGGGTGCTATATGAAGAAACAGCAACAAACTGTGCCTGCAAATAAAGATTTGTTTTATCTTTGTTGGAATATAATATGAATTTTTATAAACCTTCTTCCTTTCTTCCCTATATTTCTCTTGTGTCTCAGGAATTTATCTACTGTCATTCTTATTATGACTTTTTTCATACACTGGTAAAAGGCTGCTCAAAGACTTGCAATTTATGTTTTTTGTTTGTTTGTTTTTACAATTTCTGATCGAATGAATGAAAAGAGGTAGGTCCCATTGGGATATAGAGGTAATTGCACAGCTATTTCCAAATTTCTCATTGATCCAACCTCTTGTATAATCCTTCGTCTTGGGGAAAGTTTACATTTCTCCAGGTATAGATATTTGACTCCCACAGTGATTTACTCCAGCTAACTCTAATTTTCCAAAATGTTCTTCAGATAACTGTGTTACAAAAGCTCTCACCACATGTCCTTTCATTTTTATACCACATGCAGAGACCACTCTCATCCTTCCTGCTTGCATGTGGTCAAAAATTTAAATTTACATCCCAATAACATCCATATTGCAAAATCCCCATTCAGGCATTTTTCAGAGACAGGAATTTGTGGATCTTTCTATGAATTGCCATCACTTGTCCTCCAAGCCCAGCAGTTCTGAGGGATTTCAGTAGCATGTTAAGGTCATACCATCCAAATCCCTTCCTCCTATCCCTGGTCCTGTTATTCCCTACACAAAACATCAGTGCTTCCTACATCTTTCTATAGCTGATTGTTGGCCATCTTCTTGCCTTGCAGCATTAGTTCTAATTTCAGGGAATCTTCTTTTCAACAAGTGAGGTGAATTAAGGATTCTAAATAAATTCAGGTAGATCTACAACTGAATTTTTCTATCCCAAGAGTGGATGTAATTTCTCAGAATATTAGGCATCCATGATGGTTGCTTAAACCCAAATCTCCAGTCTGTTTCTTAGCTATATTCACATCCAGTAAATTTATCTGATGCTTTATAAGACCATACACTCTTTCTCTGAAGCATTCAAGTTCCAGTAATTAATCTCTTCTATACCATGATTCAGATAACAAGGCAACTTCTGTAGCTTCTGTCTGAAAGAGAGGGGATATTCCGATAACTCTCAAAGCTTAGACCAGGAGTGCCAGAAATAGTCTAGGCTTGGAGTTTTCTTTGTTGGAAGGTATTTAACTATGAATTAAATTTCTTTAAAAGATGTTGGACTATTCAAGTTATTTATTTTCTTGTGTATGATATGGTAGTTTGTATCATTTGAAGAAATTTGTCCAATTTTCTCTAATTTTTTTAAATTTATGGGCATACTATGGTTCATAATGTTCTTTTAATAATTTCCTAATGTCCATGTGTCTGTAGTTATTGTCTGACTTCAATTCCTGGTATAATTAATTCATATATTCCCCTTTTTTTTCCTTCTCTCTCATTACTTGACCAATATAGATAGAGTATATTAATTATATTGCTCTTTTCAAAGGCCAGCTTTAGACTTCATTGATTTTCTGTTTTTAATTTCATCAGTGTCTGATGTTATTTTTATTTCGCCTTTATTTCTGCTCAAGTTGAGTTTTTAACTTGCTTATTTTCCAAGTTTTCTAAAGGAAAAATTTAGGTTTCTGATTCAACACTTTTATTTTTAATAGAAACATTAATTACATAATTTCCTCTTTCAGTACTGCCTTAGCTCCATCCCTCAAATGTTGATAAATATTCAGTTCTATTTATTTCAAGGTATTCTTAATTTCCACTGAGAGTTTCTTTTCTGTTTTTGGACACAGTGAAACCATAGGAACATATAAATACATGAACATAACACTGTGTGGCCATACACAATATTATGATCAAAACGCACTGTACAGTGTCATTGTACATTTGTTAATGTATTTGAAAGACACAAACTCTGGTGTGTCTTAATGAGTGTTCCATATGGACTTGAAAATAATTCCTGTTACTGTTGGGGGAAGGGTCCTTCAACTGTCAATTAGATCATAACATCTGATGGTGTTCAAGTCTTCTACATCCTTATTGATTATCTGTCTACTTGTGCTACCAATTATGGATAGCAAAGTGGGAAAGTCTCCAACTCTAAATATGAATTTGTCTATTTCTCTTCTCAGTCCCTTTCAGTTTTTGCTTCAGATATTTTGAAGCTCTGTTGCTAGGTGAATACACATTTAGAAATGTTATGATTTTTTTAAAGTGACACTTTTATCATTATCTAAATTCCCCTTTTTCTCTGGTCACATTCCTCATTCTGAGATTTATTTTGTCCAGTGAAGTTACAGCTACTACAGCTGACTTTTGAATGGTCTTTGTTTGGTATGCTTTTTTAATCTTTTTATTTTAACCTTTCTATGTTTATGTATTTAAATGGGTTTCTTAACATCATCATATAGTTCTTGTGCATGTGTGTGATTTTAATGAGATCTGGCAGTCTGTCTTATAATTGATTTCTCTGTGTAACAAATATTCTTTTTCTACTTGTCTTCAAAGTTGTCTTTTTCTCTTTGGCTTTCATCAGTTTGAAGATGATATACTTAGCCATTGTTGTCTGCTTTTCTTTTATTATTATTGATCTGGATTGATATTCTCTGGGCTTCTTTGGTCTGTGGTTTAAGTCTATGATTTTGAAAAATTCTCAGCCATTGTTCCTTCAAATATTTATTCTGTTCTTTTCTAGTTATTTTCTCCTTCCTTATAATTGGGATTCTAATTTTGCATAATTCAGACCATTTGATATTGTTCTACAATTTCTTGGTTTATTTGTAATATTTTTCACTTTTTTTCTTTTTGTGTTTGGTTTGGATTCTTTGTAGTGAACTGCTTTTTCCTTTGGGTGTGTTGAGTTAAAGCTTTTCGATGTTTCTCATTTCTAGAATTTTTACTTGATTCTTTCTTATTGTTTTCACCTCTCTGTTAAAATTTCCCATCTGCTCGTACATGCTATCCACTTTTTCTATGATAATCTTTAAAATATTAGCCATAGTTACTTTTAAATCTTTGTTTTATACTTCAAACGTCCATGTGATGTATAAGGCTGTTTTTTTTTTTGTTTTTACAAGTTTATTTATTTATTTTGAGACAGAGAGAGAGAGAGAGAGAGAGGAGGGGGGAGAACATGACCAGGAGAGGGGCAGAAAGAAGAGAGAGAGAATCCCAAGCAGGCTCCGCACTGATAGCACAACTATTGGTGCAGGGCTCAAGCTCACAAATCATGAGATTATGACCTGAGCTGAAATCAAGAGTCAGATGCTTAACTGACTGAGCCACCCTGGTGCCCCTGGTTGTCTGTATTTTCTTTACTTTGTAAGTCACTGCTTTTTCTTTACTTTTTAAATACTTCATAATTATTAGTTGTTGAAATACATACATTTAAAAAAAATTTTAATGTTTATTTATTTTTGACAGAGAGAGAGAGAGGGATAGAGCATGAGTGGAGGAGGGGCTGAAAGAGAGGGAGACACAGAACCCCAAGCAGAGTTGACCTGGAGCTGTCAGCACAGAGCCCGACGCGGGGCTTGAACTCACAGACCGTGAGATCATGACCTGAGCCAAAGTCAGATGCTCAACTGACTGAGCCACCCAGGCGCCCCGAAATACATACATTTTTGTTGAAATTGTGTCTAGCACAAATTGAATTATTTAGCTTTTAAGCCTGGAAATAAGCATGCCTTTCCTTCTGTTGGGACTTTAGTGTAAAGGTATGAGTCAATTTAGAAATCTAGACAGATGTGAAGGAGGCTTGAGATCGACTGTTGCTGTGGTTATCCTCTGTGAATCACAGGCTAAAAATTTCTCCAGTGTTACCTTGTGTTGAGGTTAAGGCAGGTTTGCCATACAGTTTTGATAAAAATCTGCTTCACCCTCAGTTTTAGATATTCCATTTGCACTGCATCTTAGAAAAGCTCTCTCTCTCTCCACACCTTTATCCCTTTTCAAGCAGTATTCCAACATTACTTAGCACTTGACATTTGTTTAGCCTGGTGGAGATATCTCAAGAGAGTAAACGTTCCTTGCTTTTCTGGTTTTTCCACAGCTTTAGTCTGTGTCTATGGATCTCAGAGGTTTAGCATTTGTAGAATCTTTGCTCTGCACCAGTTCTTAATTCTGGGACCCATATATATTCTTACTCGGTCTCTGGACAGAGAGTATTTTTATAATTTCTTCTTTCAGCTTAAACATATTTTTACCATTGGCCTAAAAGTGACAGTATTTGTTATTGTTCTCCCAGGACGTTGAGGCTTTTGTTTCATAGAGGAGAGAGGAATAGAGGATCAATTTGATGTTTTATCCCTTCACCATAACTGGACATTTATATTCCACAGGTCTTTACCAAGAGGTATAAGTTCTCAGGACCTTCCTTATTCTTTTTTTTTTAAGTTTATTTATTTTGAGAGAGAGAGAGAGAGAGAGAGAACGATCCAGGAAGGGGCAGAGAGGGAAAAAGAGAATCCTAAGCAGGCCCTGTGGGGTCAGCGCAGAGCCCGGTGTGGGGCTCAATCCCACAAACTGTGAGATCATGACCTGAGACGAAATTGAGTCAGATGCTTAACCAACTGAGCCACCCAGGTGTCCCCTTAATTGTATTTATAATCATCTTTGAGATCTTAGAGACGACCCTGCAAGTGGATGCAATGTTTCCTAGCATCACCAGCCCCTCACAGGTTCTATATTACCTTGGTAGCCCACACTTAGACAGTTTTTAACAATTTTTGCTGATTTCTTCCTTTGGATGTAGACAGCACAATCAGTTTCAGTTAAGAAAGTTAGCTTGCTATCTTTTTTCACAGGTGCCTGTTTCTTCTTAGATTCAGAATTAGTTTGTTGATCTCTGATTTTTTAAAAAGTTGTCAATTTGCAGATTTTCTGGGGCTTTCTTATAAGTGTAAGAACAATGCTCTTTTCAACTTTGTACATCTTAAGTTGAAGCCAACAGATTCCTTCTGAAGTTTACCCACAAAAAGCCTTCAAAATCCTTCTGTAAGGATAAGGTTTAATAACCCAACAAATGCTTACTGAGCACTTCTACGTGGGATATACTTTTTGGGAGGCAGGATAAATAATATCATTAGGATCTGAGAGCTCTTACTCTCAATGGGAAAGGGAGGACAGAAAATAAACAATGAAAATAATATGTACATAAATTTTATGGTATTTTAAACGTTGCTTAATGCTCTGGGGAAAGAATAAAATAGAAGAGAATAGGGATCAGTGGTGATGTCAGTGGTATGTTTTTAATTTAAAATAAGATCAGGGAAAGTCTGATGGAGATGGCAGACTTTCACCAGAAACTTGAAGAAGAAAACAAAGTTCACTCTGTAAAAATCTGGGATGGACAGGCAATATTTCCAGGACATGAAAATAGCCAGTGTGAACGGCTATAAGGCAGGAGCGAGCTCCCATGTGTGAGAGAGCAAGGTGGCCAGTGTGGCTGCTTAGACTGGGTGAGGGGAAGAGTAGCTGTCAAGGAGGGGTTGGTGATGGGGAACAGATCATGAGTGTCCTGGCATGATTTGGGCTTTCATTTGGAGAGAAATGTGGAGGCATGGTAGGGTGTTGGGTACAGGAGTAATACGATCTTTATTTTAAAAAGCATTACTCCAGCCTCTGTGGGGAATGGAGTGGGGTGTTGAGCATGAATGGCATAATCAAATTGTCATGCCATTTAATAAGGGTGACCTTTAGAGAAGATTTCTCCTTTGAGTCCAATTCAGAGTGCTTTCTCCCTTCCAGTAAAATTATATTTAATTGTCAAAAATGAAGCATGGCTTTATTCTACAATTAATGGGACTTAAAATGCTAAACTGCAAATCATAGTGGCTTAAACTATACACCAGTAAAATTTGAAAAATATTCTGAGATATGTCAGATGATCAACTTCTTTGTGATGTCCCTGCTTTGCCATTAATCACATACATTTGGAGTGTCCTGTAAGAAATACGTACTAAATTTATAATATTTTTCATCCTTTTTAAATTTTGTTAATTTATATTTCCTATATTTCTTACTCAACAAGATAGTCTTCAACTTTAAGTACTTAGAGTTAATATTCTGTAGTTTGAAGAAAAAGGAAAAACAGACATGATTTTTTAAATTAAACATTCTGTCCTCACCTTAGTCCTCTAAGTAGACTTATTGTGTGTTAGATTTACTGTAACTCAAACTTTCCATTACACTTATTTGCATAACTTGTCTTCACGGTGGTATAATTAGCAGAAATCTGTTCTACTGTGTTTGTTGCAGGGCCAGAAAACATAAAAGCAAACAAAATTATTTACTCATAAACAGTATGCACATGTTCCTATTGGTATATTTTAATGCGTTCAGTGATAGTCTTTTAAGAAAATCCACTAAAACAATCACAAATTTTTTAATAATCAAAACATCAGTTCAATTTTGGTTGAATCCTTATGAATGTATTTTAATTTGTTACTTTTTTTTTTCTGACTGCCCATGACTCCTATCCTCAAAGAAAATCCAAAAATGCAGGTATATCACCATCTTATTCATTTCTAACCCCTGAATAGCAAAACACTACCTGGGTTAACAGGCTGTCAACTTTGTTACTGCTGTTGAATGAAGTACGAACGGTCTTACACAGTATTCGAAGCATTGTTTTCTTATCCTTGAGCTCTCTATCTAGATAATTTTCGAAGACTTTAAATTCACTATGTCTATAACTGAATATATTGTTCCCACTTTCAGAGTTGTTCAGAAGCCTTCTGGTTCTTCAAACCAAGAATATGGGAGTCATCTTTGGTCATTCTTCTCCTTTACTCCTTGCATGCAACCACTCACCACCTGGCATAACTTCTACATCTTGATTATCCTTCAAACCCTTTTTATGTTTTGCATTTCATTATTGTCCACACAGTTGATACTACCACTTCTTTCCCAGCGGCCTGCCATTAAGAGCTTTTTGAAATGCTTACCCCGGCTGCAAGCTAACTTCGTCTCCATTTTCCAGAGTCTGAGGAATTACTCCTGAATTCAGATTTATCATCTCACTTCCTTGTTTAAATCATTTTGCTTGTTGTCCATTGCTCTTAAGATAAGGGCAAAATTTCATATTATGGCCTATAAAGTCATGTCTGATCTAGGTTCACACTTAATCATTTCATGCCATATCCTGCTTCAGTTTTTATCTTTGAGCCAGGTTATTTCTTCCAGGCCCAAAGACAGATGGTGGATGTCCTGCATTGGTACCCTTTTCAATTCCTAGAGTGACCCCACGCCCCTCTTACTCCACCCTCCGCCCACTTTACCTGTGCCCCTCCCATAACCTCTCTCTTGGCTGAGTCTTACTTTTCAGGTCTCAGCCTCAAGGTGTTGTTTGTGTTTGTGCTACCTTTTTTTATCTTACAGATGAGTTTTTAAAAATTTATTATTGTATTATTTTATCCTCCCATCCACAGTATTATGTACTTTTCTTTGCCACACTCTTTGCTTTCTTTTTTTAAGATTTTTTTTTAAGTTATCTCTACACCATGGGGCTCAAACTTACAACCCCAAGATCAAGAGTCTCTTGCTCCACCAACTGAACCTCCAGGTGCCTCTTTACTTTTAATTACCATATTTTAAATCTATACTTCCCCCTTAGCACATGGTAAGCACAAAGAGGTCATGGGCAGTGTCTGTTCACTTCAATGATTTAACTCAGCTTTCAGCACAGTGTCTGGAACACACAGCATGTAATTAATAAATATTTGTTGAATGAATGAATGGATAAATTTCAAATGAACTGTTTCAATACAACTGATTTTTTATCAAGTACACTGTGAATAATATAAATGCTACTCATCCTATAACAGTAATGATTCAAATTAATTCTAAATAGGGGCACCTGGGGGGCTCAGTCAGTTAAGTGTCCGACTTCAGCTCAGGTCATGATCCCATGGTTCATGGGTTCAAGCCTTGCGTTGGGCTCTGTGCTGACAGCTCAGAGCCTGGAGCCTTCTTCAGATTCTGTGTCTCCCTCTCTCTCTCTGCCCTTCCCCCACTTGTGCTCTGTCTCTCTCTCTCAAAAATAAATAAACATAAAAAGATTAAAAAACAAATTAATTCTATGGGGCGCCTGGGTGGCTCAGTCGGTTGAGCATCCGACTTTGGCTCAGGTCATGATCTCACAGTCTGTGAGTTCAAGCCCCGCATCGGGCTCTGTGCTGATGGCTCAGAGGCTGGAGCCTGCTTCCGATTCTGTGTCTCCCTCTCTCTCTGCCCCTTCCCTGCTCATGCTCTGTCTCTCTCTGTCTCAAATAAAAACATTAAGAAAAAAAACAAATTAATTCTAAATATCATACATTTCTGAACATATATTTTTATAATTCATTTGACTATATTTTCAAAGAATTTGTTTTATTATTTTACAGAAAATGTCTAATCAGAACTAATAATACCGTAACATAATTAACATTCCATTTAAAAGAGATTTAAACTGCTCTAATTAGATACCATTTGGGGGGTTGGGAATATGTTATCCATGTGAAATATCCAATTTGTAATTAAGAAATAATGACTGTTTATACAAAAAAAAATCTCTAAGGACATTTTATTGATCCTTTTACAAGTTTTGTGTTTTAAAAATTGTTTAAAAGTGTCTTTTTTCAGATTTGATATTTGATGCTTATTTTAGTTTGAATATTGAAAATTCTGGTGCATGTATTTGGATTTTTATTTATAACTTAAGGCACTAAGGCAAAAAAGTACATGGATAGTAGCAGAGAAAAACTGAGTTAAAGAATCACATAAAATAATGACAAATATACTTAAATAATTAAAAATATTTGAATAGCTATACCTAAGGCAAAAAAAATCACTTAAATAGCTATACCTATGGCAAAAAATATATTTAAATATTTGTATCATAAACAGGATTTATAGTTTGCATTTACACTCTGTTCTTGTTAAGGTGCCACTGGTGTTTGTAATGTGGAACAGATACCTAAATTCCAATATCATTAATATATGCCAAGTATTACTCCTTTATCTGACACTATTCACCACATTCTAATTAATCATCAAGGAAGAAACCAACTATTCCTTTTCAGATATGGACCAATAACTCTTGGGAAAATTAAATCATCTTTCAGAAACATTTCATTCCTTGGTGCTAATAATTCAGTGCAAATGAATTTTCAGAATAACAGTCAGATCATATTATATAATTTTCTTTAAGATTCTTCATCTCATGTATTAAAATTTCATTCTGCCTTTGAAATCTGCTTTTGTCCCCCAAAGTCATTTGCAGTATTGTGATAAGTAGCAAAAGGCCATTCACAAAGTATAATATGAGCTTCAACCGAAGCTACAAAATTAAAAAGAACACTTTTTGTTTGCAAAGGCAAGACTGAATGGTGGGTCATTGTGAACAAGGAGGGAAACACAGGATATTCTCATTCTTTTAGTAATATTTAATCTCATTTTAACCTTTGTCTCTTCACTATTATACTTGATAACATTTCAGTGGCCTAATTTTCTAGGATAATTTGCAATTCACTTATGCACTTATCACAGTACATAAACAAAAGTGCAAAGGGGAAAAAACACCTTCAATGCCCATTTATATGTGTTATTATTTTAGATCCATTATTTCATTTTTGATGAGAATGAGTTGCCATAAGTAGGTGTGATACTAAAACCTGAGTCATCAAGGCAATTATCCACGGATCCTACTGTGGTTCTCATCCCCTCTTGGTACCCAACAACCATTACCATACTCCACAATCTCCAGTTTTGTATCCTTGAACCATGAGATGGCATGGAAAAGATAAAGGGACCACTTTAATGATTTTACCTTTTACCACAGCAATTTGGGGGCACCAGCTCTATTTTATATTTTTAACAGATACAATAGTCTTTGTTATTTTTGTTGCTGTTATTTAAAAACTCATTGGTAACATTTCTGAGTGCTTCATTCTAATTAGAGATAACTGGACTTACCAGCATAAGGTAATGTTAACATACCAATTAATTCATTTTTTTAATTTAAAAAAATGTTTATTTTAGAGTCATACAGAGAGAGAGAGAGAAAGGGGAGGGGCAGAAAGAGAGGGAGAGGGAGACAGAGAGTATCAAGCAGGCTCTGCACTGTCAGCATGGAGCCTGGCACTGGGCTCGAACTTATGAACTGTGAGATCATGACCTGAGCCAAAGTCAAGAGTCAAGGGTCAGACATTTAACTGACTGAACCACCCAGGGGCCACCATACCAACTAATTCTTAATGCTTTAAAGTTTCACCTGTTGCAGAGTAGGACCTCAGATTCCCCAACTCTACCCTCTTTGGCAGTTTTCCTCTGCCTTTGTTACTAGTATATGATTAAATAGAATAATCATTCTTCATATATATGTCCTTCTTCATATGATCTGTGTCATATAATGGCACTTCTTGCTTTCTAAGTTTCAGTGATCATCTTCATGTTAGTTTGTGCCACGAAGTGTTAGTGGAACATTAACCAGCCACTATCATCTCAGTGATCTAGAATCTTCTATAGCAGGATGGTATAAAAACCCAATTCTCTTATATAAAAATAACAGAAGTATTAAAATTTTTTATGTAGAATGGATATATAAGAAATGAAAAAAAATCAATTTATGAAATTTTATGCTAATCTAAGTAGGTGCATTAGAGATTTTCTCTGTGTTGAAGTTCTTCTTTGGGAAAGAGTGAAGACATACTAGAGACAGAATATTCAACAAGTGGATAATAATAAAGGGATTGGCAAATGACTATTATCCTCAACTGTAGCTATAAAGAATCAGTACATTCCTTAAGTATATTTAGCTTAATTTCTTTCAGGACAAGTGTGGAAGTAGAGATTGGATTCCCAGGTGAAAAAGAACCAACCATACTTCAAAAACATGAGTATCTTCCAATAAATCAGCAGCCCCAGATGTTTTGATGGATGTTATTCCACAATTGAGAGCTATCAACTGAGATATGACCCTGGTCTGGATGCTTCCTTGAGATACATGTTGGGATTTGGCAATGGCCAACATGTGGGATTAGTCTGGATAAGAGTGCCCACCTGTACCTCTACTGGTTTCTGTTAAAGGACTCAAAAGCTCTATAAAAATGATCACATAATGGGGTGCTTGAGTGGCTCAGTTGGTTAGGCATCTGACTCTTGACTTAGTCTTGGGCCATGATCTCATGGTTCCTGAGATTGAGCCCCAGAGAGCCTGCTTGGGATTCTGTCTCCCTCTCTGCCCCTCCCCTGCTCATTCTCTCTCTCTCTCTCTCTCAATATAAATAAATAAACATTAAAAGAAAAAGAATTAGCCTACTCTTGAGTTAAAATGTGATGAAAGAAAGCTACATAGTTTTGTTTCATTTACTAATATATCCTCAAATCAGTTGACTTTTATTTTAAGAGACTTAGTGCTACAAAGTCTTTTTATTAACTTTTTAAATTTATATTGAGAGAGAGAGAGAGAGAGAGAGAGAGAGAGAGAGAATTCCAAGGAGGCTCCATGGTGTCAACACAGACCCAGATTCAGAACTCTATCTCATGAACCATGAGATTATGACCTGAGCTAAAATCAATAGTTGGATGCTTATTTGGCTGAGCCACCTAGGCAACCCAAAAGTCTTTTTTTTTAGTTTATTTATTTGAGAGACAGGAAGAGAGAGAACAAGTGGGGTAGGAGCTGAGAGAGAAGGGGACAGAGGATCCAAAGTGGGCTCTGTGCTGATAGCAGACAGCTCAATGTGGGGCTCAGACTCATGAACCGTGAGATCATGACCTGAGCTGCAGTTGGAAGCTTAGCAGACTGAGCCACCCAGACACCCCCAGAAAGTCTTAATTTAAATAATCAACATGGTCAATCATGAAGACTAAAATAAACTCTTGTCTATTTATCTCTTTAAATGTAAGGATTAAGCCTGGAGTTTACTAGTCTAGGTGAAGCAGGTCCAAGGAGCTCCTACTACAAGTCTGAGACTATAGGGAAGAACACACTTTTCAAAGAAACCAGAATTAGTACATAAAACCAGGGCCATGGGTGGATGTTGTACACAAATACTTTGACATCATTTTTTGAGAAAGGGTCTCTAAAACCACAGAAATTAATTGAACACAAAGGGCCAATATGAATAAGACCAATGGAGAAGAATGCCCCAACTTACTCATAGTGACTGAATCACAGAATTTGCAATTTATTAGGATGATTAACAGTGGGTAATGTTCATGTCCTTTAGAGAAGAAGTAACACCCAAGGCTGTGACTTCCTACACTGATTTCAATGGGTCATATCAGAAAACAATATCCCAACATTGGTGCATTTCCCATAGTCAAGCTACTTGATGTGTGGATAATATCATTGTGACAAACTACATTGTTGTGGTCAGTGTAGGTCCAGTGTATGTCCTCATCCTTAGACTTTAGGCTTGGCCATCTCGCTTGTTAGGGCAATGGTGTATGGGCAGAAGTGACAGAATGCCAATTCAGAGCCTAAACTCAAGACGTTTGTGTGCTCCACTTGCACTGTGCAATTGTAAGAGGAAAATAAACCTGCCCGGGTAGCCCACATGTGCAAGGAGAGTGACAGATACATGGGCTAAAATTACCCTAAGTGACCAATAGGCCTACAGTGAGCAGTGTTGTCCCAGCTGTTCCTAAACAGAGACATACAGCAGAGCCCAGCCTAGATTAACCAAACCCCAACTCATGTGCAAACTTATGAACCATAATAAATTGTGTTTGAAGCCACTGAGTTTTGGGGTGATTTGCAACTCAACAATCCTTTGTGGATACAATTATCAATAGCAATCCAGTCCAGACTGAGCTTTCACTGAACCACTTTTTATGTCCCTCCCCTGTAGGGTCAGGTGAAGTTCAGGTCCACACATCCCTCTGGGGCTCTTCTGTCTCAGCTCTGCATCTCCTGCAAATAACTACTGAATGGAGAAGACAGCTCCACAAAAATTGAGCAGTAGAGTACAGCACAGAGCCATCAGACTCCATTCCTAGAACAAGAAGCATAAATCCTAAGAGCCACGATTTCTGCAGAGACAAACCTCTCATAAAAAGCACAATAAATAAAATACATTCCACACAGAACATTTGGCTTCTCTAAACTATTTGTGTTCAGGTTAATGGTTTCTTCTCAGTTTTTTCCTTCTAAATGTGGAGAATATGCTTGCTTTCTATATGAGTAATTAAAGGACTGAGTAAGGAAGTTTTCTCAGGTAGAAGGAAACTTACACAGAATAATTCAAGTCCTTGCCACTGAAAAAGACAGAAATCTTTTGTATTTAAAATGTCTCTTGGAACTTTAGTTCAACAGTATAACACATTAATAAAAATACTGAAATGAGAAAATCCTATTATATATACAGTTACATATTTCACTTTCCCCACAGAATGCATTATGTGCATTTTTTCTTAATATTCAAATTTTATAAGACACAATATTGATTGCTGCATAATATATCATCACATCAATATACCAAAATTCACTGAAACAGCTTTCCCTCTCTACACTAAAGTTATTCCCAAAGTTTGCCTGTTATAAAGATGGAGATGGACATGTGATTTTTAAAATTGTTTCTCTGGTGACTTTTTATGCTAAATCAGAATTTGAATTTCTTGGTCAAAGATTTAAAATGGTTTTAAGGCTGCTGATTTAATGTTTGCAATAAAAAGCTTTTTTATGCACCTTAAACAACATTCTCAGAATGACATGACCTGATTCTAAACACACAGTTATTAATTTTTCAATATATGTATTCTCTGCTAAATGCCATATACTTATAATATATAACATTACATATAATATGATAGAGACAAAGGGCTATTAATTATTAACTATATAGGCCTCTATTAAAATATAATCTCCATGAGGTCAGGGACTATTTCCTCACCACTGTATCCAGCACCCAGAATAATATCTGCGGACAAAGTAATGTTCCATGAACATTTGTTCAGTGAATAAGACCCACAGTTGGATTTTAACTTGCTTTAAAAATTATTCTTTAATAGTTGAATAGTTCAATTTCCTGGTATTGAGTCTGTGATTACTATCCTTAAATTGCACTTAGATACTGCAGGATCCAACATTAATAAGAGTATCAGCTATAGCATAATTCTTTTATTAGAGAACTCTATTTTCATAGTCGTTTAAAAGGGTTACTGCTATGGACATAGAGAAATACAATATGCTGTAGAAGAATTTTTTTTTTTTTACTTTAGGGTAGATGATAAAGTGGCCTGGTGTTTATTTGTACAATGACCTTTATGTCTTTTATTCTAGCTAAATCTGACTTTTAATCCTCTAACTGCAGGTGTTTGAAACAATCTGAAGCCTGCTGACATTTAAAAAATATTATTACAGATAGAATGAGAAGAAAATAGAAATTCTAAACATCTGCTGTTTTAGTATCTTCTATGTTCTAAATTTCTCTAGCTGGATGTTAAGCGCTGAATATTTCCTGATTATCCTTTTTGTCTATATTACATGATTTTCTTTATTCTTTGCATGACTTTTCTGAAATTTTTTTCCCTTGAATGTTTATGCTAATTCATTTTGTATTTACAAAATGCCCTATCTACATGTCTATTTTTATGATTATTTTCTAGGCTTGTAAACTTCTGTAGACTTTAAATTTAATAAGTATGTCCTTACCAACTAACTAAAGCTAAATTATGTTTCTCCATGCTGGAATTAGAAAAAATGTTTACTGATGATGGGCAAGTAATAATAAATTAGAGAAACAAGTACAAGTTTATGATGGATCTTGGAACAAATTTTGATTATTGGGATTTTCTGAGGGTTATAAAAATGGTATTTAAAAACTGTGTTTAATATTTACAAAAATTTGCAGGTAGTATCATATTTAATGGTGATAAACAGGACACTTTCTACCCAAGATCAGGGACCAGACATAGAAATCTTCTCTTAGCACTGCTATTAAACATACTGGACCCCATAACTAGTACAGTAAGATAAGAAAAGGTAATTAAAGGTATACAGATTGGAAAGGAAACAATAAACCTGTCTTCATTCATAGATGACATGATTATCTATGTAGAATATCCCAAAGTCTCAACAAAAAACTTCCAGAACTCATGAATGAGTCTAGCAATGTCACAGGATTAATGGACAAAAGTCAGTTGTGTGTGTGTGTGTGTGTGTGTGTGTGTGTGTGTTTTAATATACCAGTAAATAACAATTGGGATTTGAAATTTTAAGAACAATGCCATTTAAGTGGTGCCTGGGTGGCTCAGTCAGTTGGGTGTCCGATGTCAGCTCAGGTAGTGATCTCATGGTTCATGAGTTTGAGCCCTGCATCGGGCTCTGGGCTGACAGCTCAGAGCCTGGAGCCTGCTTTAGATTCTGTGTCTCCCTCTCTCTCTGCCCTTCCCCTGCTCATGTTCTGTCTCTGTCTCTCTCTCAAGAATAAATAACCATTAAAAAATTTAAAAAAAGAACAATACCATTTAAAATAGCACTAAAACAAGAGAAATACTTAGATATGACATTAACAAAACATGCAAGGAGCTACATGCAATACACCATAAAACTGATGAAACAAATCAAAGGAGTTCTAAATAAATTGAGAAATATGCCATGGTCATGGTTAAGAACATTCATAATTGCTAAGATTTCAGTTCTACTCAATGTGATCTATAGATTCAACACAATTCCATTAAAAATTTCAACAGGTTACTTTATAGATATTGATGAAAAAATTATAAATTTTACAAGAAAAACCGGAAGACCTAGAATTGCCAATCCAGTATTGAAAAGGAATAGTTAACATAAAACTACAGTAGTCAAGACAGTGTTATATTAGTGAAAAAACAGACACAGAGATCAATGGAAGAGAATAGACAGCTAGATAGACCATATCGATATAGCCAATGCATCTTTGCAAAGGTACAAAGACAATGCAATGGAAAAGTATGGTCTTTTCAACAAATGATTCTGGAACATTTTATGTCCATATACAAAGCAACAATAACAAACTGCTAAACATGGCTTAAACCTTATACCTTTTACACAATTTAATTCAAAATTGATCATAAAACTAAATGTAAAAAGCAATGCAATAAAATTTTTAGAAGAAAATGTCTGACCAAAATTATCTTGAATTTGGTGATGAGTTTTAGAAGGAATACCAAAAATGCAATCAATAAAGGAGAAAAAATGGAAGGTTGAACTTAGTAAAATTAAGAAAAGACAAGTCAGAGACTGGGACAAAATATTCGCAAAACATGTTTGTTAAAGGATTGGTATCCAAATCTACAAATAACTCTTAAAATTCAACATTGAGAAAGTGAACTCCTCAATTAAATAGTATCCAAAGGCTCTGAATACATACTTCACCAAGAAAGATATAGACATGCCAAATAAACACTTGAAAAAGATGGTCAACATCATTTGTCATTAGGGAAATGCAATT
The DNA here is from genome assembly GCF_007474595.2 of Lynx canadensis. Classification (NCBI taxonomy): domain Eukaryota; kingdom Metazoa; phylum Chordata; class Mammalia; order Carnivora; family Felidae; genus Lynx; species Lynx canadensis. Next base: position 52,718,535 of record NC_044319.2, on the reverse strand, counting down.
TAATACACTGAGATACCATTGCACACATACTAGAAATCTAAAAAGCTGACAATACCAAATGATGGCAAAGATATAGTGCAATAGGAACTCTCATCCACTGCTGGTGGGAATGGAACGTGGTACAGTCATGATGAAGAGACTTCGGCAGTTTCTTACAAGGCTAAAGATAATCTTATCATGAAATCCAGAAAACACACTCCCAGCTATTTACACAACTGATTTGAGAACTTACATACCTTTCAAAAACTTGCATGTGAATGTTTATGACAGCTTTGTTCATAATTGCCAAAACCTGGAAGCAACCAACATGTGCTTCAGTAGGTGAATAATTACTGGATTTGAACAATTAAGTAAATAGATGATGGATGGTGAGAGCCAGGTATCATACAGTTGGGGTTGGAGATTATAGATAAGCAGAGGGAGGAAGTTATAATGATCCATGTGTTAATAAATTAGAGTGGGAGTCATCAGTACGAACTCACATTTAGCTTAATCTGGACCCAGATTGTTACATATAGAAATACCTATAGATATGCTAGTATGCACCCATATATTTACCTACTTTCTCAGATGAGAGAACCTTGAAGAAATGACATTCCAATAGCAAAGAGCACACCTGGAACCAAGATCTTTGTTTCTAATTTCATTATAAAACAAATAAACAAAGACTCCTTAGAGGAATGGATGATTCTAGGGCTGTAATGAAAATATACAAAATGACTCAAACTGGAGCATAATGTAGTGCCATATAGTAAGGAAGGTCTCCAACACATATACACACACATATACAAGCAAGATGGTGGTATTTTATTTTATTTATTTAGTTTTTATTTAAATTCTAGTTAATTAACATACTGTGCAATATTGGTTTCAGAAGTAGAATTCAGTGATTCATCACTTACATACAACACCCAGTGCTCATCACAAGTGTCCTCCTTAATGCCCATCACCCATCTAGCCCCTCTCCCACCCACCTATCTCCATCAACCCTCAGTTTGTTCTCTATCAGTAAGAGTCTCTTGTTGTTTGTTTCCCATTCTTCTCTTCCCCCTTCCCATATGTTCATCTGTTTCTTAAATTCCACATATGAGTGAAATCATATTGCATTTGTCTTTCTCTGATTGACTTATTTTGCTTGGCATAATACATTCCAACTCCATTCATGTCATCCCAATAGCAAGATTTCATTCTTTTTCATGACTGAATAATATTACATTGCATATGTATACCACATCTTTTTTTTATCCATTCATCAGTCAAAGGACATTTGGGCTCTCTCCATAGTTTGACTATTGTTAATAATGCTGCTATAAGCATTGGAATGTGTGTACCCTTGTTCTCCAGAATGGCTGCACCAGTTTTCATTCCCACCAGCAGTGCAAGGTTTCCCTTTCTCTGCATCCTCACCAATACTTGTTGCTTCTTGTGTTGTTAATTTTAGCCATTCTGACAGGTGTGATGTGTCATCATGATTTTGATTTTAATTTCTTTGATGATGAGTGATGTGGAGCATCTTTTCATGTGTCTGTTAACCATCTGGATGTCTTCTTTGGAAAATGTCTTAACTGCCAATTTCTTAAAGGGATTGTTCGTTTTTTGGGTGTTGAGGTTGATAAGTTCTTTATAGATTTTGGATACTAACCTTTTGCCTGGCATGCCATTTGCAAATATGTTCTCCCATTCCCAAGTTGCTTTCTAGTTTTGCTGATTGTTTCCTTCACTGTGCATAAGATGTTTATCCAATGAAGTCCCACTAGTTCATTTTTGCTTGTTTCCCTTGCCTTTGATGACATGTCTAGTAAGAAGTTGCTATGGCCAAGGTCAAAGAGGCTGCTACCTGTGCTCTTCTCTAGGATTTTGATGGTTTCCTGTCTCACATTTAGGTCTTTTATCCATTTTGAATTTATTTGTGTGTATGATTAAGAAAGTGGTCCTGTTTCATTCTTATGCATGTCGCTGTCCAGTATCCCCAGCACCATTTGTTGAAGAGATTGTCTTTTTACCATTGGATATTCTTTGATACTTTGTCAAAGATTAATTGAGCATATAGCTGTGAATCCATTTCTGGGTTTTCTATTCCATTCCATTGATCTATGTGTCTGTTTTTGGGCCAGTACCATATTATTTTAATGACTACAGCTTTGTAGTATATCTTAAAATCTAGAATCAAACAGTCTTAAAATTTGTATGGAAACACAAAAGACCTCAAATAGCTAAAGCAATCCCAAAAAAGAAAGACAGTGGTATTTTAAAGTGACACAGAAGCCAACCAAAAGATCACCCAATAGCCAACACTATAACACTTTGAGCAACAAAATTAAGTAGTTTGGATTAAAACTGAAAGTATGAAACAAATATCTATGAGTCTGTACTGATAGAAATAAATGACTGAGGGGCGCCTGGGTGGCTCAGTCGGTTAGGCGGCCGACTTTGGCTCAGGTCATGATCTCGCGGTACGTGAGTTCCAGCCCCACGTCGGCTCTGTGCTGACAGCTCAGAGCCTGGAGCCTGTTTCAGATTCTATGTCTCCCTCTCTCTGACCTTCCCCCATTCATGCTCTGTCTTTCTCTGTCCCAAAAACAAACAAACGTTTAAAAAATTAAAAAAAAAGAAATAAATGATTGAATAAATGAATACTGTAAATAAATGCAGAGAATAGACAAATCTCTCATATATTAGAATTCTAAATAATTTACATAAATACTTCATTCTTGAAGCATACTCTCCAATACTTAAGTGTTGACTGTACATACTGACTTCCTTTCAAGAAATACATTAGGGTGGGAAGAAGAGTTTTGGAGTAGAGAAACCTTAGAAACTATACCAGTCAGGTGATCAAAGTTAATACCAGCAGTAATAAGTCATGTTAGTAGTATATACCTTTAATACAGTGTGTTGAGAAATGTTCTTTACCCCTCCAAAATCCAGTCTAATAATGAAAAAAATATCAGACAAAACCCAAAGGAGAGATCGTTTACAAAATACCGATACTCCTTCAAACTATCAGGGTCACCAAAGACAAGGAAAGTCTGAGAAATTATCACAACCAAGAAAAGCCTGAGGAGATATGATAACTAAATGTAATGTGGTATTATGGATGGGATCATGAAATAAAAAAAGGACGATAGATAAAAGTTAAAGAAATCAGAATAAAGTATGAACTTTAGTTAATAGATGCCTTTGATTTTTTTCTCTCAAGCATATTTTAGGGGCTATTTGAATTTTTTAAAAGAGTTTTTATATCCCATTCATTTTACATTTTAGTAGCTTCTGTATTAAATTCATTTCAATCATTTTAAAAATATGCCATAACACATTATAATTTTGGTCTGTAGAGAAAAGAAAGCCCAAGACTTCAGTTTTCTGTTATAGAATCAGTTTTGACATCATGTGTACACAGCAAACAATAGGGCAAAAATACTTATAACTCTTTTCTGAATGGTCTAAGCCAAGAAGTAATGTAATCCATATGTTTTTCACAAATGGTTCATCAATTATTGATTAGGCTTAATGAGTATGCTAATAAGCAGAACTCAAGTGGCTTCTCTAGCCCTTCTGTGCTTTCCAGGTCCTCATAAATGTTTGAAATGGTAGCTGCTGGAAATAGATGATGGATTGGTGCCAAGAAGCCATAATGCAGACCACATATGGTGTTCAAGGGCTGATGTTTGTCCTTCCGGGGTAGTATCAAAAATGCACTTCGTATGACATTTGTTCTCAATGTAAATTAATTTATAAAGTTTCCCCTTGTGTGCTTGCTACACATATTGTTTCCTCTTCACAGGAGATATTAAAATATGGATTTTGTTCATTTTAAAGGGTACGTTGTGAACAATCAAATTAAAGCCATGTTGTCCTTAGAGATAGATACAGTAATGGAGACCGAGATTTCAAACAGAAGCATCTGTAGATTGGTCTCATTGTGAGAAGCTTTATTGTCAAAGTCCTGAAAATAATTTCCTGACCCTGACTCATTTACTTTCACTCTCTAAATGACATTGCATGTAGTAATCTATCCTCTTTAACATGGTAATGCATTCGGATTATTATATCATCAGAAACAGTTAAAGTGCAGTTGCGTTCTTGGACGGGTAAAGAGCAACACCAAATACATTCAGAGCATAATTAAAGTATAATTTTTGCTTGAGACAATGAGCTGCAAACTGTTGTATTTACATATAATCAACCTTCTATAACACGATCTGGAAATAATATGAATAAAAAGCCATTAAGACAGTTTATTAGAGACAATTACTTGAACTTTGCTTCAGATATTTCAAATTAACATCCTAGTTAAACTAAATTCTCTCTGAATGGATATTATAATGATGGCTTATTAAAATTATTGCAAATATATTGAAAAACTCTTATTTAACAGCATAGATGTTATTGTGGTATTACAAAAGATAAAATTTTTCCTATTGTTACTTCAATTTGTTTTTAGGATTGTTGCTCAAAACCCCTAAGAATTAAGAAAGATGGACAATAACATCTAGCTACAATGATATTGTTCATCAGAATATCAAATTTTTGTTTTAAGATTCTAAGAAACCTTGCCGTACCTTCAATGCTGAATATACCTTTAACAACCTTCATAAAGAAAGCAACACGATAAAATAGATGCTACCGAGTGCTAAAATGAACACAGTTGGTTTTATTTTGGTGCTTGTTTTCCCCTTATGACTATGATCTTTACTACTTCTAGGTTCTTATGCATCAAAATACTAATTTCTTTCAGACAACTTTAATTTCGATAACAGCTTTTATGCTTTCATTTTGAACTTCAGTAAAATGATTAATGTTCAATTATTTATTTAATCCTGTTTCCTAAAGTTCAGACTGTCATTGTTGACATAAGTGTCATATCAAAGCTGTGGTAAAAGAGTAAAACCATACGAGACAGATTAAAGAATAGATAGACTTAAAAGAAACTAGCTGCAATTATCCAGGGACAATAGTTTAAAATGGTGAATAATGGTGTCTGGGTGGCTCAGTCGGTTAAGCATCAGACTCTTCTTGATTTTGGCTTAGGTATGATCTCACCATTTGAGCCCCAGTTGGGCTCTGTGCTGACAGCAAAAACCTGCTTGGGATTCTCTTTCTTTCTGCCTCTCCCCCGGCTCCTGCACATGCTCGCTTGCTCTCTCTCTCTCTGTCTCTCTTTCTCAAAATAAATAAACAACCACAACAACAAAAATCTTTAAAAAAATAAAATGGTGAACCAATAGTTGGTCACTTATTCAGGTATTTCATAACAAAGGTATAAAAATAATTTATACCAACCACTGAAACAAAGTGCTTATTCGGGTGTTTTGTTCCTTTATCAGTACAGCTTAAACTAAAGTCTTTCTTAACTTATCCTTTTGCTACCTTCTTTTGTTGAAAAAAAAAAAAAGAAAGATAATGAAACCAATATTCTAACCCTCTTCAAAAATTTACAGCCACCAGAAAAATACCATTTTTTTCCAAAATTGTGTTTGATATATGTATTTAATATCAGTAGGTAGGACTCCTAGAGAAAGAGATTTCATCACTAAATCGTGACAGTTATAATTTGACCAAGAGCTAGCATGATTTTTAACTTCAATACTGTTTGTGATGTTATGGCCCTCTCTCCAGGCTCATTGATTTCTGGGAGTTATCAGTTTTAGTTTAAAGATATTTTACTTTCAAAAACATTAGTTCTTTTACCCTCAGAAAAATCAAAGTTTACCAGAAAACCATAAATAATCACAGAAATAAATAGCAGGATCCTAATTTACATTTAACCTTTGTTTTAAATGATTAATGGATGCTATTTATGTAAACTATTTCTACAATGCACCATGAAATGAAATTTAAATTGCAGATTTTACAGTGGTGTATTTTAACTAGTGACCCTATCCCCAAGAAGAAAAATAAAAGAAAACCAATTACATTTGTAATAAAGATGCTAATGCATTTCTTGTTTTAAAGTTAAGTTGTGGTTGTGTAAGAAACTTTTATTTCTAATGAACTAGGAATAGATGCTCTGTTTCGTGGAACTTTCTAAGAGAGAAATGACTTGGTTTCTGCAACACTCTCAACTGCAACAAACTTCTCTCTCTGGACCAGATCTTGCCAGAGTCAGCAAGTAGACTGGCATGAATCAGGTCTGGGATATTCTGTGCATGCAGACTGAGGGAGAGGTGTGAGATTTGTGTTTGGTGGGTCAGTCACTGGAGAGGCTGGACACACCATCAGCCTGTTCTAGTGTGGGGTCGGAACACAGGGCACTCAGAAGAATTCAATTCACAGAGATCTGTGGACCTTTCAGTAGGGTAGTTGAGTGCACCTTTGAGGGCACCTGGTTCCTCTGGTCCCAAGTATCCAAAGAGGAGCTATTAAGGTGGGCTATTTCTACTACTTTCCAAGACTAAGAAAACAGCCTACTTCTGCTGGTGCTACAGTGGGGGATTGAAAGCTGGTCCAACCACTTCAAACCAAGAATACAGCAGAGAATACTTTTCCTAATATCACTCACAGATCTATTAAAACTTATAACTTGCACCCAGGTCCCAATCTCAAATAGTAGACAAAGAAAAAATAGAACACCTCAATGAAGGGAGACAGGAAGAGACACAGAATATTGAGAGAATACAATCAAAGAGAGTCCGTGAAAGAAACAGAGCAACTTAAGGGCGTCTGGGTGGCTCAGTCGGTTAAGCTTCTGACTCTTGATTTCGGTTCAGGTCACAATCTCAGAGTTTGCAAGTTTGAGCCCCACGCCAGTCTCTGTGCAGACAGGGTGGAACCTGTTTGGGATTTTTTCTTTCTTTCTCTCTCTCTCCTCCTGAGCTCTCTGTTCTCTCTCTCTCAAAATAAATAAGTAAACTTTAAAACAAATAAATAAATTTCTAAAAATATCAAACTAATAGTTAAATAAATTTTTACTCTGACACTTCTAAAGAAGAGCCAAAATATATAAGATTAGTCATAAAATAAGAATAGTCACAGATATAAAAGAAGTTAAACAAATACTAGATACAACTCTTTGACAATTAAAGTTGAAGCCCTTGAAGTGTTACTAAGATTCCCAAGGACAGTAACTTTGTCCCCTCTGATCTCCAATGTCCTGACTCTATCCTGGGTAATGGAACTGTAGTTAGTCTTCATGGGTAGATCTTTCAAAGGCTGGGCAAGTCAGGGGTGGGGTGGGGCAGAGGAGGGGACAAAGGCTCCAGAGTCTCCAGGGCAATTGCTGTCCAACTTTCTAAAGGACGAGGTTGCTGTCCTCATGTTTGGCTGTGACAAGGCAATAATTTTTGGATATTATAACTTCTCAGGAGGAAGAAATGCTACAAGAGGGGTTCCTTTATATTAGTAAGCATTACAATAAAATGAACAACCAGATGTATACGTTCCTTTTATCTCTATACCTATGATTACGTGTTGTCACTCTTGTCCTAGTTTATTTTCAACCCTTTCTATTTTTATTAATTCATTTATTCCTTCTGTGCTAAGCCTGAAACCTATGAATATTGGTCAATGGTATTTCAACTCCCAATATCTTTCACAAGCTATATTTAGTAAAAGTAGTCCTCACTATAAAAATTGTTTTTTGTCTCTGTTATCCACAATAACTCACACTGACAAAGGAGATGATATATTTAAATGACAAGAACACCCAGTGATAACATGTTAGACTTTAAAATTTTACATATATATTACATATTATATATATATATATTTGTGTATATGTTACATGTAATCACTATATAATTCATATTCGAGATATAATTATATATGTATATTATACATATGCAAGTAGTATATATAAATTATATATTATATATATTGCCAATATGAATTATAACAATAGAGTGCTCCTGGGAAAATAATACACCAAAACATTGTTTGCAGGTTTAGCAGTCTGTAAAAAGCTAAAAGTTATATATTAAAATTAATGAGGTACCTATATAAACATAAATAATTTTATTTACAATGTGAAGTTAAAAGCACATTCCTACCATACACATTTTGTCTGGGACATTCACAGATCACTAATAGTTTACTGAGGCTGATATTAAAAAAACTGAATTGGCTTCAGTTTCTCTGGCAACTATGTTTTCTCAGTCCTTACCAACCTATCTAGTATAGAATAAGCATTAACTACATCCTCACTACACATCGTTTCCTGACGGCTGCATACACACGTCCCTCCTGACCCTTCACACACCCGTCTTGTGCTCCAAGAAAACACTTCCATTGTGTGACTGAATCACAGGTAATTAAAACTGTCTTTTCCATACCCTTCTCTCTGGCAATTAAAAGAGTGTGTGAGACAAAAGTAAGGATTTGAGCAAATGTGTGGTGAATAAAGGGGTATGATCTGCCAAGTGCCATTCTATTGAGCAACTTCAGTGAACAGTTCATCTAACAATTTAACTGAAAAAACAAAAAACAAAAAACCTTGGTATGTGTCTTATTAGCTGATGGCATTTTCAACTAACATTTTCTAATACTGTTGTTCAAAAATTTCATTCAGTTTTGCAGTCAGGCTAATTATGAGCCTCAAACAACTCTCCTTCCTTTATTTCAGGAACGCTAGGACGTGGAGATTTTTCCATTCATTTAATTTACTGTCTTTACAGTCAAATAGAATGTTGTTAAATGACATACACTTATTTTGAAAGAAATCAGGCAGACGTCTTAGAAGGTCTGTTTATACATTATTTTCTCTTTGATTTGCAAAGAGTTTGTTTGAAAATAATGACTCTTGGAGCACGTGGGTGGCTCAGTTGGTTAAATGTCTGACTTTTGATTTCAGCTCAGGTCACAATCTCACAGTTCATGAGATGGAGCCCTGAATCAGGCTCTGCACTGGCAGTGTGGACACTGTTTGGGATTCTCTCTCTCTCTCTCTCTCTCTCTCTCTCTCTCTCAATCTCTGTCTCTCTCTCTCTCCCCTCTTTCTCTCCTTGTTCCTTCTCCCCCGCCCCCCACAAACTCTCTCTCAAAAAACATAATGAAAAAAAGAAAATTAAGCCTTTTAATATCTTGTTTACACAGCCAAAAAAGATAACCTTGTTATCAGCTTGTGACCTGATTGTAGGACCAACTTGTACAGATTTGAGCAGAGGTTGCGTAAATCATCTTGACCTCAAGAAAGGGATCTTTCTCATCTTAACCATTAGCTTTGTGCATTGTAAGTTTCACAAAACTCCAGTGACAAAAGACTTTCACAACTGTGAAACAGAATAGAAGAATAGAGTCATGATATTCTATTTGCTGCTTTGCCCAGCAAAGCCAGGAGCCTGATTTTATGGAAACAAACAAACAAACAAGGCATAAACTTTAATAAAGAATCATACTGGAGAAAGATCAGCTTTATGACTTTTCTGAGCAGATGTAGAATTTGATGAAACAGAATCCAAACTGGAATTTTGATTTGTCCCTCAAGTTACAATTGAATTACATGTAACAGGAACCTTAGGTTGAGAAATTTACTATGCCATAAATAAGGCAATAATTCTTAGATGTTATAACTTCCTTGGAAGAAGAGATGCTGCAAAAGGTTTCTTTTATATCAGTAAACGTAATAATAAAATTAGCTGTGAGAGTACCCACCAGATGGATGTGCTCTTTTTATATCATTGTTTCTGTATCATCACTGCTGTGTCTTAGCTTATTCTCAACCCTTACCAAGTCTGGAAACCCTGACTATCAAATCTCTGTCTCCAACACACACACACACACACATTCTTCACACACTTTACTCCCTATTGGTGCAACACACATTTGTTCATTTCTTCTCCCAAATAATCTTATACATATTTCTATGATGGAAATAATACATAAAATAGTAAAATTATTTTAATTTTTTAATGTTTTTATTTATTTTTTTGAGAGAGGGAGAGAGAGAACAAGAAGGGGAGGGGCAGAGAGAGAGGGAGACACAGAATCCCAAGCAGGCTCCAGGCTCTGAGACGTCAGCACAGAGACCGTCGCTGGGCTCAAACCCATGAACCGTGAAATCACGACCTGAGGTGAAGTCGGACGCCTAATGACTGAGACACCCAGGTGCCCCACTAGAAAAATTATTTTAAATACTTTTGATTTTCACTTCCCACATTGGCTCAAAATTTGAAAAAAAATAGACATCATTATACCCACATGAGTTTAAAACTTCTTACAGGTGGTTCCAGGAAGACTCAAGGAAGTTTGAAAGTTTATACTTTGAATTATAGGGAGTAAGTATCCATTGATTAAATAGCCATTTTTCTCATTTTCATACTTTGATAAGGGAGAGTGAGATTTTCCATAACTATAAAAGAAGTGTTTGCAGATAGACAAGAGTGATCCAATGCAAATAACACAATTGATGTGTCTGGAGAGAAGAAAGAGGGGGAAAAAAAGAAACTGAAAATAGAAAGTACTATGGGATCAAGATGGCTTATGAACATGTAACAAACATCCCCTGTAAAAAGTCTAGAATTGCTGGATAAATTACAACCACTGTATTTAAAAAAAAAATATATATATATATATATATATATATATATATATATATATATTCACAAAATGATAAGGACATTCATAGGGTGCTGGGGGAGAGGGTGGGAAACAAAAAAGGAAGATGGAAGGAGGGAAGGAAGGAAGGGAGGGAGGGAGGAAGGAAGGAAGAAAAAAAGAAAGAAAGGAAGGAAGGAAAGTTAAGATAGGTAGCAAGCACAGAACCTGCAGATGACCTAGGATACTGTGCAAATACCAGATTTTAACATCCACATGGAGAATAGGAGACAGTTTGGGGGTTAAGTGAGGCAGGCAGTTGGGAGTTGAGATTTACCCTTTCAACACACAGTGTCAAGAACTTCAAAAAAAACTATAGTATCAGTGAAAGGGTGGGTTAGGAAACACCTTTTTCCAATAGCAAAAAAATCAAGGAGAATTGTATGTTATCTAGGGGGAAAATTGGAAAGTAAGTTTGCTTCTCAATCATTTGTAACCAACTTTAGGAACACCAAATAGAAACATTCAGAAAAGCCCAGAGCCAGGTTGATAGTGTCTGTCAGCCCAGTACATTGAGGAAAAGCTTACACAAATCATTGGTTAAGTCATTCATCAATTCTGTTGTTTAAAATCAACCAAATCTGAACTCACAAACTAAACTTAATACGAAAGGACTAAGCCACCAAGAAAGTCAAAAGTAGTGGCAAAAGCAGAATCAGGTCTCCAAAGACTTCTGTAAAAGGTAACTTTTAAAAAATGGGTTTTCTTTGCTTACAAAGGGGAAAGAGGCAGCTGTCTTCTCTTTATCTCGAGTCTCCTTAAAAATAATACTTTTTTGAAATGCAAATTGTTCTGTCTACGCACTGCATAATTTCCGTCTCCAGTTTATAATGCAGAGATGTTTTGAAGATTGTGGGCCTCATAACCCTGTGAAATGTAAACCCTCCTCCAGAGTCAACTTAGAAGCCTATGTCATCATGCAACCCTTTGTCTCTTGAGAGGATGAGAAAAATTTTGTTCTTTCTTCTGCTTTGGGGTATAAATAATGTGAAATTTCATTGTGACTCATAGTCTCTTAAGGTTACCAACATGCATGTACTCTGTTGTGCTTAATAATAAAAGCAGATGGGGAAAAATGTAGATCAAGAAAGCAAGGCGGTCAGAGGTAATTCCTCACATTCTAAGTATTACTTCGCCCAGTCTTCCCTGATCTGTCTGACAACCTGGATACCAGCTTCCTGGAAGAGTGACAGAATCCCTTCAACTGTCCTGAGGATCCCAGCAAGACCCAGTGATTTTTAAGCTAAAGTAGATAATAGCCAGGCTGTGCCAAACCCTGGCAAAGGACAGGTTTAATTTGGATTTAAAAAAAAACCACACCAGGATGTCCAGCTGTTTTCCAATGCCTGACCTATCCATGGGTATTGATACCCACTCCCCTTGGGCCAACGCTGGCAACTCTGAAGGCCAGTCCCACCCTCAGAGCTCTCAGCGGGGTTGGCTGCCATCTTACTGTGACCGCACTGCAGTCCAACTTTTCCCTTTGGCCAATTCTGCTTTCTTTCCTTCCCCCCACATGCCACAGGTGTTGATCCTGTGAGCACTCTCAAATAAATTGCCTACATGCTAGTCTCCTTCTCAAAGTCATTTTCCCAAGGAACTCTATGTGAGATACCCCATAGTTTGCATAATTTAATTTTTTACCTACTAAATTATTATCGTAGATTTCACTATGTCATGAAGACACTAGTCTAATAAAATTAAGTTATTCATTTAATGCATTTTCAAATAAAAAAATTAGTAAGAACTTTTTTTGTAGAAATTGAGGAAATAATTTTTAAAAATATGAGTGACAAAGGGGCAAAATAATCAAAGAAAAATTCAGTGGAAAAGAACAAAGAGAAGGACCTGTCTACTAAAATGACCATGCAGTATTACCCAGAGGTCAACAAATTGGCCAATGGAATATACAGGGAAATAATATAACAGAGGAGACATTACAGATCAGCTGGGCAGGAATAGTTATTCTGTCAGTGGTCCTAAGACAACTGTTTAAGCACATGGAAAAACATTGTCCATCCTCTTTACATCTTACAAAAAACAAATTTTAGATGGATTAATCTTAAATATGAAAAACAAATCTTGAAACCTTTCAGGTGAAAATGTAAGAAAATATATTCTTTTAGATGGGAAAGATTTTTTAAGTTACAAAAGACAAAAATTATAGGAAAACTTCTCCAACTTGAATATAATAAAATAGAACATTTTTCTTCATTAAAGGATAGTATACTAAATGTAATGTGGTGTTCTGGATTGAATCTTGGAACACAAAGAGGATATTCAGCGAAAAACTAGTGAAATACAAAACCACAGCCTGGAGTTTAATTAATAGTAGTATAATAGTGCTGGCTTCTAAATTGTGACAATGTACCAAAATGTACCATATATTTATAAAGCATTCAGAGTATATGGGAACTCTCTGTACAATCTTTGTACCTTGTAGGTAAATCTAAAATTATTTGAAAGTAAAATTCTATTTTTAAAAATGATAGTATAAAACAAAAACAAAAACCACAAAGTGGGATAAGATACTTTATAATATATAACAAAAAATATTTTGTGCCCAGAGTATATAAGCAACCTTTATATCAATTTTTTTAAAAAAGAAGCCCAATGGAAAAATTAATTATAGCCTCTGCATGGAGGAAACTTAATATTATTTTGCATAATATTCTAAAAAGCAAATTGCAAAAGAATGCATAAAATATGAATAGATAGAAAGTTTTAAAACGTGTAAAACAATATTGCTTAGATATATATTCTCATGTAATAAAATAGTAAAGAAATATGTAAAAAAATAAACTCAAATTTTAGAATAAGGAAGAATACATAGGAAATTTCAAACACTATGGTAAAGATTTATTTCCTAAAGTGGATAATATAAGCAAATTATACTTTTTTGTATAATTTACATATTGCCTGAGAAATAGTAAAATATAAATACTAATGTTTAAAAATTATTATATGAAAGTATGGATACATATGTATAAAGTTAGATGGTTCCTTAGACAAGTTTCAAGAATGAGAATGCATTAAAAATGATGGTAGAGGTTGACATAATTAAAAATAAAACAAAACTTGTAAATGGGAAAAGGCATCGTCTATGAAGTTAATGGATGGAATAATAAACCTAGAAACATTATTTGCAACATATAAAATAGATAAAGGTTAATAACACTAGCATATAAAATGGTTCTCAAATGATTAACATTTTATATACAAAAATTAATGTCAAACTATATGCTGAATGGACACTGAAGAAAAATAAGTTGTATCAGTTTTCTATTGGGTTATAAAAAGTTACCATAAATGTAGTGGCTTGAGACACACACATTTATCATCTTACAGTTCTTGAGGTCAAAAGTTCAGTACAGGTTTCATTGGAATAAAATTGAGGTGTTGGCAAAATACATTCCTTTCTGAAGGCTCTAGAAAGAAAGGAACCTGTTTCTAATAGAACAGAATCCATTTCCTGATTATTTTGGTTATTGGCAGAATTCATTTCCTTGTTTTTAAAATGGAGGTCACTGTTTTCTAGATGACTGCAAGATAAGGGACATTTCAGCTTCTAGTGGCCACTATTCCGTAGCTTATGACCCCACTCCTCCATCTTCAAAGCCAGTGGGAATTTCCTTCTCTCGTTCTCATTGTGTTTCTATTACCCACTCTATTGCCTCCCCGCCCCCCCACTTTTAAGAATGCATGTGATTAGATTGAGCCAAACTAGATAATCCATGACAATTTTTTCACCTCAAGTTTCTTAACTTTAAAAATATCTGCAAAGTCACATTTGTATCATAAGGTAATATATAGTCACAAGTTCCAGGGATTAGGGGGTAGACATCTTGAAGAATCATCATTTTTCCTACCACATTGTCTTATGTAAGATGGAAGAATTATGTAAACCTTTATACTCTTTGGAAAACAGCATTACATTTTTTTCATTCATTGTTGTTGAAAACTCTGATATCTATACAATACTTACTTGCATGTAGATTATCTCTTTTTGTTTTCTGGAAAAGATAGCTTTTTTTTATCCCTTTCTTTAACATCTTTAAAAGAAATGCTTCTGAAGTTCATAGTCCAGACATGCTAAAAGGCAATAAAAACAAAACAAAACAGTCTAAAGAGAAAAACAAAGCATCAACCAAACTCAGATGACACAGATTGTGGAATTGTCAACTAAGGATATCATCATACTTAATTGTAACAGTTTTATGCTTTCCTCCTAAGATTGCATGGGGTATCTGTTGTTACCACTGCTGTTCAACAGCCAGTTGGTACAACATGGCAGAAATATTAAACTTAAGTTGTATAGTTTAGAAAGAAAAAACGAAACTTCTGAAGACAAAATGATTCTTTTATGCAGAAAATCCCAAAGATCCTATAAAACATTTAATAGAACTAAGAAGTTAGTTTAATGAGATCAAACAGTGCAAAATTCAAGTGTATTTCCAGGTATAGGCAACAAACATCTGGAGATTGAAGTTAATATAAAAAGTTCAATTTACAACATTACCAAAAACATAGTTATGAACATAACCACCCATATAAGTGGGTTTTTTTTTTGTTTTACTTAAAAAATGTTTATTTATTTTTGAGAGAGAGAGAGAGAGAGAGAGAGCGAGCACATGAGCAGAGAGAGAGGGAGAGAATCCCAAGCAGGCTCTGCACTGTCAGCACAGAACCCAGTGTGGGGCTCAGATCTCATGAACCTGTGAGACCATGACCTGAGCTAAAATCAAGAGTCAGATGCTTAACTGACTAAGCCACCCAGGCACCCCAAGTTTTTTGTGCTGAGAACTATAAAACACTGAGAGAAATCAAAGAAAGCCTAAATAAACACCTCTGGGGAGGGGAGAGAGGCTGGGATTTGGATCAGTTGCCAATGGCCAATGATTTAATCAATCATGCCTATGTAATGAATCCTCCATAAGCAAACCCAGAAACAAAAAACAGGTTTGGAGAACTTCTGGGTTGGTGAACACATGGAGATGTGGGGAGAATGGTGTACCTGGTGAGGGCGAGGAAGTTCTGCAACCCTTCCCGTAGACTTTGCTTTAAGCATCTCTTCCCTCTGGCTGTTTCTGAGTTGTACCCTTTTATAATAAGTCAGAAATCTAGTGAGTAAATGGGTTTCCTGAGTTCTGTGAGCAGTTACAGCAAATTAATCAAATCCAAGAATGGGGGTGTGGAAGGAAACCCCTGGCTTGCACTAGTATCTGAATTGGGAAGTGAGGACGTGCTCTCTTGTAGGACTGAGCCCTTCACCTGTGGGAGGTGATGCTATCTGTGTGTAGTATATGGTGTCTGAGAGTTGCTTGTTGGTGTGGGAAAGCCCCTTCCACACATCCACATTGGCTTTGGGTCTGGGAATCCAAAAAATGTATGATTTCACTAGACTTTTAGTTCTTCGGATATATTAGGGGCTTTTTCAGTTTTGATTAAATATGGTATCAATTTCTTACTAGAGATGGAGTACTATCTTCTAATAGACAGAGGATAACTGAAATTGATTACATCAGTGAATGCAGTGTTTTTGCTCTAGCCTAAACATGACTGTACCAGAAAATACTCTAATCCCTTGCACTAGAATACTTCATACTCAAGTCATTAAGATGAGATTAAAAAAAACTATTAGAAGCAACTATCTCTTTCAATTCGTTTATTTGCAATTTTCCACATCACATTAAAGTTTATTTATTAGAGATGTACATAATTTCCTGCAATCCCTGATACATTTAATAATAAGTTGAGCCAAAAGGTAAGAGCTTTGGTATTTCATTCATCTAAAAACCAATTTATTTTTTCAAACTTTAATGCAATTCACAAAATAAATATAATAAGAATATTAAAATAAGGAAGGAATATTTTGTAATTGACCATGGTGAAAAGGAAACAGTAACTTTGGATCATGTTTATTGAATATAAACTCTATTAAACTCTATACTAACAAATTGCTTAACAACAGTGCCAGAATGAGTATCTTGCTTTTTCTACAGCTGGTTCAATATAATATTACCAGTTAACCTTTTTATCTGGAACATTGCTATTTTTAATACTATTGTTATTGACTCTCTTCTCCCTTATCTATGTAAAACTAGGGAAAGAGTACATATTTTTCTTTGATCTATTCACAGAAAAGATCTTTACATAATCTGTCCAAGATTTTTCAAACAGACTTTAGGACATGAGGCGCATTTATTTGTCTCATTCAAATAACTACCATTTAAATTCCATTATAAAGTTTTATTTTGAAAATAAACGGGACAGGGTACAAATTATGAGTTCAATAAATGGCCATGCAGGTCAAGGAATACAAGAGCAAGGGCACGCTTCAGGTCGTCTTGTTGTCTCCTCCCAGCCATCACCAACCATTCTGAACTCTGTAAGTCTAACCACTAATAGGATTAGTTTTGCAAATGTTTGGGATTTTTATAAATGAAGTTATATGGAATTTACCCCTTTGTGTCTGGGTTCTTTCACTTAGTATTATGCCCATTTGAAACATTCATGTTAACGCACGGAACAGCAGTCCATTTATTTTCACTTCTGCTTTGTATGCTATTGTATGATTACAATATATTGATTCAATGTACACAGCTGGTAGATATTTGGGTTGTTTCCAAGTTAGTATTATTATGCATATCACTGCTGTGTGCATTTATGTACATTTTGTATGCTTTTGTTTGGGTAGGTATTTGGGAGTGGATTTACTGACTGATGAATGGGTGTGCGTGTTTTCAGCTTTGTCAGATACTATACCAAAGTTTTCAAAGTGATTGTACAAATTTCCCTTTCCAACAGGAATGAGTAAGAGATCTAATTTTTCCTGCATATCTTTGGCAATAATTGCTGTCAGCCCTTTTAACTTTAGACATTTTGTGTATTTGATGTATTCATTGTTATTATAATTTTGATTTTTTTTCCCCTGATGACTTAGGTGATTGAACACTCTTTTATATATTTACTGGACAAATGGTTATTATTCGTTTGAAGTACCTGAACACTTAAAGTTTGCTGTCGGGGTACCTCGGTGGCTCAGTCAGGTGTCCGACTTCCACTCAGGTCATGATCTCATGGTTTGTGAGTTTGAGCCCCACATTTAGCACTGCACTGACAGCTCAGAGCCTGGAGCCTGCTTCAGATTCTGTGTCTCCCTCCCTTTCTGTCCCTCCCTTGCTCATGCTCTGTCTCTCTCAAAAGTAAATAAATATTAAAAATTTGTTTTCAAATAAAAAAAATAAAGTTTGCCTATATTCTTTCTTTCTGTTCTTAAGGTTTTTTTTTTTTTTTTTTTTTTTTTGGTTAGTGTTCTCTATATGTTCTGATTATTAAGCCTTTTTCAATAACAAATATTGCAAACACCTTCTCACACTCTGTGATTTGTTCATTCTTTTTTCCTTAAGAGAGAGAGAGAGCATGTAAGCAGGTGAAGGGGCAGAGGGAGAGAGACAGAGAATCTCAACCAGGTTCCAAGCCAGTGATTCAGGGCTTGATCCCACAACCCTGGAATCATGACCTGAACCAAAATCAAGAGTCAGATGCTCAACCAACTATAAGCCACGTAGGCTTTTTAAGCTTTTTAAGATAACCTTTTTAAGATATCCTTTGAATAACGTAAATTCTTTTTCTTTTTAAAAATTTTTTCAATGTTTATTTTATTTTGAGAGAGAGAGAGACAGAGAGAGTACGAGCAGGGGAGGGGCAGAGAGAGAGGCAGACACAGAATCTGAAGCAGGCTCCAGGCTCCGAGCTGTCAGCCCTGAGCCAGACGCAGGGCTCAAACCCACAGACTGCGAGAACATGACCTGAGCCGAAGTCAGACACTTAACCAACTGAGCCACTCAGGTGCCCCTGACTAACAGAAATTCTTAATTTAATATTGATCAGTTTATCAATCATTTCCCTTTTGGTTCGTACATCCTGAGTCCCATTTAATAAATCTTCTTTGGCACAATAGCGAAAAAGGTATTCTATATTATTCTCTAATGCAGAGGTTAGCAAACTCTATACGTAAGATCTAGATAGTAAATATTTTTGGCTTTGTGAGCCATATGATTTCTCTTGTACCTACTCAACATCGCTGTTGTGCCACAAGAGTGGTGACAGACAATACTTAAACTAGTGGGTATGGTTATGTTCCAAAAGGTATTTATTTATAGAAACTAAAAATTGAATTTCATATATTTTTCACGTATCATAAAATGTTATTCTTTATTATACATTTTATATTGAAAAACAAAAAAAGTACATTCCTTTGTTTTAATGTGTATTTATTTTTGAGAGAGAGAGAGACAGAGCGCAAGCTGGGTAGGGGCAGAGAGAGAGGGAGACACAGAATCCCAAGCAGGCTCCAGGCTCAGTGCTGTCAGCACAGAGCCCTACTGAGGGCTAAAACTCACAAACCCCGAGATGATGATCTGAGCTGAATTCGGGCACTTAACTGAGCCATCTAGGCGCCCCCAGAAAATCCATTCTTAACTCACAAACCATACTAAAGCAAGTGGCAAGCTGGTTTTGGCCTGCAGGTAATTTCTCGACAATCCTTGCTATCCTTTCACATTTATATTTACAATGTACTTTCAGTTGAGTTTGGTATGTGATATGATACAGAGAAGTCAAATAGAAGCTGGAGAGGGTTTATAAATCCAACTGTCCTACTTGCATATACTGATAATCGATTTGCCACTGCTCTACTGTGCTACCTTTGCTCAAGATCAGTTGTCATTGCATCTGTGGTGCTGTTTCTAGATTTTCCACTTTTTCCATTTTTCTGTGTGTCCATACTTGGAATCAAACCACATCTTCTAAATTGTTATTAAAAAAAAAAAAGAACTTAGCATCCAATAGAATAATTTCTCCCCCTTTGTCCATCTTCAAGATTTTCTTGGCTTTTCCTAGTCTTTACTTTTCCAAATGTATTTTAGAAATTATCTATTCTGAAAATTTATTCTGAGATTATTGTTGGGATTATATTGAATCTAAAGCTCCATTTGGAAACTGAGTTTTCAAACCTATGAACATAATATACACCTCTGTTTATTTAGGTCCTCTTTAATTCCACTAATTATATTTATTTTTAGTATAGGGAGCTTCTATAATTTTTACATGATTTATCCTTCAATATTTGATGTTTCTTGATGTTATTATAGATTATATATTTAAAGTTCACTTTAGGAATGGTCCTGGTATATGGAATATGTATATATACGAAGAGAGAGAGAGAGAGCTTGATTCAATTTTAAGTCACATCCATAGTCTAGTTTATATTTGTTTATATACACAATCATGTCATCTACAAATAATGATAATTATATTTATTTGTTTCCAATCCTCAAATCCTTTGTTCATTTCCTTGCCCTTTTACACTGACTAAATGCTGTACTACAGTGTCACATTGAAAGCATGATATGGGGCACATGGGTGGCTCAGTTAGTTAAGCATTCAACTTTGGCTCAGGTCATGATCTCTCAGTTTGTGAGTTTGAGCCCTGCATCTGGCTCTGAGCTGTCAGAGCCTGGAGCTTGGCAGATTCTGTGTCTCCCTCTCTCTCTGCCCCTCTCCTACTTGTGTTCTCTCTCTCTCAAAAATAAATAAACATTAAAAAAATTATTTTTTAAAAAGCATGATAATAGACATCTTGATCTCACAGGAAAACTTCAATGTTTCACACTCAGGTATGAATCATAGATACTTTTATTCAGAAGTTTACTTCTATTCTTATTTTGCTTAAATTTTTTTATCATGGGGCTCCTGGGTGGCTCACTCGGTTAAGCCTCTGAATTCAGTTCAGGTCATGATCTCGCGGTTTGTGAGTTCAAGCCCCGCATTTGGCTCTGTGCTGACAGCTCAGAACCTGGAACCTGCTTCAGATTTTGTGTCCCTCTCTCGCTCTCTGCCTCCCCCCACTTGTGCTCTGTCTCTCTTTCTATCTCTCAAAGATAAATAAACATTAAGAAAATATTTTTATCATAAGGATTTTGTGTTAAATTTTATCAATAGTCTTTCTACATGTATTGAGATGATTATTTCATTTTTTCCCCCTTATTGACATGATGAATTTTCATTGATTTTTGAATGATAACTAAGATTTAATTCCTGGAATAAACCCAACTTGATTTTAATGTACTTTTATTTATTTATTTATTTTTAGTTTTATTTGAGAGAGAGAGAGAGAGAGAGAGAGAGAGAGGGAGAATCTTCAGCAGACTCCATGCTCAGCCCAGAAGCTGATCTGGGGCTCCATCCCACACCCTGGAAACAAGACCTGAGCTGAAATCAAGAGTTGGATGTTCAACCAACTGAGCCACTTACACGTGCCTTGATGTACTTTTTTTTTAAACTAATACCACTGGATTAATTTTACTAATATTTTATTTGAGATTTCGGCATCTAAGTTCATGAGAAACATTGGTTTGAAATTTTTCTTTGTTGAAATATCCTTGTCAGGTTTGGGTATCAAGTTTGTGCCAATTTCATAAAAAGAGCTATAAAGTGAGGTCCTTTTTGCATTCTCTAAACGAACGTTTAGAAAATCGGTGCTATTTTTTCCCTGAAAGTCTACAACCATTTACCAGTAGAGGCATTTAGGCTTGGATCTTTTTTGTAGTTTAAATACTGACTTCACTTTCATGGTACAATTATTCTTTGAGATAGGATATTCTTTGAGATAGCATCGTTCACACTCTCTATTTCTTCATGTTTTAGTTTTAGTGATTTGATTCTTTGCAGATATTTGTCCATTTCACATACGATTTTAAATTCATGGGAAATATTCATTTTGCAAAATCCTTTTGCAATCCTATATTGGTTCTAAGCTGATGTCCTCTTTTTCATTACTGATTTTGAAAATTTTTGTTTTCTTTCTTATTTCTTTATAGATCTTGACAGTGATTTATCAACATTATTAGAGTTTTCAAAGCATCATCTTTGATTTAGTTTATTTTTTATTGTATGTTTTTTATTTTGATTTGTGTTTAAAGATTTTCTTCTTTCTACTTTATTTGGTTTTAATTTTCTATTATTTTTCTTACGTCTTAAAATGAATTTCTACATTTCTGATTTTGAGCCTTTTTAAAAAATATATACTTTTAATGCTATAAAGTGCCCTCCAACCTTGGTATACTTAAGTCTAACAAAGTTTCTTATGTGTATCAATCTCTCCGTTGTATTGTACATCCTTTTTTTTTTTTTTCCTGTGTGTGCTCTAATCTGTATATTTTCTATTGACCCACTTTCTGCTCTACTAACCCCTACAACAAGCAATAGCAAGTAGTGGTAAGGCTTCCTAGCAAAACAGATGATATGCCTGTTTAAATTTTATGGATTTTCAAGTTCTTAAATTAACTAAATGTACTTTTAATGAGATTGCTGTAATGTCATAGGCTTATATGAATACCTTCCTATGAATTAGACTTCTGTTTTACTAGTGTAGTGCTCAAAATGAGAGTGCAAAACTGTAAAACTTCAACATTTTATGGAAGTATATGTTATAGTGCTCAAGCTCAATATGAGAAAATGACATAAAATTTCATAATGGGTTTATTTTTAGTGGAAGATAAAATGGAATATTCAAGCAAGTACGATGTGGTACTTTAAAGTGAACACAGAATACTTCTGCAAATTGTTTTTCCATTATAGTTCTGACAGATTTTTTAAAAATTCACTCCATTGCTTCAGTATTGCAGTTGTGGATACAATTATACACACGTTGCTGAGCGCTTGGGATGATGGGTAAAATCCATTTCAAGTGCAGGTGCAATTTTATGACTCAAAGACTTAAATAAAGGCTCTAAAAGTATTCTTCACAGAACATGACTTGATTTTACAATCTTTGCACACAGAATTCTTTCAATAAAATCAACAATAGTTTTGTTTGTGAACAGGATACGTGGTTAGTGAAGTTTTTAAAGCAATATAATGACTTTTTTTGTGTGTACAGGTTGTTGAAGTCATGGCTTTGGCTTTTTTCATTCCTTTACTGGAAACATGAAG
The DNA here is from genome assembly GCF_007474595.2 of Lynx canadensis. Taxonomy (NCBI): domain Eukaryota; kingdom Metazoa; phylum Chordata; class Mammalia; order Carnivora; family Felidae; genus Lynx; species Lynx canadensis. Next base: position 52,696,008 of record NC_044319.2, on the reverse strand, counting down.
GAGGGATATCCAGTGTATACAAATTCATTTGGATCTTTGCAATTTGTTTTTAGATTTTTATCTGTTTAGATTGTTTTTGTATTATATGTACATGATACATATTTGGAACAGCAAACGTCATGCTTTTTGACAGAGGCACAAATGTATTCACAGATGATTCATACGTATAAGAGAAATAAAACATATTGAACCAAGGGCTCACAAAATTCTTTGACATTTTCCTTTAACAAATCTAGATTGTTGGGAAACTGAAAAATTGATGTTAATGACTTATTTGAAAATCCAATGTCTTCATATTATTAATATGTCATTTTCAAAATTCACATAGAGAGGTATACTGATATGACACAAAATTCTGTATAACCCTTCAATAAGCTGCCTTTGACTTTTTTGACATTGTCATTTTGATTTTTGTTCCATTTTTTTTCTAAGTTAAATTTCTTTTGTATGTTCATAGAGTGCAGGAGTCTAGGTAAGAGAAGTAATACTTTAATATACTTGTTTAATCATAATTGCTGTGCTTGTTTTATACATTTCTACTATGTGGTGGAAGAATCCACCCAAATACTTTTTTGTTTGTTTTGTTTCATTTTGTTTTTGTTTTCCTTTGTTTCCCCTGGGGGAAATTTTTTTTCTTTAATTGGGAATTAAGATATAATTGTTTATTTTGAATAAATTGACACCACTGGACTGAAGTATGATTCAATTTGTAATCAGTTTTGCTGTTTCCATGTGGCCAGTACCATGGGGTCATGTGGAAGGGCATCGTGTGAAATCTAGACAGAGTGAATGAGTTTGGCCCTCTGCCCTGTCAGCCTAAATCAGAACATCTGCTAGGTCAGGGAGAGGAGAGCTTGGAAGGGTATGGAAAATGTATGACATCTTAAGTGATTATGAATAAACCAAAAGCTGGATCAATGCTACTTTCTCTATCAGGAGGGGATTTTCCTGTATTTGCACTTTTAGGAAGACATACATTAAATCGGATGTGGAATAATAGTTAAGCACCAGAGTGGTATTCTTTACTGTGGGCCAGAGATGGTTCATGAGACTATAATTTGGATAATATTACAACTAACATTTATTATACTCTTTACAAGAGCTAGGACTTTTCTTGACCCATTACACATATTAGTTGGGTTAGTTACCAACAAGCCTACAGGAAGGGTACTATTAATATCCTTATTTAAGGGGCGTCTGGGTGGTGCAGTCGGTTAAGCGTCCGACTTCAGCCAGGTCACGATCTCGCGGTCCGTGAGTTCGAGCCCCACGTCGGGCTCTGGGCTGATGGCTCAGAGCCTGGAGCCTGTTTCCGATTCTGTGTCTCCCTCTCTCTCTGCCCCTCGCCCGTTCATGCTCTGTCTCTCTCTGTCCCAAAAATAAATAAACGTTGAAAAAAAATATCCTTATTTAATAGATGAGCAAAATAGAACATATAGTAGTTAAATAATTTGCTCCGGGTAAGTTATTACTTGCTTGTCTAATAATACTTGGGTGATTTGTCCTTCAAGACTATGGATCTCTTTTGTTTGGGAGACAAGAGCCCTGTAGAAGCAGAATTTAGGACTTTATTCCCTCCTTACCCTTTTCCTCTGAGCTTACACACATAACTGCAAATACCTTAGAAAAAGAAGTCTTCTAGACTTTGCCTTCCCCCCATTCCATGGCTTGGAATCTCTAGTCTTAACCAGTTTCTCTGGTGTTTTCTGTCCTATTGTTTCACCTGTTTCCTTTTTCTCAGGCCCTTCTACTTGACATTTTGTTACACGGTGGTGTTGCTCTTTGTTTTGATTGTACCACAAGTGTCCCTTGTCAGTATCTCAGCATCATAAAATGCTCCCCATTGCCCAGGTAGGATAGAGAATGAAGATAAGGCAAAAATGAAAAGGAAAAAGAACAATACTTTTGAACTAGACACCTTGATAACATTAAATAAAAAAGAACTGAGGTGCCAAGGCACCTGGGTGGTTCAGTCAGTTAAGCATCTGACTCTTGATTTCAGCTCAAGAAATGAGCTGATCCCAACGGTTCATGAGATTGAGCCCCACATAGGGCTCTGCTGACAACCTGAAGCCTGTTTGGGATTCTCTCTCTCTCTCTCTCTCTCTCTCTCTCTCTTCTGCTGCTGCTGCTCCCCTGCTCGTGTGCACTCTCTCTCTTAAAATTAATAAATAAACCTTAAAAAACAGAAAGAACTGAGGTGAATAAGTTGAAGTATAGGAGAGTTGTCCTACTTGAGATTTAAGATTCTAGATCAGGATTAATTTGGGCTGATAATATAATCCAGAACAGATTTGGAGGGAGTAAATACATTGGGACTAGCATGGGCTATATTATTGCATCTTAAAAATAGACACTGGTGTAACAGTTAATGTTAGTCAACATTTGGAATTAAAAAGTTAAGTGAACGAGACACTAAATTCTTTAAAGAATGGTAAGAATTCACTACGTGGTTGGTATATAGTAATAGCAACGAGAGGGAAAGGTGATATATCCAGTGGGTACAGCACTCAAAGAAGGAATGTCTTGTTCTATTTTGTTGTTGCATGTGCATTTGCAGACAGTTCCACAAACACCAACATTTTCTGATAAATATTTAGTTCAAAATAGTAGCCCTGGCTCCTGGTAGTGCTCATTTGATTATGTTAACTAAAATACCCATGAACGATTCTTCTTTTAACATTTGTGGCACCCAGAGTAGGTCTGGGTCTGAATATTTTGAAATCATAAATTAAGCTATGACCAATGTTTGACCTCTGTAGCTCATTCCCTGGGCATATTCCTGCTCCATGGAGGCAAAAGGAAATGTGTTCTGCCGCAGGCAACCCCTGCCCTGGCTTGATCTGGGCAGAGATCTGTTTGGACAGGCAGATGCAAACAAGTCCAGTTCCTCAAGGGGCCAGGTCAGCTAGGCTTCCCCGCTGCCCTTACCCCACCTCATTTCACTTTTCTATGAATTGTCCAGACACTTCCAAGTACCTCCTAAAATACATGGGGGCAGGGAGGGGATGGCTGGAGAGAGCATTGTTACCTATGGTACCAGTCTGCCTAGACTTCTGTTTTGGGTGATTTGAGGCAGTAAAATAATAATAATAATAAAGCCACTTCTTCTCTCTGGTTTCCTTCTGCACTTAACCCCACCTATGCTGGTAGTGGGGAATGGAAGTACACTCTTAACCCCACCTATGCTGGTAGTGGGGAATGGAAGGAGACAGCAGAGATTACTAGTTTAGACAGATACATTCTTTTTCCTAATTCCCATAAACTCAACCCATTAATGAACTTTCAAAAATCATTTTTATTATACTGAAATACTGGAAACTATTAGTGCCCTGGTCTTAGGTCAATATTGTCTACAAAGAAAACAAACAAACAAACAAACAAACCTCCAGCAATAGTTAAAGCTACAACAAACAGCAAAATGAAACAGAAAACCTGGACACCCTCAGATTGTTCTGCTATAATTGCTAAATATGATAGGGTGGTGGAGACTCTGTTGCGATCTATCAAAAACCGTGGTGACTCAATAATTTTATGTTCAGCCAAACAGTCTTTTATATGTGAATATAAAACTAAGAAATATACTACATGTTAATTTCTATAAAAAATTAGAAGATAGGTTTCCACTAGATGATAGCTCTGTTAAAAAATGGGTGTGCCTCACTTATTAAAGGACTCAAAATGAAGCAAAAATCAGTTGAAATCAAATATCCAAATATTTCATGTAGGACTGTTTGTGAAAATAAATAACAGTATTGCTGCAATAATCCTCATATCAAATCTTATATTTTACTTACCAACAACATTCACCAAGTAAGTTAGAACAATGTGGGAGAGAGTAAAATGTGAGAATCTTGAGATTGCAATTTCATTTTTGACTTCATCATTTTAAGAAAGACAAATTAAATAATGTGTTAAAAATGAGTAAGTTTAGCCATCTGTAAGTAGACTTTGTCAAAGAGTTCCCATTAAAAATGGCAACCTTACTCCTATATTCTCCACTTTGAAGACCTATAGCTTAAAACTACTGACAAGGCAATTTTTTGAAAGCATAAAACCACAATTACTCAAAAACAAGGATGAAAACATTTTTGGAGGAAGTTAATTATCACAGAGCAAGTGTGTTTTGTGGTAACTGCCTTAAAGATTAAATAGTTTAGCCATAAACAATAGTGGGGAAAATAGAAAACCAGCTTGAAATACAAGACAGAATTCTCAGAATACTCAGGGACTGGCGCCAATGGTTGCCTTGGACTTAAAGATGAAGGGCACATGGAATACATAAGGAGTGCTATAAATCTCTTTGAAGATTAGATTCTCAATTTCCCTACTAATACGGAGATTCTTTGTCAAAATGCCCCACGAAGTCATCATGTAGTTAATTTCAATGACCTAACAACATGCTGAAAACTTCCCATCACCTTTTATGTGTGTGTGTGTGTGTGTGTGTGTGTGTCTGTGTGTGTGTGTGTGTGTGTGTGTGTGTGTATTAAGGATTAGCAGACAACTTCCAGTCATCTTTATATATATATATATATACATATATATATATGCATATATATATGTATATATATATATAAAGCATTAGCAGACAATGAAAATTACCAGATATCTGAGGAAAATCTCTAATAAGGAAAAGAGAGAACAAAATAAATGAGTAAGTTAAAGAAACTTTGAGAAAACAGAGCTCTTTTTGTAGGACAAGAAAACTTCAAAAACGATTTGCATTATAGCTTTAGGTAAATAAATAAAGATATTGCATTATTTAAGCAAGCACAGAATGTAATAAGAAAGAAAGATTTGCAGAACAAAAATTAACTTTTGGAAATTGGAACAAAGAAAGAAGAAATGAAAACAGAATGCTTGGAAGGTAAATTTGAGGGGAACTCCCAAGAAATAAAGCAAAGCAATGGAGTTGCATAATAGAAAAGAAAATTAGGAAACTGGCTGACGAGGGCAATAGCCAAATAATATGAGTTCTATAATGACTTTAAAGGAAAACAGACCTGAGAAAATCATCAATAAAATATTTTAAGAAAATTGAATAGAACTAAAGATATGAATTGACAGGGGAAAAAAACCTGATAAGTATCTGGCATGATGAATGAAAGTCAAATCTTTCTGAGAATCCTGTAGACAAAGAGGAGACTCTATAAGCTTCTATTTAAATATTTTGATTTGCGTAAGTATTTTTACTGAGATATAATCGACGCATAGCGTTGTATAAGTTTAAAATGTCTGATGTGTTGATTTGATAGATTTCTATATGGCAATATGATTTCCACTGCAACATTAGCTAACACCTCTGTCATGTCACGTAATTATTTCTTTTTTGTGGTGAGAGTATTTTACATCTGGTCTTCTAGGAACTGAAGTGTATAATACAATATTGCTGACAATAACAACTATGCTGTATATTAGATATCCAGAATTTATGCATCTTATAACTAAAAAAATTATATTCTTTAACAACTTCTCCCCAATTTCCCCACCCCCAGCACCTGGTAACCACCATTCTACTCTCTACTTCTTTGAGTTCAGATTTTTAGAGTCCACATGTAAGTGATACCACATAGTATTTATCTGCCCTGTCTGCCTTACTTCACCGAGTATATTGCCCTCAAAGTCCATCCATGTTGTTGCAAATGACAATTCCTTCTTTTTCACAGCTTGATAATACTCCGTTATCTACACAGTCAGTTCCTAATTTATGATGGTTCGACTTAATGATTTTTAAACTTTACAATGGTGAGAAAGTGATATGCATTGAGCAGAAACTGTACTTTGAATTTTGATATTTTTTTTCCTAGACTAGAGATATGCTATATGATACTCTCCTGTGGTGCTGAGTGGCTCCCAGTCAGCTACATGATCACAAATGTAAACAACTGATACACTAATAACCATTCTGTATGCATAAACACGTTCCATTATTTTCACTTTCAGCATAGTACTTAATAAATTACATGAGATATCCACACTTTATTACAAAATAGGTTTTGAATTACATATTTTTGCCCAATTTTAAGCTAATGTAAGTGTTCAGAGCACATTTAAGGTAGACTCGCTAATCTGTGATGTTTGGTAGGTTAGAGGTGCTAAATACATTTACAACTTTGCTATTTTCAATTTATGATGGGTTTTTGGGGATGAAACCCCATCATAAGTCAGGGAATGTGTGTGTGTGTGTGTGTGTGTGTATTCTTTATATACATATTCTTTACTCATTCATCTATGGACAGACACTTAGGTTGTTTCCACATCTTAGCTATTATGAATCATGTAATCATATGAATCCTATAAACATAGGAGGGCAGATATCTTTTCTCTTTTTAATTTTTTTAATGTTTTTATTTATTTTTGAGACAGAGAGAGACAGAGCATGAGCAGGGGAGGGGCAGAGAGACAGGGAGACACAGAATCCGAAGCAGGCTCCAGGCTCTGTGATGTCAGCACAGAGCCGGACGTGGGGCTCAAACTCACAGACTGTGAGATCATGACCTGAGCTGAAGTCAGACACTTAACCGACTGAGCCACCCAGGTGCCCCACAGGTATCTTTTCAATATTTTGTTCCATTTTCTTTGTCTATATTCCCAGAAGTTGGATTGCTGGATTATATGGTAGTTTTATTTTGATTTTTTTGAGGAATCCATAGTTTTCCATAGTGGCTGAATCAATTTACATTCCCACCAACAGTGCTCAAGGATTCTTTTTTCTCCACTTCCTTGTCAACACTTCTTATCTCTTGTCTTCATAATGATAACCATCCTAACAGGTAGGAAGTGATATCTCATTGAGGTCTCTAGTGACTAGTGATGTTAAGCGTCTTTTCATGTACCAGTTGGCCATTTGGATGTCTTCTTTGGGAAATATCTGTTCAGTTCCTCTGCCCATTTTTAATCCTTGTAGAGACATATAAATATTAGTTGTTTCTCAACACTTCTTTCCCTAACTCCCTTATTTCATTCAGTAGAATAATTACTTCAATTGCCCAGTCTCAGTCTTTCTTTTTCACACATGATATTCATTTATTATCAAATCCTGCCAAGTCTTCTTTCAAAGTAGATCCAGATTTCAATCATTTCTTACCATCTTCTCTGCTAACCCTTTGGTTCAATTTACCATCCATCTCACCTGGATTAATGTAAATAACTTCTTAAATGACCTCACTGCCCCTGACCCTGCACAAAAATGTCCCTGCATGTGGCAGTCCAAATAATCCTTTAATGTGCTAATATATCCCATTTCTCTGTCTTGGGGTGTTTGTCTTACCCCGAGAAAGCTATTAAGTTTTTTCAGCATGAAGTATACAGTTCTACATGACCCTGGACTCCATGACTTTTCTGACCTCCCCTACTGCTTTTCCCCTTACTTGTTCTCTTCTCCCCATTATGGACTCTTTGGTTGTGTAAACACAGGACCACTTGAGAACACTTTGTGACCTTGGCCTAGAATATTCTTTCGGCAAATACTCAGAAAGCTAGTTTATTTACCTCCTTTGAGACTGTGCAAATGCCACCTATCTGAGATGCACACTTTTTCTCTGCCCTGCTTTATATGCCACAGATGTATTGTTTCTTTATTGTCAGCTTCTTACCACTAGAAGATAAACTCCATGAGGGCAAGGACTCTGTTTTATGCAAGGTTGTATCCCCAGTTAGTAGAAGAGTGGTTGGCACAGAAGAAAAAAATACGTTCTTTTTAAGTGAATAAATATTAAACATCAAAATTTGCAGACCAGATTCATAATGAATTCAACTGTAAACAGAAAATAAACACAGAAAATGTAAAAGAAATGTGGGGAGTGTTTGAAAATGAAATGCAGGAGGGGGAGGGAAGATGGCGGCGTAGGAGGACGCTGGGCTCACCGCGCGTCCTGCTGATCACTTAGATTCCACCTACACCTGCGTAAATAACCCAGAAAACAGCCAGAAGAGTAGCAGAACGGAGTCGCCGGACCCAAGCGCAGACGAGAGGCCCACGGAAGAGGGTAGGAAGGGCGGTGAGGCGGTGCGCGCTCCACGGACTGGAGGGAGGGAGCCGGGGCGGAGGGGCGGCTCGCCAGCCAAGCAGAGCCCCTGAGTCTGGCTTGCAAAAGCGGAGGGGCCTGACGGACTGTGTTCCGACAGCAAGCGCGACTTAGCGTCTGGGAGGTCATAAGTTAACAGCTCTGCTCGGAAAGCGGGAAGGCTGGAGGACAAAGGGAGGGAGAGCTGCTGAGCCCCCGGACGACAGAGCTCAGTTTGGTGGGGAACAAAGGCGTTCGTCAGCGCCATCTCCCCCGCCCATCCCCCAGCCAAAATCCCAAAGGGAACCGGTTCCGGCCAGGGAAATTGCTCGCTCCGCGCAAACACCCAACTCTGTGCTTCTGCGGAGCCAAACCTCCGGCAGCGGATCTGACTCCCTCCGGCTGCCACAGGGCCCCTCCTGAAGTGGATCACCTAAGGAGAAGCGAGCTAAGCCTGCCCCCCCCTGCCGCCGTGCACCTTGCCTTCCCACCCCAGCTAATACGCCAGATCCCCAGCACCACAAACCTGGCAGTGTGCAAGTAGCCCAGACGGGCCATGCCACCCCACAGGGAATCCCGCCCCTAGGAAAGGGGAAGAGAAGGCACACACCAGTCTGACTGTGGCCCCAGCAGTGGGCTGGGGGCAGACATCAGGACTGACTGCGGCCCCGCCCACCAACTCCAGTTATACACCACAGCACAGGGGAAGTGCCCTGCAGGCCCTCACCACACCAGGGACTATCCAAAATGACCAAGCGGAAGAATTCCCCTCAGAAGAATCTCCAGGAAATAACAACAGCTAATGAGCTGATCAAAAAGGATTTAAATAATATAACAGAAAGTGAATTTAGAATAATAGTCATAAAATTAATCGCTGGGCTGGAAAACAGTATACAGGACAGCAGAGAATCTCTTGCTACAGAGATCAAGGGACTAAGGAACAGTCACGAGGAGCTGAAAAACGCTTTAAATGAAATGCAAAACAAAATGCAAACCACCACGGCTCGGATGGAAGAGGCAGAGGAGAGAATAGGTGAACTAGAAGATAAAGTTATGGAAAAAGAGGAAGCTGAGAAAAAGAGAGATAAAAAAATCCAGGAGTATGAGGGGAAAATTAGAGAACTAAGTGATACACTAAAAAGAAATAATATACGCATAATTGGTATCCCAGAGGAGGAAGAGAGAGGGAAAGGTGCTGAAGGGGTACTTGAAGAAATCATAGCTGAGAACTTCCCTGAACTGGGGAAGGAAAAAGGCATTGAAATCCAAGAGGCACAGAGAACTCCCTTCAGACGTAACTTGAATCGATCTTCTGCACGACATATCATAGTGAAACTGGCAAAATACAAGGATAAAGAGAAAATTCTGAAAGCAGCAAGGGGTAAACGTGCCCTCACATATAAAGGGAGACCTATAAGACTCGTGACTGATCTCTCTTTTGAAACTTGGCAGGCCAGAAAGAATTGGCACGAGATTTTCAGGGTGCTAGACAGCAAAAATATGCAGCCGAGAATCCTTTATCCAGCAAGTCTGTCATTTAGAATAGAAGGAGAGATAAAGGTCTTCCCAAACAAACAAAAACTGAAGGAATTTGTCACCACTAAACCAGCCCTACAAGAGATCCTAAGGGGGACCCTGTGAGACAAAGTACCAGAGACATCACTACAAGCATAAAACATACAGACACCACAATGACTCTAAACCCGTATCTTTCTATAATAACACTGAATGTAAATGGATTAAATGCACCAACCAAAAGACATAGGGTATCAGAATGGATAAAAAAACAAGACCCATCTATTTGCTGTCTACAAGAGACTCATTTTAGACCTGAGGACACCTTCAGATTGAGAGTGAGGGGATGGAGAACTATTTATCATGCTACTGGAAGCCAAAAGAAAGCTGGAGTAGCCATACTTATATCAGACAAACTAGACTTTAAATTAAAGGCTGTAACAAGAGATGAAGAAGGACATTATATAATAGTTACAGGGTCTATCCATCAGGAAGAGCTAACAATTATAAATGTCTATGCGCCGAATACCGGAGCCCCCAAGTATATAAAACAATTACTCATAAACAGAAGCAACCTTATTGATAAGAATGTGGTAATTGCAGGGGACTTTAACACCCCACTTACAGAAATGGATAGATCATCTAGACACACGGTCAATAAAGAAACAAGGGCCCTGAATGAGACATTGGATCAGATGGACTTGACAGATATATTTAGAACTCTGCATCCCAAAGCAACAGAATATACTTTCTTCTCGAGTGCACATGGAACATTCTCCAAGATAGATCATATACTGGGTCACAAAACAGCCCTTCATAAGTTTACAAGAATTGAAATTATACCATGCATACTTTCAGACCACAATGCTATGAAGCTTGAAATCAACCACAGGAAAAAGTCTGGAAAACCTCCAAAAGCATGGAGGTTAAAGAACACCCTACTAACGAATGAGTGGGTCAACCAGGCAATTAGAGAAGAAATTAAAAAATATATGGAAACAAACGAAAATGAAAATACAACAATCCAAACGCTTTGGGACGCAGCGAAGGCAGTCCTGAGAGGAAAATACATTGCAATCCAGGCCTATCTCAAGAAACAAGAAAAATCCCAAATACAAAATCTAACAGCACACCTAAAGAAATAGAAGCAGAACAGCAAAGGCAGCCTAAACCCAGTAGAAGAAGAGAAATAATAAAGATCAGAGCAGAAATAAACAATATAGAATCTAAAAAAACTGTAGAGCAGATCAACGAAACCAAGAGTTGGTTTTTTGAAAAAATAAACAAAATTGACAATCCTCTAGCCAGGCTTCTCAAAAAGAAAAGGGAGATGACCCAAATAGATAAAATCATGAATGAAAATGGAATTATTACAACCAATCCCTCAGAGATACAAACAATTATCAGGGAATACTATGAAAAATTATATGCCAACAAATTGGACAACCTGGAAGAAATGGACAAATTCCTGAACACCCACACTCTTCCAAAACTCAATCAGGAGGAAATAGAAAGCTTGAACAGACCCATAACCAGCGAAGAAATTGAATCAGTTATCAAAAATCTCCCAACAAATAAGAGTCCAGGACCAGATGGCTTCCCAGGGGAGTTCTACCAGACGTTTAAAGCAGAGATAATACCTATCCTTCTCAAGCTATTCCAAGAAATAGAAAGGGAAGGAAAACTTCCAGACTCATTCTATGAAGCCAGTATTACTTTGATTCCTAAACCAGACAGAGACCCAGTAAAAAAAGAGAACTACAGGCCAATATCCCTGATGAATATGGATGCAAAAATTCTCAATAAGATACTAGCAAATCGAATTCAACAGCATATAAAAAGAATTATTCACCATGATCAAGTGGGATTCATTCCTGGGATGCAGGGCTGGTTCAACATTTGCAAATCAATCAATGTGATACATCACATTAACAAAAAAAAAGAGAAGAACCATATGATCCTGTCAATCGATGCAGAAAAGGCCTTTGACAAAATCCAGCACCCTTTCTTAATAAAAACCCTTGAGAAAGTCGGGATAGAAGGAACATACTTAAAGATCATAAAAGCCATTTATGAAAAGCCCACAGCTAACATCATCCTCAACGGGGAAAAACTGAGAGCTTTTCCCCTGAGATCAGGAACACGACAGGGATGCCCACTCTCACCGCTGTTGTTTAACATAGTGCTGGAAGTTCTGGCATCAGCAATCAGACAACAAAAGGAAATCAAAGGCATCAAAATTGGCAAAGATGAAGTCAAGCTTTCGCTTTTTGCAGATGACATGATATTATACATGGAAAATCCGATAGACTCCACCAAAAGTCTGCTAGAACTGATACATGAATTCAGCAAAGTTGCAGGATACAAAATCAATGTACAGAAATCAGTTGCATTCTTATACACTAACAATGAAGCAACAGAAAGACAAATAAAGAAAATGATCCCATTCACAATTGCACCAAGAAGCATAAAATACCTAGGAATAAATCTAACCAAAGATGTAAAGGATCTATATGCTGAAAACTATAGAAAGCTTATGAAGGTAATTGAAGAAGATTTAAAGAAATGGAAAGACATTCCCTGCTCATGGATTGGAAAAATAAATATTGTCAAAATGTCAATACTACCCAAAGCTATCTACACATTCAATGCAAACCCAATCAAAATTGCACCAGCATTCTTCTCAAAACTAGAACAAGCAATCCTAAAATTCATATGGAACCACAAAAGGCCCCGAATAGCCAAAGGAATTTTGAAGAAGAAGACCAAAGCAGGAGGCATCACAATCCCAGACTTTAGCCTCTACTACAAAGCTGTAATCATCAAGACAGCATGGTATTGGCACAAAAACAGACACACAGACCAATGGAATAGAATAGAAACCCCAGAACTAGACCCACAAACGTATGGCCAACTCATCTTTGACAAAGCAGGAAAGAACATCCAATGGAAAAAAGACAGCCTCTTTAACAAATGGTGCTGGGAGAACTGGACAGCAACATGCAGAAGGTTGAAACTAGACCACTTTCTCACACCATTTACAAAAATAAACTCAAAATGGATAAAGGACCTAAATGTGAGACAGGAAACCATCAAAACCTTAGAGGAGAAAGCAGGAAAAGACCTCTCTGACCTTAGCCATAGCAATCTCTTACTCGACACATCCCCAAAGGCAAGGGAATTAAAAGCAAAAGTGAATTACTGGGACCTTATGAAGATAAAAAGCTTCTGCACAGCAAAGGAAACAACCAACAAAACTAAAAGGCAACCAACGGAATGGGAAAAGATATTTGCAAATGACATATCGGACAAAGGGCTAGTATCTAAAATCTATAAAGAGCTCACCAAACTCCACACCCGAAAAACAAATAACCCAGTGAAGAAATGGGCAGAAAACATGAATAGACACTTCTCTAAAGAAGACATCCAGATGGCCAACAGGCACATGAAAAGATGTTCAGCGTCGCTCCTTATCAGGGAAATACAAATCAAAACCACACTCAGGTATCACCTCACGCCAGTCAGAGTGGCCAAAATGAACAAATCAGGAGACTATAGATGCTGGCGAGGATGTGGAGAAACGGGAACCCTCTTGCACTGTTGGTGGGAATGCAAATTGGTGCAGCCGCTCTGGAAAGCAGTGTGGAGGTTCCTCAGAAAATTAAAAATAGACCTACCCTATGACCCAGCAATAGCACTGCTAGGAATTTACCCAAGGGATACAGGAGTACTGATGCATAGGGGCACTTGTACCCCAATGTTCATAGCAGCACTCTCAACAATAGCCAAATTATGGAAAGAGCCTAAATGTCCATCAACTGATGAATGGATAAAGAAATTGTGGTTTATATACACAATGGAATACTACGTAGCAATGAGAAAAAATGAAATATGGCCTTTTGTAGCAACGTGGATGGAACTGGAGAGTGTAATGCTAAGTGAAATAAGCCATACAGAGAAAGACAGATACCATATGGTTTCACTCTTATGTGGATCCTGAGAAACTCAACAGGAACCCATGGGGGAGGGGAAGGAAAAAAAAAAAAAAAGAGGTTAGAGTGGGAGAGAGCCAAAGCATAAGAGACTGTTAAAAACTGAGAACAAACTGAGGGTTGATGGGGGGTGGGAGGGAGGGGAGGGTGGGTGATGGGTATTGAGGAGGGCACCTTTTGGGATGAGCACTGGGTGTTGTATGGAAACAAATTTGTCAATAAATTTCATATATATATATTAAAAAAATAAAAAATAAATAAAAAATAAAAAAAAAAAGAAAATGAAATGCATTCTAAAGGAAAGCAGAGGCTAAAGTACTAACATTATAAAAGATGCAATTTCAAATAGAAATTATAAAGAGATAGAATATATTGAGAAGTACAATTTTCAATTGTAACATTGTTACCATGAAATGTCATGACTCTTTTCCACTAAATATTATCTGGATTCAAATATATATACAGTTAAAGATTTAGAAATTAAATAAAAACTGAAATTTCACAAGGCATCTTGAGGAGGTACCATGGTTTTCTACTATCAGTTTCTTTCTCTTCTATTTCTTAGCAACTGATTTTCTCATAAATACATAACATTAAGTGGAGATTTTTCTCAGACAGAATGATTTAGAGAAAATTCTCCTTGGAATTTTAGAAATTTACAGCTTTTGTGTCATGTTGCCCGACAGTATCCCTGTTGCCTCTAGTGATAAATGTTGTGTTTGGGGTTAGGAAAAGTTTACTTACCTGAGAAATACGACTTCTGTCTCTTCTGTTCTCCCTCTGGCTAGCCAGTTTCTATATCTTATTCAATTTTTTTTGTTAGGTGTAGCACAGGTCCAATTTAAATGCAATAATAAATCCAGTCATTTTCTTCTACTTTTATTCTTCTAAAGTGATACAGAAATAAAATTGCATACAGAATTACCTTTCCAGTATCTTACAATGACTAAAACACTGAAGCTTCTTTCATTTTTTGATTTTTGTAGCTGACTTGCATATTTTTCTTATCAATTCGTTATTTCGTCCTATTTTCTTTACTTCTCACATGTAAGTGTCAAACCATTATTAGGCACTGGGTGGCTGGGATATTGCCTTTTCTCTCCTCAAGACTAATTTATAGTCATGTTTTCTTTTCAGAAACCATCTTTCCTTTTAATCATCTGCAACTAATCTTTACATTTTTGTTAGGTAATTTGATAGCATTTGATATATTACTGTAATTATTTTAATAATAAAACCAAATTATTGTATGGCTATTGTCTCAGAAAAGTTCTTATGAGATGAAATTGAACTAAAGCCTGTATTATAATTAAGGACTTCAGGGAAAAAGGCTTAGATATGCAATTAACAAGCTTAAGCATACAAAGAAAACCTCTTTAGTTTAAAAAGGGGAGATTTAAGGGATTTCACTTTGATTTTTCCCACTGATCATGTTAAAAGTGACCTTGAGATGTACCTTTTTCAAAGAAAATGCCAGTTTTGTGTTCTTGTTCCAAATGTTGTCAGGACACCTTTGAGTTCAAAGTTCCTTGAAAACTTGAAGTGTTCTAAAATATGGTTCCTGATATTTGTACATACGCAATGAGCAACCATAAACCCACATAGTTACTTAGTGAACTGTGATCTGTCACATTACAAAGGGAGTACACTGTTATAGAAACCAAGCACATCATAATTTGATAAATTCAGCAATTCATAATTTCCAATCCATTGCTAAAATGCTCATTTTCCTTAAGCCAATGCTAGCAAATTCCTAGGAGGGCAAAGGTAGGCTTTTTCAAAAAATTTTTTTAACGTTTATTTTTGAGAAGAGAGAGACAGAGCATGAGCAGGGGAGGAGAGAGAAAGAGGGAGACACAGAATCGGAAACAGGCTCTAGACCCTGAGCTGTCAGCACAGAGCACAACGCGGGGCTCGAACTCACAAGCTGTGAGATCATGACCTGAGCCGAAGCCGGATGCTTAACCGACTGAGCCACCCAGGAGCCCCCAAACATACGCTTTAAATCATTATGAATATTGCTTTCCTCTTACCTCTATTAATTTCCTACTTTCTGTATTATTTCAGCATCTCAACTTCGTTCTCTGCACATCTGTCCCTCTGTAACTTTTCTAATATAAATATCAGTATTAGCAATAGATCAGACCTCTTTTTATTGTGTTATTGTATCCTTTAAAGTCAAACTATGAATGACAGGTTGTATTATTTTGTGGGCAAATTGCCTTTGATAAACAAATTGCTTGAACCACTCATTAGGTGGAGAAAGTTTCCGGGGGTTTGTCTGGACTTAGAATGCAAGGAAACCATTATCGGTTAGTGAAGGCTGCTTCCGGGCGAAGGGATAGAACAATGTGACTTGCATAACAGGGAATCCTTGCTATCCACTCCCTTCCCCCCTGGCACATTAAGATAAATGAGCGTCACCACTTGCTGGAAATGATTCTATCGTGGTCTATTCTACGTCTTCACTCTGAAATTTCCTTCGTAGGCATTTCTCCAGCTGACACACACCTGATCCATCACTGTCTCTCTGCAGCACAGATGCTGTGCTAACAGTAAGTCCACGTTGTCTACTACATTAGCTCAAGGATTGCTACCCAGCTTGTGCCCTGCAGTCAGAAATGCCCGTGCCATCACCATCCTTAAAACTCCTACAGCCCTGCTGGCGTTCATGCATCGCCATCCTTAGAACCGGGAACCTCCTAAGCCGTACTGGGTTCATACATCACACCGACTACGCACTGTATTCACGTCGCTCCCTGGCTGATGCCGTAGGGCTTCCTGCACACCCTGTCCTACTGGGCTCATCCTCCACATGTTGGCCTAGCATGGTCTTTGCTTGGTCATCTCCGTCCGTATCTCATTCATTTCCACAATAATACTCTAGTTGTGAAAGCTTGATAGATCTCAGGCCTCTTGCCTTTTGGACATTTTTTTTTTTTTTTTTTTTTTTTTTTTGCATTTTCTGTCTCAGAGAGTTTCTCCACTCTTAGGCCTTCAATGATCACCTCTGCAGTTTTGATTGCCAATTCTACAGAATTTATGTCTTATAATAAATCAGAACACCTTAGGGTAGTATTTGTATTTCTTGTGATCATGTTAGGGAAAAATCTGTTACATAGTGTCCCACAGCATTGATAAGGGAATTTCAGTCCCTGCCCGAAGCCTTCCCTTCCGGGTTCTTGTTCCCACCCTGCTTGCCTCAGGCACCAAATTACTACTAATTAGGAATGCGGAAGTAACAGACTATAAATTGTACCCTCTGTTGATGCTCTGGGCTCAGATCTCTGGAGAATGATCTCTAGGCCCACCATTGTAAAATAAACCTCTTTCCTCCCTTCCAAGATCTCCGAGCGCCGCTTGGTTCTTCTGCTGGGTGATCCTGACTAGTTTTCTGTAACATCTGTATCCTGGGTCTTTTTCCTGCGTACCTTGCGTCTACCTGCTTGACTTCAAATCAGATGTCTTTCAGCATCTCAAATTCAAAATGGGAGTCACTATCCTCAGAGCCAAGCAAGCTTCTCCTTTGTAGCACGTGCATGATAATAACAGCATCTACCGAGTTGTCCGAACTGAGTTATCCAACTGTCAAATCCAAATTCTCTTTTGACATTTTGCTTTGTTTTTCTTCTGGTCATCAGATTACTAATTCTAGAAATAAAGGAGGAATAAGGAAATATGCTGACTCAGGCAAGTGTTATGGTTGGTGCTTTCACATCTAATGCCTGATTATATTTTCTTTAGCTGCTTCTCTGATTTTCCTGTAAATTTTGTAACTGAATCTGTATACTTTTTAAATTCGTAATTATATATTGCTGACATTTTTCAAGTTTTCTTATCCAAAGTACCCTGACATTTTCACTTCTATGTTAATTATATTTTATTAGTTTCTCTATATCATTTTTTTATTTTGAATTTCAAACAATCCCATTTGTCTAACTTGATGTTTTATAATTTTTCACATGCTTTTATGATCAATATGTATACTGAATTTTTATGTTATGTAACTTCTTCTTAAATTAAAAGTCTCCTCCATACCCAATAAAAACATTCTCACTTTAAAATTTTTTCAGTGTTCATCCACATATGAAATAATTTACATCGTAACCATTATCATTTACATAATTACTATCTATATTGTCCAGATTATTTCATTAATATTGTCTCATTTTGAATGAATATTCATAGGGCTCATGGGTAGAATATCACTTAATGTTGCTATATTTACATATTCCTATATTTCCTATTCAAACTACGTAAAACTTCAAATTATGTTATGTCATTCTGAGAAAGCCATATGATAAAATAAACAGTAGAATTCCAATCAGTATCACTTTAAATTCCCATCAAACAATTTTGGGTGCAACTGAATATATTAGTCTAAAATAAATCTTCAGTTTCCAAAGTTCAGGTACAATTTTTTTTCATCACTTCCATATTGAATTGTCCTAAGTGTAGGAAATAGAGATTTTTGTCAGCAATCTAAAAAAATACTCGTGAGAAAATTGCTTAGAGATGCGTACGGAATATAAATATACTTGAGACAAAAACCAAATGGCAAGTAGATGTTTAGGCTTTAAAAATGAGATCTGTAAAGAGGTTTATTAGAATGACATGCTGTTTACACTTTTCTCTGGGCATCTGATATTTATTTTTAGCCTCTTTACTTAGGATAAGATCAGGATAAATGAAGCAAGAAGGCCATAGTTATTGATGGTCCATTGAGTACACATGTTTACAGAGAATTTCCTTTTTCAAAGCCTCCTCATAAATCAATATCGAAGTTTATTTTATTATCCCTAAGTAAACTTTATTTTAGCTAACTGATAATCATTCATTACTGAGCTATTTTAACTGGTCAAGTTGACACAAAATACACCCTGCTCTTTGGTTCAACGAACATTAATAGCTGCACAACATTCTTCTTTGTATAAAAAAAGAACTATAAATATCTATATGCGTTAGCAGGGTTTAAATGAACCATTCTTTGATGTGTCTGCACAAATAAAACTAAGTTTAGATGATTCTCAGCTGTTCATCAGAAAAATGCCCTAAATGCCTGCTTCCAGAGACTTTATTTAAATTGCTGTTTTCGCTTGTCCTTTCCAGCTTTATTTGCATAGACTTGACTCAGTTTCCTCCAATTTTCACTACCTGAGATATATATAATTTATCCAAAATTATTGAAACCTCTTTCTTATATAAATACTTAAAACAGTTTATATGGTAATGATCTATGTCACAAGCAAATAACGACAAGATTAGAGAGATGATATAATTGAATGATAAGCAGAGTTGGAAAGCAGAATCAACATGACCAATATTTGTTTTCTATAATATTTTGGTCAAATCCTATGATGGTTCTCTCAATTTTTTTCTTCTTTTAAATATATCAGTGCTTCTTCCATTGACCAGTTATTCTACTTGAATGACTAACATCTTGTAACTCTTTGCATGCTTGTTTGGTCATTCATTTCTTTATTTCTCAAAGGCTTATTATTTGTCTATTAAGTTTCAAGCACTGTTATGATACCACAAGAGAAAAAAAGTCTCTAATTTCATCACTTAAATTCTAGCCAAGGAAAATGGGTACTTAACAACTAAGTGAAGAAAATTATAATTCTGTAATGAAAATTTCTCTACAAAGCATAAAAATATAATGGGGAGAAGGCAGCGATATGTCACTTTCAGTGGTCAGAAATCTCTGAGATGACATTGGTACTGAGTCCAATATTTGAAGATCTGGGGAAATGATACTGCATGCAGAGAGAACATGAGTGCAAAGGCTCTGAGGTTGAACCTGAGCCCACATGTTCAATGGTTGACTGGAGGCTAGTTAACAAGAGGAGACTCTGTGAGACATGAGTTGAGATAATTGGAAACATTGAATTTTATCAGCCATGGTATGAAGTTAGGTTTTATTCTAATTACAATGAAAAAAAACCATTAGAAGAATTTCAACTAAAAGATGGTATAATCTGATTTATATTTGGAAGACATGTCTGGCTATAAGTTTGGATGCTATTGCCATAGTCCAGGTGAGAAATGAGCATGCTTTGTGCCAAATTTGTCGCAATGGTGATGTTGAGAAATTATTAGGTGAAGGCTATATGTTCATGGTAAAGCTGACAAGACAAGCTGATTTATTGAATGTAGAGAGTGTGAGGGTGAAAGCAACTGTATGGTAGTGTTACCATTAATCGAGGCAGAGAAGACAAAGAAGAAAAAGATGGTAAGAAGAAGAGCTTGAATAAAAATCCATAGCTTTATTTGGGACCTGTTATTTTTGATAGTCCATGAAACATGAATATTGTTATATTCATGTATGGTCTTACCCATGACAAGTACCACTTTTAATCAAATAATCACTTATTCTAGTTGCAACAAGTTTCCCCTTTGAAAGTGCCCACTTCTTACCTAGTCTTTTTTTTTTTGTTATTTTTTTTTTAACGTTTATTTTTGAGACAGAGAGAGACAGAGCATGAACGGGGGAGGAGCAGAGAGAGAGGGAGACACAGAATCGGAAGCAGGCTCCAGGCTCTGAGCCATCAGCCCAGAGCTGGACGCGGGGCTCGAACTCACGGACTGAGAGATTGTGACCTGAGCCGAAGTCGGACGCCCAACCAACTGAGCCACCCAGGTGCCCCTACCTAGTCTTTATAGACCCAACTATAACAGAATGGAAAGATTTTGTTCTTTGTACAGATGACATGAGGATTTTCTTTCAGGAAAGACTCCATTTATCAAGAAAGTGGCTTTATGAGTTTGGTTAAGGAGATGAGACGAGAGAGACCTGCTGAGTATGATGGCTGCTTGGTGTCAAACCAGGATGGTTCTACATGGGGTGGAAAGAGGTTGTTTTCCCAGGAGGAGAGGAGAGAGAGAGGAAGAAAAAGACTGGAGCAAGTGGAAGATACTGTGGCAGACCACTTGCTCGGCCATGTCACACATCCTGTTCACCTCGATCTGAACTAAAGCAACAAAAGCGAGCAAACCTTAGCTCTTTTCCATATGTGTATATGCATAAATAACGAAGAGGCTGGCAGGGTTGTAGGAGCATGGAGTCACTTAGTAAGCTGGAAACTAAGGGTTGGTCATTTCTACCCTCTGATGTAGCCTAATAGATGAGAAGTCGAATGTGATTTTAAAGTGAATCATGTCAAAAGGATTGGAAGACACCACAAGAGTCAAAGGAGTTTTGAGTTTCCAGTAAAGTAATCAAGATGCTAGAAGCACAGTAAACAAAATAACAAAACTACAAATTGGCAAAACAAATGAAGTGTAATCTGGAATGGGCAACTCAGCAAAAACACGCACAGAAACAGGTGAGTGCCCTACTTCTGTACTATTACATTTTGGACATCCTCATCTCCATGTATCTTGTTTCTGGACGGGCTTCTAGTCTTCTTCTTGAAGGTACATTTATGCAGAAGATTTGGATCAGAACAGCAAAGACAAAATACTTGGCTGCCCAAATCCTTCTGTGTGTCCTCAATGTGAAAACAAGATGCTATCTCACATGATGTTTTGGTATCTTAAAAAAGGAGGGCAATAAGGTAGGGAATAGCCTTTATTTACCTCTATTAAAAGTTTTCAAATAGCTTTACAGAAAGAGGAAAGGAACAGGAGAAGAAAATACCTTGTCAGCCAGGCTGAGATATAGAGAACTTTAAGTTTGTTTTGCTGTGTGCCTGTTTTTTCTTTTTTCTGTCAGAATCTGTTTCCTACAAAATGCTCACTGCTCACATCAAACATTTGGATGATACACATAGCCACTTGCAACGTGT
This sequence comes from Lynx canadensis, assembly GCF_007474595.2. Lineage (NCBI taxonomy): Eukaryota > Metazoa > Chordata > Mammalia > Carnivora > Felidae > Lynx > Lynx canadensis. Next base: position 52,674,705 of record NC_044319.2, on the reverse strand, counting down.
CTTGCTTTCAAATTGATAGTGATGTTGGGTGGGGTGGGGAGGGGAGTTCTGTTAAACTAGTCCTATGAGTGTGTGCACTGTAATCTCCAGATCTTTCAGACCCTTCTGCTGCTGTTCTCCCCGGCATTAAAGGTTCCCTGGGTGATCTAACAGATGATTCCTGACACAAAATTCAAACTGCAGGGTGATAAGTTACTATATAAAACAGATTTCAAACCTAGCAATGCAAAGATAAGTTTTAAAATAATAAACTGAGTCAGTTTTTTTAGCTGCTTTTAAAATCACTTTGAATACTTAAAAGTGAAGTAAATCACTGAAATAGATTTAAGTTGGGAAGTACTCTGTACTTAAAATGAAATATGAAAATTATATGATTTGAGAAAGAACAATTACAGATAAACAGCTAAAATTATAAATAGTGGTAAAGGAAAAAAGGGAAGAATCTATATATTATGTAGGCCCTTAAACCACAAAGGCAGCATTTTGAAATGTAAGATAAAAAGAAAGCATACCTGAATCTGAAAGATATTTTCTAAACTGTGAAAACAAAATATGTCTTTACTTTGCTATATAAAAGAGAGGACTCTTTTGATTTTAGATTCACAAGTGCAAACCTTAGAATAAAGCTATATTTTGTGAAGTTTTAAAAATAATAAACATAACTGAGTATAAATGCAAATGACCTATGAACAGTGCCTGGTTTCAGATTCTCTGGGTTCCATTTCCCAATTTGCTAGTTAGAAGGTATGAGATTTGGGGCAAAATACTCAAGCTTTCTGGACCTTTGTGTCCACAGCTGTAAAATAAGGAAATTAATAATGTCTACATGGACTGACAGTCACCATTGGATTCTGGAAATAGGTTTCACATGTTGATGGAGACATGGATAAATAATTCACTGGGGTAAATGGGACACCAGTAATGTCCAGAATGTGGTGACATCTTGTTTACTCATAACGGCACCATCATTGAATGAGCTGTAGTTGGAGAGAATTGGGGGATCAAGTAACTATAGCTCTTGATTGTTTTGGTGACCATGGTGATTACTGTGGACTGGGCTAGCCTTTTCTGACTTCCCTGAAAGGTTTTACACAAAAGAAAAGTCAAACCAACAATTTTGACTCTCCCAAAATGCACTGGTAGAGAATCCAAAGACTATGGAATTATTTTAAAAACTACATATCTTCTGTACTCTTGGCTGACAATGGCTCCAAGTCCAGACTGTAAATGTAGAGTTGCAGCACCGAATATCACTTGCTTCAAGCCTCACCTATAAGGTCAGGGGAAAACTTAAAAAGCCCTGAGATATAGAATGAAGGCATTTGAACAAACAATAAGGTCTGAGATTTGGAACTTCCAAATGCCCTGAAATGATATTACTTGTGAGAAGAGATCCTTCTTACTTCTTTCTGATGGAACCAGATTTCATTTGGTTAAACTCACCCAGGCATTGTTCAAAAGGAATAACTCTTATTTCCAGGTTAATAGAGAGAGTTGGATTACAGAATTTCCTAGATGGAGTAGTATAAGGTCTTCCATGAAATTAGAGAATTATAGTCAGAGAAATTGCAAGATCTTGCCAATTTTTATTGGCAAATATGCAAAATGGGTTCTAATGCTATTAGATAGAAATATAAAATTGGATCAGACTGCTTTTATTAGTGTGAAGTTCACTTACCCCAAAATAAGAATTGAATATGCTGGCTTAAGTGCCTGGGAATGGTATTAATAGTTGGACTCATTGGTAGCACATTATATAGGAAAGATTTTGGAAGCACAGGACAATGGGAATGTTGGAATGGACCTAGTATGTACAAAATCTCAGGCATTCCTTAGCCAAATTCCTCAGAAATAGTCCAAAGCACTATTAGTGCATAAGAAATGTATTGGTACAGGGAAAACAAGCATCCTTTAAGAATAGCTCTACACTGCTTTTTTTCAGATGTCCAATATAATTGTTCGGGGCCACATAGTATTCCCCCAAAATTCAAATGTTGAAACTCTGACTCTAGTATCTAAGAATGTAACTGTATTTGAAGATACGACCTTTAAAGAGGCGCTTAAGTTAAAATGAGACCACTGGGGTGGGCCCTAATCCAGTCTGACTGGTGTCCTTATAAGAAGAGATTAAAACAACAAAAAAAGGGGGTACCAGGGATCTAGATACAGAGAAAATGCCTTGTGAGAACACAGAAAGAAGGCAGACCTTTATAAGCGATGGAGATTCATTAGGGGAAATGGAAGCTGCCAACACATTGATCTTAGACTTTGAGGCTCTAGAACTGTGAGAAATAAATGTCTGCTGTGTAAGCCACCCAGTCTATGGTACTGTATGATGGCAGTCCTAGCGAGCAACCCGATAAGAATGGGAAAAGGCCACCGCAGAATTTGATTCCCATGGTTTGCGAGAAGAGTGGGACTCAGAATGGTGGTGTCCAAGCAACATCATAGACCCACCTGTCAGAGACAAGGTGGCTGCACTTACCATAATAAGCCACAGGAAAAAAGCGTCAACCAGACTATTCTGGCCCATAGCATCTGTTATGGTGGTATCACTGAGGATAAAATCAATCATGGTATAATTAAGAATAAAATAGGAGCATACTCGGCTACCGCTTGATCTACGTAAGTTGTAAAATTTTAGGTCAGATAGGCAGAGCTTGATTCAAGTAACTATAAGTGGAAATTCCTGCCTCTTTTCTAGGTCTCAGAGCCCCTTATCTGACGTGGCCAGGTCCTTTTAAGAAATGTTCCTGTGCGCCTCCTGGGTGGCTCAGTTGGTTAAGCATCCAACTTGGGCTCAGGTCATGATCTCCCGGTTTGTGAGTTCGAGCCTCGCATTGGGCTCTGTGCTGACAGCTCAGAGCCTGGAGTCTGCTTCAGATTCTGTGTCTCCCTCTCTCTCTGCCCCTCCCCAGCTCAATCTGTGTCTCTCTCTCTCAAAAATAAAATAAATATTTTTTTAAAAAGTAAAAAAAAATTCCTGAAACATAACCACAAGTAAATCTTCCTCCAAGACTTTAGCAGAGGGACTTGAAGTCATTTACAAGTGTAACTGTGCATGAGAGAAATGGATTTGTCCAGAAGTTTGGGGAGTCATTAAATACCAGCACTGAAATGACAAAAATACCAGAGTAGTGCACAGGTCAAAGTGGGGCTTATGAAAGTCAGGTGATAAACAGAGTCTTGGCTCACATCAAACTCAGTGGGGCCGAGCAGATTGTAGATCCAATCTGTGTCCATTTCCCAAGTCCAGAGTTTATAGTGGGACTATTTTTTATTGTTGTATATTTAACATTTTATGCTTATAATTCTGTCCTTTTATTTTTATTATGTCACTCAAGGCTATGATGCTAAGTACATTCATGTTTACTGGGAAGAGGTATTATTTTAGGAAGGGGGAAAAAGCTTCTGGAACCTCCCACTTCCCATGTCCTGATCAAAACAGTATCGCAATGTGTGACCAAACTCCACATTCCTACAGGAATTGCAGAGGTGAGTGCCACTGTGAAACAGCTGTAACATGAAGGGTGTTGACCCCTAACTTATCTCAGTTAACATTCTTGTTTGAGCAAACCCTGCTGTGGTCTGGGATCAAATAATTCTGCTGTTAATTGCTTAATAATCAGAAAGGAGAGGAAAAGAAACCAGTGTGCTTTTCTTCTCCAGTCACTCAGGCAGGGCTCACTGCTCTTTTATGAGGCTTCATCTATACTTCGAGGATACCCAGAATGGTTTCCATCTTCTATGAAAGCTGACATATGTGTATGTTTTGGGGTCTGCTTCTTTCCTCACTCAGATCCTATCTGCTTTCTTTTTGTAAGTTTCCTCAAATGTTGGGATTTTAATGTTACTTTCTCTTACTTTCTATTGCTATTATGGATTGATTAATTTATCAGTCCATTCTAAGTATTTGCAATTGGAAGTTACAGTGGGAACAGAAGCTCTGTCTACATACGATCAAGAAATTTCTCCCTAATTTTTTCTTTAGCTAGTGTATATATAAATATATTAACTTGTGCCACATATGCATTGTTTTATGAGTATTTTTTCATCATGGAGTGGCAAATATTTAAATAGATAGAGTAAATTTATTTGACCATAATGTTGTCATTAGAAATTTAGATTAGTTTTCAATCTTTCGTATTTAAATGGTTCTAAAATGAACATTTTTTTCCCAAAATTGTTTTCATATTTATGATTATTATTTTAGGAGAGATTCCTATAGGAGAAATCACTTTTAACAAAGTATCTGTATGTTTTAAGATTCTTGTTACATATTGCCAAATTGATTTCCAGAAAGTGTGAACCTGAATTTCTGATTAGCAATCTGTTTATACAAATATCCACCCTATTTCACACTTGCTAGCATTTGGGGTTATTCATAAGATAAAAAAAAAATAAAAAAAGAACTTGATAGATTTTTAAAAATACATTGCTTACTCTTCTAATAAGTCTTTAATGAGCAACTATAATATACCAGATCTTGTTCTAGGTGTCTGGGATATGGTGGTGAGCAAGGTAGACAATGGCTGTTTCTTAGTCCCTCATGGAGTTTACCTTTGGGTAAGGAATGGGGAGGGGAGGGTAATAGACAGTGAGTAGAATAAATAAATTAATGATACAACTTAGAAATGACACCATAGTATGGAGAAAAATAAAGAGAAGAAGGGAATGGCAGTGTACTTCGGCATTATTGTCACTCATCAAATATTTGTTACTTTTAAACTTCTACCTAATTCTGGAGGCCTATGGTTGGCTGGGGCTGTTGGCCCCATCCTGCTGAATGCATTCTGAGTCAAAGTGACCTGTGTCTTTTTCAAGCTAGAGCATTTGTCATTGAGAGTCACAACAAAGACCTCTGTTTTTTGTTGTTGTTGTTGTTTGTTTGTTTTGTTTTGTTTGTGTTTGTGTGTTTGTGTGTGTGTGTGTTGCCACGGCTAGCAAAGGTATATCGTTTCTGTGCCATCTTAGGTCTGGTCTGAAGGTACAGTGGTGCTAAGCAGAGCCCTTTCCTGACCCAGGAATGACATATAGCAAGAACAAGAAATTTTGCTGCTTTAAAATTGCATTTATTTATATGGGCATTTGTGGGGTTTTTTTTTTTTTGTTGATATAAGAGCAATTATAGATCAAAGATTTCAACGTTTTGTGTTTTTTTTTAATGTTTATTTTTGAGGGGGGGGAGGGGAGCAGCAGAGAGAGAGGGAGACACAGAATCAGAAGCCAGCTCCAGGCTCAGAGCTGACAGCACCAGCCCTATGCTGGGCTCGAACCATGAACTGTAAGATCATGACTTGAGCCGAAGTTGGACGCGTAACAGACTGAACCACCCAGGCGATCCTCAATTCTGTAATGTGTTAAAAGTAATTTTTAATTTGATTTCTGTAATTTTAATTGACATAATTTTATAATTGCTATCTTAGGTTGCTAAAAGTATTTATTAGCAATTCCCAATTGATTTTTTAAAATATTTGATGATGTGTCTAACACATACAGCTAGATTTGAAATCTAAGGTAAGACACCAACAAAGGGACTGAAATAACCAGAAGCTTGTAAAAAGAAGCCATGACATGAAGGCCTCAGCTCTTACATGAAAAAGACAAAAACATTCATTTATTGTAATGAGTTAATTGGAAATTACTTAGCATGAGATCAGAGCCTCAAAGGATTCTCTCTGTCACTGGTAAGAGCCAAGATATGGTCTGTTTCCAAATTCTATTGCCCCTGAGATAATCCTGCTTATGATCAGCAGCTTGACTAAATGTAGTTTTCTTACATGGCTGTGCATTGATTGATACAATTTTTTAGGGGCTAGCCCCCATCTGTCTCCTGTTGTTCCTAGATTTTGAAGGAGGAAAGAGTATTTTTGTTACATGGTGTCAAATTTTGTCTATAAAAAGAGAAAAAAAGGAAATGAAATATATTCATTGAGATTAACATGTTCTGAATCAATACTAACCTGTCAGTGGGGAAATAAGCCAAAAGCAATAAGTAAAACCTTAAATATAGCCACACTACAATTATAAGCAAGGGAGCATACAATGGAGTAGATTCAGATAGGTAATATCTGAAGGTGCAAAAACCTTTTTCCCTTAATTTAACTTTTGGTTTTGTTTGTTTTTGTTTTCACAAAGTGATCAATCAATTGCTGGGTACATTTTCTAGTATTTGGCAGCTGCTTAAAATACTTAAGCACCTAACATCATTGTTCTTTGGCCCTTTGACAGGGTTATTCATTACTACTGCACACTATGTTATTCTTAGTTTGCATTCAGAAAGGAAAATGGAATCATCAAGCATAACATCTTCTCCAGGGAACTGAGAACCGAGTCTGTGGTGTGCATGGGCACAAATGTTCTTTATCATAGTCTGTAAAGTGTAAGTGCTTAACACATAAGAGTGGCTCAATATATATTTATTAAATTAATAAGAAAATATATATGGTATAATATTTAATTTTGAGAATTTTTACTAAGGATAAGAATATCTCCAATGTATTTTGTTTTATAATCACTGACCTTTTCCCTGGAAAAAAACATATAATAAATGAATAAATAAAATCAATGAAACAAACAATTCACTACTAGTTACCAAGGAACATTTATGTGCAAAAAACTATTCTATGCAGATGATAATCACAGGCATACATACACCCAAACATACTATATCCCTATTTACAAAAAGCTTAGGAAATCTTGAGTGTGATAGTCATGTTTCCTTCAGTATGGTATCCTCAATTCTCAGATCAGAATTTCTTGCTAGGTAGGAGGTGCTGGACTACTGTTCATAAGGGGGAAAAAATGAATGAATGTGAAAATCAAAGTAAGGAATTCATTCTATTTAGATGGTGCGACGTGTGTGTGTGTGTGTGTGTGTGTGTGTGTGTGTGTGTGTGAAAGAGAGAAAGAGAGAGAGAGAAAGAGAGAATGAGGAAAAGAATGAAATACTCACACTGTTAGCAGTAGTTTCCTCCAGTGACATGAATTATACTTCCCTGGAAAAATAACAAAAGCCTGACTTTCCCCTTCATTAATGGAGAGAAACTTAGACACATTCTTTCCTTTAATTCTTTCTTGAATCTGTTGAGGTGGGTTGTGAAGATGTTCATAAAAAACACATTTGAATTTGATAGTCAGCAGTAGGTAGGTGTTTAAATAATATTTCCAGTAAGAGAAGAGAATCCTCTTTAAGAAAGACATATTTGCAAATTCTCCCTCTGGTTTCACATTCCATACTGTTCTCCAGTAACATAAGTTCATGCCATTCATTTTCAATAACAAGGTGTATATGAAAAAAATAAAAGATTCATGGGTTAAAGCATCTGTACTGTCAGCTCTTTTCTTCATATAGTCTCCCCACTTCTCTTTATCTTACTTTTTCTCTCCTTCTGCTTCTAGTCATTAGGACATTTGCTTGTATATCCATCTCTCTTATTTGCTGAGAAAAAAGAAAAACCATGGATCTATAAACTCTCTAAAAATATTCATATGTTTTATATTTTACAGGAACGAATACCAACAACTTAAAAAATCATAGTGGCTTCAAAAGCATGACATTGAACATTAGCAAAGAAGTTTAAAAATAATTTCAGTTTTTTTTTTACCTGATGCCTGCTAGACAAGTCCAATCTGTTCTATTTATTGTCTACGTAACTGCTTGAAGAGGAAAAATGAAATCCTGCTTAAAGAGATTTATGCAGTTAGCTGTGTATATGATATAATACAATGGGAGGTACCCAAACAGCTTTTCAGGAAAATGTTCTTTTAAATGGTTGGAAATACCCTTGTTCTCAATTTCCATATTATGCCTTTAAAGCTTAACCCTTTATTCCTCAAAATAAACCATGGGGTTTAACTTCAAAGTCTCCATTCATATGATTCAATCAATGAAGGGATTGCCTACGATTACATTTTAAAACTTGTGACTTTATTGCACATCCCTGGAACATGTGGCTTCGGTTTCCTCTCTTCTATTGTTTGCTAATAGCCAATGGGTTTTCAAAATTCAGAGTAAGGTACTCACCGTCTTGTTATGTTGACTTAAGACATATCGTGGGTCAATCCCAATTAAAAACAAATGGCAACAAATCAAAACCAGAAAAAGGAGGAAGAAGAAGAGAAGAAAGGAAGAGGAGGAGGAGGGGGACAGGAGGAGGAGGGAGAAATCCTTAGAAGTGTATCTTTAAGTGAGTTCTCTTATCTTCAAAATTTTAGTCACTTGTAAAGGCTTGATATAAGTGCCATCTAAAATTGCATTGGTTTTCAAACTGCACCTCAAAAGAAGCAGAGGTTCTCGGATATTCACATTGGATGAGATATTCTCAATATTTTATTATAAAACCTTTCAATCTAAACAAAATTCCAATTAAAGTAGAGGCAAGGAGCACTTCATATTACTTTTCTTGAATTGATAAAATTTTATCAGGAAGGGGTTAAATCTTTATAATTAATCAGAAAAATAATAAGTATCTTAAATTCTGAGATTAGATTTCTGCTATTATATTTTTTGGAAAGAAAACTATAAAAAGTATTTAATGATTCTTTCAGTCTTACTTTTCCCAGTGATACATTTCCAAAATGTCTGCTATCTTGATTGATATATGTGACCTTGCCATCTAAGTAGCCAATTAGAAGGGGCACTTCTGGTATGGCCGTTAGAAGTCTACAGACTCTATACTAAAATGGCATTTAGGTTACCCATTAAAAAGAGCTTTAAAAGCCAAAAAAAATGTTTCCAGTAAATCTCTCTTAAGCTCCTCTACAGGCAGCTTTCTAAGCTGGGTCTTTTGGCCCAGAGTAGGGATGAAATTCTTTAGTTCTTTCAACCTTTCTGACTGCTTGTCAATCAGGATATAATATCCCTAAGTTTAAAACACAAAATCCACATTTTGGATTTGTGAAAAGGGTGGTTAATCCTATTTCAAAGAACATAATACAAATTAAATAGTGGGGGATCAATTCAACTGCAGGACTATCACTTCTTAAAAACATAAACAGGAAAGTTATTTGAAATTTTAAGTATCATCATTCTAACATTCAGATGTGGCTAATGAGATACCTTGAGTTAATTGTATATTAAATAGTTTAAGATACTAACAGTGTCATGTTGGAGACAAATAGAAAAAATGTGCATCCCTTTATTCACTTATCCAAGTATCTTCTCATGTTTTGAATCAAGTGGTAAACAATAAAGCGTTACAATAAAAAAATATATACCCTATATAAACTCCATGGTTGCCCCATCTGTTTGCATGTCACTGTCAACTCCCATGAATTTACCTAGTGGAGGGCCTAGGGGACAAGGAAGATGCAATGGCTCTGGGGCCAGGACGAGTGGAAATGACTGTTCCTACTATCCAGTAATGCAGGGTCAGAAAACAAACTACAACAGACTATATTTAAAATTTCAACATTTTCGTTCCTCTGGAATTTTTTTCATTATTTTGATTTTTTAGATATTTATCTTGATTACCACATTTTCTGGCAAAAATTCCCTTCATTTCATTCTTAATGTGTATTTATTTATTTTGAAAGAGAGAGAGAGAGAGAGCAAGCAGGGAAGGGGCAGAGAGAGAGGAAGAGAATTCCAAGCAGGCTCCGTGCTGTCAGCGCAGAGCACGATGCGGGGCTCAAACTCAGGAACTGTGAGGTCATGACCTGAGCTGAAATCAAGAGTCAGACGCTTACCCGACTGAGCCACCCAGGTGCCCCATCCCTTCATTTCATTCTTCAGGTTCATGACTCATTCACATCACTGCAACCCCTGCCCTGAAGAACGCTAAAGCACAAGCAAAATTTGTACCCCTGGAAGAGTCGAAGGAATTAGATTAAACAGAGGAACTGTCAGACAACAAGAGAAAATATTTGGGAGCTAACACTCATATCACTGTTGCTGGTACAACGAGGCTATCTTCTCACTGCTGATTTAATCAGGAGAAATTCTAAAATGCTTGAGCAGAGGGAGGTCCAGGACTGCCATCAACTTAATCAATCCAAAAAGTCCTGAATTTCTACTTTGAGATTTCTGCCGCTGAATGGAACTTGGCTATAAAGAAACATTTCTGTACCATGAGATCCTACATTTAAGCATTTTCTAAAGTTAACTGATGAGAATTCTTAATCTCATCCTCTATGGATCCCCATGATAAAGGATTCAATTTAATCTTGCCTTAAGGACAGAGGCTGTTTGTTTAACTCTCTTTTCTCAAGTGGTAGAAATTAAAGCTTTAATCTCAATGCAGAACCAAATTAGCAGGGACATATCCCCAAATTTTGTCACTTACTCATCTCTGATAGTTCCCAAAGCTGCAGCCACTTGTCCTGTGAGTCATCTCACCTCGCCCTCTGGTATTGTGTATTCAAATCAACCTGCAAAGGGACAAAGGGAATGCTGCTCTCTTTTCCTCTGATAATGGATAATTGAGCCCACTATTATTTTATCACCAGCCCCTGCGATTTCCAAATAGTCTTAACAGGTTGCACTGTATAAAATCAAGCTAGGGAATGGTTCTTTTGGAAATTAGCATGTTCAATCAAAATCCAGCCGGCTTGCCTTTTTCAAAGCATCTGTTGTCATTTCAAATTCATGAACCACTTTAGCACTGTCTGTGACATCAATCGGCTTTTGAGCGATCAGTTCCTAGTATGTAGCAATATGTGTTCCGCTGAATGTTAGTAAAAGACAGTATCAGCCTTTGATGGCTTATCAAAGTATTTTGATTTAGCTACCTTTCAGAATCATTTTTGTGGTTTGCTTTGGGGTTTTAGCCTAGGAAGATCCATTCACCTGAGAGAAATGGGGGAAATCCAGTAAGGCAGATCTCAGCGTTCCAGCTTTTGTTCTGTCCCCCAAAGAGCAATTCTTTTCCTTAAGAGTTAAAGAGGCAGTGTCTCAGTCAGTAGTATTCATATACCCTCCTTAACAGATCCAAGCTCTGCCATTACAATTCAACAGAAATTCTTCTTATACATATAGTCAAGAAATTAAAAAATAAGAACTTAAATTATGTAAACAGTGTCTTTTTCAATAACTTAGTTTATGAAAAATTTACCTAGGAAGGGAGGACCTCACTAACATCGATCAGTGCTTCTCAAACTTTAGACTGCTTAACAAATAACCAGACTTGCTTGTTAAAAATGCAGATTTCCCAGCCTCATCCTCAAAGACTTGGATTCTAATTTTGTAGACTAACGGTCAGCCTTGAAACATACCATTCCATCTGATTATGATGCAATTAGTCCAAGAATCTCAATCTGAAGGAAAAAATGCATGCATTTTGAGGTATATAATCACACATGGCACATAGAATCACACTGGGCCCTCAGCAACTATTAGCTCCTTTGCTTAATTTCAACGCCCAGTTTTGTTACCTGAAAGGCAGCATGCTAAAATTAATACCTGCCAAATTCTAATTTGCAATTATACATTAAATTTAGTAATTTTTTCTCAGGAAAAAAAATTTTTTTCCAAAGACTAAGTTTGAGTGGACTTTTTCTCGTGGTAATATTCACCATACAGTCTTCAAGTTTATAATGAATGTCAAAGAGAAAATAAAATGCAAGTATTACAAAAAAAAAATTCCAGCAACTCTCTTTCTGGAATGTGTCTATTCCCTAGAGTAAGCAACACTTAGAGTAGAAAATCAATTTCTATTCTCACAAAGATAAGTATAAATTGGGAGATGCTCATAAAACCTTAGCCTGAAATAAAGGAAGCTTTAAAGAAACCAAGTTGTAGTCGAGAAAAGGTTTAGTTAAATGCTTTTAAAAACATGTTTAAAAAAATATACTACTTCTATATTTTCTCCTGTCATGCTCTATCCGGTTAATACAGACTCCCCCCTTGTGACCTAGTTAAATGTGAGAATTATTGATTAAAATGAAAACAAAATTTAATTTGAAATTCATATGCATTTTATCTTGGTCTCAAAATATATGTAAACAGTATACATTGCTACAGTATATAATGTTGATGTGCCTTTCGACCTTTTCCAATAAGTGATGAACCATATTCTCTGTGTTAAGAAACTATGCTTTTATTTATTTTTTAAAAATTTTTGTTAATGTTTATATATTCTTGAGAGAGAGAGAGAGAGAGAGAGAGAGAGAGAATGAGTAGGGGAGAGGCAGAGAGAGAGAAGGAGACACAGAATCTAAAGCAGGCTCCAGGCTCTTAGCTCTTCAGCACAGAGCCTGACATGAGGCTTAAACTCACGAACCACGAGATCATGACCTGAGCGGAAGTCTGACGTTTAACCGACTGAGCCACCCAGGAGCCTCAGAAACTATGTTTCTTATATAAATGCACATAAAATGATCCCATGTGTTGTATACATGACTATTACCTACTTTTATGTATTGTTATGTGGTCCAATCAAGAGATATTCTCTGCCTGGAACTAACTCTTGTTATATTTACTGCCAGCTAAATAACCCCTTCTACTTGCCTTATGGATGATTTCTGTTTACTTTGAAGTATCTTTATAATGCTTTGCTTATCAAGTAAATATGTGGTATACTTCAAATTTTCTACATATACTCAGTCCTGCTCAGAATCTACAATTTTGAGGTGTTGGGCCTAACAAGGGAGCCCATATTACCTGTGCAGTTTAGGTTAGATATGCTTTACAAACTGATGATCACTTCAATTTGTGTGATTTCTGAGTCACAGGGAAGCAAGCCCTTCTGGCCATTTGCTTTATGAAATCTCACCAATACATATTCATTTCTTTGGGACCTCCCCTTGCATTTTTTCTCTTTTTAAAAAATATTTATTTATTTATTTTTGAGAGAGGACAGAGAAAGAGAGAGAATCCCAAGCAGGCTCTGTGCTATCAGTACAGAACCTGAAGCAGGGTTTGATCCCATGGACCAAACCATGAGATCATGACCTGAGCCTAAATCAAGAGTCAGGGTGCTTAACCGACTGAGCCACTCAGGTACCCCTCTCCTTTTTTTTGTTTCTTTTTCTTTTTAAGAGCAAAATACAAACACTACTGGAAATAATAACTCTAGGGGCATCTGGGTGGCTCAGTAGAATAAGCATCTGACTTCGGCTCAGGTCATAATCTCACAGCTGATGAGTTTGTGCCCCGCTTTGGGCTCTGTGCTGACAGCTCAGAGCCTGGAGCCTGTTTCAGATTCTGTGTCTCCCTCTCCCTCTGCTCCTCCCTTACTCACGTTCTGTCTGTCTCTCAAAAATAAATAAACATTAAAAAAAATTTAAGTCAATAACAACTCTATTACATTATAAATATTATAACTCATGTAGTCTGAGTTAGGTATTTAGAATTTCCTTTTTCCCTGACAGCAATTTTCCACTGGCAAGAAGTTAAAAAGCATTTGAAATTGACATCTCTCATGAGTATATGTATATATGTGTATGGGGAAGAAGTGGAGTCTGGAGAAGGATCTGTGGAAAAGAATGGGTGGAATGGACAGTATTACAATTATGGTACATTGTATTACTTAATAATTTAGTGTAGGGCTTGCCTGGGTTATCGCACTTTTAGGTTATTATGAAACTGTCATTTAGAAACATCCTATTTAAAAAGCATAATAATGTTTGCCAACTGACTTAGTTAACACGTGTCACTGACTTGTAGTGCAGAGAAATGATGTTAATAAAATACTCTTACAGACAGAAAAGCATGTTGTCTCTGTCCACTGAAGGATAGTGGTAACTCAGTTTACCAGCAAAGTGCACTGGTTTCCGTTCAGGACACAGGGCTGCCAAATAGGTAACTGGGTGTGCTCACCAGTCACAAGAGGTTTCTGCCATCACACGGGAATTTAAATGCCTGGAATAGAACTTAAAACTAATTTTTGGTACAGTTAACCATTTCCTATTTCTGTATTTTATTTTAGCACAGTTGCCAAATACATGTTTTATTATTCCAATAAAGTATGTACATATAGGTCCAACAAAATAAAAATAATATTTTAAATAGCACATTTAGATATTATTTATTTCTTATTTACTTTGTATACTTTTTATTTAAAGCATTTCTGAAATGTTATACAAAAGAAAGAAGGTTCATCTTTCATGAAGATGGGCAATGGCATTGAAGACTCAAAAGTGGAGAGGTAAAAAGATTACTAAAGGAGGGGGAGTAGCACAAAATTAATGACTTATTTTTTCTCTCTTTAAAAATTTTTTTGGTACTATGTCTTTAATGAAAATGTTTGGCTGTCTGATAGACTCTTCCTAAAACCCAACCATTTCACTACTAGGTATTTACCCAAAGGATACAAAAATACAGATTTGAAGGGGTATGAGCATCCCAATGTTTATAGCAGCATTATTAACAATAGCCTGTGGAAATAACTATGGAAAGAGCCCAAATGAGGATTGGCTGATGAATGCATAAAGAAGATGTGGGCTATAAACAATGGAATATTACTTAGCCATCAAAAGAATGAAATCTTGCCATTTGCAATGACGTGGATAGTATTACACCAAATGAAATACACCAGTCAGAGAAAAGAAAATACCATGTGATTTCACTCATAAATGGAATTTAAGAAACAGAATAGATGAACATAGGGGAAGGGGGGAAAAAAAAGAGAGAGAAACAAACCATAAGAGACTCTTTTTTTATTTAAAAAAATTTTTTTTAACGTTTATTTATTTTTGAGACAGAGAGAGACAGAGCACGAATGGGGGAGGGGCAGAGAGAGAGGGAGACACAGAATCTGAAACAGGCTCCAGGCTCTGAGCCATCAGCACAGAGCCCGACGCGGGGCTGGAACTCACGGACCGCGAGATCGTGACCTGAGCCGAAGTCGGACGCTTAACCGACTGAGCCACCCAGGCACCCCAAGAGACTCTTAATAATAGAGAACAAACTGAGGGTTGGTGAAGGGAGATGGGTGGGAGATGGCTTAAGTAGGTGGTGGATACTAAGAAGGGCGCTTGTTGTGAGCACTGGGTGTTGTATGTAAGTGATGAATCACTGAATTCTACTCCTGAAACCAATATTGCACCGTATGCAATATTGAACTAACTAGAATTTAAATAAAAATTAGAAAATATAAATAAAAGACTCATAAATTTTTGAGTTTTTTTTTTTTACTTATGTTTATTTAGACTGTTCACAATCTGGTGAAATAAAAATACTCAGGTGTCAGAAGATAGGTGCAGACTCTATGCAAGAGACAGGTGAAGCCTGGGAGAATGGTAGAAGGTTCAGTCTGCAACCATCTCAGACACAACAGGCTTTAATCACACTGAACTGACTGACCTTGACTTTCACCTTCCTATGACAGACTTTCTTTGGTCTGTTTCCCTAGTGAAGGCATTGCTTTGTTTCATTTACATATTAATTCCTCTTGGGAAAATGTATATTATGTGCATGGGAGAAAAAGAGAGAGAGACAGAGACAAAGAGAGAGAAAGAGAACCAGAAAGAGAGTCAGAGGCAAGGTAAGGGAGAAGCATATACAATACCCACCCTTTCCCCCAAATCTGCTTTCTCTAAATATTGCTGCTAAATTGCTATTTTACTAATTCATTTATGATAAAATGATTTTACATTAATCCATCTTTTTAAATTTTTATTTATTTTAGCGTTTATTTATTTTTGGGACACAGAGAGGGATAGAGCATGAGTGGGGGAGGAACAGAGAGAGAGGGAGACACAGAATCCAAAATCCACAGCTCCAGGCTCTGAGCTGTCAGCACAGAGTCCGACATTGGGCTCGAACTCACAAACCGTGAGATCATGACCTGAGCTGAAGTCGGACGCTTAACTGACTGAGCCACCCAGATGCCCCACATTAACCCATCTTAATATGCCTGTGATGTTCTTGAACCATAAACAAAGCTTTAAGGGGGGGGCAAAAATTATTTCTTTTGATGATTGGCAGATAACAGTTTTTAGATCACTGGCATCTATGGATAAGCATCAGGGACTCTGTGGACCACCCAAAACTATTTAAATCAAGAGAGGAAGTGTTTTGTTGTTGTTGTTGTTTTTGGTTTTTTGGGTTTCTTTTTAAAATGTTTTAAGAATGAAGGTAATAGAGCCAAAGAACAAGTTCAAATCCCCTAGGATCCAGTCCTTTCCAACTCTGGCAAGCTACTTGACTTTTCCATGCATCCAGCTCTTTTTTTTTTAACCATAAAAGAAAAAGCATAATACTAATACCTAAGTTATGACTATTTTTAAAATGAGATGACTTGATAAACAGAAAACATTTTAGAAGAGTGCTTGTATATTAGATTCCATTTACTACTGTAACAAATTATCACAAATTTAGTAGCTTTAAGCAACACAAATTTATTACTTTAAAGCTCTGTGGTTCAGAAGTCAGAAATATGTCTCCCTGGACTAACATCAGCAGGGCTTTATTCCTTGCTAGAGGCTTTCTGAAGAATGTTTCCTTGCCTTATTCTAGCTGCTAGTTGCTGCTGACATTCCTTGGCTCCCGGTCTCTTCCCATCTTCAGAGCCAACAATGGCTGGTCTTGTCTCTCTTATATTACATTACTTCAATAGTAACTCTTTTGCCTCCCTCCTCCACATTTAAAAGACCCTTGTTATTACATTGGGCCCACCCAGATAGTCCAGGATAACCCCTTCCTAATTTTAAGGTCAGCTTATTAGCAACCTTAATGCCATCTGCAACCATAATTCCCAACTGCTCTGTATTTAACATATTTACCAATACCAAGGATTAGGACATGGGCATCTTTGGCAGAGTCATTATTCTGTATGTATCATAGCCTGATACATAGTAAGAACTTGAGTTTGTTAACTATTGTTATAATATCTTTGAGAATAAATATATTTGGGTTTTTCTGTCAAGGTTCATAGCTTTCATAAACTCAAAACAATCAAAAAATGGATAAAGAAAGCACTATTTGTAGAAATAAGGTACATGTGTTACAAAATAATGTATATGCATTGAGGTGAATACTAAAGAGTGAATGATCAGAATAAATCCTCATGTATTATGATATATAATCCTTAACTGGATCTGGATTTTTATTTCTCTTAGACAAGTAGTCTCTCAATTGAAAAAAAATATTAAGTGCATTTGTTTTCTGTCCAATTCTAAACATCCCATTCTATGGAGAAATAATGAGAAATTAATAAAAACTCTTAAGTTCTCTAGACAAGTATGTGCATATTGCTTTGTTAAATTCCACAAGACAAAAGTCACTAACATTAAGTGAGGAAGGATAACTAACCCCAAGTGACTACAGTGTTCTGAACATTATGGCAGGTGTTTTATTTGTTATTTCATTCTCACCAAAAGTCATGTGGTTCAGAAGAGTTGTCCCATTTTATAGATAAGAAATTGAAAGAACAAAAGAATGGAAAGAAGAAAAGAAAGAAAGAAAGAAAGAAAGAAAGAAAGAAAGAAAGAAAGAAAGAAAAATGAGAGGGAGGGAGGGAGAAAAGAAGGATGAAAGGAAGGAAGGAGGAGGAATCTGAAATTTGGAATGGTTGAGAACCTTGATGAAATTTACATAGCTAGTAAGATGTGAAACTAGCATATTGACTAGATTTTTTCCATCTCAGGGTCCTGTTTTTCTCTCCACCTTCTGCTTCCTCTCAGAAGTGCCTTTTATGTTGGTTTCCCATCTGTACCATTAAATTTTTCATAAGACATTGCCTAGTCTCCACATAATATAGGCATATGTAACATTTATAACATAACCACACAACCTATAACAGAGCATTTTGGACCATTGTGACATTATTTCCTAATGCCTTATTAAGTGAGCAGAAACTACTATTTTAAAGGCAAATAATTTTTTCCACTTAGTAGTTAGCATATTTATAATTTTCACTCAATGCATGCTTTCAATTTCATACTATGTGATTCTGAACTAACAATTTCAAATCAGTGATATTTGTCTTTGTCTCCTTCTTAATGAACTGAGCATTTCTTAAAAAACTTAATAATGTAATTGTGTTGCTAAGATAAAGTCATTTTCTCTGCAGAAAATATTCTTACTAGACTAAAAGATTGGAATTAGTTGAGAGTGACCCATAAGAATAATTAAGTTCAGTTTGGTCAAGCTTGGCAGCTGGTTTTCCTCAAGCATAAAAATTTTACTTAGGATTCTTTTTCCTTAAATGTCCTATCCCTTACACTTAGTCATATTGTGTGTGTAATAAACATTTTCTAATGGTTCTAGGAGTTTTGAAGTTGATCATGAGCCCCTTGAAGACCAAGCTTATATTTCTGTCTTATCTTCATGCTGTATAACATGGAAATATAGTACTAGTATACTTCTTCATGTAACCAGTTAACAGAAAGGACGTTAGCACAGCTCTTTACATTCCTGTCCTCATAAAGTTCTTTGTTTGCAGAACAACATGATAGATTGAATGCTTGTGCTCCCCTCCCCACCAAGTTAAATATGTTAAAAACCTGATCCCCAAAGCGATGGTGTGTTGAGGTATGGCATCTGGGAGGTAATTAGGACTTGAGGTGTTGCCCTCAAAATGGGATTAGCACTCTTATAAAAAAAAAGAAGTCCAGGACAGTTCCCTTACCCCCTTCCACCATGTGAGCACACAACAAGGAGGTGCCATCTAGGAACCAGAATGTGGGCTCTCATCAGACACTGAAATTCCCAGTGACTTGATCTTGGACATCCTAGGCTCCAGAACAGTGAGAAAAAAATCTGCTGTTAATAAGCCACCCAGTTTATGGTAATTTTGTTATAGCAGCCCAAATGGACTGAGACAAACACTACCTTCATACAGTTATAACAAAGCGTGATAACAACTGCGGTATCCAGAGCTTCCTTCAGCTCGCCGTCTTTGAGTCTATTTTCCATGCTACGCCAGCTCTCTTTCAGGAGACCCAGGGTGAGCCAAGTCACTAGAAATGTAAATTACTCCTTTATCGCTTGGAGTCATGGTAAGAAAAAATGTATTTGTGAAAAGCTTCAAATTATTGTATAATCAACAAAAATTTAAATGGTTCAGTGAGCAAAAGTAATATACACAAAAATAGATTTTTTAAAAAATGGGAATGTGTCTTATCATTGTAAGCAGTGATAGTTCCCGACTGTAAAATGGCTTTGTTGAAACACAGAAGACCGAACCTATGACTTATCCATCGTCTCACCAGAATACATTTTGGAATCGGTATATGATTGACTTAAGCTGTAAAGACAAAGGATAATTGTTCTATTCCATGACTTTCAGGGGCATGTTTCCATATTGAGTTCATAACATAGGAAGGCAATTGTCTCAAATATTCTTTTCAGAGAAAAACAAGATACTATCACTATGAGAGAATTTTTTAACAATAATGACCGGGCTGAAATTGTTTTTAAATGAGGATTCTTACACAGAAAGGAAATAAATGCACTTTAAATGTTGCTAAAGTGTTAAATATTGTTAAAGTTTTGCAGTCAGAATGGGGACATGTTTGAGATTCATTAACTGGGAGTGTGAATTATGGAATCTAAAGATGTATTTTTAATAATTCAACTTTATTGTCCCAGACTACGATATCTTCCGCTCATTCATTAGACAGAAACACAATTGCATTTATTTACTCTTTGATCATTTCACCTGTTTTTGTTTCTCTGTTTGTTGTCTGAATCACCATAATTGGGCTACTTGCCAAAACACTGATCCCAGCTCAGGGGGATGACTCATGTGACAGACTAATGAAATCCAGGTAATTGATAAGGAGGGAACTGAGTAGAGGGGAAAGGCCAGTGGAAAAGTTGGAGATTTTCTCTGATAGCCTATGTGTTAGACACAGTGTTCATTTTAGTTTGGATGGAAGCGCCTATGCCCAGTCCCAGGTTGCAAAGCACAACATCCGAGTATCACTCACGTCTTCGCTTCTGCAAGATGCACTGAACATCCCCAAAGTGGTGATCTGACCTTTCCCCCATAAAGGCTACTGCAGTTAACAGTGGAGCTGAACAGTTTTGTTCTCTTTTCCATCGAATGCTAACACGTGTCATCTCAAAAAAGACATCCTACTCTTCTTCCGTTTATTTTCCTACTTCATAAACAGGTTTAAAAAGATTCGTGTTTAACTTAAATTTGTGAGTAAGCCTGAGCTTCTTTTAAACTCGTTTTGTTCTCTTGACAGTGTGGATCTTTCACATAATCATCCATGATCTTGTAGCCCTTTTTCCAACATTTGTATAGATCATTAAACCTTCTGAGTTGAATCTAAAGCTCCCTGTCATTTGCATTAATTTAAGTGCCTTTTTTTCTTCCTCACTGGAATAATGTGTGATTATATTAGCATAACTTGTATCGTCTTCAAGTCTTCTTGAGTTATCAATGTTCTTAAGACTCTTAGAATATAGGGTCATAAAAATATTTTCCTGGAATGTTTTAATGTTTTATTATTATAAAATTAGTCCTTAGTTACTATTAGCTGAGCTACACATGTTTTACGAATTTATGAATAAAAGTCAAGTAGGCGTATAGTCAATAGACTACACTTAAACGCTTAATGACCAGTTCCCTCTAGGGGGTGTGTGTTGGGGGTGTTGGAGGTGGGAATAAAGATGTGAGGCATTTCCTGAATTCTCCAGTGTCAACACTCCCACCATGGCTAATTGAAGCAACCAGCATTACATTACTGGACCGGGAGTAGGGACCAGATGAGAACAATTAACTTGGGTGAAGCTGGTATGAATTGTCTGTAGCATATCCCGATTATGTTAACAATGCTTGTTTGTTTGTTTGTTTGTTTGTTTGTTTTCCCAGTATACCCTCCCACCCTGGTCTCCCAAGTCGTCTCTCCGGAGGTGGCAACTTTGGACTCTTAGCTGTTTCATCTGACATTTAGGCATTTATCTATATATTTTATTTATTTATTTATTTATTTATTTATTTATTTGCAAGGTTATACAGTTCCTTTTGATCTTAGATATTATCCATTGACTTATTATTATAACAGAGGAGGATTTAATTGTCTGATCTCCATCACCCTTGCTTCCCCTCCCTCTGCCTTTCTGTATGGTTGAGTGACAGTTTTTGTTTAATCAGTGTTGTTTTACTTTACTATGTTTTTGAATGTATAATTCACATATTATTGTGTGCTGTTATTACTTTTCATTTACTGCTTTTTCCTAAAGCTAATAGATATCTTTTTTTAATTTGCATAGCTTTCTATGATTTTTTCCACATCTTCAAACAGCTTCTAAGTATTTTTCAAAAGATTAATTACATAATGTAACCTAATAATTCCAACATTTTTAAAGAATCTTTTCTCTTTTTTTTATGTTTATTTATTTCTGACAGAGAAAGAGACAGATCATGGGTGGAGAGGGGCAGAAAGAGAGAGAGAGAGATACAGAATCTGAAGCAGGCTCCAGGCTCTGAGTTGTCAGCACAAAGTCTGATGCAGGGCTTGAACTCACAAACCCTGAGAACATGACCCGAACCACACTCAACCTACTGAGCCACCTAGGCACCCCTGGAATCTTTCCTTCTAGAGACCTCTTCTTCTATCTGATTTCTCTACTCTTTAGTCTTACTAAATGACTCTTATTATGGAACTTTTCTTGCTGCTCTCCTAAGAACTCTATACTTTTCTCCTAGTTGTTTTATCTATTTACCCATATGATAGATCTTATTTGTCTTTCTAGGTCCCCCTCCCCCCCCCCCCCCCCCCCCGCTGCCTCTCTCTCCAATTGGAGCACATTTTCTTGTAGTTTCATTCAAATAAAAAGGCAGCAAGGGTGCCTGGGTTCCTCAGTCGGTTAATCATCTGACTTCGGCTCAGGTCATGATCTGGCAGTTCATGAGTCCGAGCCCAGCGTCATACTCTGTGATGACAGCTCAGAGCCTGGAGCCTGCTTTGGATTCTGTGTTTCCCTCTCTCTGCCCTTCCCCTGCTCACACTTTGTCTCTCTCTCTCAAAAATAAACAAACATTGTTTTTAAAGTCAACAAAATGGCAGAGAATATGGTGTTGATGGCCTCAGCGTATTTACTTTGAGCCACACTGCTTCAGACCAAGTTGTCCTTGCTTAGTACATACCTGTCATTCTGAGATTCCCTTCTACCATCACCCTAGAGGAGGATATTTTAATTTCTCTCCAGGGTTTATGCGACTGTTTCGGTTTACCTAGTATCTTACTATATGTGTTGGTTTCCTTTCTCTTTGTTTTTGTGGAGCATATCTTAAAATAATTTTATGGGAAAGGGAGGTAAATATCTTGAGATCATGTATACCTAAAAATGTCTCTATTCCTCTATACCATTTAATTGACAGTTTGGGCATACAGTTCTAGACTGAAAATCATTTTCTATCAATATTTTGGATGCAATTTTCAATTACCTCCAATTTTCAATTGCCTTTCAATTCACCAACCTTTGCTATTAAGAAATTTGAAGCCATTTTGATCCCTTTCCCTTTTCAATAACCATTTCCCTCTCTGGATGTTTGTACCACACTCAGTGCTACACCATTGCTCTGAGATATTGAAACAACATTCCTTAATGTGAGTTGCATTTCTTTAATTATTCTAGGATCTCAATGGGATCTTTTAATCTTGCAACCTATGTCCTTAAGTTCAGGGAAATTTTCCTGAATTATGTCATTTACAATTTTGTTTTCCTTTTCTCTCTTGGTAGCACTTCTACTTTTTGGATACTGAGTTTTCCTAACTGCTTTTCTAATTTCATTTGTTTCCCCTGTTTTTATCTCCATCTTTTCACTTTACACTCTGGGAGATTTTTTCCATTTTTTCTCTAACTTTTTATTCAATTTTCAATTTCTTTCCTCATGTTATTTTCCAGAGCTCTTCTTTTTCCCCCTGAATATGTCCTTTAATATGTCCACTTCTTTCTTGGATGAAATATCTTTATTTCTATGATGTTATTAATAACAAAGTTTTGAAGATTTTTTTTCCTCCTCCATGGCATCGGTTTCCTTCCAAGATTCTTTATCTTTTCATGTCTTTTGGTTTCTGTAACTCATGTTAGCAGACTTTTCTCACAAGTTCAGTAATCTTTGCTTCTCTGTGCCGTTAAAGAGTGAAGGAGTACAAGCTCAACTGGCAACTTTGAGCCTATGGGTGCTGCTTGTAAATACAGATATCACTGAAGGTCATTTGTTGACATGGTGGGCCCTTTTGTTGGAGAAGCACTAAAATATGATGAAATATTTCTACATGAGCTTGTTAGATTCTCACAGAGAAGAATCTTCTGACCTTTTGCTTGCAGGGATGATGGCCAGCCAATGATTTTGGAGCCCAACAGCAGAAAAGACAAGTGGGACTGGGAGTGGAATAGAACATTCATCTTCCAGCATATGTTTATTTTCTTTGTTTTGGAATGGTATCCCCACCCTTAATCACGGGGGGCTGCCAAAGCCTATAAAACCTCAGTTGTAAACTCTCCGAAGAATGAAGCATCTGTGTCTGACAAGACATGGGCAAATGGTCAGATAGGCACTGAAAAATACTCTGAGTCCAGTTTCTTTAAAAGCTTTCAATCAATTCTCAGTAGGTTAACTCTTCCTCGCTGGTATCCTGTGGTACCTGATGCTCCCAGTTCCTGAGCCACCTGAAAACTGCATGTACATATTGAGTTGTTGCTTGGCTCTTCCCAATCATTGCTGATTTAGAGTTTGGCTTTACAGTTTTGGTTTGCTTTGTTTTATTTTTCCTGTCAGGTTAGTTAGAACTTGCATATTTCTTCGCAGTTTCTAAAAGTTTGTTGGTGTTTATTCTTCTCTATTGCCTCCATCCTTGTGGGTTTGTGTCTAGTTACAAAAAATCTGTTTACTGTCACTTAAATGGGGTTTATGGAGGGAACAGATCAGAAGCACGGTTAAATCTACCACCTGCATTCAGAAGCCCTTTCTCTGAAGTTTCTGAAGTCTGCTTTTCTAAAGCACAGAGTGCATTTCTGGTGAGACCCAGGTCTCCATCTGATGATCATAGACTCTGCAAGTGCATGTTCATCACATCCCTGAGTCCCTGTCATTTCCACTTCACATTCTCTGCATTTGCTTGTCATTGTATCCATGGTTACGGTTCCTCTTGTTACTTACTCAAACTTCAGAGAGATAAAATAAAAAGCAAGTCATAGCATCTTTGTGTAACATATGCTGCCTTTCTGGACAAAGGCTTGCTTCAGGAGAGGAGACAGTGGTGATTAGGTGGGAGATATGAGGAAATGGAAGAGTATAATTGATGCTGAGAGGGTCGAGAACCTCCCACCTGTCCTTGTCCCCCTCCCCTCAACCAGCCAACAACAACTTTGCTGGTAAATGCTGGCTATTGGTTTTCTTTGGGGATTAGTCTTGAAAAATTGTTCTCACTCTCCAGAATTGAGCAGTATTGTATTTGAACAATTGTAAAAATATATGGGTCCACTTGTATCCAAATTATAGTTGAGGTGAAACAGAAGCCCTTCCTTAATTATGAAGACATAGGAAATGTACAGAAAATTATTTCCTTGAGCCTTAAAAGAGGAAAGAAATCCCCAAACATTTTGTTTGTTTAAATGTTTTTATTTATTTTGAGAGAGCGCTCATATCAGAGTGTGCACACGTGTGTGAGCCAAGGAGGGGCAGAGAGAGGGGGAGACAGAGAATCACAAACAGGCTCTGTGCTGTCAGCGTAGAGCCAGACTTGGGGCTCTATCTGAACCATGAGATCATGACCTGAGCCAAAATCAAGAGTTGGACACTTAACCAACTGAGCCATCTAGGTGCCCCACAATCCCAAAACATTATAAAAAAATTTCTAATAGCACTTCCCCTACTACAATACTCCTATAACCCACACCTTGGCACTGGTGTGGAGCATGGAGGTCCAGTGAAACTTGTATCCAAACTTGAGCTGTGCAGGTGCCTCCCTCTGCTGAGCCACAACATCAAGAACACATCATGGTCAATTCTCAATGGCCTCTTACTATCCTCTTTATCATGTCTGTTTTTCCTAAACAAGATAAACAATATTGTACACTGGCTAAAAACTCTCTTTTATTTCTGTACCGTAAAACTTAAGAGAATGAAGACTATAATCTCCACATGGTGGACATATCAATATTAACTGCAGTCTAACGTCATAGTAACTTTAGCTTTTAATTATCAGCTTTCTGATTCCATTCATCTGTGTCTAGTCGAAGTCAGCTGTTTTTGTTTGTTTGCTTGTTTGTTGTATGTCCCTAAAGTGTGGCTGTGCTCAGGGTGCCAAGTTCAACCCTCTCTCCACTCACCACACAGACTGTGAGCAACCTCCCCCAACCCCGCTTTCTGTCACCACCAAGGTAAAATCACACCTCTTGCCTTCTCCTACCACACAATCCCCCTTGGCCCAAGCTCCTTCATGTTCTGCAGATAAGGATACATCAGCATTCCAGAGCCCTTGCCCTAGAAGATCATAAGGACCTTTCTTAGCCAACAAAGAAGAAATTAGGCCCCTGGCTGCAGCGGGAGAATTATTGGCATTGAAGTCAAGGTTTTAACTCTGTCCAGTAGAAGGAAGCATGACTAGTAAATGTCCTTGAGCAGGTCACTTCCTACTCCTGAATCTCAGTTTCTCAGTCTATAAATGGAAAATGAAAAAAAAAAATGCAGCTCTTAACAACTCCTAGACCTCTTTGCAGAAATTTTTAGATTTAGTAATAATATTTATAAAACATGAAGCTCTTTGTTTAGCAAACATAGATGGCCAATTAATAATATCTAATGTTAACATGTATACATGCTAATATAAACTGAGAATTAATTATGCTAAAATATTTTAAAGTAAATAGCCTCCATATGTCTTCAATAAACCAAATAGTAAGTAATATTTTTATTTCATCTTCATAGGTTAAACTGGCAGACAGTACATTTCAGTCTCTGTGACCAATGTGTCCAATTGCTTAGCTTGTGAAATATGAGTATGGTTTGAAAGTTACATGTGTCAAAGAACACATTCATTACTGCTAATGGAGTTCAAACTAAGTATCTTTTTAATGGTCAGGCTTGAAGCCTTTTCATTAGAAGATTTACTGTCTCATCAGTTGTAGAGTGAATAGCTGTGCATTGTTTTTGAATAACTAATAATGATAAACATCTTAGACAAAAATTTAGACAACCTAATGTGCCCAATAATGAGAAAAGATAATATTAGCATTTAACTTTAAAATGACCTTTTATTCTGTCACTAGCAGTTCATCACAGTTAAAATTCAATTCATTTCTTACTTGCCCATGGTAACTAAAATGTAACATAAAGAGCTATAAAATGGACAGCCACAGTGGGAGAGTAGGGAACAAAAAAATCAGGGGAACATGTAGGTGCCCTGGAAAATTATATTGAATATTTCTTTATGCTGTTTTTTAGGAAACAACAACATTGAAATATTGACTAACCTTGAGAAAGAAAACCCTACATAGATTGAACGCTTAACTGTATCTATTCATAAGGATAAGAAGCATAGTAAGACTCAGACCTTATCCATAAGGACTCACTATTTTTCTAGGTTTACTGAGAAATAATTGACATACATCACTGTGTAAGTTTAAGGTATACAACACAATTGCCTGCTTTACGTGTATTGTGAAATGATTACCACAATAGATTCAGCTAATATTCATCTTTTTATTTGATACAATACAAAGAAACGAAAGAAAAAGATTTTCTCCTGGGGCGCCTGGGTGGCGCAGTCGGTTAAGCGTCCGACTTCAGCCAGGTCACGATCTCGCGGTCCGTGAGTTCGAGCCCCGCGTCGGGCTCTGGGCTGATGGCTCAGAGCCTGGAGCCTGTTTCTGATTCTGTGTCTCCCTCTCTCTCTGCCCCTCCCCCGTTCACGCTCTGTCTCTCTCTGTCCCAAAAATAAATAAACGTTGAAAAAAAAAATTAAAAAAAAAAAAAAAAAAGATTTTCTCCTTAGGATGAGAATTCTTAGGATTTGTTCTCTTAACAACTTTTCTATATGTCATACAACTGTGTTAGCTGTAGACATCATGTTGTACATTCCATCCTTAGGACTATCTCATAACTGGAAGTTTGTTACTTTTTGACCACCTTCCTTCAATTGTCCCTTCCTTACCCTCCACCTCTGATACCATAAGTATGATCTCTTTTCATATGAGTTCGGTTGGTTGGTCAGTTGGTCAGTTGGTTGGTGGTTGGTTAATCAGTGGTTGGTTAATTGATTGATTTATGATTCTACGTATAAGTGAGGTCATATAGTCTTTGTCTTTTTCTGTCTGACTTATTTCACTTAGCAGAACGCCTTCAGGGTCTATTCATGCTGTCATGAGTTGTAGGATTTCCTCAGTTTTCATTACTGAATTATGTATCTATATCTATAGATGTAGATAGATATAGATGATATAGATATAGATATATAGATAAAACATGTCTGCTTTATCCCTTCATCTATCTAACAATGGACAGATGTACAATTAGGTTTTTTCATTTCTTGGCTATAGAAAATAATGCCGCTATGACATGGGGTGCAGATATCTTTTTGAATTAATGTTTTTGTTAATTACCAAAAGCAGAATTGCTAGATTATGTGGTAGTCTATTTTTATTTTTTTGTGAATCCTTCATCCTCTTTTCCATAGTGGCTATACCAATTTACAGTCCTACCAACAGCACACAAGAGTTCCTTTCCCGCTACATCTATGCCAGTATTTATTAGCTTCTATCTTTTTGATGATGGCCAATCCAATAGGCACAAAGTGCTATCTCATCATGGTTTTATTTTGCATTTTCCTAATGACTAGTAATGTTGAGGAACTTTTCATGTAGCTATTGGCCTTTCATATATATTCTTTGGAGAAATGTTTCTTCAGGCCTTTTATGCATCTTTTAAATTGGGTTGTTTTTTGTCCTTGAGTTGTATGAGTTATTTATTTTGATTATAACCCTTTATCGGGGTTAATGATTTGCAATTTTTTTTCTCATTCTGTAGATTGTCTTTTAATTTTGTTGATGGTTTCTTTTGTCGTTCAGAATATTTTTAGTTTGCTTATTTTTTTATTTTATTGCTTGTATTGTAGGTGTCACGTCCAAAAAATATTACCAAGAACTACGTGAAGAAGCTTTATTCCTGTTTTCTTTTAGGAGTTTCATAGTTTTAGGCCTTACATTTAACATATAAGTTAAATGTAACTTTTCTCTATTCTCTTACTGCTCTTAAAATTTTGGTTTTTGTCTTTCAATTTTGACAATTTAATTACAACATGTCTCAGTCTGGTCCTATTTGGGTTCAACCTATTTGGGAGTTTTGGGACCTCCTGGATCTGAATATTCATTTATTTTCTTAGGTTCAAGAAGTTTTTAGCTATTATTGTGTCAAATATACTTTCTGTCCCTTTCTCTTTTTCTTTTTCTCCTGGAATTCCCAAAATGCAAACATTGTTTCTTTTAATTGTGTCTCATAATCCCCATAGGCTTTCTTTATTTCTTTTTCATTCTCTTTCTCTGCTCTTCTGAGTTGGTTATTTCCCATAACCTCTCCTCCAGGTCACTGATTCTTTCTTCTGCATGCTCACATCTACTTTTAAAACTCTATTGAGTTCTTCAGTTCAGTTATTATATTATTCAACTCTAAAGTTTCTGTTTATTTTGATGGTTTGTATTTCCTTGTTGAACTCATTCTTCATGCATTGTTTTCCTAATTTTGTTTAGTTGTCTGTTTGTGTTTTCTTGTGGTTCCCTAAACTTTTTTGAGAATTATTCTGAATTAATTTTCTGACAGTTTATAGATGTCCATTCCTTTTGGGTCAGTTTTTGCAGCTTTATTAGTTTCCTTTGGTGGTGTCATCTTTATCCAATTTTTCATGATCCTTGATTCCTCATGTTGGTATCTGCAAATCTGAATAATCAAGCTCCTCTTCCAGAATTGTATAGATTTGCAGTGGCAGAGACAGTTCTTCATCTATCAGCTCAACTTGGGTTTCTGTGAATGTCTGCTGGTGATGTCTTTGGGCAGCTGGGGCCTGCTCCTATGGTCTATTTTTGGGCAAGGCAACAGTTTGAGGTCTGAGGATAGAGATGGTGGTCGTACCACTGGCTGAAAACAGTTAGATAGGACCATTGGCTTGGTTCCCTATACAAGTGAGGCTTTAAGATGGGCTCCATGATTGCCTAGATTCTCTGGTCAGGTTTATTAGATATTGGGACTGGGTACAATATTCAGTAGTAGATGAGAGTATGAATTAACTTTCCTGCCCTGGCAGGGCACCAAAACAAAACCAAGGGTCTATACATTTCACTGTGGACCCAGTCTAGACTGTGCATTAAATTCCTTGGTCAGGTGAGGCCACTGGTTTTGCTCTGCGGGTGAGGGAAGCCATGAGCTCTAGTCTCTGTTCAAGTGCCACTGTACATAGGGTTGTTGAATGATCTGTGAAGCTTCCTGTGATCTCTGGTTAGGGTTCTTGGTTGGATAGGCTGGAGGCGGTATTAAGCAGTGAGCA
This sequence comes from Lynx canadensis, assembly GCF_007474595.2. Classification (NCBI taxonomy): domain Eukaryota; kingdom Metazoa; phylum Chordata; class Mammalia; order Carnivora; family Felidae; genus Lynx; species Lynx canadensis. Next base: position 52,645,323 of record NC_044319.2, on the reverse strand, counting down.
GGGCTATGAATTAGGTTTCCTTCCCAGGTGCAGTGGAAGGAACAGCTCTAAAGCAGGTTAAGCTTTTTGTTGTCTTAGTTCAAGCTGACCCATACTCCAAGTTTCCTGACAAAATAAGGCCTCTTGCTTTGCTCTGCAAACCATCAGCTCTGCTTATCCATCACTCAGCTTGAGAGCCGCTGGGCTACACAACTTCCAGGAATTGTCTCCAGCCCTACAGGTCAGATGGAGCTGGAAAATACTTTCCACAGCCGGTGGGGTTGTCTCAGATCCTTTGCCTAGGCTGGAAGGGGAAAGTCCTCTCTAGGCAATTCTCAATTTCCAAAATACACCTTCTGGTGGGAGGGGCAGGGACCTACCCTCAGTCTTGGCTATGAATTAATCTCCCTGCTTGTGCATAACATGGGAACACTCCATGCCTGGTAATGGCTTTGCTCTGGGACAAACAGTTCTGCTCACTTGCCTCTCAGCTCAAGAACCACTGGGCCACACAGCTCTAAGGAGTTTTTATTAACTCTTTTAGTCAGATGGTGCTAAAAGGCACTCTTCACAGTGGGTGGGGATTTGACATACCACTTTGCCTGGGCATGGGAAAACTGGGTTCTGGAGCCAGTGAAACTTCTTGCTTGAGGGTCTGAATCAGCCAGATCTGCTCTCTGCAGAGTTCCCTGAACAGAATGCACCCTCAACTTGGTTCTACAGATGAGCAAAATCTCTAACTGGGATTAATACTTAAGAACTGCAGATATAAATTTGGTCTCTTTAGGTCTGTGTGATGGTTGTTGCAAGCCCTTCCTCCATTCTCCTTCATAGTCAGATTCTCCATCAATGAGTCCAGCACATCCTCCTGAGGCCAGTTGTCCCCCTTGGGTTCTTGGTTTCCTCTTGGAGGAAACTAGAGCTCAGTGGAGACATTTCCCTGTTATGCTGTGTTGGCATGGGGGAAGGGCAATGTGGTCAACGTTTAGCCAGTTCTCTCAACTTTCTATTATAGTCTGTCGTGGTCTCTGTGTTTCAGCCGCACTCTTTGTTGTAGGATTCTCTCAGTGGTGTCTTATTCCTGAATCATTGTCAGTTGTTCATCCTCTGAGGGGGAGTGCAGTCAGGAATAACCTATGTCCTCATATTGATAATGTCACAAGAACTCACCTTGGTGAAACAGATGATTGCAAGGCAGGACACTATGTGCAAAAATAGAGGCCAGTTCCAGGTGCTTGGGGGAATGAAAGAGGGAGCAGTCCAGGCAGAGCATTCAGGGAGGATGTCGTAATGATTCTGGAAGACCAACATTAAGAAAGAAATCGAATAAACTTATCTGGTAGAAAGCTATGTCAAAAATGTAAGTGGCAGTGAAATACATGTTTTAAGAATTATCAATTTGGATTGCTTTGAAACCATTAAGCAAACAACACTGCAGAAAAGGCTTCAGGGATTGTAATAGCATACACTTTTATTGATTTCCACTTGACTACTTCTTGCTAGAGGTAATGTCAAACAAAACTTTAGTTCCTGTTTGGATTCATTGTTCTATCTTTGGCTGCTTGGTGCTGCAAAGCAGCTAATGACTGGGTACCTTTGAGAAAGCCACATTGACTATGAAAGCGTTCCTCCCAAATGCTTTATTCGTAAAGCACTGCCTATTCTCCAGGCCTGCATTTCCTTCCTGTATCAAATAGTTACTTAGCCCTTCTTTGTTTCTCTCTCTTTTTTAAGTCTAGCCCTATTTTTCTCTTCCATGTCTTTATCTTTCTTTTCTGTATCGCTGTCTCTTGATGTCTGCTTACTATGTGTTTATTGCCTCCAAGAGAGACAGCATGGGCAAGGAACAGAAAGTCATACTATGTCCTTCTGCTACCTCCAACCAGATCTCCAACTCCATTGTTGTAGCACTCTGGTGTTTCATTTGGGTTAAAGACACTAAAAGAACAATTAGTACCACCCACATTGTTGAAGAGGGGGAGAAGCAGGAAGCAGCTTACTTTTACCATTTAGATGAAGATACGATCTCCCTAGGATTCCCCCCACCACTCATGTATACAACTCTTCTTCCTCACGGTACACTTTTCTTTTTCTCCCATTTAGAATCATTGTAAAATATGCCTTTAAAGAAAATCAAAAAAGATGATAGCATTCTCACATATTGGTCCACGTTTGCGGGTCCCCTGGCATTAAAGAAAGTGTCAGCATCAATCTCTCCTTCTTGAAACATTGATTTTTTAAATCCCATATTCTTCTACCCACAGCTACTAATTGCAGCTGTCTGTCACTCTGGTGTGGCCGGGAGAAGAAAGGCCATTGTTTCAGTGAGTGAATTTGATGGTATGCGAAGAGATGCCACAGATGAACTCTGCATCCACCCAATGTTTCCAGAGATTGAATATTAGTGTTACCTGTTCAGCTCCACGGCAGCCAGCTTAGTAAGAGGGAGATACACAAAGCACCCCCACACTCTTGTTCCACGTCTCTTTTTTTTTCTCTATTTGTCTTTGTCTCTGGGTGTTCTCTGTTTCTCTCTGTTATTTCCAACACTTTATTTAGTTTAGTTTATGTTTTATACTGAAGACATAAAATGTCTTTGAAGGATCACAACTATTGCATCAACAAAACTGCTTTGAAGCTATTTGTACATCTATTTTTCATTTACTGAAGGCAGGGGGTGCTGTATGCAAAGAAATTAGCTGGAGTAACTAGGCAACATTTCCAAAGACAAACACCTGCAGACATTTATAGTGCCACATTATAGAATTGCTTTAAAATGTATCATTTCTCTCAGGTGCTGCCAAATGCACTATGATGCATGTATTTACCGAGATACACAGACAGCAAATGTCACACACATATTCTTGTCATCGAAGAAGCAATGTGTTGTAACTAATAATGATTTCTCCAAATCACAGATTAACCGGTGTGCAATTAATTTGGCATATCCTAAGTGTAGCAAAGAATCCTTCACCTGAGTTCATCTACAGTACTAAAACATTTTTGCAGGTAATATTGCTGGAGTGCCCAGATAGCGTCCTTCTCAATGAAAACTCCAATCTTCCATCAACCAGTTAAGTGAGAGGTTAGAGGAAATAAGAACTAAACATCTCATTGTTTCTCCTTCCGAGTAACTGACCTATTTTGAATTTTTTTCCTCAAATGGTTAAAATTTTGAAATATCTCACTGTATAGCTTGTAAATGGATAAAAGGAAAAATAAGGTGCAGCGAACATGATTCACATGAATTACAAGTACAAAAGGTAAAGTGTAGTACAGAGTATTACATAATTTCAAAAGCTCCCTAAAAGAGCTAGAACTACAAACTTTGAAAGGTCAGTGAATATTGAAGTGTTTTGACATGCCATAAGGATAAAAAGCGTCAAGGACAGGCAATTTGACTTGTTCAAAAAAGGTATTATTTCTCTAAACATTCACTTTTGGTATCTTCCCATATTACAGTTATCTGCAGACTAAATTGTACAGGATAGGCACGTAAGGCACTTCAAAAAGCTTCTCTGCAGCAAGCAAAACCCAACATCCAAAATGAATTATCCAAGATGAAGTATTCACTTTTATATTCACGTCTTTTTTAGGCATTCAGAAGAGTTACAGAGTAAATTTGAATGTTTGGTGGGACTCACAGAAAGTCAGATCAGTGCGAGTGAATCTCGAGGACCGGTTTATAGGTACTGAGACTCACCAATCTAAATGTGATGCAGCATTTTTTTAAAAAGCCTAAAATGTTGAGTAATGAGATAATTAAAATTATCTTATTATTTTATTAGTAATTGTTAGTTATGATCCAATAACTCATAATGACCCAATCAACATATGTGGAGTCAGTGATAAATAGTAATTTGTGTTTACTGAAACTCTTTGTATTTGGAAGTTTCTCAGTTTGGAAAATTTGTAAAAACTACTATCACATTCAATACAAAACTGAGACTACTTTAATACCTAGTAATAAATTAGTTGAATGGTTTATGTGTCAAGGGGCTAGATAGCCAGCAGCCTGTACTAGAGAGCCTGCACTTACTGACTCAACATTCTAGAAATTTTTTTTTTAAAAAGTAATAATAATGATAGCACAGTGGTAAAGCAAGAGTAGAAAAAAATTAATACATTTCATTTGTAATGTATTGATGTACATCAATGTACATCAAATGTACATTGTACATTACATTGTTTGTAATGTATTGATGTACATCAATGTACATCAAATGTAATGATGATACATTTTGTTTGTAATGATGATAGCATAAGGAAAGGATGCCATGATTGCTACTGATTTCCATTCTTGGGAGCTTAGGAATAGTAGCCTTAATCAAGATAAATCAAGAAATATAACATATCATATCTTTAAAATATTTACCCATAAAGGGGCACCTGGGTGGCTCAGTCCATTAAGCATCCGACTTCAGTTCAGGTCATGATCCCACCATTTGTGGGTTCAAGCCCTGCGTCGGGCTCTGTGCTGACAGCTGGGAGCCTAGAGCCTGCTTTGGATTCTGTGTCTCTCTCTCTCTCCCCCTCCCCCTCTCACGCTCTTCTCCCTCTCTCAAAAATAAATAAACATTAAAAAATAATTTTTATACAAAATATTTGTCTATATGCTATAAGATACATTTACTTCTGGGTAAGAAATAATTACTTGTGCCTACTTCATGAAATACTGTGTTCATTCCTTGGCAGCAGTAAAAAGGAAATGGAGAGGTAAAGACACATTCCATATTCTCGATAGTGTTTATAGTCTGATGGATGAAACCAAGAATCAATCAAATAATACAATTGAGGGACAGGGAAAGAGAAAGGACAATTGTTGAATGTGAACTGATTAGAACAATTGTGATCTGCTTTAAAAAAACAGAGACTGAAATAAGAAATTTCTAGGTTCAAATACTGGCTCAGCTGCTCTCTAGTTCTGTGATCTTTGGGTTTGTTCTTAATCCCTCTGAGCTGGTTATCTCATCAATAAAACAGAGATAAAACTACCTTTCATTTTGTCATTATGAGGATTAACATCAACAAGAAAGTGTATGTAAAAGTACTTGACTCATGTTAAACACACAAAATTGGTACTGCTCTCAAAATCTGTGCTATTCTATCATCAGTGTTCTAGTAAACTGCTGAATCTGCTTCCTCACTCAGAAGCAACCAAGGAAACTCTGACTGGTCCCCTTTCCTCTTCAATCCCCCTCTGCCTTTTTATGCTTGTTTAAAGGCAGAAGTCCATCATAGGAATCGGGGGGGGGGGGGGTATGGAGAAGCTTTAGTGGCCAGAGGAGGTGAAGAAAAACAAGATACTGCTTAAATCCTGGCTTATCAGGGATACTTCAGTTGGGGAAATATGACAAGAACCCAGTGGCCAGCATGGCATAAATGAGAAGCTCAGTTTAAAGAAATAGGATATAAGGATTAACAGTCAAACCAAATACCTTAATGTTGAATTTCCAGCTGAATTATGGCTCTTCAGCTTACTTCTCCCCAAATTTAATATGAGAAGCCAACATAAGACTGAGCCTGCAAGAGTGGGTAGGTAGTCCCAGTTGTGAGGAAAGAATGTCTATGGCAGCTGGGAACCAGAGAGACCCTGACTTGCATAGAAAGACATTCATACAAATTCATTCTTATACCCAGTATTTGTCCACCACTCACTGTTTTGAGTGGTGGGGATATAACATTGAAAAAAATAGATCTGCATTCATGAGACATATTGTAATGGAAGATCAGTCAAGAATCAAGGCAACAAATATGCTAGATGGTAACAAATGATAAACAACCAGGGGGAGCCTGGGTGGCTCAGTCGGTTGAGCGTCCGACTTCTGCTCAGGACATGATCTCGCAGTTGATGAGTTGGAGCCCCATGTCAGGCTCTGTGCTGACAGCTCAGAGCCTGGAGTCTGCTTCAGATTCTGTGTCTCCCTCTCTCTCTGCCCCTCCCCGCTCATACTCTGTCACCCTCTCTCTCTCAAAAATAAATAAACCTTCAAAAAAAATTCAAATGACAAACAAAATCAGTAGGGAAAGGGAAACAGGATGCCAAAGGGTCCAAAATCGTAAGTTGGCTGGGCAAGGGAGGTCCCAGGGATAGGTAACCTTTGAGTAAAAATACAAAGGAGTTGAGGACAAGCATTGTGAAGATACCCTGGGGGAAGAGAATTTTAAGCAGGGACAATAGCAAATGCAAAGCCCTGAAGTAGGAGCAAGCTTGTTTCCTGTTTGAGGAGGAACAAGGGCATCAGTGTTGATGGAGCGGAGCAGGTAAAAGAGACGTGAACAAGAGAGGAGTTTAGAGAGGTAGCAGCACAAGACCTCATTAAAGGCCAACTTGCTCTGGGTAAGGCAGGGAGAGGGGCACTGGCAGATTTATCCATCAGCTTCTGTCACAATAATTCAGTGTAACAAATCATTTCTAAACCTACTAGCTTAGCAAACAACCATCTGTTCTCACTCATGCCTATTTTGTTGTGTTGGTCAGCTGATCTAATCTGGTCTCAGATGAGCTTCCTCCCAAGATAAAGATTGGTCCAGATCTGCTCCAGGTTCTCTTATGCTCCTTGGACCCATGGGCTACCCAGGGCATGTTTTTTTCTAGCGATACTAGAGGTACATGGGAGCAAGTTTAAATGCACAAAGACAGTTCAAGTTTCTGCTTGTGTTGCCTCCACTAATATTTCACTGGTCAAAGCAAGTCACATGGCTGAGTCCAAAGTCAAGAGGCTGGAGGATGCATTCCACCTCTAGTGGAGGAAATATAAAGTCACAAGGCAAAGGGTATGAATACAAGGGCTCACTAGAATATTGTGGCACATAGTTCAATCTATGACAGAGATCCGAGCAAAGAAATCCAATGGCTAACTTTTGTTTTAACAGGATCACTCTATCAGCTGTTGAAGGAGACTGAGGGAGGAAAGAACTCAGAGGAAGATCAATCCAAGAGTGACGATGGTGCCTCAGATCAGAGTGATTTGCAGTGCAGATGGCAAGGAAGGCCTGTATTCAGGTGACATTTTGAAATAATAGCATGACATTTGTCAAAGAAAAATTGCACTGGACAAATTAAACAGGCAAGTGTGACTTTATTCAAGGCTATTACAAGAGAGAGAGCTTGAACTCAATTCTGCTAAAAAAAAAAAAAAAAAAAAAAAAAAAAAAAAGGAAGTGTAAGCACTGAGACAAACTAGTGGAAATGTCCTAGAGAGGAAGTTGGTCAACTATGATTTGGTCATATGTGTATTCTAATTGTTACTTATCACAGTTAGGCTCCCATCCTCCCACAGAGACTGGGGGATAAAACACTATCACCTTCTATGATTACATTTCAAAAGGATGGTTCCCCAATCTCTGAGAGAGGTACTCCTGGGTTGTAAAACTGGCCAAAACCTGGCAGAAAATTTATCTATGTTTCAAAGAGGTAGAGAAAGAATGTACAATTACAAGTTTGCTGAAGAAAATGCTCTATGAAAAGAGAAGTAAGGGACCTATGGTCAAGAAGAAACCTGTCTGAAGTTTAGTGCAGTGGAGGGGATTTATGGCCATCGTGGTCATAGTTAAGTGCATGTACTCTAGCATGAGACTGTCTAGATTAAATTCTGGCTCCTCCAATTCCTAACTTGTGACCTTAACTTAACATCTTGTGCTTCAGTTTTTTCATCTGGAAAATGTGCATGATAAAGTGTCAAACCCATGTGATTATGTGGGGATTAAAATAGGTAATATATGTGTACAGCATTTGAAAGGGCGGGCCTATGCCAGGCGACTCCATCTTGTTCTGTGTCCTTCACCTAGACCACCCCTCCTCCCCTTGAGTAACCTCCCGCTCACCCGTTCAAACTTCCTGATCAAAACACGCCCAGCGACCTGCGTAACAGGACTCCGACCCTTCCCCAGCCAATCAGCTGAGGCCACAGCCATTACCTCACCAACTGCCCCTAGACCCCTATAAAACCTTTGTGCTTTTGAAACTCGCTCTCTCTCCCTGGTATCTCACAGCTGTGTCGGTGCAGGTAGGGGATTGAGCTCGAGCTAGCTCGAATAAAGGCTCTTTTGCTTTTGCATCAGACTCGGCTCCCTAGTGGTCTTTGGGGATCACAAATTCTGGGCATAAAACATTCAGAACAATTCCTAGCATGTAGTAAGCAATTGCTATTATTATTATTAATATCAAACTAACAGATTCTCCTAAGGAGTCAGAGATCAGGTATGAGAAGAACAGAGGAGTCAAGAATAACTTCAAGGTGTGTTTTGTTTTGTTTTGTTTTTATCTGAATTACTGCAAAGGTGGAGTTGCCACTTACTGAGATAGGGAGGGGTGTACGCACAGATTTTAGTATATGGGAAGTAATAAGTCCAACCAAAGGAAGGATTAAATTATGTAATGTCATTTGTAATGTCATTTCACTTTCTTCCTTACTTAAATATATATCATATACTGTATTTTAAGAGTTCTGAGTACAGGGGTGCCTGGATGACTCAGTTGGTTAAGCAACTGACTCTTGATTTTAGCTCAGGTCGTGATCTCAGAGTTGTGAGATCAAGCCCCATGTCAGGCTCTGCCCTTACAACATGGAGCTTGCTTGGAATTCTCTCCCTCTCTCTCTGCCCCTCCCCTGCTTACGTTCTGTCTCTTTCTCTCTTTCTCAAAATAAATAAACAAACATTAAAAAAAAAGTTCTGAGTAGGATGTTAAGAGGCTTTCATGTTATCTTTTTCCTTTATGCCCCCAATTAGACATTGGTATTTATAAGGGAAGATATATTAGACAAAGATATTAATTATTGTAAGCCCTAATTAAAAAGAACAAAATGCTATGGGAAACTATTCTTAAAAGTTTGGGTTGCTAGCCCTAACATGTATTTATTTGAGCCATTAAAGAATCACCCTTGGGGTGCCTGGGTGGCTCGATTGGTTAAATGTCTGACTTCTGTTCAGGTCATGATCTCGAGGTTCATGAATCTAGCCCTGCGTCGGGCTCTGTGCTGACAGGTCAGAGCCTGGAGCCTGCTTCAGATTCTGTGTCTCCCTCTCTCTGCCCCTCCCCTGCTTCCACTCTGTCTCTCTCTCTCTCAAGAATAAATTTAAAGGGGCGCCTGGGTGGCTCAGTCAGTTAAGCGTCCGACTTCGGCTCAGGTCATGATCTCGCGGTCCGTGGGTTCGAGCCCTGCATCGGCTTCGTGCTCCAGCTCAGAGCCTGGAGCCTGTTTCACATTCTGTGTCCCCCTCTCTCCCAGACCCTCCCCCGTTCATGCTCTGTCTCTCTGTCTCAAAAATAAATAAACGTTAAAAAAAATTTAAAAAAAGAATACATTTAAAAAACATTAAAAATTTAAAGAAGCACCCTTCGTTCGGAAAGCCAAGTATTGCCTTGAATAAATGTTCTACCTGCAAAAGCTATGCCTTGTTTATCACAGCGTCACCATGTCCCAGTGCAGTCCCAGCCACACAAATGTGCTCAATAAATATTTATGGAATAAATGAAACCATAGGCTGACACTTTATGTTTAGTGTAGTTGTGTCCACATAAATATTGCTTTGTAATCCTGTGAAATATTTGACTTGCTGCATGTGCAATTCTGTTAGCCTGCAATTTGCCAAATGATAGATCAATATATTAAAATTCTCAACTTGAGGTTTGCATTAGCATTTTTAGATAAAGAACATGGCCAGCAGGCTAAATTCCATCCAAACTCTTGATAGTATTACAACATAATAATTGTACTATTAATGAACGCATTAAAAACAAGTAGAAAAAAACAATCCAGATTTTACTTCATATAGATAGACAAGTTTACATAATGTGGCAGCCTGGTTTTTCTTTTAGTAAAGGATTAAATAATATGTTTCTGTGTAAGACTTTCCTAGTCCTAAGGCTAATGGTTATCAGGTTTATCTTTTGTTTCCCTCCCATTCTCCCTCCTTCGTCCTTTCCTCTCTCTCTTCCTCTATTCCTTCTTTCTTTCATTCTTTTCTTCCCTCTTTCCTTAATTTCATTATCATTTTTTCTTTTTTTTTTTTTTTTAAATTTTTTTTTTCAACGTTTTTATTTATTTTTGGGACAGAGAGAGATAGAGCATGAACGGGGGAGGGGCAGAGAGAGAGGGAGACACAGAATCGGAAACAGGCTCCAGGCTCTGAGTCATCAGCTCAGAGCCTGACGCGGGGCTCGAACTCCCGGACCGCAAGATCGTGACCTGGCTGAAGTCGGACGCTTAACCGACTGCGCCACCCAGGCGCCCCATATCATTTTTTCAAGAGAGAAATTCTGATCTCTAAAATGAGAAGCAGATGTACAGAGTTGGGAACAGAGAAATGTTTTTAAGGTTAATAAAGTCAGAGTTGTATTTTGAATATTATTTGATTATTTTATTGTCATCCTGATTAATAAATTCTTGGAAGACACATAGTTAAAACATTTCCCAAAGAAAGAAAAGGATATCCATAAGAATCTGTTGCAAATGTGTTATTATCTCAAGTATTGAGTAATTGCCCTATGGTGGGATTTTTTAATCATTTGAGACTTCGTTAGGCCAATAGTGATTCCATACTCTATTTAAAGAGAAGAAATAATTTGGAGAAAACCAAGAACAAATACAAACAAAATAAATTACTTAACACAATTACAATAATTCTTTTTAGCATTTTTCTTGCTTAGTAAATGATATTTAAAGTATTACTTTTAAAGTCTGTTAAAATAAATATGCACTATATTTCATGATTAAGAGAAGAGAGACATTTTTAAAGAAACAAATATCAGATTTAATGATTCCCTTATAATATTAGTAAAACTTCCATTGTGTTTGTTTCTCAAAAATTTCTGCATGAACTGAAGTTTTGTGTCCTAAGTTTTATTTTTGATGCCCATATCAGGGCTGTTTCACATTTACATCTGACTATTCTTTTATGGTAATATATGTTCAGTGTTAAGTCATACACTCCTTCAGCCTCCTTGTTCAGTGGTTAATGATTTGTAAACAAACATTTAAAAGCTAATTAAGAAAACCTATATTCTTGTGAAAAAAATTATTCCCTAGTTTGATCCAATTTTTGTAAATTGAATCTGGACTGGGTCCTTGGATAGAAAATATGTTATTCTACAAGCATTTGCACAGTCTTCCAAGGATCTATGAGGGAAGCTTCTTGAAATATCTTCTGTTTGAGTTGTGTGAGCTTGATTAGCAAGATATATTCCACGTCACAATCTCTGATACCATTCTGCTTATTTAAGTTTGTGTTTAAGGCATAAATCTAAGTTGAAGTCTGATATTGGTGGGATAAGAAAAAAACATTAGAAATGATTATATATATACTTAATGTATTATTAAAAAATTACTGAACTTTTTTACATATTGAACAAGTTGTTAATAAAATAACATTTGTGATGAGCAAGAAAGGAATATTTTGTAATTCTTTAACTTTATGAAAAATATATTTGAAAACATATAAGACATGTCCACATTTATTTTTATTCTGTTTCCTATTATGTTCCATTGATTGCTTGTCTACTCAGATACTATGCTTTATGAGGGTAGAATCTCTTTGACATCGGATTGCAACCCAGGAATGGGTTAAAATATTTAAAAATCTGATTTTTATTATTTTCATAGATGCAATTGAACATTTAAATTATTATTCATTGTTTCTTATTTCCTTATTATTTATTGCATATTCTCTGCTATTCAAGCAATTACAGGATTTACATTAGACTTCACTATATTTTCCAATACACTGGTCAATCAGGTGAATTGTTTGAGAATTCTCATGAGTTACCAAGATTGTTGCAATGGTATCATATACCACCCATGAGTCAATAAACTGTCATATTATTGTAAACACTCCACTGCCACTACTCTGCTAATTTATTTCTGTGAGGATATTTTGTGGGAGTTGAGTGATATCAATAGCCTTTATTTTATTTTATTTTGTTTTGTTTTTTTTTAAGTTATATTCAGTTGACTTAAACAGTTACAGATTATCTAAGATTTTTAAAAGTCAGATTTGAAAAATGGGAAATTATCCATTTGTGCATATAACTATATCTAGATGTTTAGCTAATGAATATATTCAGATATTTTTCAGAGTAAAGAGTTGCACTGTGAATTCTGTGTTAGATATGTTTTAGATTTGATGTTAGATGTGTTTTAGAGAACAAAGTAAGACTAAGATACCTTGCTACACAAATTCGGTTGTTTACATCTAGTATACTATGTTAAGACAGAAGTCATGCAATGACTTCCATGTCTTTAGACACCAGAGAGAGTTTAACTATCATTATGCTCTCATTAAAACATAGACTAGTTTTACAGAGAAAAATTGTTTTTCTTAAGAGGAAGATAAAACGAAAGTTTAATGCCTACATTGGTTGTTAGCCCAGTGGAAGTATATACAAATAATCAAATCTTACCGATGTAATTCGTATATTTCTGTAGCATTGGTTCTGAAGAATACAGTGGATTACATTAAAATGTAGAAGTGTGTTACACTTTCATTAGTTTTCTCTTTAAGTTCAACCCATTTCTTCTTTAATCTATTGATGAGGGGTTGGGTTTATAATTATTTGCATACTTTTTATATAACTCTTCAAATTTGCAAATATTGTAAATATAAACACTTCTCAGTATCATTTGATTAATATATAAAAATCTGAAAATGGATGCTTATTAATCACAAGATTACAGAGTAGGGAAATGGATACGCCAATAGAGCCAAAGTATTTTTAAAACTTCAAAAAGTTATTTTTTTTTAAATTACTGATTCTGACTTGATTTATGGAAACCAATTGAAATGGAGACGTGTGGCTAGGTAATGTGCCGTATGATAGGTCGTATAAATCTCATATTCTTCATAATCATTTTTGTAGCTCAAATCCTTTGGCCATTATGTTGGCTTACTATTTTGTCTTTTATAGACGTGTTCTTTTAATGAAATATTCAATTGAAAGTGGAATATGGCACACCTGGGTGGCTCAGTCGGTTGATCATCCAATCGGCTCAGGTCATGATCTCACGGTTCTTGAGTTTGAGCCTCTTGTGGGGCTCCATGCTGACAGCTCAGAGCCTGAAGCCTGCTTCAGAGTCTGTGTCAGCCTCTCTCTCTGCCCCTTAGCCACTCGTACTCTGTCTCTGTCTCTTTCTCAAAAATAAACATTAAAAAAATAAAAAATAAAATGGAATATAAACATAAGCATTACTGCTTTCAGAAGTACGTATAAGAGACCTTCCATTTCAATGGTAGTTTAACACACGACACATGTTATCACCACAACACTTATGTTTCTTCACATATAACTAAGATTTCAGAGGAGGAAAATATAAATAAAATGGTATTATGTATGTGGTCAAACTACTTCAAAAAATACACAGGAAAATAAATTTTTAAAACATTTCATTTTTTAAAGTAAACAGAATGGTTACCTTTACTCTCATTACACACAAGATATTTACAAAAGCAATTGCTTTTTTTAAATTACGTTTTGTTTAAATCACATTTTAGAGCAAAGAAAATTTAAGGGATGATTCTGAAGAGAAAGTTATTTCCAATTATGTTTCTAAAAGTGTAATGAAAAGAAGGTAATCATTTAAAACATCGGGATAAACAAACTACCAGCAGCCTACTGATGACTGGAACCCTTACAACTAGCATTGTTAATTAGCACATATTTTGTATGTTATATCTATTACATATTCTTACAATAATACCTAACTTTTTCTTAATTTTTTTCAGTATTTCTAGGCTATGCGGTTCCTCTGTCAATTTTTCAAATTGTCTCAAGTATCCAAAAAATTTTCAATATATTTACTTATTTTTAAAATCTGTGTGTAAGTACACTCATGTTGTTTCAACCTGTATTGTTCAAGAGTCAACTGTTTATACATCTATGTCTGTAAAAATGTCCCAAGAAATATATTTTGAAATCAGGCATGGAATTGGGAATCAACTTAAAAACCAGACTGAGAAAGATACAGAGAGAAACATTATAATTTTATCAAACTCCTTTTAGGACCCATTCTTATAAAGAAAGTTTGTTTTTGGCAGATTCACTCTTAGAAATATCCAACAATTACTATGATATAAATGAGCATATAAATAGATATGATCATATTACATGTATTATTTTCTAATTTTAGGTTTCATTTTCCATTGTTGAATTTTTTTATGGTTTACTCGAGGTTAATTTGAACACGGAAAACAATATAACATTGTTTGTTCTTGGGATCAATACTTTTTGAGTAAAATAGCAGTTTAGGATGTAGGTAATTTCCTTGGTGTGGTGGCATAGGTAATAGCCACCAGGAAGATAATGCAGATTTCTGTGACAAAGAAATAAATGACTAGAAGTCCCGGGACTCCATTCTTGAAAATCCTTACCCTCAAATCTCCAATTGCTTTGCAATTATAGGATAAATAGTTATAAGAATCCTTACTACCTAATTTTAAGGAACAAAATGAACGAAGTAATAAGAAGTGTCAAAAACTCTATTGCAAAAGATGCATTTCCTTGAAATTAGTAGTTCCTGCAGGAGTCAATACTAAAGGTAAGACTCAGACATTTCTACTATTGCTCTTGAAATGCTACCTGTTTTTCTTCAATTGCTTCCAATTGTTAGCATTTCTCTCTCATCAATGTGCTGTCTGACCACACTTAAAAGGCCAAGGTGACAACTACATTGTATTCCTGTTGATCATGCTTCTATTGATTAGATGGTTTGGGAAGAATGTTGAACTACAGGAAGTTTCTGCACTATCAATCCCTAATTTGATTTACACAGTAACCATTTTAAGGACTAGAGTCGTTTTTCATTTTCTCCAGTTTCCAAAAGCTAAACTGTCCTTGATCAAGAAACATAATGCTCAGTCAGTTGGAATTTTTCTCTAGTACAAGATTTCACTTATCTTATTTACTATTATAATTTTAAGAAATAGTATCAGCCTGAATATTTAAATGTGGAATTTCCTAGCAAATAGAAATTCATTAATTTGAAGATAATTTTAGGCTGGATTAACATTGTGTATGTCATCCTAAATCAGATATTGGAAGACCCAGTTGGGCCGTCAGTGAAATAAGTTAAATCTTACTCAGAATTTATGTAAACACAGAACAAATATAAAAACTAACTCCATGCAATGATGTGGTACTGTTTAAAAGGCACCCTTCTTTACTTCCTAGGACTCGAGAGTGATGTTCTGCTGAGATGGCACTGGGCCCCAAAGACACTATATGAGAACAAGAAAACTGGCAAGACTCTGCTCTTGACTTCAGAGAACTTTTGCTAGACATCAACCATACAGAAGTGTCTTGTCTATTGAAAATGTTGGAGTAGCAGTATCAGGATGACCTTTTGTTACTTTTTGCCATCCGTCAATTATATTAGTGTTATGCTGTTTCATTTCATAAAAGAATTTCATACTAAAGCAGATAGAACAAATGGCAATTGTCATTGACTTTCAGTCCCCATTTACTAATTTCCCCCAAAAATCTGGCTTATGATTTTATCAGAAAGAAAATGATCATCCATCATTGACTTCATAAAACTAGTCATATTAAAATTCAAAATTTGTTAAATTTAGTTATTATTAACAAGTAATGTAAAATAACATGTAATGTAAAATATTTTATTATTACTTTTTTTTTACTTGTGAGCAAACCCGTGTGTATGTGTGTGTGTGTGTGTGTGGCAGTCAGCAACTGAGAAAGGTTTCTTTAATTCTTTGTAAGAGAATTTAAGTATAATGGAAATAGCGTATTAACTTCTGTGAAACAGAGTGTGGTAGGCAAAATAACAGTTCTCTAAACAACCACACTTGAGAATAATATATTTCCTTTCTGGGCAAAAGGGACTTTGCTGATGTGAGTAAGAGTGAGGACCTTTTAGGTAGGAAGGTGATCCTGGATTCTCGATGTAGGTCCAAACTACTCATGTAGTCCCTTAAAAGCAGAGCACCTTTCCCAACTTTGATCAAAAAGAGGATGTGGAAATGGCAGATGATTCAGAGAGCTGTCATGGGGCCAGTTCTGAAGATAGAAACAGGCTGCACACCAAGGAATGTGGAAAGGTGTTGGAAAAGGTGGGGAAAGAGATTCTCATTTAGAGCCTCCAGAGGGTGACCAGCTCAGGTGGACATCTTGATTTTAGCTTTGTGAGACCTGTGTCAGACTTCCAACCTTCCAAAGTCCTACATATATTTGTATAATATATTTGTGTTGTTTAGTTCACCAAAATTGTGGTAATTCCTTATGATAGCTGTAGACAATTAATACAAGGGTACTGTTTTTCAAAACTTACTGCCTCTCTGTTCCACTCCTGATTCTCTTGTGTATCAAAAGAGCTGTGTTTAATCAAGTTATATGGGACACCTGAGTGGGTCAGTTGGTGAAGTGTCCAACTCTTGGTTTCGGCTCAGATCATGATCTCACAGTTTGTGAGTTCAAGCCCCGCGTTGGGCAGACAATGTGGAGCCTGCTTGGGATCCTCTCTCTCTCCCTCTCTCTCTGTCTGTACTCCTCTCTCTCTCTCAATAAATGAATAAATAAAAACAAAAAAATTAAGTTATATAGTGCTATATCTATCCATGTCATGGAAAAGTTATGAGTTTCTAAATAAAAAACTACTTGTCTATGTTTCATCAATCCTTCAAAACTTAGATTAAAAACACCTTTTCCCTTTTTGGTAGTAGTTATGTTCTCTTCAAAAACACCCTTGTTTTAGGGATACAGGAGTACTGATGCATAGGGGCACTTGTACCCCAATGTTTATAGCAGCACTCTCAACAATAGCCAAATTATGGAAAGAGCCTAAATGTCCATCAACTGATGAATGGATAAAGAAATTGTAGTTCATATACACAATGGAATACTATGTGGCAATGAGAAAGAATGAAATATGGCCCTTTGTAGCAACGTGGATGGAATGGGAGAGTGTTATGCTAAGTGAAATAAGCCATACAGAGAAGGACAGATACCATATGGTTTCACTCTTATGTGGATCCTGAGAAACTTAACAGAAACCCATGGGGGAGGGGAAGGAAAAAAAAAAAGAGGTTAGAGTGGGAGAGAGCCAAAGCATAAGAGACTCTTAAAAACTGAGAACAAACTGAGGGTTGATGGGGGGTGGGAGGGAGGGGAAAGTGGGTGATGGGCATTGAGGAGGGCACCTTTTGGGATGAGCACTGGGTGTTGTATGGAAACCAATTTGACAATTAACTTCATATATTGAAAATAAATAAATAAATAAATAAATAAATACACCCTTGTTTTTTCATTAAATGAAGAATACCATAATATCAATGACAGACTCACTGATTCTTCAGATTTTCCCAGTAGTTATAAATTGTTTCTCCCATGATCTGATACCGCTGGGACTAAACTTTACCTTCAGCATTCTTGGTTAATACATGACATTCTTCCTCAAGGTAAGATGGGCAGATAAAAACTGACTTGTAAATTCACGTACAACTTTACATTTATTCTTCCTTTTCTTTTTCTGTAACTGCCTCTACTATTCTCATAGGGAGAAGCAGTTTAGAAAAACAAACTTGATGCTACTCGTATCTAAGACCCACCACCCCAAAGCAACACAGGAAATAACAGTGTAGATATTTTTCAATGCTTAAAGTTGTTTTTAGAAACGCCCTGAAAGCCATGTTGGCCACCGCTGTCGGTCCCACCTGGGTCAGAGACAATGACCCACAGGCGGTTCATTCTGTCTCCAGATGGAGATGGGAATTTCTAAATGCCTAGAAATCCTTTTCTTGCCTACATAATATTAACCCACATAAGTCACTTAAATTGTTTCATTTTATTTCAAAGAAAAGCAAAAAAAAAGGTGTTAATTTTGTCTGAAATTTGTTTTATTGAATAGAAAACATCCATTTTTATGGGACTGATATCATCAAATTTAAGCCTGTAAACATGGACCTGTCTATGTAGGGATACCCTTTTGTTCAGAAATGAATGTTAAACTTTTAGCATATGCTTTCCCTAGATAATTACAAAAATCTGTTCTCTTTTGAAAAGAAAATAGTTTATCTCTTCTTTCTGAAATGACTTGCAGAGACATTTAAAATGCCAACATTTTAGATTTCAAACACAATTCAAATATTTGGTGTTCTAGTAATTATGCAAATGATAAAATCAATGCATGTCAAGAATTTGTGTCTGATTTCTGATCAGATAATTCTGTTGTGAGATGTCATGCTGAAAGCAGTGAAGCTCTACTATGACAAACAAAATTAACTTGAAAGTATCACGACTATAGGGGCAGGTGCCTGGGTGGCTCAGTGGGTTGAGTGACCAACTTCGCCTCGGGTCATGATCTCAAGGTTTGTTGGTTTGAGCCTTGCTTCAGGCTCTGTGCTGACAGCTCAGAACCTGGAGCCTGCTTTGAATTCTGTGTCTCCCTTTCTCTCTCTGCCCCTCCCCTGCTCATGCTCTCTCTCTCAAAAATAAATAATAAAATTTTAAGTGTATCATGAGCTATTAATTCTCTCTCTGTCTCTCTGTCTCTCTCTCTCTCTTTCACACACACACACACACACACACACACACACACACACACTCACACACAAACACACAAGGTTTGGGGGAAAATGTTTCAAATATTTCCAAACCAAATGTTGTGTTGACAAGAGTGCTCACTGTGTTAAATGACTGTCATCTATAATTAGTACATATTGAGCAACAGGATAGGTGTTACATCCGGTGTTACAGCAGGTAGAGGACTGTGCTAAAGAAAGTTAATGGCAATTTCTATGGTGAGCAGTGATGTCCACTGAATACGGAAAGCCCAGTTTACAATCTTGCTAAAACGATAGCTTAATTTTCTCTTTAGCTTTTCCCAGAATGTGTGTTTTATCTGGAAAATCATGCATGCTTTTAATTTTTGTGACATGCTACATTGATGCAATGCCATATAATTGAGCATTTATCATTGTTCCTATGCCGCAGCACCTCGGGTAGCATAGGAGCCAGCTTGCTTCCAAACTCTACAGCTTTCTTATGTAGATTCCTGATATGGTGCTTCTGTTGCCAAATGCAAAATATATTGTACTATCTTGTAAATGGTATTTTTTCCCCTGTGTTAATAAGGTCATTCAAATGTAGCATTGAAGAACTGTGAATTGTGCTTAATATCTTACCTAATGGCTAAAGGCAGAGAAATGAAAAAAAATTGTCCTTTACATTACTCTGGCTTTTTAAAAAGATTTTCTTATGTTTTAATTGTTATTGGTTTTTATTCAGCCAGGAAAACATTCCTATATATTTATTCTCGCTTTTCTCATTTGAAGGCACTATTGTTGCAAAAATAATGATACTATTACTACCAAATCTAATAATAATATTCATAGCCCACACTTACATGGTACTTTTTATGGCCCAGAAGCTGTTCCAAGCACTTTCTGTTTATTAACTCAGGTTTCATAACAGTCTTTTCAGATATTACTATTATTATCCCCATTTCATAGGTGAGACTGAGGTACGAAAATAAAAGAAAGCCTGTCCAGCTACTTGGTGATACAGTTTGGATTTGAACCTCAGGATTCTGGATTTAGGGTCCATGTTCTTAAACCCTATAGAAAAACTGTTAACAAAATTTATTGGAATAAGACTGACAAAAATTATTGATCAAGAATGTCAATAATTGTAAAAGTGTCCATGATATTTTCTCTCTAGTGTTTATTTGAAAATAAGTTCTAATAGTAAATGCATCTTGTGTAAAATTTTGTGAAAATACTTTTTAAGTCTCTAAATAAAATCATACATTCTCTTTTTATTCCATATGTATTTTGGTAGTACCCTTGTACTGTTTATTCTGCAGGTGCTTCTTTTCCCACAGACTGCATATTGCCTCCCAAGGAAGGTTATATTTACTGAAATGTTATGTAATCTTCAACCATATCAAAGTTCATATCATGTTTCCAGCGAAGTGAAATGTGTTTTATCCTATGGAGCCCCGATGTTGGTCAAGAGGCATGTCCACATTCATAAATTGTCTGAAATTCTTTCAAAACTCTGGATGGACATCATTTGGTAGGTGACTCACTTAACAGGGTTTAGTTTTCACTATAGGAAAAAAAATTAAACGGGGAAAAATAAATTGGGAAAACTGTCATAATGTGGACAGTTTTCAGTTTCATGTAACAAGCTCTGTGTTGGGCACTTGTACATAAGTACCTGCTAGGGCAAGTTGGGATATCAGCTGTGGAATGAAAAGAAAGCTGGAGCTATGCGGTGACCTTGCTGCGGTGCAGGCAAGGAACTGAAGTCAAAAGATAGTGTTGCTAAAGCTCATCCTACCAAATGCAGCCAGTCAGTAAGAGGTCCAGGACTAATATTGGTGTAGATATGATTCGGCCTGATTCAGCCACTTATCAAGACTGAGGCGCCAAACCTGGTTGGTGGAGCACAGTGATGGAGAATCTGAGCAAATATAAGATCTCCAAATCTGATAGGTGGCAATTATGGACCTGTGACTGTAGCACATACTTAGAAGGTGATTAAAAAAAAAAAAAAACATGCAAAAAGCTAAGCATAAGATTAGAGACCCAATTAAACTGTCTGCTATTCAGAACCAGAATGTGCACTGAAATATCCCATGACATAATGAATCACGGATTAGAAGAGGGATAATCAGACAAAATCACCCTGATGGAAGAGAAAGATAGAGAGGGAGATGTGTACTGTTCAGGTATCTATTCTCACCACCCGAACACCAAATCTCAACTCTAACACTATCACTCTACTAAGTTCTAACCGTTCAGAATATTGAGCTCAGGAGAACAGAAATGTAGAATCCAAGAAGGTGGTCCAAAAATAACTTCTGAAGCAACATAACATTTTACACTATTAATAAGGGTCACAGGATTATGCTTGCATTCAAGACTTGGTTAAAAGATTAATTTAACATTCTGCTTAGGAAAAGGTATTGCTAAAATTTTTGATGCTTAATTTATTGGAATTTAAAAAATAAATTAAACATATTTGAATTACAATTAGAAATAGGCTCAAGAGAAATGCTACAAAATTGTTATGAATATAAGATATATCTTTTTTCCCCCTAAAATAGATTCTAGAGTATTGATTCATTTTTGGTGGGGCACATCCTGTTGAAGGCTACAGAGAAAAGGTCAGTTTTCTGCAAAATTACTTTCATTATGTTGTCCCCGAAGGTACAAGACAAGTTAATTTAAAAATGCAATTACATCTTCACACCAAATATATCTGGATTAAAAATAACAAGAAAGTGGGGTTTTTTTAGTTAAAATTTGAAACAAGTGAAATTAACTTAAATCTCATTAAGTCTGTCTTTTATTTTAAGTAAATATCCAACAAGGAGCTAGGTTATGAAAAGTTAAAATATAATACTTTTGAGAGAGTTGTAAGTTTAAATGAACAATTTGAACGGAAAATTAGAAATTCATTGTGAGTACTTTTTAAGCTTTATCAAGTTATAATTGACCTACAAACAATTGGACGTGTTTCATGTATACCTTTTGATGAGTTTGGACATAGGTGAACATCCACAATACCATCGCCACAATCAAAGTGCTAAATATATGCATCACTTCCCAAAATTCCCTTGTGTTCTTTTGTGGTTTTGTTGTTACTGTTGCTTTTTGTTTTTGTGCTAAGAACACTTAACATAAAGCTACAATATTAACATGGTTTGAAATGCACAATAACACATTAATAACCCATGTGGTACAGAAGAACTATAAAACTTACTCATTTAGTATAACTGAAACTTTATACTCATTGAGTAACAATTCCCCATTTATTGCAGATTATTTTCATAAAACACAATGTTTATTTTTTAACAGGTAGACAATTGTGTTTACAGTGTTGTGGATTACTCAGTAGAACTCTACCTCTCATTTTAATATGAAATTGCTACTAAATAAATTATAATGCCATGTTTTAGGTAAATGTTCTCCATAGTAGACAGGTTCACAGGAAGAGAGGAAAGGTATCTGTTGGGTTCTATTATGTGCCACTATCTTAGGTGTGTTGTCTCATTTAGCATAGAAACGGAAGTCCAGAGAGGTTAAGTAATTTACCCAAACCACAAATGTACTAAATGGATTTTTAAAAAAGGTCTATATTTAAGCCTGTCAGACATCATATGAGTGCTCTTGGCCTCATATTTCCTGCGATGACATACTTTCTCCGGTCACTCATGCTGGCCTGAATCACCAGGGCCTCCTCTGTGGGCCTTGGATTCTGAGTCTGTCACGAGGAAGAAGCTTCAGCAAAGTCACCAGGCAGCATAGCTCCTGAAGCTGGAAGGGACCCACAAGAGCGCTCTAGTCAACAGCACAATTACTTGGTCTACACCGCTTAGTGAGGCTGCTTACAAATTGAGAACCAAGACTATCTGCCTCCACACTCAGACAGGACACTGAAAACCGAAACCACAGCTGCCTGTGTGTAACAGTGGGTCTTTGCCATTTCACTGCCTCCTTTGCCATTGCTTCACTTCTCAGGGAGGCGTCTACCCAAACAGTTTGATGGTTCATTTTATGTAGTCGCTTCTGAAAAGACTCATTTATTCCTCAATGGGAAATGTTAGTAGACAACAAAGCTTCAAAGGTCACTTTTTGCAAAATTACTTTCGTTAGGTTGTCCCTGAAAATAAAGACAGGTTAATTTAAAATTGCAATTTGAATTCGAGCCTTAATTTTTAAAAAATTCTCCCACCATTCCTGAGCTATTATATCTGGATTCATACCTAATCCTATACACACCCCTCTTTGAAAGAACTGCCTTAAATCCATTTCCCAGTTCTCAACAATTTCTGACATTCCTGTCTCTGCTCTGATACACCGGCAATGGTTTGCTCTTCCTTATGGCAGTAAGCAATAAACCTTTGCTTTCCAACAGATCACTGGTGATATTTAGGAAGCCAACTTTTTGCAACTTCAGACCCACAACCGTTTCCTGACAGGTGCATATATTGCCATCTGAGAAGAGTTCTTTTTTCCCCAGACACAAATAGAGTTGTTTATCTCACGTACAGACCCCGTATCTGAGAGGTGCCTGTTCACTAGCCATACCCATGTAGCAGGTGCTTGGCCTGCTGTATCTATAGCTCTGTGACCTTTCTTGGAAAGAAGCATTTTAAAGGGGAATATCGGGGGGAAGAAATACATAATGCAAAGAAAATTCTGTATGAACAGGTACAAATCAAGAAGTAGTAAAACTTTGACATGTTCTTTAACATGTTCATGTTAAAGATTGAATATGTGAGGTCAGAGGTTGCCTAAACCTGAGACCTTTGGGTTTTGTACCAGGGCCACACTTAGCTTGTGTAATGACGAAGATTCTCTCCCTGACCGATCTTTGGTCAAGCTCTTCTGAGCTCTCTTTTGACTAAGCCTTTGATCTTGGGCTCCTGTTTTCTTCTTTATGCAATCCAGTTCTAGTAAGAATCCAGCTAAGTCAGTGTGAGTCACAATCCCCACCCCTGGTGATAACCGTCACCTCAACATCTGATAAATTATCACCTCAACATCACCCGCAGGTGATGTCTGATCACCCTTGACTTGCCTCTACCAATAGTCCTCTTGGGTCAACTTACCACAATTCTTCCTTACCTTAATGTTTATTCTTAGTAATTTTCCATCCTCCAACCCCCTCATCTTGATCCTCACCTGTAACTCCTACTTTTATGCATTGTATTCAGAATTGAGCCTAATCTCTCTCTCCTGCTGCAAAACCCCGCGGCAGTGGTCCCTATACATATCATGGTGATGCCCTTGAATAAAGTCTTCCTTACCATATTTCATAGGTGAATGAATAACTTTTTCTTTAGCTGTTAGTATAGTTGCATACAAATGAACTGTGAAATTTCCCCCTCTGATACAATCTTTGATTCTCACATTCTTGGTGTCTATCACAGATATCAAAATTGTTGCATATATCAGTAGTTCACCCCTTTCTATTATTGAGTAGTATTCCATCACATACCACATTTAATTTATCCATTTACCAGTTGATGGGCATTTGGATTATTTCCAGTTTGGGGCCATTTTAAATAACTGCTGTGAATAGTTAAGTACAGATTTTTATGTGGACATGTTTTCCTAATCCAACAAGGGATAGAATTGTTGGGTCTTACAACTTTTTAAGAAACTAAAGAACTGTTTTTCCAAAGTAGCTGTCACATTTTATGTTCTTACTAGCAATGAATGAATGTTCCCATTTCCTTACATCCTTACCAATACCTGAGGTAGAAAGTTGCCTATTTTAGTGTTATAATAGTTACATAGAGGTATCATGCTGTGGTTTGAACTTTCAATTCCTTAATGAAAAATGATGGTGAAATTCTCTTTAAATGCATATTTATCATTTGTATGTATTATTAGGTAAAGTTTCTATTCAAATATTTTTGTTCATTTTTAATTACATTGTCCTCTAATGGTGATGGTTGAGTTGTAGAGTTTATTATATACTCTGGATACAACTCTTTCATCAGAAATGTGTTTTGCAAATACTTTCTGCTCATCTGTTGCCTATCTCTTCTATTTTAATGGTGCCTTTTGAAGAGAAAGAGATTTAAATTTGTATGGAGCCTGTTTTATCTTTTATTTTCTTTTAGGGGTTATGCTATCCTAAAGTCGCCAGGGTTATCTTCTGTTTCTTTTAGATGTTTTATAGTTTCTCACTTACATTTACGTCTATGATACACTGCAAGTTATTTGTGTGTGTGTGTGTGTGTGTGTGTGTGTGTTTCGTGTGAGGTAAAGGTTCAGACTTATTCTTTCCTTTCTCTGCTATGTGGATTTCCAATTACTCTAGAAACATTTTTTTGAAAAGACTATCCTTTCCTTTTGAATGACCTTGGCACTTTTGTTGAAAATCAATCTTACATGGATTTCTGTCTGGAATCCCTTTTCTGCTTTATTAATCTATATGTCTACATTTATGCCAATACTATACTGTCCTGATCGCTATACCTTTTAGTAATATGTGAAATCAGGCAGCTTGTCTTCAACTTTGTTCTTTTTCAAAATTGTTTGGCTGTTCTAGATTCTTTGCATTTCCCTCTAACCAGTTTATATTAAATATATGTATATATGTATGGCACAAAAGCTTATATGCAGAAGTTTATAACAGTTTTAGTGATAATTGCCAAAACTTGGAAAGAACCAAAACGTCCTTCAGCAGGCAAATGAAAAAAAAAAAAAGATAAATAAATAAGTAAATAACTAAATAAATAAAATGAATAAACGAATAAACAAATGTCCGGCACATCCAGACAATGGGATACTATTTAGTGCTAAAAAGAAATGAGTAAGAAGCCATGAAAAAAAAGAGGAAACGTATATGCATATTACTTCAGGTTTTTATAGAGACTTCTTTGCATTGGCATAAGTAATCTCATTAACATAACAACAGACACCTTTATTGCTCTCATCACTTAGGGAATTCCAAGGGTTTGGGGAGGTCTGTGCCTGGAACAGAAAAAGAAACCAAATACACATTTTTTATTATATAATTCACAATAGCACATTTACCCTGTGGGGATCAAGGTCAAACTATAACAGTTCTAAATATATGGCCTGGGTCTTCCTTGAAAACTGGCATCACGTTCAATTCAGATAACCCCAGGCTTTACACAGGACTACAAGTATTTTCTGAGACTCATACTCATTAGCTTGAGGGTGGGCTAGTTATACACAAGCACTATTAACCTTGAGGAAATGTTATCTTCCATGTGGCCTAGCTATTCAACTAAGGCTCAGTTGTTAAACTCAACCACAAAAATACAACCAAACTGCAGAAATACAGGCCTCTGCAAACTTGTCACATCACCTGAGTTAATGCAGTGTCTCCAACACTTCAAGCCTCTTGTTCAAGACTCTGCCAGATTCCTCATTCTTAGGATTTTGCTCCCCAAATGTCCATCCTATAATTTCCATTTTCAGTACACCAAATCTTAACACTTTTCCTAAATTGAAATTGAAACTGCTACTTTCACAAGCTTCAGTATTTGCCCCCCTTCCCTGCTCCACTTTTCCAAAGAAGGAATTCATGCTTTAGTAAGTCTCACAGCATGGAAGAACTGGAAGAATGAGGGAAGCAGAGAGCATGCATCTCTACAGGCAGGTAGTCACACCCCAAAGAGAAAGAGAGAGAAAGGGGCTGGAGGAAAATCATGCTGATCTATTCCTCTCCCTGTGAAGACTACCAATTAGTATAGAAGGCCAGGCATATTTTGCAAAGGAAACTCTCTATGCGGAAGGAGGCATTAGGTGTTGGGAAAGAAGCATTCCTTCCTAACCTCATCCACAGTCACATACATTCTCACAAATAATGTTACTACTCTTCTCTTTTCGAAATGTTGTCAATCTTTGATTCTGGGGAAATCCCACCATTGACATTTTCAGTGTTTGTTTTCAGCTTAGCAAATTTGCCAAGAAAACGAACTCATGAATATATTGATTCATTAACTGTATACATTTTTTTTGCTGTGATAATGTATTCTTTAAAAGATGTTTAAACTGTGGTTATTGTTAATTGCTAAGTGTACTCCAAATGTGTTCTTTTTTATCTTGACTGATTTTGGCAAGGGTACTCAGTACTTACATTACTCATCTTTCAGTATTAATTAGTTGCTACAGTAGTCATTGGAAACGTTCCGTTTTCCTCATGTACCCACCTATTGAATTGCATACCTCAGATGACTTTTCATTTCCTCAAAGGTCTTCCCTCTTGCCCTTTTCCTCCTTTCTACAGAGGCAGATTGTCTTTTTCTTTGTAAAGTCAACACTTCCACATATGTATGTCTACAAAAGACAGCCAGTCTACTGTACTAATTTTGTTTATGCTATTGTACATTTCTTATATCAATGGTATTTTATTAGATAATCTCACATTCATTTCCTGTGAGTAGTGCTTGTTGCTGATGTTGCTTCTCTCTAAATATCTTAAACATCTAGAGAACACTCAAATGTGCCCTACAGATTTTTTTTTCTTTTTTTTATATGTACATCTTTCATAGCACGTTAGAGTATGCTTTAATATATTTGAAACCTTGTCATAAAATAAGAATAAAGTGAGAATTCTTGACAGTTCACAAAAAGCTTTGGTTGTTAATCATTTAAGATGTAAAAAGAGCCACAGATTATTTTCTTTGCCTCCTTTCTGTTTCACTGTGTGTCCATTGTTCCCGCCTTGTAAAAAAAGCTCAGTGGTTTTGATAATCAGTTTCGACCATCTCACCATCTTGCCCTACTGCAGTAGTTTGTTAAAAACATGCTTCTGGCAATCTGTAAACCTAAATACAAAACAAAGCTTTCATTATTCTTCAACAAGAGAGACTGGCTGAAAATGAAGCTAGCACAGAGGAAAGCAGAGCTAAGTTGCAGGGAGAACAGAGGTGGGTACAGGAGCATGGCCAGAAGGAGACTTACTGGTCCTGGTTAATGTGATCAGTTGGACTCCGGCCTGCAGCCAGATCCTTTTTGTTGTCTTTCCAGTTAATTCAGTGAATTACTATATTTATTTACTAAAAGTAGTTTGAGTTGGTTGTCTGATACTTGCAAATACAATGTGATGGAATCAAAAACATTGGTAGCAAGAGGCAATTTTTGCAATTGAAAGACCCCAAAATATGAAATCTGTTGATTCAAGGCAAGGTGAATGGCAGGGGAGTATCTTTCCCTCAAGCTGGGAAGTTAATCTTTTTAATGAGGAGCAAAGCAACTAATTAGGCAGATACGTGTTGTACGTCTAGAAACAGACATGTGGTTGAGTGATGTCAGGAAGAAGGGACATCTTGTCTAATGTGACTGGTATTTTTGCTGTAGCATCTTTGCCCCAAGCACTTTCACCACAAACATTTTTTGCTGTATAGCTAACTATCAGACAATTTTTCTATAAAAGATAAAATCACAAAAAAGGTGGGATATTCATTAAAAAGGACATAATGAAACACGACAAATGAATAATAAAATTAAAAGTAAAATACTTTATTGCAAAATACAAAATATTTGAATACATTTTAAAATGTGTGTAGATTTATGGCAATACTGTGCAAATAACATATTTTTATTTTGTGGATTTTACCTAAGCACTTGTCTTCACAATGTTGATAGTATTATACATTTTTATTTTGTTGATTTGTTTCTTCATCTGGCATCACACTTTCTTTTTTTGCTGAAATTTCTTCCTTCATTAAGTGAGTATCAATTTCCAAATACTAGGATGCATCCCTGTGACTGAGTTTGTATTGTGTTGTGAAATCTTTACACACCGTCGTTTGTTCTTGGCATATCATGTGTCTGTTAATAGATGTTCCAAAGTCTTATGGGACATGAGGGTTCAAAACTCTGTGCCACTGTATAGACTGCTATGAGGGCTAAGATTTATATAAGAATGGAAGTACTGAGTCAATGGAGAAAGGAAACTAAACTGTCAGCCCGTTGATAAAACCAACAAACTGTCAAATCAACTTGTCAACCAGTTAATTTTTTATTTTATGGCAGATTGTCTTATGGACCATTAGTTATGTGGCAAAAATGTAGAAATGCTTGCAGCAAAGAAGCTTGTAGTAAAAACGCTTACTGTAAAACTACCTAAGAACTACTGTCTAATGCTTGCAGCCTGTAGCAAAAGTATGGGGGAAGAGAGGTCTAAGCTTCAGTCTCCACTGGCCTGACCAGAAGACAGATAAGAGAATACGATTTCCTATGGCCACTCCTGCACTATGACTGAGAAACAGATAATCCTGCATAGTGGGAGATTGCACTAGCAGGAGCCTCTGCCCCTGGCAAGGTGGGAAGCAGGAAACACATTTAGAAATGCCACTAGGAAATGGAAGACACTTAAGATTCTTTGGTTTTATGTGAAAACTACCCATCCTACATTCTCTTTCTGATCAAATTAATTACCATCACATTGTATAGATTCACCCCCTGGGATTTAGCCTTGTGGTGTCAGGTAGAATGCATTTAGTCCATATTTCAGCCATTAATTTAGGGACAGTAGCCTGGAGGGAGGTTGTCAAGATATAGACCAAGGTTGGGGGTAGAGAACCAAAGCCTGTTGCTAAGAGGCTAAATCCAGATGAATCCAACTGCTAAATCCAGATGAATCAACTTTGAACAAGGTTTCTAGGTTTAGTTACTTGACTGGGGAGGTAGAGAGAATGCAAACTTGCCAGCATTTTTTTTTAACCAGGGAAATCCCAAGCTAGCTGAGAAACTACTCATGATTGTTTACTCCTAAGGTTTGAAACCAACTCCATAAGAACAGAATACTCAAGCAGAATAGCTGTCCAATTTCCCTTCCACATATGAATAGGAAGGCCAATAGAAGGGTGAATTTTCCAGAGAATCATGAGTAGTGAGACTGGTCAACCAAAGAACTCCTTTCACTGCCTTGGAAGGGTGTCTTTGCATTCCATGTCCCAGAAGTATGAGAGATGCCTTGTATGTGGTTTTTCTTTCTTCCCCTTTCTAAATACAAGCTTTATGGGATGCTTATCTGTTTCATGTGATCAGTGTGTACTCAGTGTTTTGTGGTGGTTAAATATATTCTTTAGTTTCACAAACTATTTATTCAATAGTTCACAAAGTATTGGATCTGAAGGCCCCATCTGGACCTGGCTGGAAAGGCTGGAAAGGATAAGTGAGATTTTTTTTTAATGAATGGGATATCTGTATTTCATTATGCTGGGAATTTTTTAAATTATGTGAATGCCAAGAAAGGGTATTTGTGGCTGATGAGAAGTCATGCGATAGAAGGCATCCACTATTTTTTTTCTTTTTATTTCCACAATTTCTTTGCAGAAAAATCACTGTCTCCATTTCATGTGATTCTGATGGAGTTGTTAATTAAGATGGTTTGATATTTCCAAAGAGAGGTATAGGTATATGACCTGTTCTGACCAGAGTAGCTCTTTTGCAATGGATTGAAATACACATTGAGAGAAAGCCATCGTCTCAGACTGTGATCACAGTGATGAAAATTTAAAGATAGAAGGGCTATCTTTGCACTGTTAACCAGTGAACAAAAGCTATTGTAGGCAGAGAGGGGAACATAGTAAAGAATATCAAGCCTGAAGGTCTATGATATCTTTTACATCTGCTTCCATCCACATCTCTTTCTCAGAAATTTCTTCCTTAAAGCCCCTTCTGAGTGGTGAGTAGATTTCTTTAGTCAACAGATGATTCAACCAACAATGACTCTGCATAGGGATACAGAACATAAATAATGTGGTTTGAAAACTTGAGCTGAACCCATTTGAAACCTCCATTTAGTAATCAGATCCAAGAGATGTAGCAGAGATCCAGTTAGTATCAGAGCCTTGATCTGAGAGGTCCAGTTAGTATCAGAGCCCTGATCTGAAAGGTCTGGCAACTGTTGACATGCAAGCTGTCATCAGCTCCTCCTGAAGGTAATTCTTCCTCAGGAATTTAACCTTTATCTTTCAGAAAATTGTTGTAACATAACTCGTGTTGTTAGAACAAGACATTTACCATGTTGTTTTTGAAGTGCATAGCACCCTCTTTAAATATGGTACCCTTGTGCAGTGCACATCCTTTACAATTAAACACTCTGGCATCAGTTATGACAATATGGAGAGACACGGACATGAAAATTGGAAATCAGCCTTGATAGTGCACTAAATAGTTTGGTATAATAAGGTTATATGGAAAGACTTATAACATCCTCTTTCCAGATAACTGAGATCACAGTGTTAAATACCTTATGGCTATAATCTGAAGTTTAGACTTTACACAGTAAGCAGGGGTGAGTCACTAAAGGTTTTAAGGTAAGAAGTCAGATAATAAAACTGTGATTCACAGGGTGCAGAGCTTGCAAGGAAAATAGAAGAAACTAGAATCAGTGACTACTATTAAGGACTTGTGGCACTGAAAACAGCGTTGAAATAAATACCCATTAGTTTTGTTTGTGTGGTTAATAACACAAGTAGTGTTTACCTAGCATCCATCTTTTTTTTTTTTTTACTTGAAAAGGCTCTTAATATGAAAAAAATTTAAATAATTTATTTTTGGCAAAAACAAAGAGAAGGGCAGCCACCATCCCACAACCCTGAGTGAAATAGGAAGGCTTGGAAAATCACACAAAGAACATAGAGACATGAAGTCTAACTTATAGCAGCTTCTGAGGAGGATCTCGGTCCAGGGGTAGGTTCCAGTCAACGGGTGAAATAGCCAGGATTCCCTCCTTCTGGTTGATGACTTCTGCCTCTTCTTCCAGCAAGGCCACCAGCTTCCACAGCAGGACTTCCTTCTTTGTGGGTGGGAGACCCTGTAATTTGGGGGAAGCCTGGAATGGGGCACTCGGCAGCCTGACCTTACCTCAGCATGTCCTTCTTGAGTATGTGACATCCATCTTGCCCAGGGTTTTAATCCTTGATTATCCACCAGAACAAAGGGGATTTTTAGAGGATTTTTTGAAAAAAGATATGTTGGTCTCATTATATATCCTATAGCATTTGTAAAAACATTTAATAAAATTTATTTTAAACGACAGAATGGAATAAGATATGCATGAATATAATACAGTTGCATATAAAAATAAGAGAAAACATATGTAAATTTTGTGATATGGACTTTGGTAGCAGAAAATTCAGAAAGGAAAGAAAAAGAGGTAGACTGGAGTTGTCAAGTTCAAGATCTAACCCGCTATCAGACTTTACTCAATGATGTCAAGATCACAGGCAGTCAATAATCACACATGAAGCAGAAAGGGGTCACCACATCAAGAACAGCTTACTAGGTCCTGCTTTCCCACGTTGCACATGATGTTTGTGATATGTGGGGTTACTCTTACTGGAAAGAATCTTCCAGCTGTACTGAGTTATAGCCCAGAGTTGTATGACTTAGGTAATATTCTCCAGGGAAGCTTGCATCATTGACACAGGGTTTTTTTAATCTAGGTAATCTTTAGCCAGAACCAACTTTCTAAGGGAATTTTATTTTTTTTATTTTTTTTTATTTTTTTTATTTTTTATTTTTTTTTTTTTCAACGTTTATTTATTTTCGGGACAGAGAGAGACAGAGCATGAACAGGGGAGGGGCAGAGAGAGAGGGAGACACAGAATCGGAAACAGGCTCCAGGCTCTGAGCCATCAGCCCAGAGCCCGACGCAGGGCTCGAACTCACGGACCGCGAGATCGTGACCTGGCTGAAGTCGGACGCTTAACCGACTGCGCCACCCAGGCGCCCCATCTAAGGGAATTTTAAAGGTAATGAATCTTTCTCCTAGCAAATATCATTAGTTTTCTTACTTGAAAAAGTCCAGTTGACAAGGATATTATGTCATCTGCTTCCTCTCCTTCCCAGGATCTTTCCCGTCTCCCACAGGACAATGACTAGATTCCTGGCCTGTTGGCTTAATTCTTTCCCCCCAATAATATTTCAGAGCCATTCTGAATTATTTGTGAAATAAAATGAGTCTTATGGTCAGGAAGTGTCCTACAGTTATGGCAACTTGATAGAAGGCGTGAGAGGAGTTTGGAAGAACCAGGTGATCTGGAAAATAAGATGGCTTTTTTTCACGGGGGACTGAATTGGAATATTTCTTAATCCTGAGAGAACTGACTGAAGGAAACATGAAGCAGTAGGCTCTTCACTTGTCTTTAGCATATTGACTACAGCTTGATTGATTGTGCCAAGGGCATTAGACAATTTTAGAATCATTCTAGAAATCAGTATGTCTCTCACATGTAAAAATGTTTTCTTTTAAGTTGAATGCTTGTCTTCTTTTTTGAGAAAAAAATAAATCTCTACACTCTGGGTAAATATAAAGTATGCTTTAAAACTGCTAGCAAATAACCTACATAATTGGACAGCCCATTATCTTGATTATTATTATTATTACTTACCACAGATATAGCATTTGACTCAAATGGTATTCACTCAAAGTAAGTGACAGGCATTAATTACTTAATGTGTTCATGTTCTTTATGGATAAGTTAAATATAGTTGAATGTATATGTGAGTATACACACCCACTTTCCCAGGATTAGTATGGAGTAAAAGGAAATATTTGCTGCCCATTGAATGTATATATAATAATGTCTATAAAATTCCCAACAAATGGATATCAGTATTCTTTGCTGAAACAATACTGTCAGTAATAACACTTATAATCACTTTTAGACATGTTTTTAGCATAAAAATTATTTTAGTCAGGAATTTCTTTGCAGTTAAACTTCTGTGGTAATTTTTTCAAGTTTTATTAAGGTATAATTGACAAATTATAAATTGTGTATATGTAAGGTATACAATGCGACTTTAAAAAAAAATGCATCTCCGTAAAGCAGTTTTAGGTTCCCAGCAAGTCTCAGGGGAAGATTCGGAGATTTCTCTTATACCCCTCCCTCCCCTCACCCCCACATAAATAGCCTCCCTTGCTATCTACATCTCTTACCAGAGGGGTACGTTTGTTACAATTGACAAACCTCCATTCTTGAACAAATGTAGCCATTTCTGACTAAATGTACCACATCATCCATTCCATGTCACATATATATTCAGGACACATTGACTGAATTCACTTTGTCTTTCAACTGATCAACATTATAGTGTATAAAAGATAATAGCAAATATGGAAGTTTTCCTTCTCTGCCTCATCTATTAGACAAAGCAGAGCTACATAGGCAAACACTGCAGGCTACTGGAATAGTGGGAAGCACAGGATGGTAAAGCAATAAATATTCTACATGCATCTACAGGATGGTACAGTAGTATGGCCAGTCCCGGGGGAGAGACTTCTATAATATGGAAAGATAGGATTTCAACAGGAATTAAGCCGTCCTGTAATCTATTCCAATATACTGTTTTACTCTGGTGACCTTTTAGGTCTCTTTGGCTTTAAAATAAGTCTTTTTAAAATTAATTATAATTTTTAAAGCTGCCAGGGCTTATTCTTTTCTTTGAGACATGGATCCTCTACTCAGATAATAGACATATTCACATGAGCACAGGATTGTAAGGACTTACATGTCATGTCCATCCAAAGACCACATCAGTGGTTTGTAAAACAAATGTGAAGAATCCCTCTACTTTATAAAATGTAGAGGAAAAAGTTTATAATTTCATCTAATAATTAGATTAGAAGATTTATAATTGAAATTAATTATTCTTTAATGATTAAACTTATATATAACAACTCTCACTTTTATAAAGTTTTAAAGATCTAAAACTTCAATCCATGTGTATTATACTGTAATTTTAAAGTTTTACACTAATATTCATTTATCTGCTTATGAAAAACTCTGGTAAATAATTTTGAGTTAGAAGTCTTCCTGACTTTTTAAATGCATTCCAATATTTTGCAACAATAAAACCATCCTCATATCTCCTTAAAAAAATTTTGTTTCAGATGTTTAGAGTATTATTAAGATCTTTTGTTTAGGAAAATGACGTGATGGAGAACCAGTATAATCTACCCATGCAAGACTACGAAATATAATACCATATCCTTTTCATGTCATGTGTACATGCATAGCTTTGTAGCTCTTTGCCTCCTACATATTTGGATTTCTTCAATTCCTTATTTAAAAGAACTACTTTATAAATGACTGCTAGTCCTTTGTCTGAGTTATATGATTATCAAAAGATACACCTACCGAAAAATCTGAATAAAAATATGAGTTATAAAAGATATTGGTTAATATCGATATAATAGTATGGGGGTATGAGAATGATAACTGTTCCAGTTACCCCATTGTTGTGCAAAAGCCACCCCGTAACTAAGTGGCTTAAAAAAACCAATTTATTAGGTGTGCCAGGGTGGCTCAGTCGGTTAAATGTCCGACTGTGGCTCAGGACACGATCTCACAGTCCGTGAGTTCGGGCCCCACGTCGGGCTCTGTGCTGACAGCTCAGAGCCTGGAGCCTGCTTCAGATTCTGTGTCTCCCTCTCTCTCTGCCCCTCCCTTGTTCGCTCTCTGTCTTTCTCTCAAAAATAAAATAAAACCATAAAAAACCCACAATTTATTATTTCTCCTGGTTCTCTGGTTTGGCTGCTTTCAGCCTGGCAGTTTTCACTTGGAGTCTTGTGATCAGTTGCAGGCAGATAGCAGCTTGGATCCAGGTCGTCTGAAGGATAGATTGGAATGATTGCTGACACTCCCTGTTGGCTGGTTACTCAGTTAGAGCTGCCAAGAGAGCACCCCATGACGTCTCTCAGCAGGCTCCGAGGGAGTCCATGCAATACGGGTAGTTGGAATTCTTACATGGAGTCTGAGGGCTCCAAGAGAAATGGTGGAAACTTCCAGTGGTCTTATATAGGGTAGTAAACCTAGAACTGGGATCGTATCATTTTGCCATAGGTAAAGGAAGTCACGAAAGCTAACCCAGAATCCAGGGGAGGGAAGTAGGACTCTATACTTAGCTGGAGGAATAGCAAGAAATGTATTTGATCTCTCACAGTATCCATTGAGATAATCCCCAGACATAAGCAGGGTTAATGAGCTAAAAGAATGGGGATATCAAATATTATATTTTTAATTGCTAATGTTGCTGTTATGTCCATAAGATAATACTCAATACCCAAATTTTTAAAAAATTTTTTTTAATGTTTATTTATTTTTGAGACAGAGACAGAGCATGAGCAGGGAAGAGGCAGAGAGAGAGGGAAACAGAATGTGAAGCAGGCTCCAGGCTCTGAGCTGTCAGCACAGAGCCCGACGCGGGGCTCGAACTCACAGACTGTGAGATCATGACCTGAGCCGAAGTCGGATGCTTAACCGACTGAGCCACCCAGGCGCCCCAATACCCAAATTTTTATTAGTCTACCATGCACATATAGAAAGGCTGTGGACAATTAGGTGTAAGGATATTAAAAGGAAACATAACTTGCTTCGTAATCCCTACACTGTTAATAATAAAAATAATAAAAGAACAAGATCCTGTCTAAAAGATAATGTCCAGGGCATTCAGATAATGAGAACAAACTGATGGTTACCAGAGGGGAGGTGGGTGGGAGGATGGGTTAAATAGATGATGGGGATGAAGGAGCGCACTTGTGATGATGTGCACCCGGTGTTGTCTGGAAGTGTTGTATCACTATATTGTATACCTGACACTAATATTACACTATATGTTAGCTAAATGGAATTTAAACAAAAAACTTAAAAAAAATAAAGGTTTTAGGGAAGGAAAAAAAAAGGTAATGAGAAGCAGCCCAATGAACATGATAGCTAGAACTACATTAAATCTTCATCATATAAAATCTTAATCACAATAAAAAATCTTTGAGAGGTCTTAAAATAAGACTCCAGATATATCCAGACTATATGAATAGTTCCCAAAGTTATTTCAACCTAGATTGTGTTATTTCCTTCTCTCTTTCTCTCTCTCTCCCTAACTGTTAATAGCTAACAGAATTGGTGTTTACTACACATATTTTTGAAAATGCTTTACAGCAAAATATGAAAGAATATGTTGAGTTGATAAGAAGCAAAAAATATCTTTGGATTGCATCTTTCAAGGTAGCTTTAACTAAGGAGGTAAAAGTCTAGTAGAATAATTGATGAAACTTGTTTTAGAAGACAGGAAAGGACATTTTCTTGGAATATTAGAGATCAGTTAGGCCAAGAGTTTTCATGTTTTCAGTGGAGTCCTAAGGTTTTTTCCTAAGGCATTTCAGAGAGGACCAGGAAGGGATGGGGGTGTACAAGCCAGTAGGACTCTACTATCTTGCCAAACAACATCCAAAAAAGCTCAGTTTATACCTCTTCTCTGTGAGGAGTTAAATATTAGATTTCACTTGAATGGTAATGTTGATGAAAAGTTTAAGAGCAAGGAAGAGGAGAGGAAGGGGAGGAAGAGAGTTAATTCAAAGAGCTAGTGGCACAATCAGAAATAAAAGAAAGAGGGGGAGCCTGGGTGTCTCAGTTGGGCGTTCGACTTCAGCTCAGGTCATGATCTCATGGCTTGTGGGTTCAAGCCCTGCATCGGGCTCTGTGCTGACAGCTCAGAGCCTGGAGCCTGCTTCGGATTCTGTGTCTCCCTCTCTCTCTGCCTCTCCCCTGCTTGCACTCTGTCTCTCCCTCTCTCTTTCTCTCAAAAATAAATATTTACAAAAGTTAAAAAGAAAAAGAAAGAAATAAAACAAAGATCATCTGACTTTTAGGCCAGGGCATTTTCAGTCTTCTATATCATTTCTGAAGAGGGGAAATTCTGAGAGAAATTCTGAGAAAATTCTGAGAAAATTAGGTTGTGGTCAGATTGTGAGCAACTTTGAATTCAAGGTGAAAATTTTGTCATTGTTCTTACAGATTTTGAAAATTTCACAAATATTTCTTAGCAGAAAATAAGGTTGCATTTTTAGAAGATAACGTGTGAGTAGTACAAGACAAAACTGAGGAGACAAATATTGCAATTGACAAGGAATATATATGAAAAAAAATTGCCTAGCTGTTTATTTAAATAATTCTGACAAGAAGTAGTGAATTTATAAGGACTGTATTTATTCCATGCTAATGGAGTGGTAAACAGAAAAAGCAATGCATTACCTACATTGAAATTCAGACACTTCCTCAATTTGAATGAATTTGGTTTTTAGTTCTGTATTTAAAGTTTCTAACAATTTTAAGTCATAATTGTAGCAATTTGGTTCAGTTCCTGATATTTATGTATAAACATCATATCTGGAAAATGAGAGAATTTTTGACTCTTTCATTTAAAAAAATGTTTCTTTAACACGGTGTTGAGATAAATTTCTGCATCTTCTTAAATAATTTTGAGGTGAAATCAGCCAGTGTCATTGGACGGTTTACTGAAAAAAGAAATTAACAGTAGCTTAATGCATTTCATTGTCTAGAAAAAGACCATCACTACAAGCTACTATCTGCAACATGCCACTTAAATTGTCAATTGCTAGTTTTTGTAATTAAGCTAATTCGTTAAGCTTCAGTAGGACAGACATGTTTGTCTTATTTGCTTCGTTTTCTCAGTGTCTGTCACCTAGAAGACACTCAAGTAGAATACTGAATACTGTCACCTGGTACACACCCAGAGTTATCTATAGAATGAACACAAGCTAATACATGAAGCTACTTATTTTCATGTTGTTGAACATTTTGTATAATACACTATTACATTTTGAAATTTACTTATCCCTTAATAATATAAATTCTTTGAATAAATATGATCAGACAAAAACATGATTTTATATAGAACTGAATGTGTTGTAATTGAAAATTACTTAGAAACTCTTCAACAAAAACGTGTGTGTAATATCATGCTGTTCAAGGTCATCACTCTTTTTCTGAGAACATATTCCTATTCAGCCTAAATTAGTTCTTCCAATCAGACAAACTGATGAGGCAATTTTTACCACACTTGAATTTTCTGCACAACTATAAAGATGGAATAACACATAATTAGAAAGCCTGGAAGAAAATCTGCAAAGCCACGTCTGATTTATTTTATATTTTTTTTTTGTTTATTCTTTCTCCTCTTGGCTGAAAATTCTTTTGTTGAATTTATTGATATAATGCTTGAAATAAAATAATAACATTGTAAAGTAAAACCTTAAGTCTCCCCAAATAATTTCTCAAAATTGAGTTTGTTTTTATTTTTTTTGAATAAATACACACTTTCTAAAATTAGACTATTAAAATCAGTGCAATTGTTTTTTTTTGTACGAGCAACCTGTATCAGGGACTTAGGTAATTTCTTGTAATCTTGGCTAGGTAGGATCTGATTGCAAACAGCACAGCAGAAATTCTGATTAGCAGTTGTAGATTGGTTTGATTAATAACAGTGATAAAGTCATCATTAGTTAATAAATGCAGTTTGTTTCACAAATTCTCTTCCACACACATCACTCATGGGGAACTGGGGTCTTTTGTCTCTTGAGTGGCAAGAATATTGGGGCCCAATGAACTCAATCCGGTTAAAGGAATTAGTAGCTCTTTGATAGGGAGTCCACTGAAGTAATTAATTTGCTTTTCCTTCCAGGTTTTTAAATATCCAGCTTGATCTTTGTCCACCTGATTAACCAGTTAATTAAATTTTTATGTAAGTCTTCTGACCCAGTTAATTTGCCAGGAGCGTACATTAATGGAGAGTAACAGATGAAGTTCTTCGCGACCCCTCTGTACAGATTATTGCACCTCATCAGCTTCCACCAGTCGGAGCCCCTGCTTTCACTAACATATGAGCCATTGTGGAGACAAATAAGCAAACAGAGCCAACACTAAAACCGGGAGATTTTTGGAGTCTGTGAGGCTCTACGGTAGAAGTCAAGACACTGAAAGGAGAAGAAAACTGGCATGACCCATCAAGGGAAAAGCTTAAATGTTTATTCAGTAAACAAAATGAACGAATGAATATGTAAGTGGCTTATGGGCTGTAGCCAAGTTACGTTGTGGGTATCTGCCTCTACCCAAAGATTCTGTCTTAATTTTTTTTTATTATTACAGTTCCAATGCCCTTTTGAAGTCACTGATTTTAAGACTTTAGCAGGCATTGCCACTTAGAGGTGTATGATCTGTATAGTTTAGAAAGCTAAATTTGGAAGTGGCTGGAGGGCAGTGTTCATAATTAGAAAAGGGGAGTCACTTGGAGGCCTGGGTAAATGGGCAAAGGGATCAGAGAAGAGGCAGGGGGTAGAAATAAAAGAAATTCTGAGTTGCTTCTTAAGGTTAGGTCAACCTTTAGGAACTGACAATTAGTTTCTCCTCCACCTCATTCTCCTGTCTCCTCTCCCTTTTCTCTCACACCACTCTCTTCCCCTTTCTCCTCTCTAAACTTCAAATTCTTATTTCCCAGGCTACAAACCCAGGCTAGAATTATTTATTCTATACTTAAAATATGTTAAGAGTAAGTATAGTTTGGGGCCTTCAGTCCCTATCATTATAGTTTCCTTAGGAAATGTTGCTTTGTTACTAACTTTGCTTTTTTATAACAACAAGATCCCCAGTTTGGGGTACTTACATTTAACAGAGCAGTGGACTACCTATCTGCTTTACTTTTTTCCTCATTAAAATAAAAATTAAGATGTTCTAATAAGTTCCTTTCACTTACTACCTCACTGATG
Organism: Lynx canadensis; assembly: GCF_007474595.2. Classification (NCBI taxonomy): domain Eukaryota; kingdom Metazoa; phylum Chordata; class Mammalia; order Carnivora; family Felidae; genus Lynx; species Lynx canadensis. The sequence continues at coordinate 52,605,317 of NC_044319.2, read as the reverse complement.
ATTTAACTCTCAAATACCTGTGAAGAAGACTAAGGAACTTCTGCTGAATACTGAAACCATGCACATCTTTGGAAACTAATGTTGTATTTAGCTTCAGGCATGATGGATTGATGGAGCGCGCTGTTGTACTTTGTGGTTTCAGAAAAATGATTTATAAGAAGAAAAACAGGCATCATTTTGTTTATGATTTATGGGCTTTGATCCTTAATCCTGAATTTTTATATCATTAGTCCTGAGAAAGGGATATTATAAGACAGGTGCAATGAGATTTAAAATATTTTCATATGTATAAATCAGTTTATTATCTGTACCTTGGTCATGGGCTTTATGACAGAGAACATAATCACGAAGGCACACGCAATCCTTAACTCTAGCATAATTTCTCAACTACATATATGTGCTAACTTGCGTAACCATATGTATATTCACATAGACATCAATACACGTGTGTGTGAAAAATCAATTTAAGCATAAGACGATAAACAGTAGAGCAATTGTTTATTCAAAGAAATTCAGTGATTGAATATAAATAATTCGTGTAGAAAATAAATTCCTTTTAAATATGTAAGGTCACCTACGTTTTTGAAAATGGAAAGATTTTCAAGGACTTTTTGCCCTGAGTTCAGGAGAATTGTCTTTCTCCTTGCCAGACCCCGAATAAATGAATAGGTTAGTTGTTATAAATGAATGAGTAAAAGGTCCAGAATTCTATAGAGACATCAGTCAGAAAGATTTTTCAAAAAAGTTCCCCTCTTTTTTTTTTCACTTAAGATAACATTGAAAAATTATTAAACATTACTGAGACTATTTTTTTTAGTCTTCTTCTAGTGTTCTTTCTCCTTGAACAGTTTCGAGCTAAGTTTCAAGCTAAGCTTGAAGGTCTATGTTACAAGGCAGAATGTGTCTTGTCCTATGTCAAAGCCCCTGGAAACCACCAGCTCTTTTCCTTGAGGTGACTACTTCTTTTCCTTGAGGTGACTGATTTGCTCCTTTACAGCCAAGATAATGGAGAATTGTCAGAGGTTCAGCCAGAGAAGCAGAACCAATAGAAGATACATATTAAGAGATTTATTGCAAGGAATTGGTTTAAGCATTTCTGAGAGTTGGCTGGGCAAATTCAAAATCCATAGGGCAGACTGAAACTCTTATGCTTTGGTTGAAGCTGTCTGCAGATGAAATTTCTTTATCAGGGAAGTTTTAGAAATGATTTTAAGGCATTTCACTGGATTGAATCAGGTCCACCCAGATTATCTAAGATAATTGCTTTCTCATGTTTGACTTTTATAGATCATAAACAGGTAAGGAACTATCTAGGATAATCTCCCTTTCTTAAAGTTAATTGATTATGAACTATAATTATATCTACAAAATACCTTCACAGCAACACCTGGATTAGTATTTGATTGAAAATTGTAGATTGTAGCTTAGCCAAATTGACACATCTAAAGGTTAGCACATCACAGTGATGATATGCAATTACACCTTTTCTTTTCTCCTTTGGGGCACCCAATGGCAAATGCTCTTATGAGTTGGTGCAAGATCAAGATACTAGGAACATTTTTATGCTTTATGTTTTTTCCTCCCATTACTGTAACAGAGCCTTGTCTTACTGTACTTCCTTAGTAACAATCCTGCCAATTCTATTTATTTACAGATGGAAGAAGCATCGCCAAGAATATCTGGCACAGGCGTAGAATGGTTCACACTGGAAATTTTGCTATTTAAGTTAGTTGGTAATTCTGTCTATTGATTACACTACAGAGTATAGGCTCATGGTTTAGGATGTTTCATTATCTATATAACAAATATTAAGGAGATCAAATATTTATTCTAAGTAAACATAAAACATCTTTAAATCACAAGTCTGTGCTCTTTTGGAAGATATTTATATTATTGTAACATATTTACATGGATAGGGTAGAGATTAAATTAATGTTTTCATCTAATGTACTGTTATTCCTTCGTTTTGAATATAAGGATATAATCTACAAAGAAAGTAAAGGTCTGGCTGAGTGGCTCAGTCAGTTAGGCATTTAACTCTTGATTTCAGCTCAGATCCTGATCTCACAGTTTGTGGGATCTACCCCCAGTGGGGCTCCACGTTGACAGGGCAGAGCCTGCTTGGGATTCTCTTTCTCCCTCTCTCTCCCTCTCTCTCTCTCACTCTTTCAAAATAAATAAATAAACCTAAAGAAAGCAAGGAAAGTTTTTCTTGGAATATTTCAATTAAAGATACTTTTGGAAGAGAAATCAGTATCAAAATCATTTTGTTTTGTTTTTTTTTTTTTTTTTTTTCAACATTTATTTATTTTTTGGGACAGAGAGAGACAGAGCATGAACGGGGGAAGGGCAGAGAGAGAGGGAGACACAGAATCGGAAACAGGCTCCAGGCTCTGAGCCATCAGCCCAGAGCCCGACTCGGGGCTCGAACTCACGGACCGCGAGATCGTGACCTGGCTGAAGTCGGACGCTTAACCGACTGCGCCACCCAGGCGCCCCTCAAAATCATTTTGTATGGAGAAACTTCAATTATAGGCTTGGGTCCTTTATGTCTAAAATGTCTTCTCCTCATGTCCCTTGAAACAAAAGTCAGTCTTTAAGGTAGTCTCAAGGTAAAATATGAAACCTAAGTTGGGAGGCAAAAGTCTCATTATTTTTGTCATAACAAAAATGGAGTCAAAACAATAATTTTTTTAAGAAACTGAGGATTTCTTCAGAATTAGAGAATACACGTTTATTGTTTTTCCTTCCTTTATTCAATCTCGTTTATTTGTTGCATGGCTACTGCATTAATTAGCAAGTTTGTTTCTGAATATCTCTGAAGAAACGTGAAGTAAGCCAACCATAAAGCAATTTGGTCTTTTAATTTTTTTTCTAACATCACAGATTGCCTATACCGAAGCCAAATAATTCAAAATTTTGCATTAGTTTCTTATCCAGGATTAATTCGGTCTTGTATTTTCCTTTCTATATTATTTTATCACAGAGTTGGAGCATGCACATACCTAATAGCTGTTTTGTAAATATTTGTTGATTGATGACAGAGGCTGGTTAGAAGAATTTTAATGAATCATTAGTACATTAAATTAATAAATCATGACAACAATATTAATGTTGGCTTAGCTATTTCTAGACTCTGCTTTCATATACACAAATAGTCCATTGGTGGCTTTGAGTTTGCTGTTTTCTGTAAGTAATTAAACATAATATTTTAAATTAGAGACATAAGTAATTAAACATAATATTCTAAATTAATTAGACACAATAAAACTTTCTCACAAAATATTTAAAATTTACCTTCCTATATGTATTTCTGTGTACTCATCAAGATATTACATTTGTTTAGGAAAAAAGTAGAATGTTACCTTAGTCCGTTCACTCAGGACATTTGCACACTTGAATATAATTAATTTTTTACCTTGTGAACATCACTTCTCCCATAACCAAGGCAAATGATTTATCACAACGAAGGGAGGTGTCAAAAGAGATGTTTTTCTTTCGGGTGGAACTGATTGTTTCTTAACTGACCAGAAATTTTGCTTCCCTAGCTGGGTTTCCTTTATTTATTGTGTGTGTGTGTGTGTGTGTGTGTGTGTGTGTGTGTATATATATATATATATATATATATAATTTGTTTTTTCTGTTTGCCCAGCCAACTCTCAGAATATATATATATATATATATATATATATATATATATATATTGTTTCAAGTTTTTATTTGAATTCCAGTTCATTAACATATAGTGTAATATTAGTTTCAGGAATAGAATTTAGTGATTTATCACTTACATATAACACCCAGTGCTCATCACAACTGTCCTCCTTAACACTCATTGTCCGTTTAACCCATCCTCTGCCTACCTCCCTCCATCAACCCTCAGTTCTCTACAGTTCAGAGTCTGTTTTATGGTTTTCCTTTCTTTTTTTCTTCAACTATGTTTAACTTTAATTTCTTAGATTCCACATATAAGTGAAATCATGTTATTTCTGTGACTGACTTATTTCACTTAGCATAATACATTCCATCTCCATCCACATTGTTGCAAATGGCAAGATTTCATTTATTGTGATGCTATTATGTATCCATTGTGTGTATATACCATATCTTCTTACTTATTCATCAGTCAGTGGATTTTTGGGTTCTTTCCATGATGCAGCTATTTTTGATAATGCTGCTATATACATTGGGGTACATGTGTCCCTTTGGATCAGTATTTTTGTATACTTTAGCTAAATACCTAGTAGCGAAATTGCTAGATTATAGTGTAGTTCTATTTTTAACTTTTTGAGGAACCTCCCTAAGGTTTTCCACAGTGGCTGCACCAGTTTGCATTCCTGACAACAGTGCAAGAGTGTTCCTCTTTCTCTCCAACATCTGTTGTTTCTTGTGGTGTTAATTTTAGCTATTCTGACAGGATTTTTGGTGATATCTCATTGTAGTTTTTTTTTAATTGTTTTAAATGTTTATTTCATTTTGAGAGAGAGAGAGAGAGAGAGAGAGAGAGAGAGAGAGAGAGACAGAGTGCAAGCAGGGGAGGGGGCAGAGAGAGAGAGGGAGGCGCAAAATTTGAAGCAGTCTCTGAGCCACCAGCACAGAACCAGATGCGGAGCTCGAACCCACAGACTGTGAGATCATGACCTGAGCCAAAGTCGGATGCTTTACCCACTGAGCCATAAATGATGTTGAGCATCTTTTCATGTGTCTGTAGCCATCTGTATGTCTTCTTTTGCTAAATGTTTATTTTTGTCTTCTGCTCATTTCTTAACTGAATTATTTGTGTTTTGGGTGTGGAGTTTATTAAGTTCTTTATAGATTTTGGATACTAACCTTTTATCTAATATGTTATTTGCAAATATCTTCTCCCATTCTATCATTTGCTGTTAGTTTTGTTGATTGTTTTCTTTGCTGTGCAGAAGATTTTTATCTTGATGAAGTTCCAATAGTTCATTTTTGCTTTGGTTTCCCTTGCAACGAGTCTAGTAAGAAGTTGCTATGGTAAAGGTCAAAGAGATTACTGCCTGTGTTCTCCTCTAGGATTTTTATGGCTTCTGGGCATTTTGGTCTTTCATCCATTTTGAATTTATTTTTGTGTATCGTGTAAGAAAGAGGTCCAGTTTCATTCTTTTACATGTTGTTGTACATTTTCCCAATACCATTTGTTGAAGAGACTGTCTTTTTTCCATTGGATATTTTTTTCCTGTTTTGTAGAAGATTAGTTGATCATTTAGTTGTGGGTCCATTCTGGGGTTTCTATTCTGTTCTTTTGATTTACTTCTCTGTTTTTGTGCCAGTACTGTACTGTCTTGATCACTACAGCTTTGTAATATAACTTGAAGTCTGGAACTGTGATGCTTTCAGCCTTGCTTTTCTTCTTCAATATTGCTTTGGCTATTTGGAATCTTTTCTGGTTCCATATAAATTATAAGATTGTTTGTTCTAGTTCTGTGAAAAATTCTAGTGGTATTTTGATAAGGATTGCATTAAATGTGTAGATTGCTTTGGCTTGTGTAGACATTTTAACAATATTGTTCTTCCAATCTATGAGCATGGAATGTTTTTCCATTTCTTTGTGTCCTCTTTAATTTCTTTCATAAATGTTCTGTAGTTTTCAGAGTACAGATCTTTCACCTGTTTGATCAGGTTTATTCCTACGTATCTTATAGTTTTTGGTACAACTGTAAATGGGATTGATTCCTTGATTTCTCTTTCTGCTGCTTCATTGTTGTATATAGAAAAGCAACAGATTTCTGTATGTTGATTTTGTATACATTGTATATTGACTTTACTGAATTCATGTATCAGTTCTAGCAATTTTTTGATGGAATCTTTCAGGTTTTCTACATACAGTACCATGTCATCTGAAAATAGTGAATATTTGACTTCTTCCTTGCCAATTTGGATGCTTTTTATTTCATTTTGTTGTCTGATTGCTGAGTCTAGGTTCTCGTACTATGTTAAATAACAGTGCTAAGAGTGAACATCGTTTTTCTTCCTGTCCATAGAGGAAAAGCTTTCAATTTTTCCCCATTGAGGACGATATTAGCTGTGGGTCTCACGTAAGTGTCCTCTATGATGTTGAGGTATGCTCCTTCTACCTTTACTTTGTTGAGAGTTTTTATCAAGAATGGGTGCTGTACTCTGTCAAATGCTTTTTCTGTATCTATTGAGAGGATCATATGGTTCTTCCTTTCTTTTATTAGTGTGGTAAATCACTTTGATTGGTTTGGACCATCTTTGCAGCTTAGGAATAAATCCCACTTGATCATGGTGAATGATTCTTTTAATGTACTACTGGATTTGATTTGCTAGTATCTTATTGAGAATTTTTGCATCCATGTTCATTAGATATATTAGCCTGTACTTCTCTTTTTTAGTGGGGTCTTTGGTTTTGGAATCAAGGTAATTCTGGCCTTGTCAAATGAATTTAGAAGGTTTCTTCCATTTCCATATTTTGGAACAGTTTGAGAAGACTAGGTATTAACTCTTCTTTAAGTGTTTTGTAGAGTTCCCCTGGGAAGCCATCTGGCCCTGGACTTTCTATGTTCAGAGATTTTTTATTACTGATTCAATTTCTTTGTTGGTAATTGGTCTGTTTAAGATTTTGATGTCTTCCTATTTCAGTTCAGTTCATTCAGTTCAGCTTCATTTGCTGTTCTTTTTCTAGTTCCTTTGGTGTAAGGCTAGGTTGTGTATTTGAGGTTTTACTTGCTTCTTGAAGTAGGCCTGTATTGCTACATACTTCCCTCTTATGACCGCTTTTGCTACATCCCAAAGGTTTCAGACAATTATGTTTTCATTATCATTTGTTTTCATGTATTTTTTTATTACTTCTTTTTTTTAAATTTTTTAACATTTATTTATTATTGAGAGACAGAGACAGACAGAGCATGAGCATGGGAGGGGCACAGAGAGGGGGAGACACAGAATCTGAAGCAGGCTCCAGGCTCTGAGCTATCAGTACAGAGCCTGACATGGGGCTCAAACTCACAAACTGTGAGATTATGACCTGAGCCAAAGTCGGACGTTTAACTGACTGAGCCACCAAAGTGTCCCTTTATTACTTCTTTAATTTAATGGTTAATCTATTCATTGTTTAGTAAGATGTTCTTTACCTTCATATATTTGTGGTCTTTGCAATTTTTTTCTTGTGGTTGATTTAAAGTTTCATAGTGCTATGGTCAGTAAATATGCATGGTGTGATCTCAATCTTTTTGTACTTGTTGAGGCCTGATTTGTGACCTAGTATGTTATCTATTCTGGAGAATGTTCCATATGTACTAGAAAATAATATGCATTCCACTGCTTTCGGATGAAATGTTGTGAATATATCTATTAATTCCATCTGGTCCAATGTGTCATTCAAAGCCATAGTTTCTTTGTTGATTTTCTGTTTAGATGATCTGTCATTGTTGTAAGTGGAGTATTAAAGTCCCCCCCTTTCCCTATTTATGATATATAAAAGGCAAACATGAGAAAGCAATTTTTTTTCCCAGAAAACATCTTTTTAATACTTTTATTATGTTTTCATTTTTTGTAAAAGATAGATTTGTTCCATCTTTTTCATAAGCAAAAATATAGCTAGCAGTGGTTTAATTGTACTTCATTAATTGCTGATAGTAGTGTTTGAAAAAGATTCTTACTTACATTAGACTTTTAGCACTTTCTGAGAATGTTGCTGTATATATGCTGCTGGGGAATCACAGACCTGCCTTGTTTTCCCTGTGGCTTCTTCCTGCAAGAATAGATGACTACACACCTGAGGGCAACTGGGCAAGTCCACAGAGCAGCAGAGCCAAAAACCATGGATTTCTGATTAATCATATTTCCTGTGCTCCTCTTGTGCACCTTGTCATGGGTTGAATAAAGAGATAGTCCTTTGGAAATTTTAAGCTTGTGATATAGACAAGAATTCAACAAGTAATTGTAGAAAGAAAATAAAACTAGAGAACAAGGAGGCAACATTGGAAATGGAAGAACGGAACGTGAGGAGCAGACAGTCTAGGACTGAATCCTAAGAATTTCCATTGTTTAAAATAGGAATCTGCAAAGGAGACAGAGAAAACAAACAAAGAAATTCCAGGGAAAAAAATGCAGGAAAACAATGGGGGTATTAAAGGGAAATTGTATTTTGAGAAGAAAAAAGTGGATAATTGAGCCAAATACTACAAAAAGCCAGAGGAATACAAGCCTGGATCACCATATTATTTCCTAAACCATTGCTCCTCTATTCTTGATGCTGTGAGGTTTGGTGCTCCTACACTGATGTCCGTCCATCTCTGCCAACAAATTGGCGGTGGTATGAGCAGGCCTATGAAGCAGTTCGCCTTGAACCCAGATAGAAGCAGCCTGAGAGGACAACAAGCAGAGCCCTACTCTTAGGCAGGGCATGTTATGAGTTGTACAGCTTTTTGGCCTAGTGCCTTCTCCCACGCTGTGAGGGACTGCTCTGCTGCTGAATGAATGAGCGTGTCTCTACAGTTCAGAAGAGATACCTTCCCCAGGAGCGTCCTTAACCTCTGGGACACAGGAGCTACTGGATAAATGTTCCAGCAGTTCTTCAGACACAACTCTGAAAAGCGTTCTTTTTACTTCTCAGAAGTTCCCATAGTGGTGATCATGATATCATGCCCTTCTATTGAACTTTTTTCCTTTCCTGTTCACCGAAATCACCTCTCAAATAAACAGTCTGCATTTGCTTCAGTTTCAGCTTTCAGGGGAACCCAAATTAACACTGACTGTTGAAGGGAGATTTAGAGATTCGAGTAAGAGTTTTGTTTATCTATTTGTTTTAAGATGGGAGAATTATAAATTCATGTAATGTCTAACCAGAATGATACCGGAATGAAAGAGAGAGTGAGTTCAAATGAGAGAAAGAGTATAGTCAATGGAGTGAGTTCCTTCAGTGATAGAATTCATGATACTGAGTGATTATCTTAAATGAGAAGAGGGACACACACATACATTCACACACAAAGAGGGGGAAATGGGTGTGGATAAATGCTGTTTTGTAGAGTTTTCATGGGGCACGCATGCAGTTTTTTCTGATGGCTTCTGTATTACCCACGGATTCTATTCACTTGTGTTCAACATGCACTTATCGAGTGCCCACCACAAGCCAGAAACTATGCTAAGTACTTGATCCAGAGTACAAGATAGTGACCACTCTCAGAAAAAAAACAAATGGAAAGGAAAGGCACTTTTAAATAAATTTTACATTTTTATTTATTTAAAAAAAATGAATAAATAATGGATGGCATTCTGATTATTGTTTCTTTGAGTTTTATTTAATAAATGTGCAACAATCAAAGTAGAATTTAAGTCTTCATTTTGGAGGTTTACATTATGGAAACTATGTGTCATTATTCAAGAAAATAACAAAAATGAAGAAAAGTAGAATTCAGCAAACTCCCACCTGTGATTTCACTGATATAATTGTTATTTACATTTTTCATTTGTGTTCTTCCAGTTTTCCATGCTTATATTTAAAAATGTAGTCATAATAATATCATTCACATACATATGTAGTTTATTCACTTAACATAGCATAATTGTTTTTTATGGCATTTCACAATCTTTACAGAATAATTTGAATTATTATATTTAGAATATGAATATACTATAACATATTTAGCCATTCCCTTCTTTATGACATGTAGTTATTCTCCATATTGTTTTTAAATACCATTTTAATGTAGGTTTTGAATAGACATTAGATTCACATGGCTCAAAATCCAAAACACTTATAAGGCTACAAATTGCTTGAGCAAACTGGCACCTATCGTCTCCCCACTATAGCAGGTGGTACCTGCTCACCAATATTAGATTTATATCCTTGACTGCTTATAGCTTGCTTTCTTAAAGACCTTAGGAAAAGTCCATCTTACTAAATGAGAAGAAAACATTAAGGTACTATGTAGAACTAAATCCACCCAAACTTTGATACTGACAAGGCCTAAACACCTATGGCACACCCTGAGAGTGTGCGAATTAGTGTTTGCTCGCCTTTTGCCAGAGTCTTAATAACGTCGCTGTGGTTTTATAGGCTGCAAATAGTTTAGATCTTTTCCCTTTCCTGCTGAGAAGTCCACTATGGTTGTACAAAGGGAATCTGAAGGCTGCAAGAAACAGCCCATGGTGGGCAGGGGTAGCTTCCAAGGCCCTAAGATTACAACCTTTGGTTCTCCATTATACGCCTGTGAAAGAAAGCTAAGGCTAGGTATGGTGGCAGAGGCTTTGGCTATATATTGTAATTGTTTTGTTGTTTTTAGCATATTTATGGATAGATAGGAGAAATTTGGTTTGGTTCATAACATTTGGTTTGTAACTTTTATAATATATAAAGTGTAATAAAATTAAATTAGCACAATGCATTAAAGGCAACTTCAGCAAACATTTTGAGACAGTATATGCAAACAAAGTTTTCGTTTAATTATTTTTATCTTATTTTATATGCATGCGTGATTCATAGGAGACACTAGAAATTATGGCTCTGCCTGACCTGCCTCAGACACTAGCAAGTGACAATTTGAAACACATTGACCGACTAAATCCAAATATTTTAAGTATCTGAAAAGTTAAGTTGGAAACTGAAAAGCCAAGCTTGTCTTTTGTCTCACCAAGATGCCCAAGCATTGGATTCTTTAATGTGGAATTATTTGCCAGAGCTCTCCTGAGCTCTCAGCGTTAGGCAGCCTACCACATCTAAATGTTATAATCAATTCATAGATGAACTCCTAAAGAAAACAAATGTTCCCAAATTCCATAAAGATTGACGGTGCTCCTAAAAGGATGGCATATATTTTGTGACAGAGCAAGATTTCTTATCTGTCTTGGGAGCCATGACTGCAGACACATTACTATTCAAGCAGTGGTAGTTAATGATTTAATCTTTATTAATAGGAGAAAAGATTCCATTCGTTTAATATGCAGGTTATTTGTGATGCTAAATGCAATGTAATTGATGTAATTTAAAAGTTCCAGGGATAATGTCATGATTAATTCATCTGTAAACAATCTGGCATCTTTCATTTTATGGAGGCAGGCAAAATTTTTAACTAGCTGAAATGTGGGTAAGAACATTTATGACAACAATTATCATTTAAAAATATAATGCGATATGAAAGATGAATGTCCTACAGGGCATTTTGCATTTGCTGTAAGGTCTTAAGAGCTGTAATTCGGTATGATTCATTGTCTCTGGGTGAAAGAAACACAAGGGCCGCATAACTAGCTTCGTGTCTTTGGGCTGAATGAGGTTTTAGACTTTCATGAAAGAGGTTACTGAGCATATTTCAAGGGTCAATTTCTTGAGAGTTTTGCTGCCCCTGTGCAACTATTCATTCGCTGAATCACTTATTCATCCATTCAATAAATATCATGGAGTGCCTTTTAAAGGACAAGTGCCTTGGAAAGGACTGGGGAAACGTATACATATTACATATTCTGCCATCAAAGACATCTCAAGTATTAAGAAGATAGTTTAAGTGAAATGCAATTAATATGCCAGGGCATACATAAAATAGATACTTTGAGGGTAATGAGAGAGGGCATTTCATCCAGGCTTAGGGAATAGGCTGGAGGAATTGACATGTGTCTTACTTAAACTTACTTAAAACGGTATCTTACTTAAAGGATGCAATTAAAGTCTAGGAAAATATACTCCAGGCAAAGAGTACATGGGAAAGCATGCATTTTTTTAAGTAAAACTGTTAATTTGTGAGAATACACAGAGCTGTTGGAAGATAATACACACAGCAAGAGATGTACTTGGAGCAAGAGGGATGGAAAGATGCTAGAATGTGGAGGGTCATGTGGACTCCATTACAGAATTTAAACCTCATTCTGTAGCTTGTGGGTAATCACAAGAGCACTATTATTTTAGACAGATCACCTTAGAAGTTTGAAAGGGACCAGATTAGAGGCACAGAGAACCTGGTTAAGATTTTGTTGATATAATCAAAGGAAGGGATCACAAGGGTGTGATTATCACTGGACCATGGCTGAAACTTGAAGGATGGGACAATTCAGCATCAACTTGCTGTTTCAGAAGCATAGAGATCAAAGGCAGAATAAACAGGGGCACTTCAAATGAGGATTATGTAGGGGCACTGAGAGAAGAGCCTGTAAAGATGACAAAAAAGGAATGGTGAGAAAAACTGGGAAAATTAGTGGTGTTATCATAAAATCCAAGGAACAAGTGAGCAACATGCAATGATGTGGTAGGAATAAGAAAAGTGGCTTTAGCAATGAAGTTATTCGTGACTTTGGAAGAGCAGTTTCAGTGCACACTATGGGTAGAGCACAGATGACTGGAGTAATGGATGGAGTTGGGGAAATGGAGGTGGTGTGTTGATAGTTGTGTCTTTGGGAGCATATAGCCTGGTTACAAAATGCTCTGGATCCTCAACTTGCTATTGACTTTGACCAATGTTGTAGCTGAATATATACACAAAGGACAGAAAGTAGTCCAATGATTACTCACTATTATTAGCTAAAACTTTTACCCCAAACTCCCATGTATTCTTCTATTAAAATAAGCAGAGTTAATGAGGAAAACTCTTCAAATGCAGGACTGCTTGCAAAACTGGGTCAACAAAGCAGGGGAAAGGGAAACATTAACTTCAGGGGCTGCACAAATGAACAAAAAATGAAGATGGAATAGAGTCACATATCAACAGAATAGGTCCAAGCAGGTGCGTCTTTTGGGGGTGGGTGAGTTACAGGATGTCTATCTTATGTAACAAATGTAATACCATTGAAACTTTTAAAATGTTAAGTACTTGAGGGTGCCTGGGTGGCTCTACTGGTTGAGCATGGGACTCTTGATTTCAGCTCAGCTCATGATCTCATAGTTCATGGTTTGGAGCCCCACATCAGGCTCTGTACTGGCAGCGCTAAGCCTGCTTGGGATCCTCTCTCTCCCTCACTGTCTCTCTGCTCCTCCCCCCATCTCAAAAATCAATAAACTTAAAAAAAAAGAGTTATCTAGATCACATTTTAAAATAAAATAAAATAAAAAGTTATTTTAGTTTTTAGAATTTTGAAATTGATAAGACAAAATTGTTATAGATGAGACAAAAGTAGTTATGTTATAGACATAAAGACAGAGTAAGTAAATTGGCCAAGGGTACAGTGTTGTGAGGAGAAGAGTAAGTATTTAAACTCAGCAGTCTGGCTTCAGAGTCCCTGCTTATCCATGCTCTTAACATGCTGTATTGTATATTTTCTTGGATTTACCAATAAGGACATTGAGTAATGATTTAAAGATATCATTTGAAATCTTCCAAATTCAATCTTTCCTAATAATAACAACAGAGGTCCTTAAATTCAGAACGTTAGAAATATGACAGTGGTTTAATTGTGAAACTCATATCATGTAATGAATTCCGACACCACTTATACATAATAAAAATAATATACAAGTGCACTTATACTGATATTTATTCATTGGTATCCTTAGCTTTGAGTTTCTAAAATAGATCATCTTCAAGAATGAGAAATCCAGGACTGGAAGAGAATGCAAATGTTTTGGAATGGGCATTGTGGAAAATGAGACAATGAGATGGGGATTCATGGAGACTAGTAAAAGGCATGTTAATCAGCTACAAAGCCTGACTGAGTCTGAATAGCATACACTGGCAGCGGACCAACCAGTTTGGCTTTATGACTTGACTTTCACTAACAACAGTCAATAGAGCAGGAAGATATGCGTGTATCTGTTGTGTCAGGGGTTGAGGAAACAAATGATCCTGTCTGCTCAGGGTTACTGAAGGGAAATGCAGTAAGGCAGATGGAGAAGAGAGCAGTTGGATTTTTAGGAATATATATTTACATAGTTCTGTACAGTTCAGTAATAATCCAGATAAATTGCCTGGGCCAGATGGTTGGTTTATCCAGCCATGCTGTGTGCTTTTTTGTATGCAAATGAAATGTCTACATATCAAGAGAGCTTTGGGAAGAGTCCAAATTGAAGCCGCCAATTCAACCTAAAAGGTGATAAATTTAGGACCCAGAGATTAGAATTTTGGAGGTTGACAATATTGTTTCCTAATATGTCCTAGTGATTTAATTTTAATAAATGAATGCCAACTCACTGTTCTCTAATAAATGTATTGTGGTGTAGTCTTTTATGTAAGCATGTTGCAGAATAGGCCAATAAAACGTAAATGTTCTTTAATTTTTGGTTTATTCAAACCATTTCAATTTCAATTTTGCACAAACTAATCATTGAGAGAGAATGAAGAAGCCCCTAAGTGGTTAAGAAATTGCAAATTCTCACAAGTTCTCATGTGGAAATGTCTGTTGGATTAAAGTTGGGGAGGAAAGCACAACTGACCAGGAAGGAAGGGAGGCCAGAAGTCATGATGAACTGATGGCATCTATTTCATCCAGAGACCCTGCTATCCTCAATAACTGTGTTCTTTATTAAGTTATTCTCCCTGCTCCCTTGGACAAGGGGTGTGGCTTTCATAGGTTGGCCAGTGCCTACTTCCATTAGAGAAGCTGGCAAAACAAATACTGCTATTGATAATTTAGGATTGGGAAAGTGTGTTATTGAGTTATCTAAGATTAGAAACCAAAGCAAAATTTGAGAGAGAGATATGCTACAGTGGCATAAATTGTGGGTAAATAAAGGATTCCTCTCAGAAGAGAGAGTCCAGAGCATTGCTCTATGGTCAAAGGGAGGAGTTTTAGCATTTGAGACTTGAAAATCTAGCAAGTTTGAGAGATGGTGAGATATAACAGAAGCAATGGCAGATGAATGTTAACTTGTGTTCTACCACTGTCAGTTTATTCTTCCTAAAGGCCATGAGAAAAATGAGTTTGAGGCAAAGGTGGAGAGTGCCTTGCTGTTTCATTTAGAAAATCATCCAGAGGAAAAGGACATTGGAGGTTGACAGGTCCCAACAATGAGGGTGTTGAAAATATGGTGTAAAAAGAGTGTGAAATGAGAAGGGAAAGACCGTTGAGCCACAGTGGGAGAGTAAAATAGCAGATGAAGCAATGATAACATAATAAAAGCTATTAACACACTGAGTGTCAGGTACAGGCAAAGCATCAGATTCCATCTGTTTTAGATTTTTTGCTTCAACTGGAAGGGTTTTTTTGTTTGTTTGTTTGTTTTTTCTTTTCTTTTTTTTGTCTGTTTGGATATTTTGGGTAACAAAGAACATTTATAAATAAGATCTAAGAAGATTCCTTTGGGAATAGAGACTTCAGAAAAGGCACAATTTATGTCCAGAGAGATTTTGCTCAAGAGGACTACCTACTTAACTAGTGTTATTTTGTGATTATCACTTTGAATTGCCACAGGGACCAGAGATATTCCAAGGCCAAAGGTATGGTTGAGTATAAATATGCTCTCCAAATTAAAAATAATCTCCATTTGGTGGTAGCATTTATTTAACACTAGTCTTTAAATATATTTGTAGTATTTTTAATTACCTCTGAAATCTTTTTTTTTTTTTTTAATTTTTTTTTTTCAACGTTTATTTATTTTTGGGACAGAGAGAGACAGAGCATGAACGGGGGAGGGGCAGAGAGAGAGGGAAACACAGAATCGGAAGCAGGCTCCAGGCTCTGAGCCATCAGCCCAGAGCCTGACGCGGGGCTCGAACTCGCGGAGCGCGAGATCGTGACCTGGCTGAAGTCGGACGCCCAACCGACTGCGCCACCCAGGCGCCCCTACCTCTGAAATCTTAAGAATTTAACATACACTTTGGTATTTTCAACATGTGGGTTTCTTAAAGAATCATTTACTGCAGTAATGATTTTGTAGATGTGTCTGTGTCCAGGACCACCAGAAGTTGCATCCTGTACAAACGCTCCTGACCAATCAATCCATGTACTTTGGCTTGGGCTGCCCAGAGAAAGGACACTTTTTAAAAAAATCGATCTTTCAAAAGACAAAGTATTTATGAATTTGCTCCAAGACACCAATAAGCTTATGGTTGATCAATGTGTCTCACCCTATTAGCTTAGGTAGAATTAAACTGCTAGACAACAATTTTCCAATCCACTGTGCTTACTCAAGTATCACATTGGTATATTTTTGGCATAAAGTCACTTGATTTGATTAATAGCTGTCTCCAACATACCATATACTACAGAATGACAGGGGCCATGTATTTTATTCCAGTTGTGTGAACCACAGATCAGAATAAGTCCTGAAAAATAGATTTTATATGAATATGTTTGAGTAAATACATAAACACAGAATATTTTATGTGATTACATACAAAGTATTCAGACATTAAAAAACTAACATATCCTCTTTCACTAGACTTTAGAACATATTTTTTTTTCAGAAAGAGAAAACCGGGAAAATGGAAAGAGGTAACCAAGTTAAAGTCTTAGACGTACCAAAAATGAGTGATAACAAAGAATTTAGGCAGTGAGAAGCTGTGCTAATTGGTTTCCAAACAAGGGAAAGAATATCATGCCAGGAACACACTGTATCTCAAAGGGCAAAACAATAACATCAAACCTGGCTCCTCTACATTACAAATGCCATTTGCATTTCAATGATACTACACTCCAAAGAATATGTTCTACAAAGTTTGTTAGATAAGCCATATGTGTTCTGTTTCAAATCACATAGTAATAAAAGTGATCTAGTTCTTTGATAGATTTGCATAATTCCCTAACTGGACTACCATTGATTCCCCTTAAGAAATGTATATAGACTCTATGAAAAATAGAGTTTCTAAATTCCAACTTCCTAGTGTATTGTGTTATTACTTTATAGGAAAATAATTTCTAGCTGTTTTCTTGTCATTCTCAGGAGGTGCTCCAGTTCCTTTATATATCTATCCTAAAATGTTCAACTTCCTCAAGCTCCGTAAAAATCATTCGTGACTTTCCACTCATTTTCATTTGTTAATCTTGGCCCAGTTTTCTTTTGGTCTCACATTTTTACCTTTTTGCCTGTATTTCATCTCTCCCCTCTCCAACCCCCTTAAATAAATTCCATTTTCAGGTCACCATACATCTGTCTGTTTTTCTCATCAAATGGCTTTTCCACAAAACTCAGGAGGAACATTATTGATGGGTGGTACGCGTTATTTTTTCCTAGGACCCAAAGTTTCTAACAAACTTTAACAATAATTCTTATTATTTTATGAAATAAGTTATATTTAAGTGGCATTTTAAATTAGAGCACAGGTTACGATTGCAATCCCAGAAATGTTCCAATTCTCAGTTTAAATTTATGCATTAATTCATTTATTCATTTCCTCAGATTACCACAGGGGTTGTGCATCTCTTTTACATTATATTGCACCTAATTTTCTTTCCGGTGGGCCTGAGGCATTCATCTTTCCAGCAGTGTGATCAGGAGATTAAGACAGTTATAAGAAATATGAAGACAAAGAATTGCCATTCTAAGTAGAATTTTGCAATAGGTAACATATAAACGATCTCACTGAAGAATGCTAAGAATCAAACCCAGAGAGATCAAGATGTTTCTTCTTTAATGTGTAGATTTTAACCTTCCTATCAATGAGCATTAGGCTTTCGGACAAATATGCTGTGCTAAAGAGTGAGGAGGACAGAGAAGAGGAAGAGAATGTTTGAAGCTGTCTTTATGGAGCTGCAGGATTTAGAAAAGAATGAGAAAGAAAATAAGGAGGCAGAAAAATCAGACACATGAGTCCTCATATTTTCTCTCCAAGTCAAATGTGTTAGAAAGGCAATCTAGAAATACCAAAGATGGGAGCTCTTGAGGGGAATAATGTTTGGGACTCGGGGAGGGGTATGTGCCTCAGCAGACCGACCTTATGACAGCTTGAGGGTGGCACCAAAAAGGGACCTGAGTGGTACAGTGTGGTCACAGAGAGGGCTGACATTGCATCCTGAGTCAATTTTCCTTTCTGTGCAGCATGGAGAAAGCCTCATGTTCTAAGAAGGGACTTGGAAAGTGGCTGAGGGGAAAGCAGGCAGGTCTGTCATATGGCCTACTTTGTTGAGGGGTTGGTGATACTGTAGACAGATGACCTAGAGCAGAGGCTCAATGAAGGATCTTATAGAGACACAAAGAAGTCTACAGTGTAAACAGGAGTCAAGATGAGGTCAATTCAGTCATTGATCACTACTAGACAGTGACCAAGTCACCCTGTGAGTTAAACTGTCCTTCAGATTGATCCATATTGCTGACATGTTTAGTGATGATTAAGGGGACAAGGGTACTGAGTGAGGATTAAAGGAGTGGAGAGCTCTGTATAAATTCTAGAATGGCTCTGTCCACAGGCACAGGGACATGCTAATCCAAGGTACCTCATAGGTAAGAGAAAGAAGATCAAAGAAACGTGAAAGTCTAAACAACTTAAAAACATTAGAAAAGACCTACTTGTTCAGAACTGAGTTTTAAGCCAAATGACTCCATTTTAGATTTTTTCCCAGAATGGAATTTAATTTGGAGTGAGAGGTGGAGAGCATCCAAGTAGCTGTTTGAGAACTCTGTCACAAGTATTGATTGTGCCACAGTGGACTAGTCATTTCAAAACTGTAATTATTCACATTTTAATTTGGAAAAATACATGAGTTGGGCCATAGAAATTTTAAGGTCTTTTTCAGTTGTGAGAGTCTATATGTGTGTGTAGTCTGTCCTTTTTATATAGAGGACACCAATGTCCTATTGTTTTAATTTTTTTATGATAGAATTAAATTGATGTATTGAGCTGGCCTCTTTCAGCCATCCTTGTGACCAGAGTCATCAATTTTAAAGACAGCTAACCAAATCAAGGAATGTTAGGTTACGGCAGTAAAATAGAACAGAGATGTCTAGTCTATAGAAATTGAACCTGTCACTTTGTGCTGATTAGTAAGATGCTCCAGCCAACTGTAAACTAATATTTCTCGGGGGCAGATGCGTGATCTCCTAATTGTCTTACCATGCTTGCCATGCCCAGCACAGCTCCAGCTGGATCTCAGAAAATGTTCTTCCCAAAATATATGAGTCCCCTATTGAAATCTATAACTTTCTATAACTGTTTCCATTAAAAAAATTTTTTTATTACTTTCCTGGTCATATTCCCTTCTTGCCTAACATTTGACAATTTGGTAAATTCCTAATTTTCCTTCGAATTTACCATAAAAACCACAGTTGTGACATTTCCAGACTCTCTTGGCCTGGCTGTCTCGATAGCTGAGACATCTGAAGCTGTTGTTCCTGTCTTCTACAATCTGTCTCTGTTGTTGGATATATGCATTTCAAAGTCACCCATGCTACTGAATTCTGAGGAGATTAAATCTTATTACATTCTAACATATTATCATCAGATAATATCTGTCCCCAACTCTGACCACAAATAAAAGTGTACTATTTCATGACCCCCTTGAGGTCAGAAATGACACCTTAGTCAGCCTGTACCTACTACTGTTCCTGATCACTTGAGATGCACAGTAAATATTTTGCAGATAAATGGACAGTTCTCATTCAACATTCAGACCTCCTCTTGCAATTGGGTGCTCCTTGTTCATGGCCTTTCCAGGTTCTCTTTAATTTACCCATGCACCCCCCTTGAATTCTAGTTTGTCACTTTCAAAGCAATCTTTTCCACTGAATCTCAAAGGTCCATTCCATTAAACACATATTTTTAGACAGTTTGTAGACATGGGCAGTAATATGGCTCAACATCTAATAAATGCCAGAAACTGTTAGGTAGTTACATTTTAAATTACTTTATGACCAAGTTTTTTTTTTAATTTGCTCTAAGGTAGCTATGCACAGGTAAATATTATTTTCTTATTCACAGCAGCAAAATTTAATGATTTCATCACGTTCGCTACTATATTATGCTGTAGTTTTAAATTTTAAATAGGAAAAAGGGGGAAAGGTATACAAATCTTGAATGTGCAGAACTTTCCTTCCATAACTGAGCCAGGGATAGAACATAAGTCAGTTTTATTCCTCACC
The DNA here is from genome assembly GCF_007474595.2 of Lynx canadensis. Lineage (NCBI taxonomy): Eukaryota > Metazoa > Chordata > Mammalia > Carnivora > Felidae > Lynx > Lynx canadensis. Next base: position 52,585,399 of record NC_044319.2, on the reverse strand, counting down.
TGGGAAAGCTAATATTACTTCCTCTGTATCCACTTTTGTTATATTCAGTAGAATAAATAATAAGAAAGTGACTCTATTTGTAAAGGAGAATGGTCCAGAAAACCTTGAATAGAAATTTCAAATAACATGGTAGTTACAAGCTGAGTGACTTATTTGTCATGGAATCAATAAAGCTATATGTGAGAGGTGATGGCAGAAAACTAGACAAAAATTGTATAATACAGCAATAGAAATACACCTGGAAATGGTAAGAAATGAATTTGAAACCTATTTCATTGCTTGAATGCAGTCTGTGTTCTGAATGATAAGAGAATGTTCCATTGTGTATTTTCTATCTGAATGATCTTTTGTAATTTCAACCACAAGAATATCATGTGAGACTGCCCAGCAGAGATTATGCTGTGCACTATGTGTATTCTGAAACAGGCCATGGGCTTGAATTAGTGAAGTAATTGATAAATATAAAGCTTCAGCATGACACATAATTTAATTTTCAAATGTTGAAATGGAAACCCAGCCTCTCAGAGGTGCACTGCTATTTTAGCGGGTGTTTCTTTTTTGCATCACAGCGCAATTGCAGATAGAGATGTGATTCTTTTCCTTCAAATTAAATAACTTCCTGATGCTATTTTCTGAAAGATGCTGTTTTCTGACAAAGTCACTTTGTGCATGGCCACTTTAGGAATGAGCATTGGCGGTGGTGCCTCAATCCTGCAGACAGTTGATTTCCTTCCCAAGGAAGGAAAATTTTGAGCAGCGGCTTTGTATTTAACCCCTGGGGTGAAATCTAGATTTCCACATATGAAGAAGATCCAACAAGTCTGTAATGAGTAAAGGCACTTGAAAATTATAACAAGTCAGAGAGGGATAAAGGTCACTGCTTCATATTATAACTTTCCGAAGTAACTCCCTTAGTTTGTCAAATGCAAATAGGAAAACCTGTCTCCATATCCACCCTGTCTTTTTATGTTGGTTAAGGAAATAAGAAGTCTGACAGCATTCTCTCCTTATCAGGGAAGATAAAGGAAGCTATGTGCAGAATAACTACAATTGCATAGTCTCAATACATAGTCATATACATACGTACATATGCATGTGCATAGTATATGCCTATGTGTGTACACATACACACACACACACACACACACACACACAATTCTCAGGCCACTCCAATTCTCATACACAAATGTTTTTTGAGAGTTGGAGAACAGTTACAACCATCAAAATTGGCATTTTGGAAGGGGAAAAGCACAGATGTAACATTAAAAGCCCTTGCTCTATAATCTATACCTTCTGTGACATAATAGAAATTAGTTTTGCTAATTCAGTATGTGATAGCACATCTGGATATATATATATTTATATATATGTATATATATATGTATATTTATATATATATGGATAAGCATATATCTTTATAAAGGTTTTCAATACATTTGAATCATTTTTAATATGGTGATAAAAGGTGGTTTCATAAGTAACATTTTCTTTCATATGAAATTATTGACAAACCATCATGAAAATTAATGTCTGTAATGTGGGAAGGGAACATTACACTGCAGGTGTCATCATTAGGGATGCTTACTTCCCTTAAGTGATGTCTCTGACAATGAATATGTGACAAATTAAAGTCAGCCATGAGTATGTGGGGTTTATTCCAGTAATACTAACTATAATTCAATATTATACCTTTGTCAGTGCAATTAATCACATCTCTAAGACAAAGAAGAAAACTCATAGCACCACCTCCAAACTGGAAAGGATTTGGTAAATGTCAGCATTTATTCCTTAGTTTTAAGTTGCTAAGTAGAAGTAGAACGATATTTCTTTAATTTGACAAGCCAGTAGTTGGATTTTACCTTTACTGGAACCTCCTTTTACACTATGTGCCCTCAGTTTCACAACCTCCCGATACTAACTACTGAAAACCTCTCAGACCTGCCCAACCCCCACCCCAGCTCCACTACTGCTAAAGGACTCCACAAAACTAAAGCTTTGTCTTCCATTATCTCTCACTTGGATTATTAAAATCACCTCCTAATTCTTCCTCTTCCTCTTTTTTCACTTCCTTTTCCACAGTGCAGTCATAATAATCTTTTTAAAATTCAGTTCTTAGTTATTTCCCTACTTAAAAAAATTAATGGCCCCTTAGTACCTGTTGAAGAAATGGGCCTACTAGACCTTTCATGCTTTGGTTCCTGACAACCATTCTACCTTTGCCACATTCACTGTGAAATTTCGGACTTTGCTCAGCCAGTTTTCTGAATGTCAGCTCTCTCATAGCTTGTGACAATTTTCATGTGGTGTTACTGTGGTTTGGAATGCTTTTCCTACTCTATTCATCCTCATGGAATCAAGATTTAATGTACACATCAACTCCTTTGAGAAGTCTATTCACATTTCCAGTTAGATCCTTCTACATGATTTCACAGTTTCCTCTTTCCAGTCAGTGATCTAGCACTTTCCATTTTAGGCTTCATGGTGGTTATATCTCCTTGAGAGAGGGATTATATTTTATTCAGTTTTGCATCCTCAGGACTTGCATTGTGTCTAGGAAATAATAGGCACATGCTAAGTATATGTAGGAAGAATCAACAATTTTTTTCTTGAATTGTTCACTATAAGTCTCCATGGAAATAAGAGTATCATCTAAGAATATAGTATACTGTTTAGACCTTTAACTTGTGGGCATATTTTCTAGGTGCGCACAATCCATCTAGAATTCAGAACATTATCCTTTTGATTTCCTAAGAGTATACTCTGAACCTATAAAGGAAAATTCCCTAATGTTACTTTGATCCCTGGTGCTGTTTATTTCAATCAAGATATGCCTTAAAGATGATTTGCCTGCCATATTCATAATCCCCACATAGCACCAAAAAAGGTTGTCTTAACAACCATGAAACCCATGTAAGTTTGTCTCCTAGTACCTGTCTCTCCTATTATATCTTCTTTCTCTCTTATGATGCTCTAGTGGCATTCATTCATTCTTTTAGAAGTTTTTGATGGTCCCGAGGTGCATACAGACTCTGCTACTATATGCAGTCCCTTTTAATATGACTTGATAATAATGCTCTAGACTCTTTTTCTTTTAGATTCTGGTAGTTTTGACTTTTCTGTAAACAGGTCATGCACATGTACGGCTCCATATCTTTGATCACGCTGCACCCCCAGCCTGAAATCCTTTAGCTCTTTACCTATGGAAATCCTTATAATATTACAAAGGTCAGTTCATTCCATTGCTTCCTAAAAGCCTCCTTGCAAGCACATCCTGTACCTTGCTCATTGTCAGTGTTCCCTTGTTTATAAAATCATTTCTGGCTATGTGCTCCTCATACTCATAATGCATCCCAATGTTTATAGTGTTCCACTTTTGCTTCCCATCTAGTTAATTTGTCTTTAACTGTCAGCATACTCCAGTAATTCTCTTCTTCCATATGAATCGATGTAGCAGTCTCACTCTCTTACTGTCTTAGGCTCCTCCTGAGTGGCTCCCTTTTGGAAATGTGGTCTGGGCTGATCTAGCAACAAACTCTGCCCTACACTACTTTCCCTACCATACAGCTGAGTCCTGGCTCTAGGGTTGTGGCCCCTACAACTCTAGAAAGAAACCGTCAGTGCCCATAATCCTGCCCTCTGCTTTTTTTGATCTCACACACATTTTTGTATGGATGTCTGTCATCTTGACACTCAAATGAAAAGAGAGGCATCAAAAAATCAGGTATAGCTAAAACCACAAATACCAAAGAAATGTTCGGAAAATCATAAAGAAAGAAGATACATAACCTTATCAATATAGCCTGTGTCAATTAAGAATGTGTAAGAGGAGATTTATTATAATTAAATAATTTAAAATAGTACATGTAATCATAGTTAACTGAGCAAAAATATAATAAGATTCAAGAGAAAAGAGCAAAGGAAAAATCAGCATAAAATTTAACAATATATTTATCTGCTGATCTGAACTTACTAAGGGGATTAAATCACAGCTTAGATTTATTTAGTTTCTTATTCAATTTCACACCCCTTTTTATTGTTTCTATGGATGTGTTCAATTTCAAACTATGAGATTTCTTAAAAATCATAAAGCTTATGTTTCTTTGTATCCCTTAAAAAACCAAACTTACAAAAGATGGTCGATAAATGGCCTTTGCTGCATTAAAAACATAGAAACAAAAAACAAGACAAAATCTGTCACCTTAAAATGCTACTGTTTGTCTGTTAATACACAACACTCGGCAATGATAAAAAATGAAATCTTGCCATTTGCAACAACATGGATGGAACTGGAGAGTATTATGCTAAGTGAAATAAGTCAGTCAGGAAAAGACAGATGTCATATGTTCTCACTCATATGTGGAATTTGAGAAACTTAACAGAAGACCATAGGGGAGGGAAAAAAAAATAAGTTACAAACAGAGAGGGAGGCAAACCATAAGAGACTCTTAAATACAGAGAACAAACTGAGCATTGAAAGGGGTCAAGTATTCGGGGGGGGGAATGGGTGATGGGCACTGAGGAGAGCACTTGTTGGGATGAGCATTGGGTGTGGTATGTAAGTAACAAATCATGGGAATCTACTCCTGAAGCCAAGACTAACTACACTGTATACACTGTATATTAGCTAACTTGGCAATAAATTATTTTTAAAAAGTACACAACCCTTAATCTGTAAAGACAGTGATTGAAAAATTAGTTAAAATAAATGTAATTTATTATAATGTATTAAAAAGCCCTGGAGACAGTTTGATGTCAATTAACAAAACGAAACAAAATAAAACAAAACAAAATATGGTAACTAACATTAAAATAGAAGTTATTAAAAATCAAAACTGGGGCACCTGGGTGGCTCAGTTAGTTAAGCCTCTGACTTCGGCTCAGGTCATGATCTCATGGTTTGTGCGTTCGAGCCCTGAATTGGGATCTGTGCTGACAGCTCAGAGCCTGGAGCCTGTTTTGGATTCTGTGTCTCCCTCTCTCTCTGCCCTTCCCCTGCTCTCTCTCTCTCTCTCTCAAATAAATAAGACATTAAAAAAATCAAAACTGGGGCGCCTGGGTGGCTCAGTCAGTTAAGCATCTGACTTCAGCTCATGTCATGATCTCATGGTTCATGGGTTTGAGCCCCGCACTGGGTCCTGTCCTGACAGCTTGGAGCCTGAAGCCTCCTTCGGATTTTGCATCTACCTCTCTCTCCCAAAAATAAATAAACATTAAAAAAAATCAAAACTAAGATACATATGATCAAAGGGAATATTTGCTACAGGAGGAAAGTAGGTAACACATGAAAGAAATAGGATATGTGGATATTGGAGATCACAAAATATCTAACATGTCTCTCACATGTATTTGTATAAAATAAAAGTATGACATATGCCTTTTGAATATATGGAAAGACATGCCCCCCATGCCCCCAGCCTCTATAACCAGAGCAGTTGCCCCAGTTCCTGACAAGGTACTAGGGTCATATCTTAGTGAAAGATAAAGGGCAGTGATAGTTTTCCGAAGTCTAATCTGGCACCAGGATGAGGTATGTCAACACTTCTCATGAAGTATGTGATGTCATAATGTTCCTAGCTGATTTCGGATTGTCCTGCTGGTCCATAGCGCACCCTATTGGCCAGGGACTGAAAGAAGATGTTACACATGTTTAGATGACCAACAATTAAGCAGCCAGAGTTCCCGTGAGTCTCCTCCCCTAGCTGCCTTCTCTTTGAGAACTCACCAAATATCCCCATCCCCCAGCAGTTTTCCATACATTATTAAACTGGGCCATCCAAAGGAGCTGTTTGGAGTAACCGGAATCACAAAAGAGTTTTTACCTGGTAATCGTATCATCTGATCACCTGGCTCTGACTTTCTTTTCTTTGCTACAATCACTTTAAGAATTTAACTAGTGTGTTCCTACTGCAGTTGAAGTTGTCTTTCTTTCCCCCGGAAATCTTTCCCATAATAATTCATTTCTTTTAAAATCCAGATCGGTGGTGCACTAGATTTCTTTAAAATTGCAGGCTCTGGAATTTTCTTAGCTCTGTGAAGCCTAGGCAGGAAATAGGCACATTTGCTCAAAGAAAATGAAATATTCAAATTTTGACAAAGAATAAAAGCAGGGCTTCAATTTATAAACAAAAGGTTAGGCATTTTCCCCTGGCATATTATTACTTTATTGATATTAATTTCTGATTAGTTTATGTAAAGATGTACAGTAAGACAAACACATGATGAGAAAATTCAGTATTCCTACTATATTGCCATTGGCTAAAGATAATTGACTTTATTCCTAAATCAAGTTAATCAAGTCTCAGAATATCAATGTGTTACTTAGCCTAGAAATAGTCACTTAAAGAGGGTCTTTAATGGAATCCCATTTTAGTCTCTATTCATTCTTCTTTGCAGAACTTGACTATGTACATTTAACTGGGTTTAAAATATTTTCCTGAGATTAATGCAAGCCTCTGAAATTTTTCCTCAAGTTTTATTTATTCATTATATTGATTATCTTTTAAAATCATTTTCATACTTGATTTTGAAAACTATTGATATACTCTGGTTGGAATATTCAATTTCTAAATGATAAATCAAACTGCTGATGTAATTGAATTACTGTCTATGTAGTAGTAGACCATTAATAAATTGATGAATGAATTGAAATAAACTAATCTTAACTCTACTCATAAATCTTTTCTGAACCATCTTTACATTATTTGCAATAGAATTTAGACAGATTTCTCAGTAGCTCGATAGACAGATGAATAGACAAAGAATTCCCCAGACATTGTTCCCATATAAACTGGCCTATGCCACTGATAACACGTTCAATTTACAAACAAAAAGTATCTGAAGAGGACAACATTATTTTTGTGATTATGAAATAAATTCTGAAAATATTCTTTGTTTTAATTACTATAGTTCATTTGAGCAGTTTAGAAGAAAATGAGTTTCTTAGAAAATATATCAATATTTTAGATTACAATATACAATCATTTTTTTGCTCATCTGAATGACTACATAGACTTCCCCAAGAAAGAAGTCATCTTTCTTACAGTATGCCCTACTTTATTGGAAACCTCGATTTTAAACATAGGTAGAGCCAAGGCAAAGTTCCCAACTGTAATAGCCAATCCAGATTTTTTTTATACTCAAAGTTCTGAGAAAAAAAAAAAGTAAAACAAACAAAAAAAAATGCTGAAAGTTACCATTTGCCAGGGCATCATTTTAAGCAACCACTGTTAAATGTCTACTATGTTTAAGGCTGCACAAAAAGTGAAAAGTCAAAAACATGGCTCCAGGGAACATTTATTCAATGACAATATCCTGAACATCCCATGTACTGGTTGTATACTGGACTTGAGATACATGAAGGATTATGCCAGATGATTCCTATACTCATGAAGCCCCCAATAACAGAGTATGAGATGAACCTTGAACAAATAATGATACAAACTTTTATTTGATGGAGGTTATAATAAGCATAATATGCTGGAAGAAGGTAACATATGCACCACACTGTGGTCTGCAAGTATTGAAGTCTTTCTGAAGAATAAGCATTTAACCTGAATTGGAGCTGAAGGGATACAACTGATCAGACAAAATGGCGACTGAATCAACTAGTATTAAATCAAGAGTGGTTTTTATAGTATAGTTTGTGCATATAGTATAGTTTGTGCAAATTAGCAACGTTCAATCATTTGAAGTGTAGAATGGCATGACTACATATAAATAAAGACCAGTTGGGAAAGCAATTGAGTGATGCAGGTTGGAATAATCAAGAAGAGAAGAATGTGAGTTGATTCCAAAGGATAAGTAGATTTGGTATAGATGAAACAAAGGGAACATCCTGTGTCATTCCACCCGTTTAATGTCTAACCAATGTTTAGGTAGGACCTGCCCAACATTATGGGTAGAGATTACTATTGGGTGCCATTAAGAAATGAGAAAACTAAAACACACAGAAGTCAAGGAACTTGCCTGTGGTTATGCAAACAGTAAATAGTAAAGACAGGATTCAATCACAGGGAGTCTGACTCCAAACTCCATGCTCAACCATCATTCCTGTACAGTTGAATGGGAAGGAAACAGGATGCTATGTCACGTCTGAAAGCAGCTGGCATCCACCACACCCCAGGGGGTTCTAAACACTCTTGAGACCAACAGATTTCAGGATATGTTTCTCAGCTTTCTAGAGCTGGAAAGTCAACATCATTTGTCCATACTGAGGTAACGTGGCACAGGGATTAAGTAATAACCTGGAGTAGCCACACACATTCAAGAACAGAGTTTGAAGTCAGACAAAATGGTGGTTGAGTCTTGCTTCACCTTGCAGTGAATGCTTGTGACCAAGATACCATGTATCTCAGGTCTTCGTTTTCCTTACTGGTAAAATGAAAATAATACTAACCTACTGAATTCTTGTGATGAAGTGTATGTTTGTTGGGGTAGGTGGGTGGGTGTATAAAACAATTGCTATAGTGCCTGGAGTAGAGTGAGAAATCTGTAATCAGGATGGTAATGGCAGTGAGTGTAGCTGTTATAACTGAAATATACCTGACAGAGTGTTGATCAGAACAAAGCTTCTGGATATTGTAGGCAGCACACCGCCATTATTAACCTATGTTTTTCCAGTTTCTGTGAGGCAGATATAATATTGTTAGGCTCCATTTTCCAAATGGGGAAACTGAAGAATAGAGAAGTGCCGAAACTTCTAGCTTTGTCTTGATCATTGCTACTCCTTTCTGAGTGATTCATTATTTCTTTAAATATATAAATACATATGATCCAGTGACAGTCTGTTGAAACTGGGGGCAAGCTTGGCTGATTTATGTGACTGCAAATATCTGCTTTGACACATCATAGGTTTGTCTGATGTTTCAGTGTCCATGGTTACTGACTACATGTGAAGTGAAAGAGAAAGGGAGGAATTGAGAATGTCACTAAGGTTTTTATTTTTGGTGGTTGGTTCTACGATAATGCTGGTAAAATAGGAAACATAGGGCGGTAAATGATAGAGTAAATTAAGTTTTACATATACCGAGTTGTTTTTTTTAATTTTTTTTAATGTTTATTTATTTCTGAGAGAGAGAGAGAGAACATGAGTGGGGGAGGGACAGAGAGAGAGGGAGACACAGAATCCGAAGTAGGCTCCAGGCTCTGATCTGTCAGCACAGAGCCCGACACAGGGCTCAAACCCACGAACCATGTGATCATGACCTGAGCCGAAGTCAGACGCTCAACCGACTGAGCCACCCAGGTGCCTCATATACTGAGTTTATAATTAAAACTGGCCTAGTCATTTCTACCTTTCAGTATCTGAACATGTAAAATTTTATGTATTGTCTTTTGCAAATATAGTTGCAAATATAATTACAAAAAACAAAAAGTAATTCAACTGACATGCATATAAAGCATGATGTGTGCCACCTTACCTTTCCAAATCTATTCTTATCTTTAGAGATAAACACTATTAAGTTAGGTGACTGCATCTGTAACATAAGTGATTACCCAACATACGTGTTAATCTATCAGGCAATGTTATATGCCACTACGTCCTCTCAACCTCACTTCCTCCTGGGCCATTGGCCACTGGTCTTCTGACAGGCTTCACTGAAAAAACAAGTTCTGCGTGGATGACCACTAAGTCCATGCAAATACAACCCAACAGTGCTTGTTTACTGCCCTTGTAGACACAAGGTCTCTGGGCTTCATTGGAAACGCCTCCATTAATGCATATAGGTGCCCACACATATATTTCGGGATGCCTGTGAAGCAAAACTTTATATGTGGAGATGAGGCTTCATAGATAAAATATGCCTTTCTCCCTAGGATCGAGTCTTGTTCTGAGAAGTACTCACTTCTCTGGAAATAACGTATTTACAGATCAAGCAATCACCAGGGACTAACACCAAGCGGCTCCCTGCATCATGGGGTTGGCCTTTCCTCCTTCCCACACGCCCTCTTATTTCCTGGAGTTACCCTCTTTAGTATCATAGCAGTACACACACCTTTGCTTCACGACTTGCTTTCCATGGCTATCATGGTAAGAAAATTTAACTCCATGCATGGAAATTATTGTACATCCCTCTGTGGAGAGATCTCTCTCTTTCTTTATAATAACTGGCTATATATCCTTATATCTGTAGTCATTTTACTTTTGAATGAGCTTTTAAATTTTTTTTCTACTTGATTAAAATGATGAGTGATATATTTTCTTTTAGGTTTATTTTTTTAGCATTTTATATTTGTCATAGCACATTTGCTGTGCTTTAAGGTAGATTCTGGAGGTGAAACTTTAAGTTCAAGTGGTTGCAAATTTTATCTTGCATCCTCTACCACTCCTGTAAGAACTTGCCTTGTAAACTACATAAAATTTATATTGTTAATATTAGTAAACAATGATTAATTTATGTCAATCAATAGAAAGTAGATGCTAGGTATGTTACTGTGGTTTTAATTTGATTTCCCTGATGACCAGTGAGATGGAGCATCCTTCTGAATATTCACTGATTACTCCGCTGGATGTTTTTTCTTGTTGCTGTTTCCTCTTAATTGAACTGGCTACCCATATCCTTTGTAGTTTATTCTACTAATTTATGTTTGCCTTTATTTTTTGTGGTGGTTTGTGGGAGGTTGTTACATAATATGAAATGTTTTCTTGTACCCCATAGATATTTGTTACTTATATTTTAAATAAATTTCCTTATGCAACATATTTATTTATTCTTATGAATTTTATTCCTTTGTCCAAAAGACTTCCCACTCATATTTATTAAAAATAACAAATTTTCTACCATTTAAATGTGGTCTTGCTGGTACATTTAACACTAATTGATATCTAATGTTTGTATATGGGACGTGGGGTAGAAATTAACTTTATTTTTTCTCTCAAATTAATAAATAGTTATTTAAATATTATTTATTAAATAATTATTTTTCCATTTATTTAAAGTTCTGTATTTATCCTAAGCCTACTCGATCATCCCCCTCTTCTCTTTTATTTCTCCTTTCTTTCTTTCCTGGATGCACTGCTTTGAATTCATTTGTATCTGCACTGTCATGTCACAGGGTCTAGATGAGTAAAGAATTAATGTATATTTTTATAACCAGCAAGATACATGCGAGCTATTTTTATTTAAAAAAATATTGGCTATTCTGTTGTATTTATCTTCCAGTATAAAACTTAATATTTTATTATTATAGTTTAAAAACTCAATTAGAATTTTGATTGTGTTTTCACTTAATTTATAACTTAATTTGGAAAGGGCTCTCATGTTCACTCTATTGAGTATTCTAATCCATAAATACAATGTATTTCTATAGAAGTATTCATGTATTATTTTATACAATTAAGTAAAATTGAAAAACAATATTAACATTAGTACTTCCATTTTTTTAGGATTACTCTTTAGCATTTTATTATTTTTATTATTTTGATTGGAATTTTTTGATACATTTTTGGGATATGAGAGTTCATAATATCTTTATATGGGTCTCTAATTTGGTAATTTACTGATTTCTGTTTTCTCCTAGCTTTTCAATTGACTTTTAAATTTTATCTCTTCACGTTCAATTTGTGTACTTTTTCTTTTTCTTTTGGAATATTTAGGATCAATTAAGGATACTTAAAATTAAAAATGATGGTGCATATCTTTTTTTTTCTTATGTTAATGGGAATGTTGTGTTTCTCCGTTGTGTTTGATATTTCTTATTGAGTTTTATACAGTAGAAGAAATTTCTTTATATTTCTAGTTTGATAACGTTATATTTCTTTAAAAAAAATTATCAAGAATGACATGTTCACTTCAAGCTGAACTACCTTCCCAGGTGGTAATGTGAAATATTAGTTGCAAATGTAAAATTAAAGATCAAGTATTCTGACCAGAAGATAAAAAAAAATAAATCAGCAATCTTCATAAACTGAATGGATATTGAAGATATACAGGTGAAGAGAATCCAGAAATCATGAAGGAAACAAACTGATTTTTCTGTTTCCATTTACCGTTGTACATACTGTCTTTATAGCATTTATATCATTCTATTGTAATTACTTTGTGTCACTTTCACTTACACTCTGAAGTAGTGTACCATTCCTCACTCTGTTTTTCTGTGGTGTCAACAAGTGTTTTTGTTTTGTTTTGTTTGTTTGTTTGTTTGTTTGTTTATGAATGGAAAGAGAAGGAATAACCAAAGGTTTCCAGGAAATCCAGGAGACCATTCTGGGTCAATGGTGGTATTGTGGCAAGTAAGGCCACAGAGAAGTCTTGGATTTAAAAAATTGGGGAATTTCAGCAACTTTAAGATGAATTTCATTGATGTGGTAGACTTATGGGAGCTACTAAGCAATAGTAGGAGATGACTTGGAATAAGATAGAAGTGACACTGTTGCAAAAAATTAACACCAAAAAAAAAAAAAAAGAAAGGATGTTTAGCTTGTGAGAGCGATTGTTCCTGTGCTCCTGTTTTCAAGGAGGAGAGAAATACTAAGTTTTGCGTTATACACAAGAGCTCTTGAAACAGTTTAAATTTGAGGTGTTTATCCTCTGTTTGAAGCAAGGACAGTTGAGTTTCACATAATGCATGAAAACTGATTTTTTTAATATTACTACTTTATTTTTTTTATTTTTTTAATGTTTTATTATTTTATCTTTGAGACAAAGAGACAGACAGAGCACGAGTGGGGGAGGGGCAGAAAGAGGGAGACAGAATCAGAAACAGGCTCCAGGTTCTGAGTTAGCACAGAGCCAGACACGGGGCTCGATCTCATGAGCAGTTCATGAGATCATGACCTGAGCTGAAGTCGGATGCTCAACCGACTGAGCCACCTAGGAGCCCCTAATGTTACTAGTACTTTAAATAGATCTATTAGTTTACTTTTCTGATTTATGGAGAAAAAATATCTTGCTCTTTTATTTCAGGGTGGTCAGAGAAATATAGAAATAGTATAATAATTAATAAATACATTTGGCAACTTGGTTTCTTGGGAAGAAAAATGTAGGAAAGTAATGAAAAATGATTTTCCATTTACTGATCATAGCAGATTTCAGGGCCGGGTCATCCAAAACAATTTGATACATCTGGGAGAGAACATTCAATCTCCTTTGCATAATGTTTGGAGTAAGCTTTTGTACATGATGAAATGTGAGTCTGTACAAAAGTTTTTATTATTCAAAACTGCCTTCCTTGCAGAATATGTCATCTGGATGTTTACATAAAGATTCAGAATTTGTATTTTATTTTCTTCATGTTGGGTTCAGCACGAACTGATGAAAGAACAACCAGGTCAGCAGTTTTGTCACCAAAGAACTGCGAAAAGAACATTCAAACTGTACTTAGCCCCCTCCTTGATTGTATTTGAGGGTTGTAAAGAAGATGCTTTTCACTTAAAAATTTGATGCAATTAACCAGCTTTAAATTTGTTCGCATCAGCAAATCTTCTATTTGAGTGATCTAAATGATTGCTGACACAAACTCCCAGCTAAAGAATGAAGAGAAAAAGGTACATATGATTGCTGTTTAAATTGGAGAGACCAGCTTGTAAGTTACAACAGCTCCCAGTAAATTATTAAGTCGGTTGTATGCTTCTAAGAAATAGCTGTAAGCTTAAATCAAGATCATCAAATCAGAGAGAACTAATCAAACGTTTCCCTTCAATCTTCCAGAATTGTTGTAATTGAAAGTTTACATTAATGCTTTTGTTACGTATAGTTTGCCTGTGTAACACATGGCTTCACTCTTTCAGTTTTCACTTTCCAGGATGCACTCAGTCCCTTGGAGATGATTGCACTTCCACTGTGTGCATCAGCTTGGCTATAGCTTGTCTCTTCATGTGGTGGCATGGCGGAAACTGGATCCAGTCCGGAGTTGTGTGAACATGCATATAAATGCCCACCACACTAGTTACTTGCAGTAGGTCCTTGACCCGGGTGCTGATTTTCTGAGTCTCAATTTCCTCACCCATACCCTAGAAGTGAGGCTAATCACTTTTTGGCGTGTTGAATTGAATAAAAAATGTGTATTAACTGCCCGTGGTGATAATTAGTGCTAACAGCCCTAGAGTTCTTATTGAATCTTGAAGTGTGTTCCTTGTGCTTACAATAACCATGTGAGGCGGGAGCTGTTATTATCTAGTGGAGAAATGACATATTTAGGGATGTTATGTTGCCTTATGCCTCTCAAAAATACAATTTACTTCTTCATGCTTTTACTGTATTTCCAAATTATGCTTAAAAAATAGTTTTTCATGCCTATAAATTACATGCTAGGGAACCGAAATAGGGTCTAAGAAGAAACACACCCTCCATAATTTCAACCTAATGGAATTAGTTTAATTACCCATGAATATAGATAATGTGTCACTTCTGATTTATACACTGAACCCATTCATTCTTATAGTGTGTTTTATTGTATGCGTGGTGTGTTATTGTCACTAGGGGGATACTACAAGAAATGAGGTAGTTGTAGTCTCTGCTCTCTTGTAGCTTATACTCTAGTGGGGGAGACATAAGGAATCATAAAAGAAAACATATTATAGACAATTGCAATAAGTGTGTAGGGGACCAGAAGAAGGAGGACTAGGAAAAACTAAAATGATTTGAAAAGAAGTGGAATTCAAGAAAGATTAGACACAACAAATTAGGTGACAGTCAGTTTGGATGCTAAGATTATTTTTATCAGATTTCGGTAGCCTGAATGTAAAAATGATCAGGAATTAGATGACTTGATTGTCACCATTATATCAGATAGAAAACTTCTGGCTGAATGTTATAGAAAACCTAATATAAAGTGGCCTATACATAGGGGCATTGATCCTATCACAGGTCAAGAAATTGAGAAAGCGAATCCATTGTTGATTAATTAAATGTTTCCATTCAAGTTCCAGTTTTTGATCTATGCTTCTGGGCCTGTTGGCTTTAGCCAACTTGTCTCGTGTTTGCAAAAAGTTTCATAGCAGTTCCAAGGTCTGCATTCGTATAAAGCAGATTGGATAAAATATCTAATGCAAGCCAAGGGTGGGTGTATTTAAGAACCAATCTGAATACAATGGCCATGAGAATTCCAACTTGGAAAGACAAAAAAGGGGTGATGTGGTATAGACTTGTTTAGTCTTATTACACACTACACACCTATTTAATCCTCATAGCCACTCTGTATAGTAAACATTTTATTATCTTTTTTGCTTAGATGATGAAAATGAGGCACCAAGACATTGAATGCTTTGCCTCTTGTCACCCAGCTAATTGTGGGGCCAGAATTGAACTCCATAGGCCGGTGGTTCTTGAACATCATCCTCACGTGAGGAAAGTCTCCTCAGTTTTTGCTATGTGAATTAAAGTATGGTATTCATCCATTCACTCTTTTTTTTTTTACAATCATCCATTTAATACTACTTCTTTATTTGTTAATTTAAAATATTTATTCAGCACTTACTCTGCGCTAGGCATGCACTGTCCTTCTAGTTGCAGTGAGGTACAGACCTAGTCCTGTCCCCTCAAGTAGGAAAGATAAATGTTAAATAAATAACTATATAGAGTAAAACCTTGGATGGCGAGTAACTTGTTCTGCGAGTGTCCCACAAGAGGAGCAAACATTTCTAACAAATTTTAACTTGAGAAACAAACGATGTCTTGTAATACAAGTAATACATAATGCTGAATGTCATATGATCACAACTGAGCCGATGGTTCTTCTCTCTCTTTCTCTTTCCTTCTCTCTCTCTCTCTGCAAGATTGTGGGTGAAGGTCTCCTAAGCTCAGATGCTCAGTCTCAGGGCATGGTGTTTGGCAGGGTCAGTGATTTTTCAGAATGTTGGAAGGTGCCCACAACTGGCACTACTGTATTTTTTGTCACTTCAAAGCACCTGTGGACAATCCTTTGCTTTTCCATGGAAGAGTGAGCCTAGGAACGCTTTGCTTCTTTCTCAGTCAGGCTGCCTGCATATATAGACCCTTTCCTCTGCTGCCTTATTGCCGGTTACATTAAATACAGTATATGACAAGAGTTTATTAACACTGTACTGGCAACACCCATGCAAGTGTATACAATGGTCCCCATGCAGAAAAAGATCCCGTTGAGCCAATGGATGGCAGTGATTCCATTAGTGAGAGTGAAAGTCATCCTATGCAACAACCCTTCTCTCTTTTGTCTCCCTCACACCAGCCACAAAACTTTTCAAAGGTAAGTGCAGGTTAACTCGTTTATTTTTCTTTTTAAAAATTTTTCTTTATATTTTGTATTTTCTTTATTATTTTGTATTATATTACAGTATTATAATCATTTTTGTATGAATATTTTTGGGTTGTGGAATGAATCATCTGAGTTTCCATTATTTCCTGTGGGGAAATTCACTTTGATATACAAGTGCTTTGAATTACAAGCATGTTTCTAGAACAAATTATGCTCACAAACCAAGGTTTTACTATATACACTTTAATATACATAGTATATCTATAAATAAATAACTATATAAATATACATTATATATTACACAATTACACAGTGAGATAAATGCTATGGAGTTTAAAAAGGTATGAAGGCATGTAGTATGGAATCTAATGGTATCAGGAAGACTTGACAGAGAAAGTGTCATTTGAACTGAGGTCTGAGGGATGCCTAAGTTTATTAGGTAAACTGTGGAGAACAGGCTGTTCTAGGCAGAAGGCAATAGCATATGTTCTCCTACAAGCAAATTCTGACAGAAGTAATCAACATATCATGTGAATAGGGAAACACCTTCATCAGTAGTAGACCCAGGCGTAGTATAAACCCCATGCTCAAATGATGAAAGGCTCTCTACAGATAGAGTGCTGACACCCTCAGATGAGAGAAGCCAGTGAATGCTGCTGTTTATTTCTATTTCAAAGCATATCAAAGAGCTAGTGGGACTAAATCAAAAGCATTAGAATCTCCTCAAATGGGGGACAGTCCTCAGATTTATTCTCAAAGCAAAATCCATACCATCTAGAGAGTCAGGCGAGACAGACAGAGGCTTTCTCCCAGGTCTGCCATCTAAATGATGCACATGAAGCTTCCATATGTGTTCTGTCTCCATCCTCCAGTTCACTGGACTTCCTGGATCTCCGAAGGGATAATACATTGTATGTTGTAGATGTCATCGTATTTCCTATTGTGCAATACCACTTGTTTTTTAATTGATTAAATATGGGCCTTTTCCTATATAAAGGATTTAACAGTGACCCACATCAGCCACGCAAAAAATCTAGTTCAAAAACCCTCCTTTAGGGGCACCTGGGGGTGGCTCAGTTAAGCATCCAACTCTTGTTTTTTGCTCAGGTCATGATCCCATGATTCGTGGGTTCGAGCCCTATATCCAGCTCTGTGCTGATGGCGTGGAGCCTGCTTTGGGTTCTCTCTTTCTCCTTCCCTCGGCACCTCCCCTACTCACTCTCTCTCTCTCAAAATAAATAAATATTTTAAAAAAATCCTCCTTGATCAACAATTGGTGCTGAAACAACTAAAACCTACATGCAAAAAAATTAATCTAGACATAGACTTTACACACTCCACAAAATTAACCCCGAATCACAGAACTAGAGGTAACACACAAAATGATAAAATTCCTAGCAACATAACAGGAGAAAACCAAGATGACTTTGGGCATGGGGACGATGGTGTGAGATATAACACCAAAGGGACAATCCATGAAAGAAACAATTGACAAGATAGATATCACTAAAATTACAAACTACTCTCTGAAAGACAATGTCAAAAGAAGAATACAAAGTGTTTGCAAAAGACACATCTGATAAAGGACTGTTGTCCAAAATTTACAGTGAAGTCTTAAAACTCAACAATAAGAAAATAACCCAATTAAAAAATGGGCCAGACACCCATTAACAGACATCTCACGAAAAAAGATATACAGATGGCAAAGAAGCATATGAAAAAGTGGTCCACATCAGGTGGGAAATGAAATTAGAACAACAATGAGATATCACTCCACACCCATTAGAATGGCCAGAACCCAGAACACTAACAACACCAAATGTTAGTGAGGGTGTGGAACAACAAGAACTGTTATACATTGCTAGTGAGAATGCAAAATGGTGCAGCCATGTTGGATGGCAGCTTGGCAGTTTCTTACAGTACTCTTGTCATACAACCCATCAATTACTCAAAGGAGTTGAAAACTTATGGTCACATAAAGGCCAGCACACAGATGTTTATAGCTGCTTTATTCACTATTGGCAAACTTGAAAGCAGCCAGAATGCCTTTCAGTAGGTGAAAGGCTGAACTACAGTACATCTAGACAATGGGATATTGTTCAGTGCTAAAAAGGAATGAGACATCAAGCCATGAAAAAACATGGAAGAATCTGAAATATATATTACGTGAACGAAGCCAATCTGAAAAGGCTATACACTGTGGGATTCTAATTCTATCACATTCTGGAAAAGGAAGAGCGATTGATATAGTAAAAAGATCAGTGGTTGCCAGGATTTGGGCTATGGGGAAGAATGCATAGGCAAACGCGTAGCATTTTTAGGGCAGAGAAAATACCCTGTATGATTCTATAATGATGGATACATGTTGTTATATATTTGTCCCAACCCATAGAATGTGCAACACCTAGAGTGAACAGTAATGTAAACTAGAGACTTTGGGTGATAATGGTGTGTCATTGTGGGTTCAATTGTAAAAACTATATTATTTTGGTAAAGGATGTTGGTACAGGGGAGGCTGTGCAACTGTGGGACAGGAGGTGTATGGGAAATCTTCCCTTTAATGCTGCTGTGAACTGAAAACTGCTCTAAAAATAGTCTTAGTTTAAAAATATTTTTTCCTTGAGAAAAACAGCATATTATACAGAGAATGATACAGAAACACATTACCAGGCTTAACATATCATAATAACTACTATTTATTAACTGCTTCCTATATGTCAGTTGATATGCTAGCCACTTTATGCATTATCTTACTCCTTCTAACAACCTCACAAGTTAGGTATCATGATCTCCCTTTTGTATATGAGGAAACTGAGGCTAAGAGGAGTAAAATGCCCAAGGTCATCATGTAAGTGGGAGAGTGGAGAGCTAGCCTCAACCCTGTCTTGCTCTGAAGTCCATTCTCTGTCTTCCACCTCACATGGCCCTCCAGTTTAAAAGAAAGTCATATTTTAAACTTCTTTCTTTTTTAACATTTATTTATTTTTTGAAAGACGGAGTGGGAGTAGAGAAGGGTAGAGAGAGAGGGAGACACAGAATCCAAAGCAGGCTCTAAGCTCTGAGCTGTCGGCACAGAGCCCGACGTGGGGCTCGATCCCATGAGTCGTGAGATCATGACCTGAGCTGAAGTCTGATGTTTAACCAACTGAGCCACCCAGGTGCCTCAAGAAGGTCGTATTTTATTTTTTATTTTTTTTTAAAATTTTTTTTTTTAAATTTTTTTTCAACGTTTTTTATTTATTTTTGGGACAGAGAGAGACAGAGCATGAACGGGGGAGGGGCAGAGAGAGAGGGAGACACAGAATCGGAAACAGGCTCCAGGCTCCGAGCCATCAGCCCAGAGCCTGACGCGGGGCTCGAACTCACGGACCGCGAGATCGTGACCTGGCTGAAGTCGGACGCTTAACCGACTGCGCCACCCAGGCGCCCAAGAAGGTCGTATTTTAAAGATGAGACGGCTTGCTCAGAAAAAGCTGGTAGGTTTAATAAGCATGGCTTGCCCTAGATGCTTGGGAAGCAAATAACTGCAGGTATCTCTCTCTCTTTTTCCCTTTTTCCCTTCAAGGAATCACTTGAGAACCCACTTGGAAGAAAGCCTAGTATGTCCGTCTTAGGGCTGCTCCTTCTGCATGAGCTGTTGTGGAAGAATCCTAGGAAGTGGATGTGAATTCCAAATCTCAATAGGAAGAGTATTAAATTCTAACAAATCTGGGAAGCTTTGATCCATGCTGCTGTCAGCGCTGCCAGTGAAAAGCCACCCCATGGAGTCAACAAACAGTACTGGTCCTTTAATATTTCGTGTTTTGTTCTGGCCCCTTTGATTCTTCAAGGGAGGAGGATGCCACACTTTGGGGAACAGGGCTCAAGAATTGGCATAGGAGCCTGTGCTAAAGAGAAAGAGATAGTCTCTTCCTTTATGTTTTTCTTAAAAAAGGAGGAAACTTTTCTCAAAAGCATCCCAACATATACCTCACATTTTGGTGGCCAGAATTGCATTTTGTAATAAACCCAACCTGTCATTGGCAATGGAAGTGAGATCGTCAATGATTGGCTGAGGTCAATCAGAACCCATATGCTGGGCCTGTGGTTGAGGCCAGCCTACCACGTATGCAGTCTTGCAGAAAATGGCAGTACCTGAATTGAGTGGGTTTTGTCCATAAGAAGAAAGTGAAGAAAATAATTTTGGGTAGGCAAACAAAAGTGTCCGCCATCAACTTTAGAGTTTATCTGGTTAGAATGAAGGAAGAATAAGATAGTGACAAAGTGGACTGTACACGTTTTTTGAAATGTCATCCCAGTAATAATTATTGTACGTATTATTTCTAATTGCATTTTAATATTTAATTACTAAAAGCAGTTTGACTTGGAGAAAGCACATTTTAAAATTGAAAATTTCACTTTCCCAAAACATAAGTTATATTCTATAATTTTTTTAAAAGTAAGACATGATGACATTTACTATAAGAATATCTACTTCTAAATTATTATAATAGGATGTGTGGACTATTTAAATACGGCATAAAGAAATTACTAAATACAGATTGATTTGGCTGCAAAATTTGTCCATGTCTATTTTCAATATCCTTCTTATAAGAAGATTTCTTAGAGGGGCGCCTGGGTGGCGCAGTCGGTTAAGCGTCCGACTTCAGCCAGGTCACGATCTCGCGGTCCGTGCCCCGCGTCAGGCTCTGGGCTGATGGCTCAGAGGCTGGAGCCTGTTTCCGATTCTGTGTCTCCCTCTCTCTCTGCCCCTCCCCCGTTCATGCTCTGTCTCTCTCTGTCCCAAAAATAAATAAACGTTGAAAAAAAAAAAAAAAAAAAAGATTTCTTAGAGTAACAAAGAAGAGTCATTGTCTAATCATTTAATATAAAAAGTACCACTTGCAAATACATAAAATATTTGTGAAATAAGCAATTCTTTATTCTCACAGATGATCATAATTGTGTTTCACTGCCTGGAAATTATTTATCTCAGATTTCTTATTTTGGAAAATTACATTTTTTAATTAGTAAAAAACCACTTATATAACAATTTTCTAACTGGTAAGATCAGAAAATTCTAGTTTTGAATACACATTGCACAATTTTTAACTTATTGCACATTCATATCTTATAATAGCAGATACATGGATTGCTTGTATAATAGTGTCATTAAGACTAATTAGACATTTTTTAGGGGAAAGACCTGTGTAGCAAAAATATAAATATAGAATGTGAAGATTCACCTCAAAAGCATAAGAAGACTTAAACTCTATCAACTCATTTATTCCTCTTTCGAGCCCACTTCATCATTGAAATTAAATCAACATTAAAATTTAACATAAATTTTATGCTCATTTACCATATTATATTTGTGATTATTCAAGTTCATGAAATGTGCTTAAAAATATTTTGAGAAAAGAGGAAATGATGAAAATGTACATATGTAAAAGTAAAAATTTTTAAATATGGAAAAATACCAGAGTAGGCTTATATGTGGCTCAGTCTCTATTTCTTTATAGCCCTTTGGTTTAATTAATATCCAGAGTGCTATTGGGAATATAGAGAGGAGTCCAGCCACAGGCACACCTGGAAAGAGAGTTGCTCAGTTATACCTACTTTTTCACCGGCAGTTTCTCCCTCAGGCCTACAGGGCAGCTATCTCTTGTTTCCTACCCCCGTTCAGGCTGACAGTTCATCATGGTTGTCTTTTCCAGAAGAACCTGATATTAATCATAATATCAAGTGCCCCCACCTTATTATCTAAGGCCTAATATTGAGTGATTGATTGATTCGTTTATTTATTCAAACCCTTTTTTGGCACTATAATTATTACCATTTTCTCTGCCCTCAGTACTTTAAAGAGCACACACATAGCAGATAAATTATAGGCACCAGTCCAAGTAGGATAGAAGAAAGTATTTATTTTCTGAATGTGCCTCTGGTGTACTTTTATGTGTACAGGATTTAGAAAATAACCCAAGGGCAGTGAGGGTTGAAAAAATGAAAACATATGGACTTTGCCCACATGACATTTTAATCCTCTGTTTAATCATCTTAACCCTTTTAAAACCTTTTCTATGAGGTTTATTGAGTGACTGATGGGTGGCCAGCCTCACTAAGTATGGCAAAATATCTTTATTCTTTTTTATGAATATGCCCTGTCTTCCTCACATCTTCTGAGTCTTCATTAGAGGATTATGGCCTAACAAATAATTCCACTGGAATTTGACCTTCAGGTGAATCAAAATGTTATATATTAGAATGTTAAACAATTAAAGTCCAATGTTCCCTTCTGTTATTGATTTTCTTTTCTCATTAATCTAAACCGTATTAATTTTAAAAGACCATTAATGATCTACATGTTCCTATGCCACAGCTGTTAGTATATTGCATTTAGATTCAGGAAACATTCACTGGGTGCCTACTCTACACCTGCTGCCCAAACTTTAATGAGCAACTCACTTGGGGGTTCGTTAAAATGAAGATTCTGATTCAGTACCTCTGGGATTGAGCTATGAGTCTATATTCTAAAAAGTTCCTACATGATGCTGATGTTAATGCCCTTGGGCCACACTTGGAGTAGCAAGGCTCTATGATTCTATTAAAGACATTGTATTGGGTGCCTTCATATTTATATCATTTTCTTTATTCCACAAAAGAAGTATTAGATGCCTGTTATCTGGGAGGCACTGTTCTAGGTCCTGGGGATACAGCGGTGAATGAAATAGATAAAATGTTCCCATAGAGCTTTCATTTTAGCAGAGTGAAAGATAGACAATAAATAAATGCATTATATTTAATGATGATAAGTTATATAGAGATAAATAGATCACGGAATGGGGATAAATCACCAAATTAGGAATGCCGGGTAGGGATGTATATTACAATTTTAAATAGGGTGGCCAATAAAAGGCTTAAAGAAGGCACCATTTAAGAAATGCTTGCATAATAGTGGGAGCGCTAGCCATGAAGATGTCTGGAGAAGAATAATGTAGGCAGAGAGAAGCAAAGGTGCAGAAGATATAGTTCAAGCTAAAAATCATTCTGTATATATTCATTATAAGTTTTATGCATATTATAAATTAAATAGCTTTCATGTAAAACTTAGATACCCAGTAGAATTGTATAACTTGTACATTTGAAAAGAGGGAAAGTATGGCAAATATGGCAAAATCTGGTACTGGCCGGCAGAAACCCTTGAAGGCAGATTTTTCAAAAGTAGAAAGTGTGTTAGAATTAGTCCCTGGTTCCTCACACAAGAGCCCCAGGAGGTTCTTCCTACGGGCCTGACTTCTGAATGAGTATTAACAAAACTAAGATGAGGCATGCCTTAGGTCTCTTAGCTATAGAGTATCAAATAGGCACCCAAACAGGACTACATGTGCAGCCTCGCTCACAGCTAGCTCCAGTAACTTTGAGAGTGTGTCCTCTTCCTTGCATTCATGGCCAAGATTGTATCAAATCATTATCAAAAGCATCTGAATGGCCAATAATGCACTGTCTGTTCAAGACTTTGGCCTTCTGTTCTGCTATCAGAGCTTTGGCTTAGGGTAACCAGTTTCCAATATGGCCAACTTGCCACGTGAAGTTCTCTGATGGGAACCACCCAGATCAGAGTGACAGATGACTAGGGTCCTCATCTTTTGCTGATGTGCTTTCACAGCCGTCTTCACTAGCTTTAGCCACCTTCCGCTCTACACTTAACACCTTAACATTGGGTTCTTCATTCTCACTCCCTAATCTAGCCATTCCTAAATACTTTCTACTGTGGAGTGCCTTTGGATTTCTTAATTCTATATTTAAAAAAAAAGGACTCCAAGAAATGGGGCGCTTGCTCACGGTGACACAGATGTTTAAATTGTAATCTACTGACTTAACGTCTAGCATTCTGTATTCAACACAACTACTAAAACCACATCTAACTTCACTAACATTATAAAAGAATATTCTTTTCCAATTATGTCTATTCATTAATTTCTCCAGACTTTCATTCTAGTCTTCTCTGCAAATTCCCAATCCATGACAATGGTAGCCATCATTTGTCTTAAGTTCACTGTTTTAAAAGAAATAGACTGAAATAAAGGAGCTGATATGAAATCCACATTTGGAAAAGCTAAGCAGAAATAATTACAGTCTGCATAGTCAATTTCATTACATGGCAATCTGATAAGATAGCATTACTATTATTAATTTTGAAGATTTGGATAACAAACACATCTAACAATGTATTTCCAATAGCAGACAAACTTCTTCAAAATTTATTTACAAACACCACTTTAATAAGTGACTTGAAAAGCATATTTATCAGGAAAAATTAGCATATCAAAGACCAAAGATTGCCATTAATGTTGAGAAGTGTCTCTAAAAAAACTCAAATCCTAAAACCATATCAAGCACTTCAGGAGAAAATAGGTCAAGGAACAGCATTCCTGGTGAAAGGAATTTGAAAACGTACTAAAAGGGAGTAATCAATATAAAAATTACATTATCGAACCAAAGAAATCTCTGCAAAATTTACAAATTTGATAATAAGAATCATGACAGATATTTACCTCCCAGAAACTTTACAGTTTGTTAAAACAAGCTTTCAGTTTGCAGTGCCTGGGTGGCTCAGTCGGTTAAGCACCCAACTTCAGCTCAGGTCATGATCTCACGTTTTGTGGGTTCGAGCCCCGCGTCTTGCACTGTGCTGACAGCTCAGAGCCTGGAGCCTGCTTCAGATTCTGTGTCTCCCTGTCTCTTGGCTCCTCCCCTGCTTACGCTCTGTCTCTCAAAAATGAATAAACGTTAGAAAAAAACATAAAAAAAAAAACCAGGCTCTCATTTTATTTTTAAAATTCTCCCTTTTTGTGTATTTAGATGCATACGAGCGGAGAGAAAAAGTATTTAATGCCCTGGAGATTTTGGTAGGATAAAAGATTAGTAAAACAAGGCCTCCTCTATAAAATGCTATGGCAGTTGCCTGAGCCTAACACAGTGTCAATAAACTAAACAGAAGACAGTCAATCAGCTGTGCTGCCTTTCTCTTTACTGGTAAGATTATGTGTCAACGCCCTAATGGCTTTGAAAGATTTGTTTCTTTCTAGAGTTCAAATTACAACTCTAAATAGAGACAAAGGAATTCACTTCCCAGGGAGGAAGGAATTTGAATTAGACAACAAAATAACAGATAACAGAAGTGTGTTCTAAATATAAAGTTTTATTTCACCGGAGCAAATCATTGGCAGCAAAGGGCCATGGGCAATGATACTTAGATTTTGAATAGTAATATAAATCATGGGAACAAATAAATAAGCACTATAAATGAATGGGAAGAACCCTAAATGAAGTATTTCATTTATTCTCAGCAAAATTGGGAAAGAGATATTATTTGTATGTTCTAATTTTTGACACTTATTCATGCAGGAGATCAGACAAGTGTTATTGAAACTAACATTCACTGTGAAAAATTTTTTTCAACCTGAATAATGGATATAAAAGCAAATTTTTTCCCTTAAATTCCTAGCCATAAATGTAAATGGTGGATGATAATGTCACCTCATCCAAAAGTCCAAGGCTGTAAATATCATCGAAAATGCTAAAGATTCTCAATTTTATTTCTTCATCCTAGATTTCTCTCTTGAACTTCAGACTTGTATGTTATCTATTTTAAAATGTAAATTGAGTATCTAATAAAAATCTTAAGTTTCATATGCCTTGATGGAATTCCTGATCATCTCCCTCAAAAACCTATTCCTCTAAATCTTCCCTATCTCAGCAGATGACAACTCCATTCCTCCAGTTGCCAAGACCAAAAACCTTAGAGTCACTTTTATTTTTCTCTTAGTCTCACATCCTACAGAATTTGGCCACTTTAACATCTCCATTGCCACTACTATGTTCCAATTCATTTCTCAAGCAGATTGTTATGATAGCTTCCTAATGGATTTTACATGGTCTCCTTCCAGACTCACCCCCCCACCTCCCCCACCCCCCACACCTCCCAACACAGTCTCTGCTCAACAAAGCGTTCCAGGTGAGTCTTATACTACCTAAGTCACACCATAATACTCAGGTGCTCAAAATCCCCAATCTCTTTCTCCCTTATTCTCCGCCTCTCTCCGTCTCTCCCTGTCTCTCCTCTTCCCTTGGGACACTTGCAGTGGTTATTCCCATTTTCTAGGATGCTCATCCTTCAGATATCTTCAAGACTAGTTCTCTAACCTTCTCTAAACTTTGTTCTAAAATCATCTAATCGGGGCACCTGGGTGGCTCAGTTGGTTAGGCATCTGGCTCTTGATTTCAGTTCAGGTCATGAGCTCATGCTTTGTGAGTTCGAGTCCCACATCAGGCTCTGTGCTAATGGTGCAGGGCCTGCTTGGGATTCTCTCTCTCTCTCTCTCTCTCTCTCTCTCTCTTTCTCTCTCTCTCTCCCTCTCTAAATAAATAAATAAATAACTTAAAAAATAAAATCATCTAATCAATGACACATATCATAACTACTCTTTTTAAAATTTATTTTCTGTACCTGAAGCATCATTAACAAATGAGAAGAGAAAGGAACAATATCTCTTAGAAAGTTAGTATATAAGAGGCGCCTGGGTGACTCAGTCGGTTGAGCTTCCGACTTCGGCTCAGGTCATGATCTCACGGTTTGTGGGTTCGAGCCCCGCATCAGGCTCTGTGCTGACAGCTCAGAGCCTGGAGCCTGCGTCAGATTCTGTGTCTCCCTCTCTCTCTGCCCCACCCCCCGCCACACACACACTCTCTCTCTGTCTCCTCCAAAAATAAATAAACATTAAAAAAATTTTTTTTTAAAAGAAAGTTAGTATATAAGGGATATAATAGTAAATAAATAAGATTTTGTTTAGAAGGTAGTAAGTATTATGGGGATAAAAAAAGACCACTCAAGACAAAACCTTAACAATATGTCCTTGATAATACTATGCATTTAACCATATGGTCTGTCAATTTCATTTTCCCCCCAACCCAAGATAGCTGTCACTCATATTTTCAGATTCATTAATCCTTTGATTTCTTTCATATAATTATATTGCGTCTTTATGCATTATAGTTATGTTAGTTGTATTTAACTATGCATATTATTGTTACTCTCATAGTGCACGTCATTTTGGATATATCATATCTGTTAATGTTACATTGCTAAAATATTGTCTGTCACTATAGTTTATTTGTTTAATGATGTTTAATTTTGTCTATATTTCACAGTTTTTAATGTTTATTTATTTGAGAGAGAGAGAGAGGCAGAGAGAGAGGGAGACACAGAATCTGAAGCAGGCTCCAGGCTCTGAGCTGTCAGCACAGAGCCCCACGCGGGGCTAGAAGCCAGGAAGCCTGGAATGAGAATTTACGTTATTTTATGCTTTTGTTATTATGAACATTTCCGTTCTTCTTTAAGCCTCCTTTTATGTACACTCTCTCTTTACAAAATTTCAACAATTCGTTACTTGATATTCTTAATCTACAGGTTCTAAAATTAGCTTAAAATTTGACTCATAGATCTCTCACCCCTCTGTTGGGCATCTGACTTTTAGGATGCCACCTGCCCGCCCCCTGCCCCGGGCTCATTTTAAAGTGGTCTCCACGGAGCTGCCAGAGAAGTTCTGATGATGATTGCCTACCACCCTCAAACCTTTACTCAAAAGCTCCCAGTCTTCCTCCCAGAATCTGCCTGGTGGGGGCAGAGACTTTTCTCTAGGGATGAAAGTAACAGAGGCAAAGAAGTTTTCGTTCGCTGTGGATTGGATGGGAAGAATCAGGTCTGTGGCTAATGAGGACACATTCCCGACTTCTCTGTTTGGAAATTGAAAGCTGTGTGTTTTGTACTAAAATTGTATAAAGCACGTTCTAATAAAGCTTTTTAGTTCCTAAGTATTGTTTGCACGATAAGTCAGCTATGTTATTTTTTAGAAAAAATGCATTCTCAGACCAAAGTAACTTACGTACAAATGACCTTTCAGAACATAACCTGTTTACAAGTTAGGGACTCTGGGTAATGCATCCCAGAGTTAAATGCAAATAGTTTTTCATTATCTGTTGTTATGGATCATCTGCTTCATTGCTCCTCTTCATTAGCACAGATAATAGAGACCTAACTGAATTACTGCTATCAAGCGTATCCATTACTTTTGTTCTGTGCTACACAAGTTTCCTTGGGTCCTTAACATCATTTCTAGCTTGATGTTTTAGTCCCCTGGTTTTGAATAGAAAACTCTCTAATATAGCTAGTGACCTCCATAAAATGCCAATAAACAGACAAGTTGAATACGCTTTGCCTCCTTTACTGAACAGACATTTACTAGGAACGATCACAGGGTATAAATGTGGTGTCAGGGGCAGTAGGGCACATAGAAACAGAGTATAGCATACTTTCAATACGTGTATGAATTTTTTTATTGAAAACCGATTATATACAGGACACTTTTCTCGGTACTAGGGATGCCTGCAAAGCAATAGACCCGGTTCATGCACTAATGGAGCTTACATTCAAGTGGGGGAAGACGACCATAACCAGTTTAGAGAGTCATATGTGGTATATAAAACTGGCCAAGTGATAATGAGATAATGTAATGCATGAGGAGGGAGTCTTTGAGGCATGATGATCAGAGAAGTCTTCTGTGAGAAAGTGATATTTGAATGAGATCTGAATGATGAGGTGGAATCAACCATGGGAAGAATAGCATAAAAGTGCTCCAGACAGAGAAG
Source organism: Lynx canadensis (assembly GCF_007474595.2). Taxonomy (NCBI): domain Eukaryota; kingdom Metazoa; phylum Chordata; class Mammalia; order Carnivora; family Felidae; genus Lynx; species Lynx canadensis. The sequence goes on along the minus strand of NC_044319.2, from coordinate 52,556,539 downwards.
ATCAGGGGTGACAGCCCTGAATTAGAAAAGGCTTTGGGGGCTGAAATGACAGAAAGAGGTCAATCGGTGTCCAAAATATAAAAATTCCATTTAAAAAACTCCATGTTTTAACAGCTGGTAAAGACAACAATCTGTCGTTAACAGAAAAGTCTATGAGTATCAAAAATAATGAGATGATGGGCAAGGCCAGATTCAGAGAGTAGCAAGCCTGTGTTCCTATGGAGAGGAATAGACTATGTGGATAAGAAGGTGCATCCCAGGCTTGAAAGATAACACATATCGGTAATTGTTGTTGCTAAGATAACAATAGCTGGCATATTGAACTCCCACTATTTGCCATGTACTCTTCAAAGCACACAAGAGGGATTATTTAATTCTTACTTATCTCCCTGTGGGAAGATTATTTAAAAAATATCTTTTAACATATGAGGGAATTTGGGCACACAGAGGTTAAGGAACTCATCCAAGTTTAGATATATAGTACTTGCTGACCCTGGAGTCCAATCCATGCAGTCTGGCTACTCTCGTTAAAAATCTAGAAGTTGAATTGTGGTCTGTTGAAAAAATGGCACGAAGGTTTTGCGACTCCAGATAAAAGCTTTTTGCAGTGTGACTTGGAGCTTTTCCCATCCAGAAATGGAGTGCATCTACGAACTAACGAGTTCACCTTGTGAGTTTGGTTTTGACCATGTGACTGGATTTGGTCAATGAGATACTATGAAGCGTGACACAGGAAGACACTTGAACAGTGCCTATACCTTGACAATTGCCCTCTTTAGCTATAATTGAAAACCCTACGACCACCACTTTTTGGAACAAGCCTGGACTGTCCTGCTGGAAGATTAGTGGCAGACATACACTTACCTCCATTTGCCCTGCTAACAGCCACGCCACCACCAGACATATGGGTGAGGCTTTTCTATTTCCGGTTGACTACAAATGTGAGCGCAAGCCCAGCCAACACCACTTGGAGCAGAACTGAGTCATTTCAGTTGAGCTGAGCCCAGATTGCTAACCATACAACTGTAAGCAAATAAATTATCAAACTAGTGAGATTTGGAATGGTTTGATTACATAGTAAAAATTAGCTGTTGTCTGGGCCAAAGTAAAATGACAGCTTTTGGATGTTGGAAGATGTTGATCAACCATTCTGCTTTCCCTGTCATGTGTGAAGACACTGTTATTCTGTCTTCAAGCAAAACAAATAGAGAGAACTAGTCAAATTGAGCCATGATCATGATTGTGTCCCAAAGAAAAGACCATGATACTTTTAAAGCGTAGATTTAGTAGAAGTGTACTTCTAGCCAACCCCATCTGTCATATTTCGTGGTATTTAATTTCAGCGTATAATCAAATAGCACCGTGAGAATATTGATAGTGAGTATGGCAACTGGTGTCAACTTTGAAGTTTGGGTGATTTCATAAATGTTGTTTTAGAGTACTTTATGTATGAAAATTCATGATGGACATCTTTTGGCCAAAGAAAATATGACTAATAATGTTCAAGAAAAGATGCTAGCCAGTGAAAACGTCAGCCACCTCTGACAGAAAAATGAAAGAAGAAATATCTAGTATGTTGTTCATAGCATGAAGTAAGCAAGTTCTTTCCAACAGAGCTAGCAGAATCAGCTATTGCATTCTCCAGAAGATCTGCTTATCTGTTTGGATCTATCAACTCCTGTTTGGTCTGCTAGGTTTATACCAACATTCACCTCACAGATTTAAGGATGCAGAATTAACAACTATGGAAATTAGTACCAATCACTATTCATTAGGATGAAGTTCAAATTTATTACATAGCACGTCTCTCTCCTGGTTGCACAATACTCACATGACTATGTGGCCTGTGGCAAAGATTCAGGAAAAGGTAACAGTTATTGTGGTATTGCATTTCCAGCAGGAACTGTGAAACACAATGAGGACACGATAGGATCGGTGGACTCCAAAAGAGACAATTTTATAAAATGGGAGGGAATGTTGAGATTAACAAGAAATGTTTCTTTCAAACGTCTGTAATGTCTCAAATAGCACAAGAGAAAAGAAAATGAAAATTGCACATTTGAAATGGAATTGAAAAATAAAATCATCTCAGTGTAGTCACTTCCTAACTACTCGCCGACAACTCCTTTTACAGGATAAGACATTCAGCCTGCACCATTTACAAATGGGGTTGGGCAGACAAAAGGAGCCAAGCACATTATATTTGCATTAATATGGGACACATCAGTACAGCTGTTGTATTAATAATCATTATACATGCCTATGATTTAGCATTTTTTCAGAAGATTCACTTATGCTAGTGTGGAGTGCTTATACTATATTCTATTCAGTCACAAAGACCTGTGCTGATATTGTTTCAATTTGTACTATGAATGTGTATTATGTCTCTTTCACTAAATATATTTCTTAGGCAAACCACAATGATAGTGGAACAAAATTTTCAAAATGAAACTTTTTCTCACCCTGCAGAAATAAGCATTCAGGGCAATGTCAGTAACAATAGCCACCAATTTTCTTTTTTTTCCCTCAAGTTTTTATTTAAATTCCAGTTAGTTAACATACAGTGTAACATTAGTTTCAGGTGTAGCATTCAGTAATTCAACACATACAACTCCCAGGCCTCATCACAAGTGCCCTCCTTAATTCCCAACACCTATTTAACCCATCACCCCACCTACCTACCCTCTGGGAACCATCGGTTTGTTCTCTATAGTTAAGAATGTTTCTTGGTTTACCTCTATATTAACCTTGGCCTATGTTAAGAAACAAAATAAGCCAATTTTCTTTTTCATCTCATCTTTAGATCAATACGATTACATAAAATGTTTAACAGACATCCCATATTCTTTTTGAAGCAACAGAATAAGATTCCTCATGTATGGTTTTAGCCAGTGTACCATTTCTCTCTAATACCCGAATCTGTCCCTTTTAACTTTTTTGGTCATTTTCAAAGTACCCTGACACAAACACATTTATGACTAATTAATATGGTGGTCACACCCACTACCTCTGTGTGGACAGATCTTATAAAATCTATATCAGGTGTAGAAAATGACACTGATGCAGCTCACATTTTATTTCCATGCTGCATGTGAAGGACTCATCAGAGTAACAAAAGAAAGGAAGTATTTTTGATTGTTCACAGCATTTTCAATGCAATAACAAAAATAATACACAATTTTACAAAATGCTTTCATCAAATTTCTGATTCACTTACCTTGCTAGCCTCTCTTCCTTCATCCTCTTACACTAGTTTACTGATGAGGAGACTGAGGGTACACAGAGAACGTCTTAGTTTTGAATGGTAGAGAGAGGTAGAACTTGTTAATTTCGACGTCTTCAACTCCATATTATGGAGAGAGAGTGGTTGAGTGCATGGAGTTCTGGGCTAGCTCCATTTAAAAAGCTGCATTTTTACATGTTTTATATAATAGGGTTTTGTATAGGACTACATTCCACTGATAAGTAATATTCTACTGAACAAATATACAAAGATGATATAATCACTTATGCTGAAACATAAGGTACACCAATTCCATTACTATTTATTGATTTGATGAATAATTAAGAACATGTTAATGGAGGTGAAGTCAAGACGTAAGAAACAGAAATGAATAGTTCTCATGTGTGAAGTGCATCAGACAGATAAATCCCAATATGGTAAAATTACTGTTGTACTCATTGTATTTTACCTGATGCATCAAATATCTTATTTTTTGCCAATAGGAGACATATACTGACTTTATTGCTAGAGTAGAAGTTTAGAAAAAAAGTTGAAACTATTTTCATAACATGAAACCATTTTTAATAAGTTGAAAACAAGAAAAATGAAATTTTAGTTTTGGTTGTTATTCCAATGTAAACATTTTCTATCAACAGCTAATTTTCTATATGTGTATGTAGTATCTATGCTCTGTTTTGACATCCTATTCTTATTACAACAAAATCATATATATGTATATATATACATATATACATATATATATATTAAGAATTTGAGATCGAATCTAATAACATGTTTATTTGATAGTTAATGATTTTCCTTTCACAAATCCTTCAGTTGTTTTCAATTTCTCTGTCTGGTCTTGCCTGCTGAAACTGAGCTGACTGGTTCACTCTGAGTCTCCCTTGACCTCCAGTAGACAGAAAGTCAAAAAATCTATGCACCTTAGTCTGGCCAAACCCCAACTCTGTAGAGGCCAATGTGTAATGCCGTTAACACACGAGCAATCCCTTTTCCTCTTGCCCACCCCTTGCGTACGTTGTTGTGTCAATCAGTTGCATATGTTTTCACAGGAGGCTGAATCCAAGTAGCAACCATTTACCATATGTGACTGCTGCCATATGTGACTCTATCCCCTTTGCCATTTTTTTTCCTGAAAATTGAATACACAAAAGATGTTTTACTCTCACACATTTTGTTTCTCATGTAAGATTAGTCATAAGTGATTTCTAGGTTATCCAAAATCTTTGCCACCACCAAGGCTTTGGTCTTCTTCATGGAATACTAACAGATTGTCCACAAAATTCCAACAGGTCGTTAGTCTACGACTCACTATTTACATTGTCCTTATCTTCATCTTACTGAAGTGTCAGGTTTCAGCAGTTTGATCTACATATACTTTCAATGTAAAAGTCTAGGGAGATGATAAAATGAGGAATTATACTCCTCTTATTCTTAGATTTCTGAAATCTAGCGCCGGATGATTATTTAGTGCTATTGAATCTTGAGTCATGGATGAACTTAGCACGCTGTCTTTGCTGACACACTGTAAATGAGAGCTTGGAGTAGGAAAAGGAAGGACGTTGGGGCAATATGAGAGCACTGGTTGGCTGACCTAAGAATACCTAAAACCTATGTAGCTAGTGTCCCAACCTCTCCTAAGTGCCCGAAGGGAGCTGCAACAAATAAGGACAAAGGTGGTACTTTATGATTATCTATTTACTAATACCATTTGATCAAAATTCTGGTGAATATTGGTCGAAGGACACAATTTTTACTCATTATCTGTGTGGTCATAATACATAGTCTCAAATCCTGTTCTTAGAAGCTTGCTATTATTTGGCCAAATGAATAGGCAGACATCCAAATTCATGATAAACACACTAGGGCATACACACAAAGTGAGGCTGTACAACACACACACGCACACACACACACACACACACACACAAACCTTTTAATGCACAGAGACCACTTCCAATAGTAAATAGTGCCCAAGAATATGAACATTTATCCAATCTGTAAGGTACTCCAGTTTCTTTTGAAGGAACAAGAAGAGATATGGTTGAAAGAATTTCAACCAAAGTTTCTTAGCATGAGGAGTGGAATAAGAGCTTCTTACTCACATATTTTTGTCTTCATTCCCTAACCCATACAGATGCACAACAGATTTGAAATAATTTTTATTATTTATTTAATTTACTTCTAAAATAGTTTTTTTATGTTTATTTTTGACAGAGTGCAAGCTAGGGGGGAGGACAGAGAGAGGGGGACAAAGGATCCAAAGTGAGATCTACACTGACAGCAGCAAGCCCGATGCCGGGCTCGAACTCACAAACCGTGAGATCATGACCTGAGCCAAAGTTGGACACTCAACTACTGAGCCACCCAGGTGCCCTTCTAAAATACTTTTAATATACTTTAACATTGAAGCCAGTTAATAAGATTGTATACCTAAGATTTCCAAGCATTTTATTAGTTTGTTCTTAAAGATTGTTTAATTCATATGCTTCCTCTTGATCATTATAATGGCTTTACTTGATTGTTAAGAGATTCAATCCATTTCATATTCTTAATTTACTAACCAGCTAGTGGGTTTTTTTTTTTTTTTTTTTTGCCAATTAGCTTGTTATCGCTATTGTTATTTATATACAATCCACCAAGCTCAGTAATGTGGATTTTAGAAAGTGTAGTTATCAGTAATTGCTGAGTAGGTAGGTGTCAGATATGGACCTTTGGGCTCTTTTCTGTATTCAAGTCAAATGCATTTCTCTCTCACCCTACTCAACTGTGAGTGATCCTTCTTTGCAATTTCTCTCTATATCCATTGAGTAATAGTAATTGTTTCTACAGTCTTAAATTTATGCGAAGTTTAAATTAGCTTGCTGGTTGTAATTGTTTATCTCATACAGATCAAATATGAACAAGTAACAAAACTCTGTTCTGATTTATATAAGAAATACCGTGAAACATTTCTTAAAAGATTAAAATATGGTACGATACAATAAGTTTTCCATATTCATTGGCATCTCAGAAATAAATATTTTATTTTGTTAAGACATTGTTTTTCCTTAACAAAGTATAAAATATCCCTTTGGTCTTTCCCAATAAATAATCAAATCTTTCATTAAGCTTCCCCTCCTTCAAAATATATAGATGAAAACACTACTCTATAAATCCCACTTACTGAAGTATAATAATAATAAAATCAATGTCTTAGAAAAAAATGCCTCTATTCAGTGTCTCTTTAATAACCACTGAATAACAAAACCCACAGGGAAATATTTTCCTTATTCTCCATAGGATATAATGAATCAAAGTATTTTCATTAAAACTAATATAAAATGACAGAAAATAGAGAAAAGGAGAATTTCCTTGTTTATTTTACTTATTTTTGCCACATATCATATATTGATAAAGCAATTTTAAGAGATGTATGCATGATATAATACAGTGAAATTGACTTTTCTTTTTCATAACCACATGCGCATTTTTACATCTGCAGCAATATTCTTTTTGAATAGCTACCTGCAGTTAATTTCAAGTTCCCATTGATCTTCGGTGGCCTAGACAAGTTTAAGTGATGATAAAACAGACAACCTGAATTATTAGCATACCAAATAGGATATGAAACTTGGTCATGCACAGGCTCTCATCTCTGATAATGTATAGTGGCAGACAGCAAATTTAAAAATATATTGTGTGTTTTCAAACCAGAGCAGACTACAAGGTGAAAAAATACCATTTATTTTCCTTCTTTTGTGAGGTTCAGCTTCGCAAACACATATTTTAAATAACTACAATCAAGAAAGTCATGAAAAAGAGCTCAAATAACTCTCCATATTCAAGCATAAGCAATAAAATATTTGGAAGATCTAAAATAAAATTGGCTAACCATTACACTTACATGTACATTGCTGAAAATATTTTTTGAGTCTCACTACACTGAGCAGACATGTGGAGAGAAAATAGTCTTATGTATAATTCAATGAGAATCCAAGGTAGCAGTAAATTCTACAGAGAATTTCTGAAAGAGATTTAGACAGGGAACCAGATGGATCAAACTGGGTCATGTTAGACAGGATAAATATTATGGCTCCTCTTCTGCCACAGAAAATAGAAAAACCAGAGAGCTACATTGCAGATGCTCTTTGAAAATTGGCAGCTACCTTTAGGTAGAAAAGATTTGGAAGTATTTCACTTTTTTTTAAGGTTTCAAAATGGGCTTTTTGTCAAGAAATATTTTCTGTGATCATTCTAACTAAATACTAACTAGAATCAATCTCAGGCCTCTGTCCCATATCTTTCCTAGTAGTGGACTGGTTTATAGAGCTCTTATTGACAAACAGTAAAGCACCAATTTATAACTCTCTATGGCTAAGTGGAAATAAAAATAAGAAAAGCTACCGCATGAGAAAAAGCAATTTTAAAGCGAAGAGATTGTCCAAGGAGAAGAAAAATCCCTAAGTTGTGGCAAGTCAGCAATGTGCTAGAAATTAGAAAAGTAATTTAAGCCAAGAATAGTAAGATACTACTTTTCACCTGTTTCAAAGTTAGAAAGTCAGATAACGGATTCAAGCATTTTTTTTTTGTTGTGTTTTTTTTGTTTGTTTGAAATGCTTAAATTGTTTGCCACAATCCTCATATATTAAACGTTCCTTTTGGGGTTTTGGCGGTGCTGTTTCTTCTCAGTATCTTATCTCTCCTTACAGATCGTCATTCTTCCAAGGGTGTGCTAAAACCAGACCTTGTACCAGCTGTCCAAAGTTAACTATGCACATCCCTCTTATACTTGGCATTCAGTGAATATCAAGTTGATAGCTGAAAATCAATCATATTGAAAGTATTTATACCACAAAAAACTGCAGATGCCTCAGATGAGGGCTTCTCTTCTCCCAGAATGCCAATTATTAAGCATTTGTCTGCACACCACAGCCTGGGCATAATGCTTAGTAGAGATTATATGGAATTTTGATATGAATAAACCAATAAGTTAATATTTGAGACTACATAAACATTTCCATAAAGTTAAATTAGAAGACAATTTATTCAGGCTTTTCATAAGTATCTCTACTAATAACCTTAAAAAAATTGTCTCGACAATAGTCAATACCTTAGTACAGTGGAACTTAGGACTTGGAGACACTGATGCAGTGCTGTCACCAAGTGATATCCTACTTGCAAGTCTTTTTTACCCCTCACCTCCAGGGCACTGTGAAAAAATGAGAGAAAACAGTACACCTTGGAGTATTTTCCCAAAACAGTACTATATGAATACAGAACTGTTTTAGTTTGAAAGGCAAATTATTTTCAGAGACTGAGTTTGTCTTTGCCAATGATTTGTTTAACCTAAGTTCACCATGGGAATTTCACAAGCCAATAGCATACAGGATAATGTCTCTTAAAAAGCCAGTAAAGTGGGGCACCTGGGCGGCTAAGTTGGTGAAGCTTCCGACTTTGTCTCAGGTCATGGTCTCATGGCTCATGAGTTTGAGCCCCGCATTGGGCTCTGTGCTAACATGTCAGAGCCTGGATCTTGCTTTGGATTCTGGGTCTCCCCCCTTTCTGCCCCTTCCCTGCTTATGTCCTGTTTCTCTCTCCCTCAAAAGTAAACATTATTTAAAAAAAAAAAGCAGTAAAGAAATAACATACCCTAAATCAAAAGTAGATTAATCACACTATTTTTTTGCACGCAAGGAAGGATGAAGGAATAAAGTCCAAATTTAATTGAGGTGTATCTTTATAGAATTTGATTCTCTAAAGCTAATGCCCACCTGCCATTGAGAAAATAAAAGTCTGGTGTTACTAGGGAATGACAGGGGCCAATGTTGATGGGTAAAATGATATTCCAGGGCCACTGTCTAGCTTTTGCCATCGCCAATAAAAAGCCACCTTTATCAGGGCAGGAGCTCATATATCAAGGATATCAGTATGGATCAGAACTTGAACTATTCATATTCTAATTGCTACCAAAGCAGCAATGCACAAAAATATATCTAACCAATACAAATGATATTTTGTAATTACTAAATTTTTTCTAAAGTGAAAGAATTCTGCTAGAAGACCTACTGATGTTTGAGTTAAAAGAGGAGTAGAGTAAGAAGACAGATTTCCATGCAAAAGTTATTACATAAGAAAACACCATGCTTTAAACTCCCCAAATTTTGCACTTATATTCCTTGTTCCAGATGCTATGTTTTGACCTAAAGAACCAAAAAAAAAAAATTAAACTAGTCATGGGTATTTACATTCTCTTGGTCCTAATGAAAGAGAAAACTACAGGGTTATTTGCTTTAGTAGTGAAGATAGCTTTAGTAGTGAAGAGAAAGCTGTTTTTCTCTGCACACTCGCCCAGACACAGAACACTTCTGTAATCTGGCCATCAAATGCATAGGTGTTTTTCCCACACCAAGCAATTCTCTGATTCTCTGGACACCAGCTGGGTGTGCTACAATTTAACTCAATTCTGACACTATATACCTGGAGATAGCATCAGATCCCACAGGATAAAACTTATTCCCAGAAGACGCCTTTTCTACCTAAAGGCAAGATGTGTATTTTCCTTTTACTGGAGACAGATGCATCAGTCCAGAGATGTTGCCAGAGGAAACTGTAAATAAACCTTATTCCATTAGTTCCCTCTCCTGTTCCCAAACTTTAGTTTGCCGCCCCTTGGAAGCCAAAAACTACCTTCCTTTGTCTTGTCATTTCTCTACAAATTCATTGTTTCTTGTTGAAGATGCTATAGAAGTTTGAATTATAATAGCCTCTGTTTTGAGTTACTTTGGTTTAATTTCTCTAGCATGAAATGTACTGCATGTGTTAATAAACTGTTTTTCTCTTGTTAATGTTTATTTTTTGTTAGAGTCCCAGCTGAAAACCTAAGATGGGTAAAATTTTGACTTCCCACATTATCATATTAGCATTTTTCTGTCATCAGGTAGGTTGTCCATACAAGGTCAATATACAACCTTGTTCCAAGGTCATACTTTTGCCTGTGTCATTGTTCAAATCTGAATAGATGTTATTTTTCTCATCTTTCCTGTTTCTAGGCACCCTTATCATCTTTTGACTGGATTATTGCAATAATCTCCTAACAAGTTTGCCAATTTCTATCCCACATGACCCAGTACTGTCTTCTTTTTAATGCAGCAGCCAGTGTGATACTTATAAAACAGAAGTCAGAATATATCACCCATCAACACTGAGCTGTCATATTATTGAAAGGCAAAGCCCAAAACATTACAACTGCCCACAGGGCCCTACAGCATCTGATCCTTAATACTTCTCAGATCTGATTTTCTGCTAATCCACCCCTTTCCATCTCCACCACCCCAGGCTCCCTTTGGCCTGGTCACACTGTCCCCTCTTAAACAAAACAGGCCTATTCTCTCCTCAGAGATTTGGAACCAGCTGTTCTCTCTGCTGAGAATGCACTTCTGTAAGATGTCTACTTGGCTCACTCCCTTAACTCCTTCAAGTTTTGGCTGAAAATCTTAGAAAGGTCTTCTCTGAAATCTCTATTTGAAATTGCCATTTGCCACCCTCCCCCCCCTCCCCACTGCTTACCCCGCATTTCTGTTTCATTTTACTAAAAGCAGACACTTTATTCGTAGAATTTACCTCCTAATTCTAATATGGGAATTCACGTTACATAAGGGAACATATTCATTTACAGCTGTGTCCCAGCATCAAGAAGAGTGCCTGGCATATATACCAAGCCTTCAATAGATATTTCGTGAGTGAATGAATGAATGAATAACAATAGAGATATAAATCCAGAATACTGAACTTCAAAGTTAACATCTTAAATTCCACCGGTAGTTAAAAGATCTGATTTGTAATCAAAGTTCCAACAATATTTGACTTTAGCAACTATTAAGAGACAATGGTCTTCAGAGGGTTCATTTATTTGGAGAATTTGTTAACTTTCTTTTGGGGCTCAAAATGCCACAGAACTATCTTCAGGAATCTTATATGTCCCTAGCGTATTAGGTCGTTAAGTCCCTCGGAATCCTTCCCCTTTTTCTGCTGTCAAAATCTGTCAATAATCAGTGCTTCATTCAAAGGATAGCTCCTTCATAGAGAAATCTCCAATTAAAGTTTTTCATCTCTCAGTCTTCTTTATTTTTATAATTTCCACATCAAATTACTTATCAATTTATCAAGTTACAAGTACATTGTACTTGAATTACCTTTAATATTGGACGTGTGGGTCTTTAAATATTAGTCACTAGAGTTGTGTACACTGACCCATCATAGTAAGCCCTTAAAATGCTTTTGATTGAGGTAAAAAGATTCAGTTTATTACTTGATCAAATTTTAATTACTTATTTTTTATCTATTTTCTTTTGTTTAAAGTACAATTCAGAAAGACAAGTAATATAAAATAAAAGAATAAAACTGACAGATATTAGGCAAAATAGTTTATAATTCTAAAATTCTACATTGATCCAACTTGAGAAAGAAAACATATCAAAAAACAATGTTTCAAAGGTCATTTTCTATTCGGAGAGACAGTTTTAAGATTCTAAATCAAGGAATATGTTCACTGAAATTTACATGAAAGTTGGATCTTTATGAGGAAACATGAAAAGCAATGCACTCCAAACACAAAAATGAAAGTGTCTCTTTCCACCTCTTAAATCTTCATGGCACTTATTTTTTTTTAAAGATAAATGGCTACTATGATTTTCTGTTTCACAGTTATCAAAGAGGAAACCCACTAGGAACCACTTTTAAATATACTCAATTATTTTCACCTTCACTTATAAGGTGGCTGAAAAAAATATACAGTTTTAAGAACATAATACTAACATTGAAGGCCATTTATTGAATGAATGATGGAAGCATTGATGCTTATTTATATGTATACATGTTTTTACATGCATCAAAATAAGTAGAGCAACTTTAAAAATTGGTGTTTAGTACGAAAAGAAAATCTGATTGGATTACTAGATACACTATAGTTCAGGTTATTTCTTATCAACTCTTGCATATACTCTATCCCATAGTACTTTCTTCCATTATTATTTTTGAACTAATATTGAAGCCACATTCTTTGGCATCCTGTTTTCTCAAATGACTCCTATAAGATTGTTAGATAGAGAAAATGTAGAATCAAATTAAGTAAAGAAAATGTCAAATATGGTGTTCTGAATTCATGTGCATTTTGGGCACAACTAAAAAATTAGGTTTGTGAAACACATATCCTCAACTGCTACCTCTACACCTACATTACATCTGCATCTATATCTATTTATTTCTACATTTATACCTATCTGACTTGAACATTAAGCTCCATTTAGCTTATGGATGGTGACTATCTCAGAAGAGAAGACAAGATGATTCATTTTATCCATGTTGTTGAACTTTACAAACTTAAATTAATTTTCCAAGTTCACAGAATAAAAATGAGAACTTTGTAACAACTCTTTGTGCTAGAAAGTTGAGACCCTCCAACTATGTAGCTTCTAGGAATTTATTTCAAAGCTTGAGGTGGCTACCTTTAAACTTAATGAGACATAGGCAGAAACATGACATGCATGTAATGGCTTTTATCTGCAATTTCACAAAAAAATTTAAAAATAATTATATACTTTTAAATACTCATGAGAATGAGGCAGGATACAATCTCTCTTATTATAGGACGAAAGGAAACTTTCTTTTAAAGAAAGACGTTTATCTGAAAAAGATCTGAAAAATACTATTAAAATATATGTGATTATATTGTACCAAGAATCTTTAAAAGATTTAGGCAAGAAAATAGCAAAATATATTTTATAACCCATGCATATATAAAATCATTTCAAAGCAAGCATACACTTTAGGGTATAAATGGATACTCTAAAGAATTTGATGAAATGGTCACATATTTAACTTATAGGAAGGCACAATAAAGACCGGCTTAAGGGATATTAGAAAATGTTTCTCAGAAGAAATGGATTCAAAGGAACCTATAGTCATCCAACAGGAAGAAATATGGTGAATGAAATAGTATCAAAGATTTTTCTTCATTCAGAGGAAAAGAATCAAAACCAGTTGTTAAAAAGTACAAAAAATCACCAGAAACAGCTAAATAGAAAAGGTACAAATCACAGTGCTGATTGTCTGGAAGAAAATTATACGAAGGACAGTAAAAGAAAATAGACTGAAATTCTCATTAACACATTCCAATGTGGACAGAAGGAGCCTAAGGTGGGGAGTAGAAAGCCCTGTGAGAAGATAAGGCAAACCTTTGTAGAGTATCACTTCCTATAGAGGTATCACCACCAGGGCCTGGGTGACTCAGTTGGTTAAGCATCAAACTCTTGATTTTGGCTCAAGTCAGGATCTCATGGTTTGTGAGTTTGAGCCCCTTATTGGGCTCTGTGCTGACAGTGTGGAGCCTGCCTGGGATTCTCTCTCTCTCTCTCTCTCTCTGCTCCTCCCCAACTTGTGTGCTCTCTCTCTCTCTCTCCCAATCTCTCTCTCTTTCCTTCTCTCTCTCTCTCTCTCTCCCCTCAAAACAAGTAAATAAACTTAAAAAACAATAGAGGTATCATTACCACTACAGGTGAGTTAGGTGATAGGCCACAAGGACTTGCAAAGTCAACACATGTTGAGGAATTGTGAAATCAATACACAACCCAACTGCAACAACCAAAAAATGGGACATAATTCATTCGGTTGAACTATATGACATTGTCATTTTTGTAATTCAAACCCACTGAATATCATCAGGGGGAAAGTGTATTACCTGAGTTCAATAACTATCATTTTAAGTTGTTATAATAATAAAATAACTCATTGAGAGAATTATGGAGACAGCAGAGTTAAAGAAGCAAAGCAAAACCAAACTGTTGCAAACTAATTAGAAATGAGACACATAGTAGGATGGAATAAATTCTGCTAAAACTATAATGACTGACTGAAGTCCAGCAATCACTTTAAAGGAAATAAACAAACAAATTAAAGGAATTTGCAGGAAGATGATAGATGAAGAGGACAAATTTATCTGACTTAAGGATGATTGGTGTCCCTGTGTAGTGAATCCTGTAATGAGAAAAATATATATTTAGAAATATAATACAGGATGATATTCCTAAGATAATGGGAGAATTAAATCTATCTATCAAAAATGAACTGGATTGCATAGAAAATTTGACACAGAATAATTAAGGCTGAGACACATCCTAATTAAGCAATTAAATGTTGAGAATGAAGAATAAGAACTATTCTCACACAGCCAGATAAAGCAAGTGAGGCTGGTGTCCGACTTTATCAGAGTACCAGTTAATACCAGAAGGCAGTGCAGGAATATCTATAATATTTTGAGAAAGAAAAAGCATAACTAGGATTTTTCTTTATAGTCAGGCAAATTGTTGTTTTAATAATAATAATTAAAAAAAAAAAGCAGACGAGCACCTCGGTGGCTGAGGCTGTTGAGCATTCTACTTCAGCTCAGGTTATAATCTCATGGGTCATGGGTTCAAGCCCCATGTCTGGCTTTGCACTGACAGTGTGGAGCCTGCTTCAGATCCTCTGTGTCCCTCTCTCTCTGCCCCTTCGCTGCTCATGCAAAAATAAACATTTAAAAAAGAGGTTTTTTTTTTTTTTTCTCAAACACAAAATACTCTGGAAATATAGAGTATCCTTACACAAATTCTAGAACAAAATTCTTGGATGATTCAATCCACCGAACACAGACATTAATCAAAATAAATTACTTAGAATGAGAAATATTTTGTCATATGGACTGATGAGAAATGACAGAATTTAAATACATAAGGTAAATTACAACTTGAACAAAATGTAAATACTACAAACTGGGAAAGTAAAGTCATTATAAAGCAAAGAGCTGAGAGATAAGAGAAAGGAAAGAAGGAGAAAGCATTGTAAGCAAGCTAATCAAGCCATCATTCAGAGGAAAATCAAATAATCTCATAATACGTAAGACTCAAACATGCACTTAAAAGGTATCTTCCAACTTATGATGGTTTTCATAATATATTTTCTTGAATCAAGACATCTCTTTGAAGATTTAGAACTTATAGTAAAAATAACATAGTTTTTAAGATTATGTAGTTTCTTCAGTTTTTCTGTTAAATTCAAGAAAATTATAATTAATACTTGAATTTAAAGCATATCATTTATAGTATTAATTTCTGGTTGTAAAATCTGTTCTATCTGTAAATATATGCATCCGTCCTTCTATTTACTTTTTTGGCACAGAGAAATGTTACACTGCTTATTCCCAGAGAGTATTTTTATTTTATTTTATTTTATTTTATTTTATTTTATTTTATTATTTTTTAATTACATACAAGTTAGTTAGCATATAATGCAACAATAATTTCAGGAGTAGATTCCAGTGATTCATTCCCTATATATAACATCCAGTGCTCATCCCAACAAGTGTCTTCCTTAATGCCCTTATCCCTTTAGCCCATCACCCCCTGCTCCCACAACCCCACTAGCAATCCTCAGTTTGCTCTCTATATTTAAGAGTCTCTTATGTTTTGTCCCCCTCCCTGTTTTTATATTACTTTTGCTCCCCTTCCCTGTTCATCTGTTTGTATCTTAAATTCCACATATGAGTGAAGTCATATGATATTTGCCTTTCTCTGACTAATGTCACTTAACAGAGTACCCTCTAGTTCCATCCACATCGTTGCAAATGGCAAGATATCATTCTTTTGGACAGCTGAGTAATACTTCATTGTGTATATATATACCACATCTTCTTTATCCATTCATCTGTCAATGGACATTTGGCTCTTTCCATACTTTGGCTATTGTCGATAGCACTGCAATAAACATTGGGGTGCATGTGTCCCTTCAAAACAGCATACCTGTATGCCTTGGAAAAATACCAAGTAGTGCAATTGCTGGGTCCTAAGGTTGTTCTATTTTTTAATTTTTTGAGGAACCTCCATACTGTTTTCCAGTGTGGCTGCACAAGTTTGCATTCCTACCAGCAGTGCAAAAAAGGTCCTCTTTCTCCTCATCCTTGCCAATATCTGTTTTTGCCTGAGTTGTTCATTTTAGCCATTCTGACTGGTGTGAGGTAGTATCTCATTGTGGTTTTAATTTATATTTCCCTGATGATTTCCCTGAGCAGTTTCTCATGTGTCTGTTGGCCACCAGATAGTAGGTTTTTAACTATTGTGTTGATCTTTACTTCTGAACTTTTTTGGTTTTCTTTAATTTATTGAATTATGGACATAAGTTATTTTTTAAAATAATAAAGTCACTACTTTGAAAATACACATACACTGGTCTGTGATTTTTGAAACAAATGTGTTCATGAGATCGGTTGATTTTTACTTTATACATTTTTTAATATTATTGATATGAATTTAAAACTATCACATTACAAGCTATTTCAGGGCCTGTTTCTGAAACTTTTCTTGTGATTGAAAAACTACTGTTGCATTTAAATTAGGACCTGTGGATAATTTCATTGAAATATGTTGATGAAGTATCTTAAAACATCAATTTTAAAGAAATTAATTTCATTTGGAATTTACAGGTATATTGATTATCTTACTGATTTACTTTCAAATGTGATGATTTTGCAAAAGAACTTCATAAGCCCTCTCTATATTCTCTACCTTCATACAAAAATGATCAAATGATCAGGAGTGTCCAATAAAGACGACAATGGGAATTTTCAGATGATTTTTTTTTTTAATTTTTTTTTTTCTTTCAACGTTTATTTATTTTGGGACAGAGAGAGACAGAGCATGAACGGGGGAGGGGCAGAGAGAGAGGGAGACACAGAATCGGAAACAGGCTCCAGCCTCTGAGCCATCAGCCCAGAGCCCGACGCGGGGCTCGAACTCACGGACCGCGAGATCGTGACCTGGCTGAAGTCGGACGTTTAACCGACTGCGCCACCCAGGCGCCCCTCAGATGATTTTATATCAATTGTAAGTCATTGGTAACCAAAAATATAAGAAAGTGAATATAACTTTTAGTATGTGTTTTAATTAAGAGTTATAAAATCTTACTTATTTGTCAATCCAATATTCTTAACTAGAGATAGTGTTTTAGTTTTTTTCTGTTGCATAGTTTAGCTATGGAACAATCAACATTGCATTCTTTTAAAATGACATATGACATGCCTATGGAAATTTCCTTTCTAAGACTATGGAATTGAAGGTATCAAGTGTTTTTCTGGGTGTAAAAAAAGAGAATAGTTAACAGAGTATTAAAGAAAAGGAAAAATCGGGACGCCTGGGTGGCTCAGTCAGTTAAGCATCCGACTTCGGCTCAGGTCATGATCTCGCGGTTCGTGAGTTCAAGCCCCGCGTTGGGCTCTGTGCTGACAGCTCAGAGCCTGGAGCCTGTTTCGGATTCTGTGTCTCCCTCTCTCTCTGCCCCTCCCCCACTCATGCTCTGTCTCTCTGTGTCTCAAAAATAAATAAACGTTAGAAAAAAAAGTTTATTTAAAAAAAAAAAGAAAAGAAAAAATGGAGGACTTGTACCACACAACTTGAAGACTTGCTAATAAAGCTAATTAAGACACTAAGACATTGTGATATTGATAAAAGAATAAATAAATAAACAATAGAATTGGATAGAGAGCCCAGAAATAGACTCCCATAAATACACTTAACTGACTTTTGACAATGCAAAGGCAATTTAGAGGAAGAATATTTTTCTTTTCAACAAATTGTGCTAGAACACTTGGAGCCCATATGCAAAAAGGTGAACCTAAACACAGACCTTACACCTTATTTAAAAATTAGCCCCCCTACGGGGCGCCTGGGTGGCGCAGTCCGCTAAGCGTCCGACTTCAGCCAGGTCACGATCTTGCGGTCCGGGAGTTCGAGCCCCGCGTCAGGCTCTGGGCTGATGCCTCAGAGCCTGGAGCCTGTTTCCGATTCTGTGTCTCCCTCTCTCTCTGCCCCTCCCCCGTTCATGCTCTGTCTCTCTCTGTCCCAAAAATAAATAAACGTTGAAAAAAAAATTTAAAAAAAAATTAGCCTCAGATGTGTCATACACCTAAATGTAAACAATACATGACTTTGGTTTGGTGATGAGTTTTCAGATATAACATGAAAACCATGATGTACAAAGGAAAAAACTTGATAAGTTGGATTTTTTTTTTCAATTAAATTTCTGGTCTGTGAAACACATTTGAATAAAATGGAACAAGCCACAGACTGGGAGAAAATATTTGTAAATCGCATTTGATAAACAACTTGTCTCCAAAATATACAAAGAGCACTTAAAATTAAACAACATGAAAACAAACTATCCAATTAAAATGGGCAAAAGATTTGTACAGACACCTCACCAAAGAAGATACACAGATGGCAAATAACGATATAAGAAGATTCTCAACATCTTTTGTCATTAGGAAAATGCAAATTGAATGATGTTATATTAAAAAGCAAAGATTTGGGGAGCAACCAAAAATTCTGAGAGAATATATGCTCTTATGACATTCTGATAGAAGGACTGGGTAAATTCTTATGATTTTAGTTAATGGTCTGTTGACCTAAGGAAGTGATATATTTTTCACTTGCCTTCTATGTAATAGGACATAAGGGTACCTGGTGATGTAGATTTGTATTGTTCTATGCTTGAACAAAATTAATTTATAAGAGAAATAATAGACTGGCTTTCTCATTTGCCTAATGAATGAAACTTCAAAGATATTGCTAGATATGAATACCTTAAGAAAGAGATCGCCAGCCGTGTTTTATCTTATGATTATGTATTACCTTTGCTCTAAACCATGTCTGGGGAACAAACAGAAACATTTGTTATGTTCATTTTCTATTTTATAGCCTTTAAGATAGAAAATAAGCTGTCTCTGAAGGACCCAAGTGGGATGCTTCCAGGCATTTCTGGTAACTTGTAATATCATACTGTCTGAAATGATAGTGATATATTCTTTACTTAACTTTACAAACTTGCAGGTTTTATTATTAAAGAATACGAAAGAATTGAATAACACAGACTTGTAATGGAATAATGTTGTCCTGGAAAATGTAAAAGCAATCATTTTGTAATGTATAATTCATTCCTTCGTGGGACAATCAGAAAATGGTTTTCTTGTCTGGATTATTCTGAATTTTTACTCCAGCTGGAATTAGCGTTGTTCTCATTTAGACGGTACGGCCATTCCCACATAGGAGAACAACAGACAGTTTGATTAATCTAGTAATTATTTTACATCCAAGATTCCCTGACTGACTTTTGTTTCATTTCTTCTAAAAGTTTATTTGTGTTAATTTACCTTTTAGATGATAAAGGCTATCCCAAATGTCCTGTGCAGGGAGTTAAATAAGGCCATATATCTTATCCTATCATATGAAATCCGTGCAGACTGGCAATTCAATGCTGTATGTGTAAAGCACCTGAATGACCCAGAAGGTAAACAGGACAGAGAATATTCTGTCCTTATTCTGATGTGGCTTGACTGCCAATTTGATATTTATATGGTCTTCTATTCTCTCAGTGCCAACCTCTGTTGAGCACCAATCTCTCTTGCATCTGGAATGAAAGATTCCAGCTCATAGCTCAGTTTTTATCAATACCCAAATCTCTCTTGAACTTCATTTTCCATAGGAAACCAACCAGGTATCTGTCACAGTTTCTTTTCTTTGACTTCTCCAGATCATTAACCAAACACATTTGTATTCAGCATAACTATGTGCCATCCACTAGTGTAGAAGCTTGGGACAACTTTGTAAACAGAGATTCCTTTTTCTTGGAGCCCACAGACTACTGAGAGGTGGCAGGTGATAAGTAATACCCTTATTAAGTGAACTATATATGTTAGAGGTAAAAAAGTGCTGTGAAGAAAAAGTGGTGAGCAAAAGAGTTTGCAGAATAAGAGCAGTCACAAAGCACGGTCTGGACAAAGGCTTGAAAGAAGTGAAGGGCTTTGCCAGTGTAGTGAGTACATTGCAAGAAATAGCCAGTTAGAAGATGGGAAGAAGTTTGTAATTTTGAAGCAGTCCAATGGATCTGTTTTTTCTCTGATGCCTGTGCTTTTGATGTTATATCCAGAAAATTGTTGCCAAGTCCAATGTCATGAAAATTCTCCTCTAAGTTTCCTTCTAAGGGTTTCATAGTTTTGGCTCTTACAAAAGAGACTATTTTAATTACTTATTTATAAATGTAATCATTTTAATTCTTTATTTATAAATCTATTTTTCATGCTTCACTCTTAAACAGCAAAGGAGTTCTTTAGTTACATATTCTCCAAGCATGAAATACTATGCCTGATACTTTATAAGTTGTTAGTAAATGTTGGATGACTACAAAATAAATGAACGACTAATAATAAAAATGAAAATGATAATATCTTCCTAACTTGGGTACAAGTCTCAGCATTTTACATGTATTTAACTCATTTAATCTTCACAAAACACCTATTAATGAAGAACCTGAAGCACTGGGATGTTAAATTACTTGGCCAAAATTACACTGATAGCAGGCAACAAATCTTGGAATTCATGTGCATATATATTCAATGTTGGAGCCATTTATAACAGTATCATCTTCTAGATGGCAAACAGAGTGGAGTGTAGATTCACAAACTTGGCTTAGCATCAGAAGAACTTGGCTTCTTGGACTATACCCCAGATCTACTGAGATACTGAGAACTGGTATTTTAAAAATTGTCTTGGGTAATTTATATTCAGTTAGCCTGACATCTGCCTAAGCAAAATTATTTGTGAATCACTGAACACTCAGCGTTCACATTTGTGCTGGTACATAAAAGAGCAGAAAGTATTTGGAAATGTATTCTTGCTGCCATTATTTGCTATTCAAACTATCAACTTCCAAAAAGAATTGAAATTATTTGACCAGAGAAGGAATACTCCAGGGACTTGTAGGGCTTGGTTTGCCAAACTAGGGAAAATTATTGTCATTAGGAGGTAATATAAAAATGTTCAAGAAATATAGAGCCTAAACCTGTATGTTATGACCCGGAGCAGGTGAGTGTGTCCCTTAATTTGTACAAACCATATAAAAACAATATGGAGAGACGAGAGCTTGTAGACACCCTATTCCAAACCACTCATTTATAAATAAACGGCCTACTAAGGGTAGGCAGTTTTTTTTGACTGAGCAAATAACAATTTGAGCGAGTCAACTAATGACTAAAGAACGAATGAATCAACCTTACTGATGCATAATGCCTCAATGAGCGATACAGATTTCCAACTTCAACTCCCAATTATCTTTTGCACTTCTACTAAATATCATTCTGTCCTACAGAGCTAGAAAACAGTTCAAAATGTTGAAGAATGTGAAGCCTCATTTTCACTTGTGTGTGGAGAGGCCATGTGTAACTACAACAGTAAAACCTCCCCTCTCTTTAGAACCTGAACATGGAATGGGACCCTAAGAAATGGATGTAGTATTATTAGAAATAATTTCATGTGCAGCTGGAGTAGTGGCCACTTATGCCTCAGCAATGTGCCTCATTCTTATTTCTAATAGATTCTCAAACGAACGATAAATACATAATAATGTGAACCACTGTAGGCATCTATGGTTTTGATTCTTCATAGTATGAGATAGCCAGGAAACCATTTCCTTACTTCCTCATGTGGGTTTGGATTGCACTGCTTCAGAAAATTAATGTTTTTTATTGAGCAAGTGCTGCGAGTGCAGTTTGTATACGAGAGAAAAACCCATTATAATTGCAATTACACACACACACAAAGATGGAAAATTCCAATCAGGATGTAAAAATGAAGATTCATGAAACCACAGTAGAACAACTCTGTGAGAAGGACTGTCCTGGAATGTGTTGCTGGAATTAGGAAGCTGTGAGGGGTCATTAATAGTCCTGGGAAACACACTCTATTCTCAGCTGTTAGATTTAAGGACTATATTGATATAAGATGATATAAGATGTAAGATGGAGGGCTTTTTAATATGTAGAAGGGGAATGAAACTTTGAATACTAAAAGAAAAAGTCATCTTGGAGGGGAGATGAGACCTGAGGATAAAAATTCAGATTCAAACAGAGGTGAAGTCAAAAAGGTCCCATTTGTGCAAACTTTAACATGTTTGTGCTTTGCACCTTGATTGAAGGAAAGGCCATACTATCATGCGTTGTTGTGTTGCTTGCCTCTTGTGATGTATTTTATTTTAATTAATTTTATTATTTTATCTTGTATAAAAGTATGTAATTTGATGAAGCATTTTGACTGGATCATCCAAACAACTTTGGTTCATAAATAAGACAAAAATTCTAACATATTTATTTTAAGTTTTGATCTCAAAATACATCAGAGATGTGTAAGCAAATCTCTGAAATTGTGTACCTTTCTGTTTTCTGCAGAATTCCAATATACTATCATATTAGCATTACTGTGTTTAAAGAACAAATGTAATATGTTTTTCTTGTAATGAATTAATAATATAAAGATGACATTGATATACTACATAGAAGATGGTTTTCTATTCAGTTTTATAGTAACAGGATATTTTATGCCTCTTAAATATTGATGCAAAGATGCTAAGTATACAGGAAATTTCCCCATCCCCCGAACAATTCCACTAGGGCTTTATGTTTGACTTATAAAAGAGGAGAAGGTATACACGGAATAATCTATAATCTACGCACTTTCTTATTTCTCTTACAATTCACCTTTAAGTTTTACAATTTTAGTCTGTTTCTGAGAAGATAAAGAAGTAAATTCTGCATTAAAAACAGACAGTGATGAGGGAATAATCCACCCAAACTGATTTGCTTTGGCATATTTCACCTGTCTTCGACCCTAATATTCATCTGTTGTCATTTCCATGAAAATGCTTCTGATTACTAATCAACCGTTTTTATTAATAATAAGTTAATACCTCTCCTAATGATTTTACATTTTAAGGAAAATGTAAATGCTAGATGCAAGGCTAGACATGTGAACTTGGGTGCAGGGATGAGGTTCGTGTCAGTGAACTTTTGAAATGATACAACTTCGCATGCAATATTACTCCTTCTGATTTTCTTAAAAAGAAGTAATCTTCTATACCCATTTAACTGCATTTTCTAGTTCGACGTGGCATGTTATATGTGACTGACAACAGATTTTTACCGTCAGTAGGATGGAATGTTTTCTTAGAGTTGGGCCAGAAGTCAAGGAACATGTGTCAGTCCTCATCATAAAGGGGCTCTGAGCACCCTTTGACATTGTTAGCCATGCTCTCCTCCTAACAGAACACTTTACTTGGTTCCTTCCAGTTTTTACTTCCAGATCTCTGGGCATCCTTCATTTACTATTATGACCACATCCTTCTTTACCATTAATTAGCAATTAAAAACTAGGTTTCTGTGGGGCTCACTTCCAGGTTATTCTTTCTCTGTTCTCCCTCTCTATAGACACTCTATTGAAAGCAGTGCTTCAGTAACCCTGAACATACCAATAATTACCAAATTTACATCTTTTGTCAAAACGTTTCTTTGTGCCCAGACTCACATCAACATTTCCAATTCTATTTCCATTCCTTAATCTCAACATGTCCAAAACTGCCCTCACAAAAACCATCATTCCATCCTCTCCTACCCCCAAACTGGTCAATTTGCAGTGATTCCTATATCAGAAAACAGAATCACCAAGCTTCTAGCTACACATGCCTTGCTTATCCTTAAATCTTACATAGTGATACAGTGCCAGTTCTTTTCCTTATTACTTCTTAATATCTCTTGCATTCTAACATTAATAATCTGTCACCATATCCCATGTCCAAATTACTGTCTTGGAATAGCCGCGTAATCAGTTTGTAGAGGCAAACTGATTACGCGGCTATTCCAAGACAGTATATATATATAATATATATATATATTATATATATATATAATATATATATATTATATATATAATATATATATGTTAAATATATATAATATATATTTCCCAATGAAGTTCTTTATACTACATTCACTGTAATCTTTTCAAATGAGAGACTTACCATGTCATTCAATGCTCCCCCCCACAACTATCTGTCCAAACTTATCCAATTTAAAAAGATTCAGTGATTATCCTATTGCTTTTTTGTTTTTAAAGAAAAGCAAACACTTGGGGCACCTGGGTGTCTCAGTCAGTTGAGTGCCTGACTCTGGATTTCAGCTTAGGTCATGATCTTATGATTCATGAGATCAAGCCCTGAGTCAGGCTCTTCACTGACAGCATGGAGCCTACTTGGGATTCTTTCTCTTTTTACTTTTTTTTAATGTTTATTTATTTTTGAGAGAGAGAGAGAATGAGCATGAGCAGGGGAGAGACAGGAGAGAGAGGGAGTCACAGAATCTGAAGCAGGCTCCAGGCTTTTGAGTTGTCAGCACAGATCCTGACATGGTGCTCAAACTCATGAGCCATGAGATCATGACCTGAGCTGAAGTCAGATGCTCAACTGACTGAGCCATCCAGGCACCCTGGTAATCATGTTTTATTAACACTGTTTTTACAGAAAAATAATAAAATAAAAACTGTGATTCAAAGAAATCCATTTACTGCCTATGACTCAGTTGTAGTCTTGGCAATAAACATGGCTGCCTACTCTAGGGGCACTGCATAGAGCCATGCTGGCTGTGAACTTGATGAAAATGGTGCCTCCTACAGTTTTTCAGATGATAACCTTCACAGCCATTCCAGTGGCCTAGTAATACAGTACCCACTGCAACAATACATTTTCTAATTTAGTACTCTTTCCCCAGGACCACTTTGCTATTCTACCTACAAGTGCATGTGCATACACACACACACACACACACACACACACACACACACACACATTCATATGCACACATAAACACATATTGTCCTGCATTATTTTTTTAAGTTTATTTATTTATTTTGAGAGAGAGAGTGCACAAGCGCACACATGCACAGATAGGAAGGGCAGAGAGAGAGAGGGAGAGAGAGAAACCCAAGGAGTCTCGAACTTGAGAACTATGAGATCATGAACTGACCCGAAATCAAGCTGACGCTTGACCGACAGAGCCACCCAGGCACCCCTGCATTCATTATCTTTAAACCCTTCACAGTAAACCAATTTTAGAAGTGGAAGAAATTTTCTAAAATTGACCCTTATGTGAAGAATGAACAATGACAATGGTAAACGAACAATATTGCAGTGTTAAAAATATGCAGAAAAACATTTTCCAGTGAATATCCAAACAGTACACATACTTATACTTAAATACTCACTCCTCTCTAGTCTGTCTATTATCATAGTCTAACAAAGCAAAATGTTTGAATAAGGCTCTTAAGTTAAAACATTCTAAAAATACATAGCAATCAGTTTCTATATTTCAAGACTAAGGTTTAAAACAATAATTTATTGTATACTTTCTGTCAAAATATTCTAAGTTCTAAGAAATTTAAACATAGATGCATACTAGAAATAGTTTAATTTAATATGTGGTTTCTTTGCATCTGGCTATCAAGTGTGTAGATAGGGGGAAGAGTACATGAGACATTTGACTGTTTTTTTAAGTAAATACAAAAAATGGACTTTAAAACTTAATCATATATATTGCTTAAATGTTACTAATTGACTTCAAATATTTGGTTAATTCCAATAAGAAGGAAAATTAACAAATAACACAAAATAGTTCTCCATGTTGAGTAATAACATTCTTAGTAATCTATTTAAATACCTCTGATATAAATTATTTCTGAGACAGAAAAATATTAAATGATCTAAATTAGCTTGACACAGATTATCTGAAATTAAATTGCAACTGTCATTTCAGGCCACTAAATAAGTAAATAATATTTCTTTTTTTTTTTTGATGTTTTTATTTATTTCAGAGGCAGAGAGAAAGCACCAGCTGGGGAGGGACAGAGAGGGGGGAGACAGGAACTGAAGTGGGCTCATGCTGACAGCAGAGAGCTCTATGCAGGGCTCGAACCCAGGAGCCATGAGACCATGACCTGAGCCGAAGTTGGACACTTAGCCTACTGAGCCACCCAGGTGCCCCAAGTAAATAATCTTTCTTGAGAGACCTAAGTATAGCATCTCTCCCTAAAGCTGGGGAAATGGGAGCTGCAGGTCAAGGAGCTTTTCTCTTGGTGTCATGGTCTTTCTAGGTGGCTGGTTCATTCATTCCACAAATATTATTTTAAGTTGAAATATTCTTTTTTTCAACGGTTTTTTTTTTTTATTTATTTTTGGGACAGAGAGAGACAGAGCATGAACGGGGGAGGGGCAGAGAGAGAGGGAGACACAGAATCGGAAACAGGCTCCAGGCTCCGAGCCATCAGCCCAGAGCCTGACGCGGGGCTCAAACTCACGGACCGCGAGATCGTGACCTGGCTGAAGTCGGACGCTTAACCGACTGCGCCACCCAGGCGCCCCTTAAGTTGAAATATTCTTGAGGTTTGGTAGAGTTGCTAAGAATCCTGTAGTGAACAAAAATCTATAAACAAGAAAAAATTATAAACACCAAAAATTAAACTTTGTGTCCTTATGGAATTCAGTCTTTTGTAGACTAAATAATAGGCAAATAAACCAATGAATAAACAATTTAATTCTATATAGCAATAAATGCTTTCTGAAAAATAAGAGAATGAATGGAGACACATGGGAGAAGGGGTTGTAAAGGTAGTCAGCTTCCCTGAAGATGTGACACGAAGAAAGTGGACATGTGGACGTGAGGGAGCTGAGCAATCCAGACTGAGGCCATTGCTGAGGCTCTGAGAGAGGAGCATGACCGGGTGTCTGAAAAATAGGACGGATATTAGTACAGAGCACAGGGGACCGGTGGAAGGGTTGTCCACAGTCACACCGTGTAGAGAACACTAATGACTTTTCGATTTTATTTTCATTATTCTGATTAACTATCCAAAAAGAATAACCAAGGAGATGGCATAATTTGTGGATATGAATTTTGAATAGGTGACATAAACTGTTGTAGTAACTGTAGATTAAAAGAGAGAGCAGAGTGAAGCTAGGAAGCTATTGTAGTGGTCTTGAGGGAGACCAAGTCAACTTGATTCCAGAGGAAGAAAAGGAAATGCTGGCTATTCCTCACATTAGGGATGGGATGGGAAGATTCTAAGGGCTGCCTCTCAACACCTCAACACCAGGCTGCTCCTCTGGACTGTGAGCTGGAGATAGTATGTATCATCCTTAACCATGCTACTCTTCAATGGCCTTTCCTCAGCGGTAGTATTACTGAGATGTGAGAAGTCTGCTAGGGGAAAATGGGGGAAAAGAGGCTAGTCAACACATCCGTTCTCAGCTGCATACCTATTATAGCATTTACATGCCATAGCTTCATCCATTGGTAATCTGCAGTGAGTTTTGGAAAAATAATTTTACAAATAATATATTAACCTGTTCTCATTTGTCTACTACAGTTCTTTGTGTATACACGTGCCCTGAGGAGCTATTTCTGGAACGTGAGTGATGAATGGCACATACTTGGGTGCTTCTGTACACCCTGGTCAAAGAACATCTTAATGTTATTCCTTTAACACACAACACCCTTTAACGTAGTCCCTGGCCACAAATGTTATTGGTATAACCTCCAGCGATGAATTTGGCTAATGCTTGAGAGAAGAAACTCCCAAACTGATTGAATTATCATTTGGTGAGTAACTAGTGATCTCTCCATGTAAAATATGAACTGTAGTAGAACATCTCACTTCGGAAAAAAGGAAAGAGAAGTAGTGAGTCAGCAAAAAAATCCAAAAAGTACCATTTAAAGATAGCATTCGTAACAGACCATCATAACCTGCAACAGTGATATGTAACAACTAAAGAGGTTACTCCTCTGTATCTGGCTATTCCAGTAAGAGAAAGATGAGATACACAAAAGCATGATTCCTATACTTTGCTAATTTATTCAGCAATTACTATTAGTCCCTACTTCCAGAGATTACCTAGAAGCGGAGGGTACAGCAGTTAAAATTTGATCACAAAAGTACCTGGAAACTTGGGAGAAAACTAGATATTTCTATTTCTTAAACTTGAATATTCTGCTACTGGTTGTAACAAAAGAATCTGGATTTTAAAAGCTCCTAATATACAGCTTTACTTAGTAACCATCAGTATGAAATATAGTTCTTCATATGTGATTGACAGCCAATCATCAAAATCATTTCAACCTCTGAGAACAGCTATCAAGTTTATAATAATAAACAGCATAGAAAGTCACAAGACATAAGCTATATTTCTTACCTACCTTCTTACCTTCACTGCTTATTACTTTAATATTATAAACTATTCTTATTCTCCAAAGAATTATCTCTTTCAAGACATTCATCACCTCCTCTGCCACATTACTTATGAATATTTTATCACTTAAGAAAAAAAGAAATTAAATATCCAAAATGAAATTTGTATCATTTTAAGTATTTAAATCTTTAAAACAAGGGCGTTCTGATCAAGGACTGAGTTTATAGTCACTATTCTCTACTCTGGCATTATCTAGGATTTCAGTCATGAAATTAGATTAGATATTCCAGCTAATATACTTTAGTTTTGACACCATGTTACATAGTTAATTATACGTAGAAAGTTTCAGATGTAACCACAGGGGGATATTTTTTAATTAATGTAATATTAAATATAAGAAAACTATGTGGCAAAGCATCCTTCAGAAATGAAGGAGAACAAGGCTTTTGCAGACAAATAAAAGCTGAGGGAATTTAACACCACTAGAACTGCCTTATAAGAAATGATGAAAGGAGTCTTTCAAGCTGAAATGGAAGAATGCTAATTAGCAACATGAAAATAGGCAGCACACTGGTGAAGGTAAGTACAGCCATCCCCTCTTGTCCATGGGGAATACATCCTAAGACTCCCAGTGGATCCCTGAAATGGGGTAATAACAAATTCTCTCTATACTATGTTTTTTTCTATACATATCTACGATAAAGTTTAATTTATAAGTTAGAAATGGTGAGTGACTAACAGTAATAACTAACAATATAATAAAACAATTATGGGCACCTGGGTGGCTCAGTTGTTAAACATCTGACTTTGGCTCAGGTCAAGATGTCACAGTTCATGAGGTCAAGTCCCACATTGGGTGAGCATGAGCCCGGCTTCTCTCTTTCTTTCTCACTTTCTCTTTCTTCCTCTCTCTCCCTCTGTCCCTCCTGGCATTCTCTCTCTCTCTCTCTCTCTCTCTCTCTCTCTCTCTCTCTTTCTGCCCCTCACTCACTTGTGCCCTCTCTCTCTCTCAAAAAAAAGAATAAAACAGTTATGACAATATACTGTAATAAAAGTTACTATGAATGCAGTCTCTCTCTCAAAACATCTCATTGTACTGCATTCGCCCTTCTTCTTTGATGATGTGAGATGATGAAACACCTATACGATGAGATAAAATGACGTGAATGACATATGCATCGTAATGTAACCTTAGACTACTGTTAACCTTCTGAGGATACATCAGAAGGAATATCATCTGTTTCCAGATTATGATGGACCACATGTCACTGAAACCCTGGAAAGCAAATCAGGGGACATGGGACTACTGTAGACAGTCAAATTCAGAATGTTCTAATCCTGTAATATGGTGGAGAGTTAGCTGGTTAGCTCCGGTATAAAAGATATAGGACAGTAGTATTAAAAATAACTATAGCTATAATAAAATTTAGTGTCCTTAGAAAGTGATGTTTGATGGAAGAAATAGTAAAATCTCAGGCTAGAAATAATAGATCAAGCCAGATCATGGAGAACACTGGATATTAGTTTTAAGAGCTTGGTGATTGAATACCACTAAAGACTATTAAGTGGTCAGAGCTGTGTGTTGGATCCATCTGGAGGACATGAGTATAGTGTACTTGACGGATTAGTTTGTGATGATTTCTTCATCATAAAGCAAGCTTTTGACAGTTAACTCGATGTCAAATGAGGAGACAGCCTCCCAGCCCTGGTGTTTACCAGCAGGAAGAGCTTGTCACCTTTATTCCTACTTGGATGATGGCCAAGCAGCTTTTTTAGCCAATAGCTGGTTACGAATATCTAATTGTTTAAATCTAAAACTTCATGAAGTTTATCTTTGGATGGTCCTCTGTACAAATAAGAAAGCTGAGGAATAACACATCATCATCTGAATAAACAGAATCCACCCTGATAGGCTGACTTCCCTGAAAAGAGGGAATGCTTTATCATACCCTTCCTTCCTACTTCCTTTTTGCCTCATTTTCCCTGAGATTTTCGGTTCTTAAATAATTCTCACACAAGAGGTAAATTTGGGGGAAAAGAAGTTTTAAGTGAAAAAGGGTACTTTATTACCTCAAACAAATGTATGCTATTTAATTTTCAGTCTCATGCAAATTCTAGTGTGAAGACAAGAGGGCAAACTTTCCTAAAGGGATAGAGGCTCTTTAGACTTTTGTTATGCAAACAGTTTTATTTTAATTCTGGATGTATATCATGCATTGTTCACTGAATTTGATTTCTCATTTAGTTCATTTAATCTTATGCTTAAATGAAAATTCTCTGCATATTCTGGTTTCTTCCCAGGTTAACTTATATTTCAGGTTTCTGGTGTTTCCCTTCCAGATTAATACATATTTCAGTTAAAAATTGTGAAAGATTGGATCAAGGACAATGAAGCAAACTACATTTACACAAAGAATCCTATTTTTTTTATTTGATAAAAGATACTACTAACTTACATGATTGGTAAGTAATTCCAAAGAAATAAATCAAAAATATAATTTTCAGTACGATATTACTTATGGTGCTTTTTTATGTGAATATTCAGAAAAGATACAAGATTTTCAATCTTTTTTTCTGAGAGTCCATGTATCTAGAGAATAAATTGTTAGATTTATGGAGCAGGTTTAAAAAAATAAGCAAACTATGCCTACTGGCTGTGTGTTCTTGCAATGTAACTTGTATCAAATGTAACATAGGCAGACACCTGAGAAGTACTTGCACACTGGAATTTGCTATACTTAGAACCTTCAGTCTACCGTGAAGGTAAATCCAAGCTAGCCTTCTGGAAAATGGGTGCTATGTAGAGAAGAAGTGATATCCCCAACTGACAAATATGCGAGATATGAATGAGGCTGTTCTAGATCATCCACTCTCTAGCTGACCTGAGGGTCAACCTAATAGCCACACCACGCGTGCATAAAAGAGCCAGCATAGGTCAGCCTATGAAAAATCGGATGTACTAAGAAAAACAGGTGCACTAACTCATAATTAAAATAACTTCTCCAGGGGCGCCTGCGTAGTTCAGTCAGTTAAGCATCCAACTTCAACTCAGGTCACGATCTCATGGTTTGTGAGTTCAAACCTCTCATCCAGCTCTTTGCTGACGGCTCAGAGGCTAGAGCCTGCTTCAGATTCTGTGTCTCCCTCTCTCTCTGTTCCTCCCCTACTCGCACTCTTTCCCTCTCTCTCCCTCTCTCAAAAATAAATAAACATTAAAAAAATTAAAAAATAAATATATAAGTAAATAAATAAAATAACTTCTCCGTATGTTGACTATAACATTTTAATTGAACATATACATGCAAATGAGCTATAATTCTATCCATTAGATTTATTATTAGTGGAAATTCACTATGAACTGACATCTAAAATAACAGCTTGAACCAAATCTATTATGATCTATCCTTCTGTACTCTTTTTTTTAAGTTTAGCTATTTCAGTGGGATATTAGATATTATATTAGGATGCAAGAGTTAATTCCAAAACCATTTTAAATCTTTTACATATTATGTATATAAGTGTCATTCCAAAATTCTACTCACAATACTTACTCTGTTCACAAATACTGATTGCACTCTCTACTAAGTGAAACCTCAAGCTTGTAACATACTTGACCATAACTGTCAAGTTACTTTGCCCCACTTGGTAAACGATGATTAGTTTGTGTCATTTACTGGAAGGGTTACACTTGATGAAAACTTCTGGCAGTCTACAGAATTTAACAAATGAAAATGAACATATTAGTGTTTGCCTCAAATAACGAATATTCAATTCCCTTAATGTCTTATAGATGTGATGATCTGATTATTCTTCTTCCTCATTTTTCCAAAAGTCCCCCAACTATAAAACAAATGAACTCTCAATTTAAAATCATTAAGCCCATATTTATGCCATGCTATTGATAATTTAATCAAGTCTCTAAAATCAATTACATTCTACTCTATATAAGTATAACCCCACATTACCACTAAAGATGCAGAAAATGAAATTTGATTGCTTTCTCAGGTTATCTGTCATGAGTACCTAATGGAAAGTTGCCAAGCAAGCTTCTCCCCAGGCTATCTATACACCATACCAAGGTATTCACCAATGTTTTATGACACTTACTATACAGTAATCACAGTTGTTCTAGGTCCCACAGTATGAATTTGTCCTATTGGAGAAAATGAAGCATTATCAAATATTGAACCTCTCATATTTCTTGATAACACTCAGAGGAACTACTTAGTTCTTATCCATCATTTCTGCATTTTAAAATTCTGTGCATTATCTACAAAGTGGATTCTAGGATTCTGGCAAGCAGAATCTTAATGCTCTGGATGTTTAGTGTGAATGTCAAAGTCTGTGATTTCCCCCATAATAAATTTCAATTGACTGGTGTCACTTACTGGAAAGGTTACATGTGATTGAATTTATGACCATTTGCTGCTGAACTCAGCTTATAAATTGCTAATGATTCTGGCAGATGATTCACTTTCTTATGCCAGTGAAATATTTGAGGTTAATTAAATAGTCTTCATCACCTCTTTTCACCAAAATGCCAATAAACTGCTGAGAAGTTAAATAAATGTACTAGTTGGTACCCAATGTTGCCAAATAAACCACTCTAAGTATGTACTTTACTGATACTATTATAATGTTCTAAAACAGAGCATTAAGTGTTAGATACTTAAACATTGCTAAGTGGAGAAATTATTTGAAATGTAAATGTTTTTTCCCCAGCACCATTAGATAGAATCCCATCAGATCAAAGTAAGAGCAAAATAAATTTAATAATGTAGCTATTTTAAAAAATAAGTTTTAAATATACAATGCTCAATAAATATAAGATCATAAATAAAATTCTTTACAGATACAGAATACAATTTTTCATTTGATGTAAATCTTTTAAAATCAAAAGGTTATTGAAAATAATTTAATGTTTAAAATAATTCATATTTAACTTGAAAATTATGCTACATTGCAGTAATTCAGGTAATAAATTCTTTAAACAAAACAATCAATTTCCTTTAAAAAACAGTAATTTCAGCTCTCACTGTCTAAAGGAATATTCCTCTTTTGCCATTGATGTGGTGTTATATATAAATACTTCTAAAGTGACATCATTCAAAATCATTACAATTTACGTGAATAAGATTATGTTCCTGTCCTCTATTCCACTCTTCTTGGTTTTTATTAGAACCCTAGTTTGTGGGCACCTGGGTGGCTCAGTCAGTTAAGTGCCTGACTCTTGATTTCAGTTCAGGTCATGATCTCACGGTTCATGAGTTCGAGCCCTGATTCTGGCTCCATGTTGACAGTGTAGCACCTGCTTGGGATTTTCTCTCTCTCCCTCTCTCTCTCTGCCCCTCCTTGACTCATGCCCATGCTCTCTCACTCTTTCAAAAATAAATAAATAAACTTAAAAAAAAAAAGAACGCTAGTTGTTGTTGTTGTTGTTTCAAGGCGACAAGATTCCTGGCTGGAAGATTACATCCTCCACTATTCCTTATTGTCAGGGCTCAACACTGAAATGTAAGAAGTTAGTAGGTAGAATTTCAAATATTGCTCCTTAAGACTTTCTTTCCTTTTTATTTTGGGAATTCTCAAGTTCTGGCATCCACTTGGGTCATAGTTGACCTTGAAAATAATGGAGCAGAAAGATATAAAGAGGGTTCCCAATGACCTTGGAGCCATCTCCAGACTTATTTTATGCAATAAAGGAAAAAAAAATATTTAGGGCCCTTATCTTATCACTTAGCAACTGAACTTTATCCTAACCTATATGGTAGTAAATAGTCCATTAATGCATCAGGTGGTATGATAAAATGTTTTAATAAAAATATTAGCCATTAATTAATTGAGCAATAATTTGAAAAATGTTCAACAAATTTTCTATAAATTTGTGAGCTGTTCTTTTTTTTAACTTTTTAATGTTTTTATTTATTTTTTAAAGAGAGAGAGCGAGTGGGTAAGGGGCAGAGAGAGAGGAAGCCTCCAGAAGCTGGCTCCAGGCTCTGAGCTGTCAGCACAGAGACTGATGAGGGGCTTGAACTCATGAACTGTGAGATCATGACCTGAGCCAAAGTTGGACACTTAACCAACTGAGCCAGGTGCCCCATGAGCTATTGTTAATAATAGTTCCCACATATTTACTTATCAGGATAAAATAAAATGAACTATTTTTAAACATAAATATTTATTGGTTTGCATGCAATTTTAGCCTTATCAGCTCTTACCTACTCTGATCAAAGAATAGTGCCACAATGACCCTCAGCTTTTGATGGACATTTGACATTGAATAATCTACCTAAAGTAGCTCACCCAATCACAGTATTTTAAGTATTGTAAAGACAGTTTTAAAACTATAATCTCCAGCCCTGATTTTTCCACAGAACTTCAAAATCATTTGAATCCTTCTGAGTGCCTGGTGCTGTGCTCAGGGATATATATATATATATATATATATATATGAACATGTTGTGTTCATATATATATATGAACATTATGAAAACAGATTCAGTACCTGTATTCACAGTTAGCAACCCACCACACATGACAGACATTACACAAGCAAATTAGAAATCAGTATATATTTATAAATTTTAAAAAATTCCATGAATGACAGTTTGGGATTGTGGACTAGAGAGTGATAGGATAAAAAATAACTATATTCATCAGTCAAGGAAAAGATAATTATGAAGAACTAGAAGGAACAGAGGGAGCCATCTAGGAAAACAAGAGGGAAACAGCATGTTAAAAAGTCCCTAAAGTCAGGGTAAATAACTTTTTACCAAAAAGATGGTAAAGTAAGAAAAAGTCAGTTGGAAATCCTTAAAATGTTTAAAATAGGTAAAGAACATGATTTATTCTATTGAAAAGATACTCTTGCTGCTCTGTTGAGAAAAAGTAATAGAAAATAAATTAATAGAAAAATAATAGAAAAAAATAGATTGGAATACACTCAGTAAATTTGTTAAACTAAGCCAATAGAAACTTATGAAATATGGGGATTATCTGAAAGCCAATATAATCAACTGATTGAAAAAAGTTTAAAAATGTTTACATGAGACATTTTCACTCTTATTACAGAGGGTTACTTATTCATGATGGCAAAATACCTTTAAGAATAAAGGCATCTGAGAGAGGTTCACATTGTTGGTGACCACATAATGACTTTGAGTATTCCTATGTTATGTTTATTTTACCCTATAATATAAAAGTAGTAATATGAAACAGTTATTAAGGTATGGAAAATCACAGGGTGCCTGGGTGGCTCAGTCAGTTAAGCTTCAGACTCTTGATTTTGGTTCAGGCCGTGATCTTAGTTCGTGGGATCCAGCCCCGTGTCCAGCTCTGCAGTGGCAGTGTGGAGCCTGCTTGTGATTTTTTTCTCTCTCTCTGCACCATGCTGTCTTTCTCTCTCTCTCTCAAATAAATAAATTGACACTAAAATAAAACTATAAAAAAGGCATGGAAAATCATGATTTGTTACATAAACATTATTTTAAAACATTTCTTAATAATTTGATCTCACTGCATAAATATCATGGATTTTTAGCAGGAAAAAGAGACTCACATTTGATCATGGAAGTCCAAGGATGAATTGTAATTGATAGAAGTTCACTTGTGGAAAATATTGACAGAAAACACGTGCTAAGAAATTTCTGTGGTTCAGTAGATAGACATGATATAACAGTAAGATGAGTACAGAAAAAAAAGGAAATCATATATTTTAATATTTAATATTAGTGTCTTAGCATCTCCAGGGTAATAGCCAACTAATGAATAGTAAAATAAAAGTATAGCTAACAACCTCAAAGATAGGAAAGATACAATAATGAAAACGCTTGATTAAAAAGAAACCAAATAATGAGAAAAAATGGAAATAAAAGTAGTTGAAAATAAAAAACAGACCAAAATATAGATGTAAACACAACTATATCAGTGATTACATTAAATGTTAGAGAAATGATCTGGTTAATATTAGATAAATTAAACCTACGTATATGGTGCTTTATAAGAAAAATCACATTAAATATGAGGATACACAAAAATTGAAATTAAAAAGATAGAAAAATATGTCATGCAATACTAACAAAAGCAAAAAAGTTTATGTACATCAGATAAAGTAGACTTTTTGCAAAAACATTGTTTTTAGTAGTAGCAAAAAATAACACTCATACCAGAAGAAATAATGATTCTAAATTCATATGTACTTAATAATATAATTTATATATATATATATATATATATATCAAAAGCAGAATGAAAAGGAGGAATAGATAATCTTATAATCAATGTGAGAGATGTTAACCCACCTCTCTCAGTAACTGGTAGATCAGAAAAACGTAAGTAAAGGAAAGCGTGAACTATATGATTCACAATACCTAACTGAATTGACATAGACAGGACACCACACCCACCAATGACAGAATACATATTCTTTTCAAATGTCCATAGACATTTGCTGGACCATAAAATAAGACTGATGAAATTTCAAATGATTGAAATCATGCCATATATTCTCTGATGACAGAAGAGTTAATGTAGAAACTGAATATGAAAAGATTTCTAGAAAATACATACAAAGAACCGCGACCAGCTGTCCAGAATAAATGATAGGATAGTATTTTCATCACCTGGAAGCTGGTAGAGATTTCTTAAGCAGAGCACAAAAGCACTACCCATAAAGAAAAAAACAAAACAAAACAAAACAACAACTGATGAATTAATTACATCTCATTAAATTTTTTAAATTATCAAAAATCAGACAAAAGTAATCTATCTTGTTATATGTTGGGATGGTAGGCAAGTAGGGTCATGAATTTGTGACGTGAGTGTGGTCAGTTTGTGAAAATATATTGATCTTTATTTTAAGACAGTGCTCTTTAAAATTTTTTTTTTTTCAACGTTTATTTATTTTTGGGACAGAGAGAGACAGAGCATGAACGGGGGAGGGGCAGAGAGAGAGGGAGACACAGAATCGGAAACAGGCTCCAGGCTCTGAGCCATCAGCCCCCTGACGCGGGGCTCGAACTCACGGACCGCGAGATCGTGACCTGGCTGAAGTCGGACGCTTAACCGACTGCGCCACCCAGGCGCCCCAAGACAGTGCTCTTAAAATATGTATTATTTTATACTTTCATGTATATTATACTTGAATGTTAAAAGGAAAAAAAAACACTTCTTTTTCAATGAATACAAGACAGAAAAAAGACAAGCCATAAAGATACTTGTAATACATATATCCAACAAAGAAAGTATCCCTAATCAGGGATCAGAAATGCAAATTAAAATACTATGGTTATTATATATCCACTAGAATGATGACTCTAACAAGACTTTTAACATCCAATGGAGCAATTGAAACTTGAGTATACTGATAACCACAACGTAAGCAGATGCATCCAAATTTGAAAGCTGACAGTATCTTCTAAAGTTGAACACTTATGTACCTTTAAAACCTACAATTCCACTCTAGATGCATAGTCAGTAGAAATCCTAACATACGTACATCAAAAGTGATGTACAAGAATATTCATAGCACCACTGTTTAGAAAAGACAAGAGATGAAACTACTCTACATGTCCATCAGGAACAGAATGCATAAATATTTTGTGGTATATGTATACAATATAATATGCAGCAATAAAAATTAAGATACTAAAGTTATACAAAACATGAATAAATTTCACAAACATACTACTAAGAGAAAGTAGCTAGATGTAAAATAGATCATTCTGCATGATTCCGTTTATATAAATTTCAAAAACAGATGAAACTAATTAATGCTGATATATAAGTAAAGTTAATATTCATCTTTGGAAAGAAGTTAGTGACTGGAAGTATATATGATAAAGCCTCCTATCTGCTACTAACAGGCTACTTCAAAAAATTTTTGCTTTGTAACTTTTACCATGTGAAAATTCATGGTGTTAAACACTTGGGATTTGGTCATTTTTTTTTCATCTTTCTGCTATTTGTCAATAAAATTTTACTTGAATATTTAACATTTTATTCTATAAAAAAGAAAATAGAAATTTATAGTGAATATGACTTTAACATGTTATTTTTTTGTCTGCACTTCTCCTCTGAGATGAAATTTCTTATTTAACCAAAATTACAAGTGACATAAAATAAGGAATCTGATTTCAGATTAGTAATTTAATTTTTTCTGAATAGGAGAAAAGGCATAGCCCATGTGCCAAAGGGGATAGAAGTAACTAAGATGCAATTCAGTCACACAAAAAGAGAAATATTTATGATTAGATTTTATATCATTCAAACACCAATTTTCCCCTTCATTCTGTTAGGCAACAAAGACATTAATGTGGAACTTTATTTCAATACTAGACCTCATTTAATTTTGTACTTAATCTTCTATAAAAAAACATGTAATAATAAATTTTTTGAGCAGTAACTTTTTGGTTTTTGTTTATTTTGCCAAGGAGAAATTTACTTAGCATAATTATTCATTACTTTGTACAACTGTACTTAATAATTTTTAAGGCATTTACTAATAGAATTGCACCCACAGACGAATGGTTACATATACAAAATCATATCTAGTTTTATATTTCCAAAACTAAGGTTTTCCTCCACTTGCCCCAGCTTATTTTGGTTTTATGGCTTGCTTGTATCAAACAATCACTGTATAAGACAGAAAAATAAATACATAAATCTGTAATTATAAGTTGTGGCAGGTAAAATGTAAGTGAGAAACTCAATAACAATGCTACCGAAAGCAGAACATAACAAGGAATGAATATGCTTTTGAGAAAGCGCCCACAGGTGATGTTTTTGAGAAGGCCATGTTTACACTGCTACCAAAAAATGGAAAGTAGCAACAGAAGACAATCCAGAGGGAGGTCAGGCCAAGTCTTTCAGCTGAAGAGTTGAGCATGTTTACATTGCAGAAGGCAATGCCAGTGGGAGTGGAGCTCTGTAACTGGGAAAGTCAGTGTAAGAAGTAAAAAAAGAAGATGGAAAAATAGAGGTCATATCTCGCATTATATTGTAGGCTTTTTAGGAAGTTTGGAATTCATCCAAAGTGTATTAAGTCATAGGATATAAAATCAATGTCAGAAATCAGTTGCATTTCTATACACTAATAATGAAGCAGCAGAAAGAAAAATCAAGGAATCGATTCCATTTACAATTGCATTAAAAATCATAAGATACCAAAGAATAGACCTAACCAAAGAGATGAGAAATCTGTAGGCTGAAAACTATACAAAGTTTATGAAAGAAATTGAAGAAAACACAAAGAAATGGAAAAACATTCCATGCTCATTGATTGGAAGAACAAATATTGTTAAAATGTCTATACTACCCAGAGCAATCTACACATTCAATGCAATCCTTATCAAAATAACACCAGCATTCTTCACAGAGCTAGAACAAACAATCTTAAAATTTGTATGGAGCCAGGATAGCCAAAGTAATGTTGAAAACCAAAGTTGGAGGCATCACAATTCTGGACTTGAAGCTGTATTACACTGTTACCATCAAGACAGTATGGTATTGGCACAAAAACAGACAAATAGATCAATGGAATCTGATAGAGAACTCAGAAATGGACCCACAAAGATTGGTCAACTAATCTTTGACAAAGCAGCAAAAGAGTATCCAGTGGAAAAAAGACAGTCTCTTCAGCAAATGGTGCTGGGAAAATGGGACAGTGACATGCAGAAGAATGAAACTGGACCACTTTCTTACACCATATACAAAAATAAATTCAAAATGGATGAAAGACCTAAATGTGAGACAGGAAACCATCATAATCATAGAAGAGAAAACAGACAGCAACCTCTTTGACCTTGGCCACAGCAACTTCTTACTGGACATATCTCTGGAGAAAAGGGATACAAAAACAAAAATTAACTACTGGGACCTCATCAAGATAAAAAGCTTCTGCACAGTAAAGGAAACAATCAACAAAACCAAAAGGCAACCTTTGGAATGGGAGAAGATATTTGCGAATGACATAATGGATACAGGGTTAGTATCCATAATCTATAAGGAATTTATCAAACTCAGCATCCAAAAAAACAAATAATCTGGTGAAGAAATGGGCAAAAGACAGGAATAGACACTTTTCTAAAGAAGACATCCAGATATAACAGACACATGAAAAGATACTCAACATCGCTCATCATCAGAGAAATACAAATCAAAATCAAAATGAGATACCACCTCACTCCTGTCAGAGTGGCTAAAATTTACAACTCAGGAAACAGATGTTAGCAAGGATGCAGATAATGAGGAACCCTTTTGTGCTGTTGGTGGGAATGCGAACAGGTGCAGCCACTCTGGAAAACAGTATGGAAATTCCTCAAAAAATTAAAAATAGAATTACCCTATGACCCAGCAATTGCACTAGTATATATTTACCCAAAGGATACAAAAATGCTGATTTAAAGGGGCACATGCACCCCCATGTTTATAGCAGCACTGTCAACAATAGCCAAAGTATGGAAAAAGCCCAAATATCCATTGACTGATGAATGGAATACACAATGGAATATTACTCAGCAATCAAAAAGAATGAAATTTTGCCATTTGCAACAACGTGGATGGAACTAGAGTATATTATGCTAAGCAAAATCAGTCAGTCAGAGAAAGACCCATATCATATTATTTAAGTCAGAGTGGAATTTGAGAAACTCAACAGATGAACATAGGGGAAGGGAAGGAAAAATAAAATAAAAACAGAGAGGGAGGAGGGGCTTCTGGGTGGCTCAGTCAGTTAACTGTCTGACTTCAGCACAGGTCATGATCTCACAGTCCATGAGTTCAAGCCCCATGTTGGGTTCTGTGCTGACAGCTCAGAGCCTGGAGCCTGCTTCAGATTCTGTCTCCCTCTCTCTATGCCCCTCGCTCACTTACATTCTGTCTCTCAAAAATGAATAAATGTTAAAAAAATGTATATCAACAGAGAGGGAGGCAAACCATACAGACTGTTAAATACAGAGGGCAAACTGGGGCTGCTGGAGGGGAGACAGGTGAAGGGATGGGGTAAATGGGTGATGGGCATTAAGGAGGGCACATGCTAACAGAGATTTTTAAGCAGGTGATTTAGTTTTGCTAGTTTTCTAGAGGTTTTCAAAAGATTGCTGTGAATTCTATTTGTTTGTGGAATAGATCTATTTGTTTGTGGTCAAGGATAAAATCTTGGAAGACAGTAAGGGTGAAATAGCTCTAGTCTAATAAAAGCTGATAATGATTTGGATTCATGTGATGGGGGTAGAGACGGACACATGTGAACATATCAGAGGAACATTTAGAAGTTAGAACCAAAGTGACTTCATGATATTTTAATGGAAAGGGAATAAAAATTAGTGCTACTCATTAAAAAACACACAAGTTTTGGGGTGCCTGGGTGGGTCAGTCGGTTAAGCATCCAACTTCAACTCAGGTCATGATCTCACAGTTCGTGGCTTTGAACCCCACGTCAGGCTCTGTGCTGACAGCTCAGAGCCTGGAGCCTGCTTCTGATTCTGTGTCTCCCTCTCTCTCGGCCCCGCCCATGCTCATGCTCTGTCTCTCTCTGTTTCCCAGTAATAAATAAATGTTAAATTTTTTTAAAAAATAAAAACCACACAAGTTTAGGGTAAGGAATGGAGTTTATGTTGTCTTTTGGACTTCTAAAATTTGGTATAAGCATGAGACAATCAAGCGGGGTATTTAAAATAAAAATCGTAGTTGGACATGCAAGTAAAGGGCAGAGGAAAAAGTTAGAATATGAGATAAAATTGGGGAGTTGTAGCATATTGATTTCAACCATGGGGATAAATGGCAAAAAAGAAAAAAAAAACTTTAATAAAAGAAGACCAGTCAAATATGAGACCTTTTCATCAGTTCCACTGTAGGCATTAGAAATAAATGAATGAGGAACAGTAATTTGCATGTAGTTTAAAGTTAAAATGCCCTACATATCAACTTCAACAGAAAAAAAATTGTCCTTATTTTTTTAACTTCTAATTTTGTATGTGTCTTCTTAATATATCAGGGTTGTTCTTGTAGAAAAATCTGAAGGTTTAGTA
Organism: Lynx canadensis; assembly: GCF_007474595.2. Classification (NCBI taxonomy): domain Eukaryota; kingdom Metazoa; phylum Chordata; class Mammalia; order Carnivora; family Felidae; genus Lynx; species Lynx canadensis. The sequence goes on along the minus strand of NC_044319.2, from coordinate 52,514,146 downwards.
AGAAAAAGCTAGTAGAAAATCAATTTTATTTGAAAACTTCATTTCACATGAGCAGGGGCTGATACTCCAGGTGACAGATTAAATAGATTGTATTAAGTCTATTATATTAAATCTACTATTCTCTGGAGTGTGCTGAGCTCATCAGTCCTACACTGATGCCCACAGTCAATCTAAAAACAAATGCATAGAATTTCATATCTTTATTAAAAATTATGATTTAGCTTTCTCTTTTGTCACCAAGCATAATAGTCCTACATGAAAACTATTTTTAATAATCTCTTTTCCCCATAAAGAGAACACCTGTAAATGTTGTACTTGTACCTCAAACTTCTGCTGGTAACTGAGAATTATACATGGTAAACTTCCAAAAGACACCTTTTGATTGAACTGATAAAGGAACCATAAGGTGCTCTTTCTGAAAGCTGCCTTATTAGCAATGCTTGCTCTTCACTAGGGCTATTTGACCACCCATTTATTTCCCCAACCTACAGTTTATGCCTTTTCCACTGTGTTGAACTCCTAGGATATTTTTGTTGTTGTTGTTATTGTTGCTTTATTAAACTCTGTGGGAATTTGAAAACCTTTAAATGACTTAGAAATGTTAAAACTTAAAAAAAAAAAAAAAAACATAAAAAGCCCTGCATCTTATTGCTTTCACAAGTGATGTCTTTTAAACATAAAAACAGTAGCATTAATCTGCATCACATTAACGAAATGTCAGGGAAAATACAACAGTGTCAAAGGTTACTAACAACTCCAGAGTCATGCATTCATATGAGCAAAACGATGAATAAGTTCATCCAGTTTATTTAGGAGATCAGGAAATTCAGAAAGGGATTATGCAATTCATTTGCTTTCCTTTGTATAGAGTGAATCACAAACACTGATATCTTTAAGATGACAAAGATTGTAATAAATTAGTCAATCTTGCTTTTGCATAAACCCTAAATCAAATATAAATAAGAATAGCTCAGCAGTACATTTAAAAAATAGAATCCAAGATAATGTGTGTTTTGTTCTGGAAATGTCGCAAATGTTTAATATTTAGAAACCTATTAATATGTCAATAGACCAAAGCAAAAAAAAAATCTGATAATGGTTAAGATACACATTCATTCTGGATAATTCTTCCTATACTAGTAATAGAAAACTACTTCTTTAATGAGATAAAGAGATTTATCTCAATCCACCATCGAAGAATTTAACAATTATGTGCTCATATAGCTTTCCCGTTAGTGTTGGACAAGCTACATATGACTATTATCTCCACTATGATTTAGCAATGGTGTTGCATGTTGTAACCATTACAGTAAGAGAAGACAGAAATCACAGAGGAAGGTATCAAGTCAAATTATTTTTGTTATTTTCAGGCTCTATGACTTCCTCAAAAACTAGAAAACCCAAATAAAACAACAGGCTAATACTGTATGAGAAGTAATAGATACGTTACATTAACAAATGGCCTTCATGTAATAGGAACAAAAGCATTTATTTGCATTTTCCACAATGGAGTGGGTTTATAGATTGTTCTCACATTACATAAGGAATAACATTTCTATTAGAAAATAAAAGTTAAAATATGTTATCAGATATCTCAGCACATTTGTGGTGCATCTGATATGTAACTGTAAGCATTTGTAAGAATGTAAATGACGTAGTGTAAGTCGGTTATTATCACATATTTTTTCTTTAAAGCACTTTTCGTTCCCATTCTCCTTCACCCCACCCTCTAATTCATTCCATTTTCTCCTCTCTCAACTTATATCTGCAAGGTGATCACTGTTAACTAATGTTTATTTCTTTTTTCTACATTTCTTTTTCTCCAGTCTCATATTTTAATGCGCGCGCACACACACGTACATACATAGTTCTTAGCCACTGTTTAATTAAAAGGTAAAGATTCCATCAAGTAGCCCGTGCAGCTTTCTTCTGTCACATCAGTAGTACATCATCAGTGTCTCCAAATCAACTGTTACAGCTCTACCTCATTCATTATGGTAACTTTGTAATATTCTTGACATTGTTAGGATGTCCCTGGAACCACAGTGGAGGGGACGGCCATCTTTCCAGTGCAACCCAACGGAAAGCCCCAAGCGGTGCGCCAGAACCAATTGAAGGTCAACCAATCACCAAGCGACAGCACGACCTGGCGCGAAAAAGACCCACCGGACCTAAACCCGGAACCGCTGCAGCTTAAAAACCCTACCCCACCACACCCGGGCGCGACTTTCCTGACTCCTCTCTCTCTCCCTGAGTCATGGAACCTTGCCCAAGACCTTAGTTCCCAATAAAGCTTTGACTGCTAAATTTTTTTAGCTTCTGACTCTTATCTTTATCCTGCCCTACGCCTGACCCTAACAGACATAACGTTCATAATTTATTTAAGCTTTTTAAAATACACTATAGGCATTCATTATAATCCCAATATTTCAGGTACCATAACAATGTTGAATAAACATTTCTACACATGCTTATTTACATGTGGCATTTTTGTTTCTAGCTCTGTTGTTTATGAGCCTGGAGAGCCACGGGGGATTTATTTTCAGTGTATGACTTTACATCTTAGTGCATGGAGCCAGAGACACTGAGTAGAAATTGTCTGTTTCCAAACACCAAGTATACAAATGTGCCTACTTATGTATTATCTTTACTTTTTTCATCCTGGCAACGTGAAATGGGCATCCACTTTCCTGTTTCAGGCCCAACAAATTTGAATCCCACCCCCTTTTACATTATCAAAATCATCATTAGATACATTATCTTCTCTATTCTAAATATTCAACCTCTTTTCATGTTTACTTGACACTTCCATTGTCAAAACACAACACAACAGGCAACTATAAACAACCCCATCTTTTGACCCCATATTCTCCTTTTTTTTTTTCCTGTCTTTTACTGACAAGCTTCTGGAGTTGTCAATACTCACCATCTCCATTTGCTTGTCTTACTGATTAACTCTAAATGCCTTAGGTCTAGCTTCTGTACTCTGTACTCATACAGAGTCAGCCTTGATCTTTCATCAGTTTTACTCAAGTAATAAACTAAGAATAGCTGCTGTGATGGTTCATCCTATGTGTCAACTTGACTGGGACATAGGATGCCCAGATAATTGGTCAAAATTATTCCGGACGTTTCTGTGAGGTTGTTTTGTATGAGATTAACCTTTGAATCAGTAGACTGAGTAAAGCAGATTGCTCCTTCTGTTGTGGATGGGACTCACTGAACCAGTTGAAGGCCTGAATAGAAGAAAAAGTCTGATGTTTCCATGAGTAAGAGGGAACTCCTCCTGCCTGACTTCTAGAAGGTGGGAATGGGTCTTTTTTGGACTTCAGACTCAAACTGAATGATTAGTTCAGAGCCTGACATGGGGCTCGAACACACCAGCTGTGAGATCAAGACCTGAGCTGAAGTTGAACGCTAAATTGACTGAGCCCCCCAGGCACCCCAAAACTATTATTAATAGGCATATCTGGCATATGAAATTGCATGTATTTTTTAATTTTCAATATCTGTTTTTCTAAAATGAGTATGATTCATGGTTTTTAGAATAAAAAATAATAGTGGTAGTTTCTCTTTCTTATTACAATATCTCAAGGAATAACATCTATTATTGACTGAATGCTTGTGTCCTCCCAAATGTCATATAGTGAAGCCTCCAATGCTATGTATGTGGAGGTGGGGCCTTTGAAAGGTAACTGCGTTCACATGAAGTCATGAGGATGGTGCCTTCTTGAGGGAATTACTGTGCTTAGAAGAAGAGAAAGAGATTGGAGCTTTCTCTCTCTCTTTGCCACATAACCTTATACAGTGGAAATGCAGCCATCTACAAGCAGGAAGAGGGTCCTCCCTGGAAGTGGCACCCTGATCTTGGATCTCTAACCATCCCAAATAGTGAGAAATAAATTCCTATGGTTTCAGCCACCTAATCTCTGGTACTTTGTTACTACAGCCTGAGCTAAGGAAGCATCATGTTTAAAAATGAAACTTTTAGGTAAACAAATATAGTTAATTTTTAAAATGAAAGGCAGAATAGCATAGTGGAAAGCATGTGAGATTTGGAGTGTGAAATACGTGGTTTCAGTACCAGTTCTGCCAGTGGACTTTGGATCAGTCACTTAGCCTCTGAGGGGCAAAGGAAACTTATCTTCATAACACCTGCCTCAAAGTTTTATAAGGAATTGTGAAATAACAAATTTAATGTGCTCACCTTGTAGTAGATGATCAATCAATAGAATTTATATTTGGGTTGTTCAAAATATGTCATATCAAACAGAATTCTATTTGCTCATCATGTCTTTCTTTCTCCCATTGGAGCAAAAGCTCCATGACGGCAAATACCACTTGTCTTGTTCCTGTCTATATGTTCAGAGAAATACTTGGCACATGGAAGGCACTATTTTGAATAGGTGAATGAATGAATGAATGAATGAAAATCAGCTAGAAAAAAAAAGAATCCATCTTTATATCTTAGACAAAACAATGTCAAATAATGGCAATTCAAAGATTATAATACAGGTATTACTAGTTTAATTGAAATGCATCCCGTTATACTAAAGATTTTAAGGAACTCAGATGATTGGCTATTATTTAACCTATTAAGACGCAGCCAGACTTGTTCTTTCATTAACAAATCAAAGCTTTTAAAAAAGGCAAAGAAAAAGATGAAAGAAATAGGAAGTAAGGTTAAGGTGATAAATTAATGCCAAAGAACCTTATGAATACAGATTAATTTCCTGATATTCCAAGTACCCTATTATTTATTATAATTCTAAACTAAGATTTACATAGCCCTTCCTAAAAGATGAATGACTCCAAAATTATGTCCAGGACCTATTTCTCTTATTACCTAGCAATTTTCTCCTGACTCATTTTGGAAAATATGAATATCATTTATATTATATATATGTAAATATATATTTATATCCTCACTGTTGCATATCTATCATTTTAATGGTTGAGTCAGTTTTCAAGCTTTGATTATTTTAAATATACATTTTTTAAGCTAAGGCCCCATAGTTAAGTCATAGTTCAGTTTGTTTGTTTGTTTGTTTTTCCTGACAGATAAATTGCCCTAGGAGGTTCAAGGAGCAGCAAAAGAACATTTAACACTTGAAATTGTGTTCTTTAAATTATAGATTTAGAGGCACTTGGGGATGGAAAGAACTTCAAAGATCTTTTTGCCCAATCAGTAAAAATGAATTTACTCTACATAAAGAACCACCTGTTCCAAAGAGTTATGTAGCTACTATTTGAGTATCTTTGGTGATGAAAGTTTCATGAGGGAATTTTTTTCCTCAGTGCTGTGTCCATAAAACCTTGAAAAGGGTTTGCATATAGCGAGGATTCAGTAAACATTTCTTGAATGAGTGAATGAAGAACTAATTACCTTCTGAGGTGAAGCCAACTTTTAATCTTTTTTAAAGCTTCCTTAGTTAAAAAAAAAAGAAGGGAAAAAAGATAAATAAAAGGTACAATGCTTACAGCAGCAGAAAAATATGAAAGTGGAAATACTACATGGAACAGTAAGTCATGGATATCTTTTCTTGTCAATAAATATAGATCAATTACATCATGTTTAATAGATACAAAGGATCCTTTTGAATGTACATATCATAATTTATCTTACCAATCTCCTTTGATGAATATTTCCTTGTATCACATTTTTGTTGTTATTAATAGCACTGTGATAAATATCCTTGTCCTTACATTGTTTCTTGTCTATGTGATTAAAAAAAAAAGACTTAATATAAATTGCTAAATTGCCCTCTAAAAAGCTCAGATCAATTTATATTGCTGCTGCAAGTGCATTAGAATGCCAACACTGGGCATTATCTGGGTGTTTTAATCATTATATAGCTGATAGGTGAAAAATGGCATTTCATTGTTTGCACCAGCACATGCAGTGAAATACAGTGGTCGACAGCATGAACTTTGGAGTCAAGCTGCCAAGGCTGGAATCCCTGCTTCACCACTCAATAGACATGGAACCTTAGTTGGTCCCTCTGAGCCTCAGCGTTTTCACCCATAAAACAGGGTTGAAAATGATACATACTATACAGGGATCTCATGAGATTCAAGGAGGTGTGTTTACAGCTTGGAACAGTGCCTGACACATGTTGAGTGTTATTTTTCAAGTTGTTTGTGGTGGTTTTATTATTATTATTATTCTTAATTGGGATTATTAATATTAACATAATATTAATCATATCCTTAGCTAATGCTGTCTATTTCAGTTTTCATTTATGTGTGTGTGTGTGTGTGTGTGTGTGTGTGTGTATGATCATCTATCTAATTTATGTAAAATATTAGGAATGTACATGTTTTTAACACTTACCGATCTTTTTTCCTCTGGTCATCTTATCAGTTTTCCTGGGCTCCCATAATAAAATAGCTATAAAGTACACAGATGGGTGACTTAAACACCAGAAATTTATTTTCTCACAGTTCTGGAGGCTGGAAGTCCAAGATCAAGGTACTGACAAGTTTGATTTCCTGAGGCTTCTCTTTTGGCCCCCACAACCTCTCACTGTATCCTCACAAGGCCTTTTCTCTGGGCATGTGTGTTCCTGATATCTCTCACTCTTCTTGTAAAGACAGCAGTCAGATAGGATTAGGACCCCACACTGATGACCTCTTTTAACCTTTATTACCTCATTATATATCTTATCTCTAAATGGAGTCCCAGGGTTGGAGTTTCAGCATATAGTTTTGGGGGAGAATGCAATTCAGGAGAACACAGTCATTTTTACTAACCATCTTATTCCCTGTAAATATTTTGGCCTTAAGGAAGTTTCTTTTAAACATTTTAATGTAAAATTAACATACATAAATAAGAGTTCACAAATCATAAGTACGCGATTCAATACTTATCAGAAAGTGAATGTACTTGTGTGGCCAATACTCAAGTCAAGAAATAGGATGACCAGCACCACAGAAGTTCCCCGTCCCTCCCTTCCTCCTAAACACAATGCCTTCCTTCTCCCCTGTTGTGAACTTTAATACATCATGTAGTATTTGTTTATTTGTGTCAGATTTTTTTTTTGGTCAATATAATACTTGTGAAATTTGTCCAAGTTATTGAATGAAATCATGGTTTGTTCATTTTCATGGCTATGTAAGACGTTTGACAATTTTAAAACTTATTTATACATATTATTATTAATGAACTTTTTTGTTATTTCTAGTTTGAAGCCATTAAAAATAATGCTGCTATTATAATTTTTATGCATATCTTTTGTTGCACACTTGCACACATCACTGCCAGGCATATACTTCAAATAGAATGGTTGAGCCAAAGGATGTGTATTTGATCAAATATACAGGATAATATCAAAGAATTTTCCACCGTGGCCGTACAAATTAACCCTCTTACTGGCAATGCGTGAGAGTTCTAATGGGTCTACATCTGCAACAATTATTGCCAAACTTTTTCACTTGGGCCATTATGATGGATGTGTAGTGCTACCCATTTTTGGTTTTAAGTCAATTTTTCCCTGAGAAATAGAGTTTAAATGACTTTTCTATAGTTAGCCATTTGAAAAATAGGGAAATTTTAAATGTTTATGTAGTTGAATGCATTTATGTATAATTCCTAGTTTTAAAAACATAATAGAAAATTCTCTCAATTTATTTTTTTCTTTAAATTTACTTATGTTATCTTCTAGTATTTTTATGTTTTAATGTTTTATATTTAAATATTTGACTTTCTGAGAATTACTTTTCATGTGAGTTTGTTGGTAGCAATCAGATCTGGGTAAGTCCAGATACATTTTATTGCTTGGGCTAATCTTGGTTGGGTTAACCTTTGTCTTCTCAGCCACTGACTGACATGTTGACTTGTCACTGGTGTTGATTCTCCTTTCGGTGAGTACCTCATGAAGCATCTGCAGAAAGCTGCCATGTCCATGGGACACATGCAAATATCTTTTCTTTTACACCTAAAAGTATTTTCCTGGTTAAATATTGACCATATTTTCAGCACTGGAGGCTCATGAGTTTTTTCAAGTTAACTCAACCTTTCAATTTATTCTATATCTCACTTAATATTTCAGGGAGAATCACAGGATGAGCAGGCTGTTCTGGAAATAAATTTCTCTAATGCCCCCATCATATATCAGACTTCCGGTTGCCTCTGCAGTTCTTGAAATGGCTGTATTATTTTTTGGTAGTAGATTTTTCTCTTTCTCATTTCTAGTATCTTCCTACCATTTTCTGTCTAACCTAAATCTCTTATATTAAAAGAAATCCAAGGCACTAAATTTCAAATTTCTTTATGTACAGTACTGTATACTCAGTTTTATAGATGTATCTAATATTCTAGATCCCATCATCTTAATCAGAGAATGAAATATTTATTTAACAAACTCACCTAGGAAAAAAGAAAATATCTTTAATTATTTAGTTCTCATAAAGTGTGCTAAAAGTCATTATCTTCTGAGGTAATCATGGCTGAAGCATAGTAGGGCTCAATAAATAATTTTGAATGAATGAATCAACTCAGCTTATAGTGGGAAAAGTGTTCATGATCCTTATCAAAAGAGCCATTAATCTAACTTGTAAATATTCATATGTTTGGTATATTGTAGAATTTGGACTGTGAAGATTAAAAAAAAAAGAGGAACAGTGCCAAAAACACATTGCTAAAGCCAAAATTGCAATTAGGTTTTTTGGAATGGAATCAACATTTTAAATATACCTTTAGAACACAATAGGTAGTTAGCAATGTATGGACAAAAAAAAAAAAATCAATGTTATATAAAAATCTTATTTATAGATACTTCAACAGAGCCCTTTTGACACTCATTCCTGTGATCTAACTTTTCAAGGACAAAGTATTAGCCTCAGCTCTGATAAGAGTGCCTCTTCTCTTTTCCTGGTACCCTCTTTTTAGTCTTTTTTTTTCTCTCAGGTGTTCTTCCTTTTTGCTCCCAAGACTTCTTGTGTCTGTCTCTACCGTTAAAATTACCATCGTTTTTTTCAATAAACAGTAAATGTGTTTGTGTCTTTTCTTCTGAGATATCTGTGAGGGCCGAGACTACTATATCTATTATTGTGTTCTCAGCACTGTGCATACTTAACACATTGTGGATCTACTATACATAACTCCTTTACAGAAACCACTTTTGAATTGAAAGGCAAAACAAAATCACTCCAGGGCAAGGAGACTTAAATAATAGACTTTCTTCTTTATTCACATACAGCTCATCTGTGTAGTAGTGTCCTAAAGATAATCGATAGTAGGTAATATTTATTTATCACCTACTATGTCCAGGCCACATGAGACAGTATATTAATTTTCTGGGGCTTCTATAGAAAATTATCACAAAATTACTTAGTCTTAGAACAACATAAACTTATTCTGTCACAGCTCTGGAGGCCAGAAGCCTGAAAGTAAGGTTTAAGCAAATATTTTGGCCATGCCCTGTATCTATGCTGAAGTATGGAAATTAAAAAAAAATTATAGTTATCCATATGATTCTCAATCACAGAGAGATTGGACACTTGCTGTTTCATGGAGCCGTCCTCCACCATGGAAAGACCTTGGCTTTTGAATTTTAAAGCCCAAATTCTAAAACTTTTAACCTGAGAACCTCATATGCATAACTTAAGCTATGTATCAGTTTGTTCGTGTCCAATATGGAGATTTTTACCTTACTTGTTTATTATGAGTACATGAGGAAACATAATACATAAATAATGATAATAGCTACCATATGCTGAATTCTTACCATGTGCCCAACATTGTATTCAAACCTTTTCATGCATTATTTGTGTATCCCTGCCATATGACAGAGCTTAATAATAGATTCTTCTTTTTCATGGAGCCTGTGTTCCAAAATATTGTGCGGTATTACATGAATAAAATAAGACACTTTTCTCCCGAAAGTCTTTAAGTGAGCATATTCATTAAATCAGACTGCATTCCAGAACTGGGAGATAAGGAATCAGTGTATTCAGACTACAGTAAGATTTAGATACTGTATGTATTCAAAGCAGTGAAGCCACAGGGAAAGTGAAATAGTCCAGGCACTTCCGTGCAAAACCTGGTTTTATCTAATGCATGATGGTTTCTCTAAAGCCAAAAAATGTTTAAGCCATAATAGAGGCGCCTATAATGCAGAGATAAGATGCTTGCCCAACATTCTTTAAACGTATAAAATATATAAAAGAACTTTAAGAAATCAGAAGAACTATAAAAATTCTATTAATGACAACAACAACAAAATACCATTTAATGGTTAAAAAAAGAGCTAGGCTAGGGAAATATGACATATTTTGGAAGTTTAGCAGATGGGAACAAAGTGAAAGCAATTATACTGCCCTGTGCCTTTCCATTTTAGTTGTGGTTGTTGTTCATGATGTTGTTGTTTGTTGATCTTGTTTCTAAATTCTCTCCAGCTTAGTCATTTAAAGTTTTCATATCCAGGGGTGGAGAAAGCTTTAAAATTCGCTTTATGTGTGTGCATTTGTGTGGGGGTGAGTGATAAAAATTACTCAAAATAGCATCTTCTACCAATTATTTTTAATACTTTGTTAAAAATAGTGTTATTATTTTGTATACATTATGCTATGTTCACCACAAGTGTGGTTATATTTGTCATCATGTAACACTATTACAATATCATTGACAATATTCACTAGGCTGCACCTTTCATCGCCATGACTTACTCATTCCACAACTGTAAAAATTAATGTTACTTTTTAATAATATTACACACAGAGAAACTTAAAGCACCAAAAATAATGATGCTGCCAGTAATGTTAGGTAGAAGGAACCTTGTCATTTAGACACCAGAATGAATTAAACCCAGTAATGATCAGATTTCAAATAAATACGTATCAAACCTCAATTGTGATGCATTCAAAGGATTTGTGATATGTTTTAAGATTCTATTTTCACACTTAAGTTCCACTTCAACACTTTATTTAAGCTATTACCTTTAATTTAAAAACAGGCAACTTTACACATTTATTGCTATGTTGTTTGTTCTTGATCAAGTAGATCAATAAGAGACAAATACAGCTGCTGAAGCAGGTTGCAACCTTTTCTCCAAATTTTGTCTTCAGTCAAAATCTTTCAGAACTTTAAAAAAGTTAAAGCAGAATTCCATTTTCACTACTTTTTTTTATTGTTGATCCCTCAGTGCTTTCAGATAATAAGCAAAGCGGGAGCTAGAAATGTTGAAATACTGTCAACCAGGTTTTCTCATTGAATTTCCAATCTAAACAGAAATCTCATAAGGAAACTACTTTCACAGTATCTCAAAAAAGTATAGGGAGTTTAAATAGAATCCCAAAGTTTGGATTATTATTTAAAACAATCCCCAAGGTACCCAAGGTTATCTATATTGTCATTTAGTCCTTTTTTTTTTTTAATGACACAGAAGGGACTGAACAGAAAACATTTCATAATGGTATGAAGTTAGTGAAGTACTAATTTTGTAACTCATAATACATCAGTGGAACCAGTATAGGTATTCATAAAACTTAATTGAATTACAATATAGTGAAAAATGTCAAGATTCTCAAAGTTCTTAATTGTTTACTAATTGTTTAGTTCTATATTTTTTAAGATTGATATTTCCTGTTCTGTAACAGCTCATGCTGCATTTTAGTTTGTTAGTCTAATATCTTTGTTTTTTTACACAAGATTTTTTCCCCCTATAAACATTGCATATAAGAAAAAGAGGTTTTGGATGATTCTGGCATGTCTCTTTCTTGGAAATTGACCTTAAAATGGCTTATTAAAGACTGAGAAATCCTGCAGTAGAGCAGCCTCCTAAATTTATTTAACACAGAATTTCACAAGTTTTTAACATAAAACTTTTTTCTGACAAAAGAGTTTTCTTCCCAAATATTAATTTCATTTTTCATTAAGAAACAATAGTTCAAGATGGAATGTTCCTTTTCCTCTCCCCAGAAAGCCTGTTGAATTGTCAATCAAAGGTGCAAAGGGTTCAAATGCATAACACTGAAGAGAAGGAAGTGGATGTCATCAGTTTATAAAAGCTGTAATTGGATTTGCGGAAAATGGAAAGTAGATGGAAGGGTGTTGACATATAATTAGAACAGAGAAGGAAAAATGCAGATGTTCCTGAGAAAGACACAATGAAAATGGCTTTGTTTTCTTTTCACGGCCCTGGAGAGCCAATACAGCCAGAATTCTTGGATAAGAATTGCAGAAGTATAGGGCTGACCAGCAAACGCTGATTAATCAAAGAGTCTACAAAGAGCCTTGTTGTCTAACAATGTTTCCTCTCTCTGTGTGCTGAGTAACTCACAGTCCAGCCATTATCCCCAGACAAAAACCACAACACTGAATACCTTCTATTACATTCGAAGAAGAATTGGGCTTTTGATATTATCAGTGTTCTTGAGCAAATCTAGCACTTTCTAGCATTTGGGTTGATTGTGTTCATCTGTCTGCTTTCTAGCCATGCACCACAGAGCAAAAATTATCAGTTGAAGTCTGTGTAAGCAGAGTTTCTAGTAAATTCTCTCATAGGTGGAGGGGTGAGAGGACTATGGAAGAAAGCTTACCCAGGCAGCAACAAAAAAATCCGAGCCAACTGCTAATATGAGTCAATTTAATCTTCATTTTAAAATAAGAATGGACGTCCAAAGTTACAGCAAATATTTGAGAAAAACAGAAAAAAAAGTGGAAAATCTAAATGAAAAAAAAATATGACTAAGCTGAGAGGAACCAGTAATTCAGAGTAAAGAAAAATTAAAAAAAAATGTAATTAGTATTCTTAGAGATGTGGATATATAATATAATGAGATGTGGATGTATAATATAATGAAAAGAGATGTGGATATATAATATAATGAAAAGCTAGAAGTTTATCATGAAAAAAGAAACAGAGAAAAGGAAATAATCCATTAAAACTAAAGTGTGATTTCTTAAAAAAAAAACTTAAAAGTTAATTAAAATCATGAAAGTAAAAATCAAGATTTTTCCAGAACATCTAGCCTAAAGGCAAAAAGTTGCAAAATATGGAAGAGGAAGAGAAATGGTTTTTAAAAAGCTGACCGGGGCGCCTGGGTGGCTCGGTCGATTAAGCATCTGACTTCAGCTCAGGTCATGATCTCACAGTCCGTGAGTTCGAGCCCTGCGTCAGGCTCTGTGCTGACAGCTCAGAGCCTGGAGCCTGTTTCAGATTCTGTGTCTCCCTCTCTCTCTGCTCCTCCCCTGTTCATGCTCTGTCTCTCCCTGTCTCAAAAATAAATAAACGTTTAAAAAAATTTTTTTTAAATAAAAAGCTGGCCAATATGATCAATTTAAGAGGTCCAGTATTCAAGAAATTGGAATTAAGGAGATAACAGAGAACATGGGGCAAAACAATAATAATAATTAATAATAATAGTAATAATAAATAGAAGAATATTTTTGAGAGTTAAATATAAATCTTCAAATGATGGGGTCTTTAAGTGCCAAATTCAATAAATACAAAGTGACTCACACAGCTCTCATAAATTTTCATAAATACAAAGATAAAGTCAACTTCCTATGTAATTTATAATCTAATCCTTGACAATTTTGTAGTTAAAGGACAAGGATGCCCAAGACTATCCCAGGCACACTGTGACTTCTGGTAACTCTACTTGTACAGGAACAAAATTGAAAGGAAATTTCTATTTAAGTTTCCATCAGGAGCACTAGACATTAGAAGATAATACAAATGACTTTTCAGCAAATTTAGGGAAAATGATTATAAATCATTATAAACTCATTATAAAAATTCCTAGAACTTTACAGAAAGTCAGAAAAATTTCAAATATAAATTTTCATAGTCTTTTATGAAAAAGTCATAGACCTTTTATGAATCTTTCCTGGAAAAAAATGTTTGTATAATAATTAAATGGAAACAGTAATCTAGGAAGAGAATTTATTAAGATTAAAAAAAAACAGTAGAAATAAGGAACAGTAGAAGTCCTACGTTAACAGCTAATGATGCAGTTATCTCCTAGAGCAAATATTTCATGCTTTAACAGGAAAGTGTCGGCCTCTCACAAGGGATCCTTTAGAAGAATGTGAACTCCATTCAACAAATATTTTAATTAAGATAAATGACCATGTTAAGGGTATAGTAAAAGTGGGTACTCAGGGAAAAGGCAGGGTAATGATAAATCCTTCCAAAAGTACAAAATGCTATTCAAAAAATTGTGGGCAAAATATGAAGTACTTAAAAATGTGGCATAACTTTGATCTATTCAATTTTTCATAGAATATTATTTTTAAATGGCACAAAGTAAGTGTCATAGTGTGATAGACTAATATTTCCTTTCTTGTATGTCCATTCTGACATATTGCTTGGTTTTAAATTGAATTTTATTTATATAATCATAATAGATTAGATGCCATTTATTAACTTTTTTCAAAGTTTAAATTAACCTATGGCCAAAAAAAACTTAGTTTTAGAATAGGATGCAAATGTTATAAACCTTGTCAGTACAAAAATAATGTTAGAACTGGCACAAATTGGAACATGAAAAGGGGTAAAAGAAGGGAGTCTCAGTTGCTAATTTTTGTTTTACATATTGTGGACTTAGAGAATGTTACCTAAATTGACTGGTCTGGGTGCCTGGGTGGCTCAGTAGGTTAAGCATCTCTCGATTTCAGCGCAGGTCATGACTCAGGGCTCTTGAGTTCGAGCTCTGCATCAGGCTTTGCAATGACAGTAGAGCCCACTTGGGATTCTCTTTTTTTTTTTTATATATATATGAAATTTATTGACAAATTGGTTTCCATACAACACCCAGTGCTCATCCCAAAAGGTGCCCTCCTCAATACCCATCACCCACCTTCCCCTCCCTCCCACCCCCCATCAACCCTCAGTTTGTTCTCAGTTTTTAACAGTCTCTTATGCTTTGGCTCTCTCCCACTCTAACCTCTTTTTTTTTTTTTTTTTCCTCCCCCTCCCCCATGGGTTCCTGTTAAGTTTCTCAGGATCCACATAAGAGTGAAACCATATGGTATCTGTCTTTCTCTGTATGGCTTATTTCACTTAGCATTACACTCTCCAGTTCCATCCACGTTGCTACATATCGGACAAAGGGCTAGTATCTAAAATCTATAAAGAGCTCACCAAACTCCACACCCGAAAAACAAATAACCCAGTGAAGAAATGGGCAGAAAACATGAATAGACACTTCTCTAAAGAAGACATCCGGATGGCCAACAGGCACATGAAAAGATGTTCAGCGTTGCTCCTTATCAGGGATTCTCTTGATCTGAGCTCTCTGCCTCTCCCCCCCCCATCCTTGTTCTCTCTCTGTGTCTGTCTCTCTCTCTCTCTCTCAAAATAACACAATAAACATTTCAAATAATATTAAATAAATTAATAATTAATTAATTAATTAATAACCTGGGTGGCTCAGTCGGTTGAACTTCTATCTTCGGTTCAGATCATAACTCAAGGTGTGTGAGTTCGAGCCCTGCATCTGGCTTACTGCTGTCAGCACAGAGCCTCCTTTGGATCCTCTGTCCCCCTTTCCCTCTGCCCCTTCCCTGCTTGCACTCTCTCTCTCAAAAATAAACAAACATTTTAAATAAATAAATAAATAAATACATAAAAACTGGTCAAGAATCAAAAGCCTAAGTATGTAATTAAAAATTTTAAGATATTTGATATGAGATAAAGCAGTTATATAACTTTTATAAATTTAAAGGAAGGAAGGATATATGAAGTGGAAATGTAAATGAGCTAAAGCCTTATTTTTCAAAGTAGAGATTCAATATTTACTATATAAGTTTGATTAATGAAGAAATAGGTATATAAGCATATTAGAATTTATAAATAATGACTCTACATTTAATAAGAGAAGCATTTAAAATGCTTGGCTTTGACAGAGGGGAATTTGAGTTAGTTGATAAGGTTGAGAACTTTCATTTTTGTGCTTTTTTCAATTGTTTGCCTTTTTTTTTCTTTTAACTACATGCTAAACTTACATTTTATAACCATAATTTTTAAACCTAAAAATATAATTATTCAAACTGTATTTATACTATATATAAATGTATATTTTCATTAATAGAATCACACTATACATACTGTTTTGCAATCTGGTTTTTTAATTAAATTAAATGTTTTAGACAATTTTCCATGTCTATACAAATAGGTCTAACATCCATTTTAGTAGTAGAATGATATTTGACTGTATCACATTTGATCAAACATTTTCCTTTCTCCTCAGACTGTAAATAGTTTCCATTTATTTGATATTATAAATTATATGCAGTGTGTGTAAATTTGTGACTTATTCTGCAAATTTAAACTTAGAGCACACTTATGGAAAAAGAAATATCAGATAAACTTGTAAAAATGTATATATTTCTACATGACTTTCCAAAATATTTAAACCAATAGAGACACCCCAAAGGGCACAAAGTAGTGCCTGTACCCATATCCATACTGACAAACCTTAACATGCATCAGAATAAATTGGATGACCCTAACCTGCATCCAAAGTTTCTAGCACTAGAGGTGTGGATAAATGCTGATCACTTGTATTTCTGGTAAGTTCCTGGTAATGCTGATGTTGCAGGTCAATGCACACTACTTTGTGACCTACTGTATTAGGGATGAGACAATGCCTTCTTACCTGAAAACATTCTATTTTGAATTATCATTACATGGCTTCATTCACAGCATAAGGACTTTACAACAGCGTAATAATTCCATTGTCCCTCCCATGCTATGTGCTATTGTCATTTATTTTATTGCCAGATACGGTATAATAGTAGTAGAACTCACAAAATGTTATTGTTTTTGCTTCTGACTGTCAGCAATCTCATGGAGAAATTTAGAGAGAGAAATAATCTTTACACTTACTGCATCTCATCCTGTCCAGTGTACTTCATTCTCTCTGGTAGATAGAGACTGCTCTCTGGAATGGTTTCTCTTTAGTCTGAATCTCCTTTAGCATTCCTTGTAATAATAGTCTCCTGGAGAGATAGTCTCTTAGCTTTTGTGTATTTGAAGACATCTTGATTTTTGAATGATATTTTTATAGGGTATAGAAGTCTAAGTTGACAGTTTTAACACATTCAATTTTTTTTTCTTTTAATACAACTGAAAAGTTTCTGTATCTGGAGGCTAGGGTTTCCCTGTTTGTCCTCATTCTGACTTTGCCATGTTATAACCCTCCTTTCCCTGTCACACACCCTTTACTCTGGCCATATTGATTTATTGTCCTGTTTGCTTTCTGCACTCACTTATTTGCTTGTTTTACTTAAATCCCAATCCTTTGACTCTTCCAGCCAATATCTATTACTAGTAACCAAATCCTCTTCTCGCTTCAAAGTCCATCCAAATGCACCTTATGTATGAGGCATTTCATTTATAGTGAACTATCTGAACTATTCTAACTCCCGGCACACCATCTGACTCTATGTGATGGTGATCATCATTATAGAACACTTACTTGTGTCACCATGCTGTCTCTTCTAAACTCTGTTACAGTTGGTGATAAACTCTGTTAGAAAAAGAGCTTTATTACTGTCTTATTTATCTTTCTATGTCCTTATTTTCTAACATGCTTGTTCCATAAATAACATGGATTACTTCTTACTCAAAAATATCCCACACAAGATGCAATTAGCATAATAAGTATATTGTTGACTAGAATAACTTTGCCTATGCTGCTTCATGAATTTTAAGCTACTAACATAATTTCCTAATACATTTTTCTTTTTGAATCTAAATGGAGACAATTGACATGACTGATTCATGGCATATGGCGTGCCCATCTGCAGTGAATGCTGTGCTGCCCGGATCCCCCTTCAGGAATGAAGGACTTGTTCTCCAGTCTCTGGGAGACCTGATGGCAGGCAGTCCTCAGCTGTCAATTGCTTTCAGGGACGGCTTCAACTGCAGAGAACCACTGTACCCAAGACCACACCCCTGGACATTTCTTCTCCATAACAACTGACTAACATGACCAAGTTCAGTTTATTCTCTTCAAGAAAAAATAAAACTCCATGTGAGGTTAACTGAGGCTTTATGGCGATTGCATTACACCTTGACTTCTCCCCCTGCCCAGTTATGTTCTTCTCTTCTATACACATGGATTCTTGGAGCCCTTCACAATACACCCCCTCCCTTCTACTCCTCATCTCAGAGACTGTTTCTTGGAGAATCCAGGATGAAGCACAAGTCCCAAAGCAAATGCTAAATATTAAGATGTCTTTCATTTGGCAGACAATATACTTTAAAGTTCTTCCCTTCCTCCCTGCATTCCTGATCCACTAGTGTGTACAATAAAAACGCAATCAAAACACTTTATTACTCTAGAAAACTACATTTGGTCTAAAAGTTATAATGAATTCAAAAGTCCGATTAGCCTCATACTATCTGTATGCCACTTATTTCTCATTAGCTCATAGAGTGCAGGGTATAGTAAAGAGACGGATATGTAACTCAGTTTAATTTGTGAACATCACGGGAATAAACGCTGACAAATAGTTAACATAGGGACATATGCAGAGATCGAGACACTGGTCTGAGCCAGCGTTTGCTAGGCAGTCTGATATAATACAGCTTCAGGGAAGATAAACTATAGGTATTTATAGAACTGGTCATAAAGCCATTTTGCAAAAACTGTTCCCTTTTTACCTGCTGACTGAAGCAATATTTGATTACCGTGGTACAGAGGCTAGATCGATTGTACCTTTTTACTAGTATAAAAATAAAAACAAATTCAAGAGAGATGAGGAAAAGCTTTTTCGTTCCACTCAATACCCATTCAAACTGCTTAGATCCTGGGTTTTAAATTGAACTGGAGCCTTTTTAGGTTTCTGTTCCTTTCATGGGTAGGGAAAAAACATCCCCAAGTTCAATATAGAAAACAAAGAGTAGGTACTTAGTATACCTACTTAGTGTCCACTAGCCTTCTGAAACATTGAAATACATAGGTTTCTCATGGGACAAATATAAATTTTCTTTTCTGCTGTACAGTACTCAGTTTTACTGTAAATGAGAGCTATGAAAAAGAAAAAGTATAGAACAAATTCCAGAGAAAAGAGAATAGATGGGAGAATACAAAAAATCCTAAGTAATCAAACTATAGTTTAGTCAGGGATGGATTAATGAGAACAAAATCAGTGTTTCTGTTATACAACCTCTGAATATGGGACTATATAAAAAACCCAGATGAGTCATAGTACAAGCATTCCCCAGAATGTGAATGAGTTTTGATTCAAAAGAAGTGTAGAAGGAAAGGAAAAGGGAAAACATTGCTGTAGGAAAAGAGCTCTCTGTCCAGGGACTTCCCGCAATGGAGCAGAACATCCATGATATTTTTGTGGAACCTCCACGAGGACCATAATATATCACATCTTGAATTAGTGTATGTGTATCATGGATAAGCATATAGGACTCATAAAAATTTAATTTCAGTTTAAAACTTTGTTCAAATCTTGATCTGTTTCACTATATTGAACAAAACTATTTTTTGGATTACTGAATTTTGCTAAAGCACTCTTCTGACCAATTAGGGAAATGTGACAAAAATATTTTCTCAAAATTCAACTTTCAGAATGAAACTAAAATGGTTCGGTCATATTCCTGACTATTTAGACAGAAGTAGTGTTTTAGGTAGAAAAGTCTATTTTGAAAAACCAAACTGTATTCATTATCTTTCTTTGGAAATGTACATGGAATTGAATGAAATAAGGAGGAAAAGCGAGAACAGAGGGCCAAGATTCATTTATTCATTATTCTTTCATTCATTTGTTCATTCACTGGATACATTTTAGTTTTCTTTATTTTTGGTGAAAAAGGAATATTTTACACTGCTCATTGTTTCTGTGCTTGTCTGTGTTTTCAGACTGGTGTAACAAAGTACCACAGACCAGATGGTTTAAGCAACAGAAATTTACTTCTCAGAGTTGAGGAGGCTGGAGTCCAAGTTTGGGATACCAGCAAGGTCAAGTTCTGGGGAGAATCCACTTCCAGGCTGCAGCCAGACATCTTGTGGCTGTGGCCTCAGAGCTCACGGGAGCTCTCTGGCACCTCTTTTATAAAACACCCCATTCGTGAGGTTTTCACTCTCATGATCTAATCACCTCCCAAAAGTCCCACCTCCAAATAACATCGCACTGGGGAATAAGTTTCAACTTACGAATTTTGGAGAGGATACAAATGTTCAACCTCTCTCAGTGCTCGAAGATTTGTCAACTGGGGGAAGCACAGCCATTGAGACAAACAATTAAAGGATTTGGACGTGGTGCAAACTTAAAAAAAAAAAAAAATTAAAGTGCACACAAACCTGCCCAAGCCACCAAGAAAAACTTCAGAAAGAAGGGAAAGTTGGCGTTAGAAGTTTTCCAGGAGCAGGGTTTCTCTAAAAAGGGGCCAAAGGGCCATTTGGCCTGTGCCACATATTCAAAACAGAACCCAGATGTAAACTTTGTCCTTATCTTCAAACGAGGCACATACACTAGAAACCAGTGTGAAAGTTTGTATGTGTGTGTTTGCCAAGTATACTATTTTTTTAAGTGTAAGCATTTAAATTACCCCACAGGTTAAATCCTGTTGATAATATTTTGACCTTTTCAGTAGTAATACAGTAAAACCTTGGTTGCGAGTAACTTGCTCTGCGAGTGTTCCACAAGATGAGCAAACATTTCTGATACATTTTAACTTGATAAACAGGCTATGTCTTGCAATACGAGTAGTTATGTGATGCCAAACGTCACATGATCACAACTGAGCCAATGGTTCTTCTCTCTCTCTCCCTCTCTCTCTCTATTGCTGAAGGATTGTGGGTGATTGTCTTCCATGCTCAGATGTTCGGTCTCAGGCCATGATGTTTGGCAAACATCAGTGATTTTTCAGAATATTGGAAGGTGCCCACAACTGTCACTAGTGTATTTTTTGTTACTTCAAAGCACCTATGGACAGTCCTTTGCTTTTCCATAAAAGAGTAAGCTTAGGAATGCTTTGCTTCATTCTAGGTCATTGAATAGGTTTCTTGTTAAAGTTGCAGGAAAAGAAAAAGATTCCTTTGAGCCAATATAGATAGCAGTGATTTCTGTTACTGATAGTGAAAGTGGTTCTACACAATAATCCTCCTCTCTCTTCTCTCTCACACCAGCCACAAAGGTTTTGAAAGGTAAGTGCAGGTTAATTTGTTTTTCTTTATATTTTGCATTTTCTTTACTATTTTGTATTATATTACAGTATTGTAATCATTTTTATATGAATATATTTGGGTGGTGGAATGAATCACATGTGTTTCCATTATTTCTTATGGGGAAATTCTCTTTGATATACAAGTGCTTTGGATGACAAGCATGTTTCTGGAATGAATTAGGCTCGCAAATTAAAGTTTTACTGTCTAGTGATTCAGAAAGTGGAAGAGACCGATACTTTCACAACTCCTAAAAGGCCCTGGCTAGGTGTGTTCTTTATCTTATAGACCTCTTATAGATCTTATAGGGGTAAACATAGAGCCAACCTCGCTTCCTTCTATCTCACAGACTGGAAGCAGTTTTTTTTTTTTTTTTTAATTTTTTTTAACGTTTATTTATTTTTGAGACAGAGAGAGACAGAGCATGAATGGGGGAGGGGCAGAGAGAGAGGGAGACACAGAATTGGAAGCAGGCTCCAGGCTCCGAGCCATCAGCCCGGAGCCCGATGCGGGGCTGGAACTCATGGACCGTGAGATCGTGACCTGAGCCGAAGTTGGACGCTTAACCGACTGAGCCACCCAGGCGCCCCTGGAAGCAGTTTTTAACAGTACGCTATAGAGCACATAACATTCCTATGTATGTTCACTTGTCATGAATGTTCCCAACTCCATTCTTTTCTACTTACACCCTCCCACCCAACTTCTGAATGTCTACTCCTGTGACTTCCACATTCTTAAAAAGTATGTTTCATAAGAACCTGTTAAGCCTAAGAAAGAGTATATCCAACCACATCAACTCAGGAGCTAAATTTTATATTAAAATTCTCTGGTATTCATTCAACAATATTTGAATGATTACTATGGGCCAGACAATATTTCAAGACCTGTAATAAATAGTGAATAAGATGGTGGGGGGGGACCCTCTATCCTCATGGAGGTTATAATTTAATTTTTTTAATGTTTATTTATTTTTGAGAAGGAGAGAGAGAGAGAGAGAGACAGCCTGAGCAGAGGAGGGTCAGAAGAGATGGAGACACAGAATCCGAAGCAGGCTCCAGGCTCTGAGCTGTCAGCAAAGACCCCAATGCAGGGGTCGAACCCACAAACCACGAGACCATGACTGGAGCCAAATTTGGAAGCTTACCCGACTGAGCCACCCAGGCACCCCATGGAGCATATAATGTAAAGTATATTTTTACCTGTTATTTATCTAATTTTACATCCAAACAGAACTTCGTTATAAGAGAGTTCTCAGGAATATATTTCATACAGAAAAAAAAAAAAGAATAAAAAGTGATGACCTTTCTGCCAGCCCTCACAACAGGTGAGGTTTAGAATAAGCATATAAAAATGGCTTGTGTGACAAGATTGTTAAAAGAAGACTGAAAACAGAAAAATATTTAGGAGAGATTTGTTTTCTCAAGTCAACTATCAAATTTCTTTGCAAAATTATTCCCTCCAGGAGGAAATTCTCTGTCAGTAATGGTGAAAAATAACAGATTCTGAAGCAATATTTCCGTAGTTTTCATTTTTGGACATTCACTAGTAAAATATGTAACTTTTCTCCCAAGGTGGAGTTCTGCTTTCCCAAAGAGGTACTTAGACAGACTGTTGGCTTGGGTACTGGAACACTAAATAGTCAGCTGGCTTGGAATTCTCACGTTGCCCACCAACACATTTGTTTTCTCAGAGTCTATTTAGCCCAGCAGGAGATGCGATGATTCCACCGAGAGCCAAGCTGCTCCCAGTAACGCAGGATGTTGCCACGACTTCCTTAATTACTCTGGTCGTGCATATGGCTGAGCATTTACTGTGTGTGAAGAACGTATGACATATGAATCATTTTATGGCTAAATCTGCACTTTAATCCTTTTTTTATGAGCAAAGGAACTAGGTAAGAACATGGTATGTGGGGAAGGAAAAAAAAGGAAGTTAGTTCACTTAAAAGCGAAATTTCACTCACCGAGACATGAGATGGACAGGTGTACATCTACACATAAAGATACTGAAGGGGAACACAACATACTGCCGCAAAACACGCCTCTTTGATATATTGATTATTTTAAACTGGTTGTTTTAAAGAAACAACTGACAGGGCAAAGCTCTGAAAACTGAATAGAAGTCGCCCTTCTGTAAGATACATTTACCTTCACAAGGGAAATCTCCATGGGAAACTTGTCTCCCTTATGGTACCAGGAAGAAAAGGATGAATCAGTGTCCAGCAACTGTTATCAGTAAAGAAGGCCCAGATTTAACTCTTCATAACAACCCTATCTTTGTCTCCTGTGATTTTCCTGGTAACCCCCCCCCCCCCCACCCCACATAACTGACTCTCCACTCCCAACATCTTCTTTGGTTTTTAGCTGATACTTAAGGTGATGGCTTCAGACATTTCAGAAAGCTAACTTTCCCTGGGTCTCTGTCATATGTACAGGAGTCATACATGTTTACAAAGTTTTTTTTTTTTTTCCTGTTAATCTGTCTTATATCAATTTAATAATTAGACCAGCCAAAAAAGGAAAATTTTCCACCCCTACAGTTTATAGGCATTATCTAATTATGTAGCAGTGCTTCTTAATGGAATACAGCAAACTTCTGTCTTCTAGTAGAACCCCACCTTCATCCTACTTCTGACTTCCCCTGCTAGTTTTACAAGGGCCCCTGAAACCTGGATAGAGAGAATATTTCTCAAAATTCTCCTTGTACCTTAAAGTAGTTATCTGACTACGTTCTGGCCAATGACATATGGACAGAAGTAATATGTGCTATCCATTCTTCACTTTTCTTTCTCACTCTCTTCATCTGGACCATGGTGGTGACAGGCCTAAGCAAGCCTTTCCATTAAAGTAATGAAGGACAATATCACAGGGACAGTAGAGCAATAAGGGAGATTTGTATATTTATACATCTACGTATTTCTATATAATGTACATAACAGGACATTCACAAATCTGTTGTATGAAAATCATTGCATTAATTATGCCCCTTACAAAATCAAATATGTTTTTTGTTAAAAGATTAAATTATCATGTCCCCACATAACAGAGATTTCTCTTAATAAATATTCTAATAACTTCTTAATTTTGTAAGACTATAAAATATTCCTATTGATCATTTTTTTTGATGCAGCATGTTTTCAGAATATTACCTGTAATAATTCACTAATGCTTTATGTTCACATCTTATGTTCTCTGGCAAATTCTGGTTTTGTCTTTTCCAAATTCAAGTTCAAATTCAGAATACTAAAATGGTTAAGATCTCTTTTCACGCCTAACCTAAATTTTGGCTCCCTGGAATGGCTATCAATAAAACAAAGATTTACTTCTTCATCTTATTTTTTAAAAAGATTAAGTGGGTGCGAAGGAAGGAAAAGTGAAAGTAATCAGGTGCTTTTGGCATCCCTTAAATTTTAATGATGTAAAAAACTATTGGGAACCCTTTTTTCCTTTATGGAATTTGCAAGTTAACTCAGACACTCAGACACACAGACACACACACACACACACACACACACACACTTTGAAAGTTAAAGAAACGTTCTCATATTTAAGAATAAATACTGATATAATAATTTTCTAAAAAAATTATTCCTAGCTATCTATGTTTGTACACTATTGTCAGAGGCTATAATAATCCACTTTATGAAGTAAATTAAAATATCTGATTTATACCTTCATGATTTCTTTCCCCTTCGCATATCACTAAAACAACCTGAAACCAGTATCTCCTTCTCCTGCCTGAGGAATGAAAATTCCTTTATTTTGTAACTCTTTAGATAATTATTTATACCTTAGGCAGAACTTTTAGAGACTCCATGGGATAACTGTGATTTGATTTTGTTAGTTAAAGGCCATATTTAAAACCCAAACCTGACACTGTCCAGACGTGTCCAATATTATCATAAATTCAAATTTATTTTTGGAATATTACTCCTAGGAGTTAAATCAATTCAGATGAGGTTAACTGACTTTGACTGAGCTTGCCAGGTACCAAAACAAAAGCAAACAAAAAAGCCCAAATATTTATACAAACATCACATAAAGTTTAAAATTTTTTGGTTTTTTTTTTTTTTTTTTTTTTTTTTTTTTTGCTTATTTTCAGTTTGGATTAAGGATTTTCTATGTTGGTAAACTATATTTTATGGAGAAATTTATCTAAAATTTTGCAAGGGCTTTCACTCAAAAAATCTTCATTGCTCTTATCCTCCAACTTCAGGAGAAAGTAAAGAGTTAACATGAAGTTCTAAACTCAAAAATTAGCAAAGTTCTAAGAACTGGAGACCTGCATTCTTCTATATAGGAGCCATTGGCCTTATGGCTATTTAAATTTGAATTAATTGAACTTAAGTAAATCAAAATCGAGTCCTTCCATGGTGCTAGCCACATTTCAAGTGCTCTGTAGTAACTATGCGTGGCTGAGAGCTGCTATATTAGTTAGTAAAGGTAAGAGCATATCCATCACTACAAAAGTCCTATTGGACAGCACTGCTCTAGAACTTCCTTGGTTTTCTAGGATAGCTTGGTGACACAAGATCTGTCCTTATAAGTAAAGAAAAAGCTACCCATGCATCACTGAATCTCATATTTAGCCAGAGATTCTATCCTGTAGAAAAGCAATGTGGATAGAAAATATTCTTGAAACAACAAAATCTTAGCACTAAACAAAAAGACGTAGCTTTTCCAAGATAGTCACATAAATGACTCCTGTAAGATTTGAAAGAGAGAGAAAGTGAAGAGGGAAAGAGAGAGAAAGTGAAGAGGGAGAGAGAGAGAGAGAGACTGATTCACCAGTTTACCTCTAATGGTAAGGGTTTTATCACACTATTAACAAGGATCTCCAAGAAAAATCTTGATCCTTGGATTTATGTTCCTCAATTTAAAAAGACAGGGTCATCATCTCTCATTCATTAGATTTAAATGCCTTTGGAAGAACTTGAGCTGATAGTAGCCTACAGAATATTCCAGAAGCTGACAATCCTGAAGACAGTGACCGAGAAACTGTTAACATCCCCTTCAGCTTAGCTAAGCTTTAGACAAGTTTCTTCCTGACTCTATGCCTCTGACTTTTCTGAGTGCATTTACTTTAGGAAACTTGTAATTATAAATTCTTTCTCTGCCCCTTTGAGATGTAAATCATTTTAAAAAGTCTTTTGCTGGTTTACAGGAAGGTCATTCTCAGGACCTGGACCTTGAGCCATCCCTCTGTAATGTATTTACTGAAGGACACAGAATCCCTATCTCCCAGTCTTTGTAGGTTTCTCCACCTAACTTTGGTGGTCCCCTTGCTCCAAGTTGTAAAACTACCTCTTGCCATGAAGATAAGAGAAAGTTTACTTTTCTTTTGGGTAAAGAAAATTAGCAAACACAAATGACCTAATATCCCCCTATTCTAGCTCTTAAACACTCTGCAGGCCTTTGTTTCCCTGGACTTGGCTATCTAGGCTTGGCCTATGCTCTCTCCTATTATTGGCAAGAGTATCAGAATAAAACCAATGTCTGTTTGTTTGCTTTGTCTGGTGCAACTTTTCTTTAACAGCAGATAGCTGACTCCAAGACTCTTGTTTTATATGGCAAAACAAAGTCAGTAACTTTCAACCAAGAAGCTGAAATAATACTATTTTTCCAATACTTCTGTACTTTTTTCTGTAATACAGTCTTGTCTCTTATCATATGTCTATGCTCTCTGGTGATCAGTTAAGGGTACTCCTTATGCTCTCCTCTAACTTTTCCCACTTCCACCTTCACAGTCTTTTAACTGCCACTTAATGAAAGAGAAACCTCTTTCAGACCATAACTACTGATCTGAGCCTAGCTATTGCTAAATGTGTCAGCCTTCACCTGATCCCGCTGATAAAAATTCCAAATACTGTTCTTAACTTTTTCAGAAGATTGATTTCCTTCTGCATGTTCCTTTAACTATTTACATTTTTCTTTCATCATTAATTCTAACTTTCAATCTCATTAAAGTAGACTTTGACCCCATGTCAACAAAATGCTTGTACTGAAATCAGTACAGTACTTTCATCAACACATAGCTTGATAAGAGTAGAAACAAATATAAGGACTATCTTTTTTATGTCATACTCAGCTTATTGCTTTGCAAGTCCTGTTTACCTTCAATCAGAAAATCTGCTCTTTTAAAGGTATCTAAGATTATCTCACTCCTCTTGCCATAAATGATTCTTCTATTCCTGATAAATTCTGGGGTCCCATTTTTTCTTCAATGAACAACAATTTTTCCCAGAAGATCAAACAAACTAGTTTACAATATTATCTAGTGCTGTTATGGATAATCACATTAGCTCTTGATTTCCTTTCAGCTAGTTGAGAAAGTGTTATAGCAAATACTTGTTAGTGTTTGTAATGAAAATTCCATGGTCAGGCCAATAAAGAAAAAAAAAAAGACACGACTGAAAACCCTAATCTAGACTATGAGATATGTGTTTTATAGTCAGGGTTTGGTCATCTAATCTCCTAACTTCAATCTATTATAAGGATGAATACTCTTTTTTTTTTTTTCCTAGTAAATGTCTGTACTGAAGTTGGCTCATGACGCTTCTTCAGTCCGAAAAGTTACTGTGTAGCCATTATCAAATTATATGATAACTTACTCTATAACAGGAAGAGAAAAAGCTAACCTTAGTTCATGTAGACAGAGTGTTGCTGGCACAGTTTTCTGATTAGTAAATTCTCAACAGTATCCTGCTGCCTGCTTTATCAGCCTTTGGCCAAAAGAAGTATTGAGACAAAATAAAACAAAACAAAAACAAAACAACAAAAACAGAAGTAGTCCAGGAGCTATAAGCTAGTGGCTGGTGCAGTTGCTACCAACTAGACCACAGTATTTCCCTGATGAACGTGATCAATTTCATATGGTATCAGCATTCGATGAGGAACCTCCATGACCATCAAGCTTGAAAAAAAAAAAAAAAAAAAGCAGACTCCATGCTGCCACAAAATATTACTAACCGTCTCCTGCTTCCAACTTATACTATTACTTTAATAACAACTATAGCTTCCTTGCTCTTCTTGACTCTCAGAAAAGCTACCCAAACAGCAAATTGCATTTATTTTGGATAGCATCCAATCCAGAACAGATCCCTGCTTCCTTTAACCTCTTCCCAATTTACGTCCTATAGTAAGTCTCTTCTAAGTTGGGTACCTGAAGATTTCACCAGGTGTGATATGTTGCCTTGCTTAGTAGAGAAGACTTCATAAACCTTGGGGCAGCTGGGTGGTTCAATCAGTCAAGCATCTGACTTCCTCTCAGGTCATGATCTCACAGTTCGTGAGTTTGAGCCCCGCATCAGGCTCTGTGCTGACAGCTCAGAGCCTGGAGCCTGCTTCAGATTCTGTGTATCCTTCTCTCTCTCTGCCCTCTCCTGCTAGCATTCTGTCTCTCTCTCCCTCAAAATAAATAAACATTAAAAAGAAAAAAAAAGAAGAGTTAATAAACCTAACTTTTTAAAAGATTTTGTTATTTTATTTTGAAGTTTATTTATTTATTTTGAGAGACAGAGCACATTCAGGAGAGGGGCAGAGACAGAGGGAGAGAGAATCCCAAGCAGGCTCCACGCGGTCAGTGCAAATGCTGATGAGGGGCTCAAACTCGTGAAACATGAAATCATGACCTGAGCCGCAATCAACCTCCGGACGCTTAACCAACCGAGGCACCCAGTTGCCCCAAGATTTTATTTTTAAGTAATCTCTCCACCTAACGTGGGGCTTGGATTCACAGCCTTGAGTTTGAGAGCTGCACGCTGCACCAACTGAGCCTGCCAGGTGCCCCATAAACCTAACATTTTTTTTTTTTTTTTTTTTTTATCACAGGTGCACTTCCTGTTGGTCTTTGGCTTTGACATGGGCCAAATACTGTTCTAGACGGGGCAATCTAAGGTAGAGATGATAACCAACTTTCTCGAGGTCACGCAACCAGGTAGGGGAAAAACCAAGATTCAAACACAAGGGGTCTGACTCAAGAGTCCAATGTCTCAGATTTATGCTGTGCTCAAATGATGTGATGTGAACAGAAGCAGCACCAATAGAGTTCTATTCAAGCTGTTGCTACTGAATATATGAAGCCAAAGAGTTTGACACATTTACCTCAAAAAACTCTACAAAATAGATAATCTAATAGTGCCTATGTACCTTAGTGCAAAAGAGTCTAGCGATTTGTTTAAACATTTATGATGATATAGGTTATTCATGAAATTACAACTCATTTGATTGCCTGGGGTTTAAATAAAATTGTAAATATAAAGGAAATCAGTTGTGCAAAAATATGAACATGCTTTATCTTTGTAATCCTTTTCTCTTTTATCTCCATAGGACTATGCTAGCATAGAAGAATTTATATTCTAAATTAGTAATAAGAGAGCGAAAAAGGTGAAAAAGGAAATAAGAGGTTGCCAAAAGTGAATCTGAGTGGTGTCAGGTCCATGTTTTTCTGGCTACACAGAACTTTGTGGGCCTAAGCGAAATCTGCAAAACAACTGACAAGAAGTGTTTTAATCTATTTTTCTTATGAATTTCTCATTCTGTTTCATTGCCTTATATTTTAGGAATTTTATTTCCTGTAACTTCGTATGATACAAAATGATTATATTCTAGAACCAGTATCTTCCATCCATAGAAAACACAAGATGTATTTTGCAATCCTTGGGGTCAAGCAATTGATTAAGATGAAAGGTAATTACACATATGCTATGGAATGCATATTTGCCTTTAAGTATATTTTCTTTGAGCAAATTATAGCTCTTTTGCTATATTTTCTGTGCCTAGTGACAGGGCAATTAGTAATCCGAACTATCAAATCCTTTTGGAGATAATGGAGCTTAACAATTCTTGTGTTATAATTGCTTTTCCAAGGCCCCTCCTCCTGCCTGCCTTTTTGCCCATCGCTTACCCAGTACACTTAATCCTGTTTAAATAGCAACATGTCAAACATGTCTGCTAATCAACTGGCTAGCATCCCCATGGAGATTTCTGCAGTTTTAAGCACTGCATTTCACTGTGTAAGGATTTTTTCCAAATATTGACTTTTGGTTTTCAAGGTTACTGATGATGTGCTCTGGCACATTAATCATTCTAACCACCTTAACAAAGAAGCTCATTAAAAAGACAAATACATTTATCAAGCAAATCATCAAGCAGATTATATACTTTCCACCCACAATAGATTATAGCTGAATAAATGACTTGGGTATTTTATAATTAAATATGCAGAACACTTAATATTTTAATACTCATATCCTTTATTGAGGAATGCAGATGAATTTTATAGTATATAATTAATCAAACAAAATTTAGTTGTAATTATGTGAATTAAAAATAGAAATACTACTTTGAGTATGCAAACCAAATAATATTTTGATATCACGATAAAGCATCAATTGCGAAGACATTTGAAGTTCAAATGATTGGAAATTTAACTTCTGTAGAACAACAGTTGAGTATTTCTGGTATGTAACAAACACACAAGTTTCTGCTGCAGGTTAGAGAGACACTAACTAGTCCTTTGCCCTCAGGCTCCTCTGCAACCAGAGTGATTATTTCTTTTGTCAGCCAAATAATACTTTAAAAGCTTGAAAAGGGCCTAAAAGGTCAGTTTCCTGTAAATTCCAATGTTATCTTTCAGTTACATCTCCCACCAACCTATCACACACAAATCTAAGCTTTGTATGGAGAAGTTTGCTTTTCTATCTCTGGGTCTTCAAATTAATGGACCATAGATAGCTTTGGATTGCAGCTCTCAGGCAGAGGATCTCTCTTAGCAATTCCGTATTTCCTTTTTACCCTACTTTTAGTTTCAAAGTAAGTTATCACTTTCTAGTAGATATGTACAAACTATGTACAAAATAGCTAACACACTTCGTTATCCTTAAGACATTGCTATCAAATCCTCCAGTGCTGCTCATTGGATCCCAAATAATAACAGGCTAGAGTTTTCATTAAAAATTTTTTGGCCATTTAACAAGGCTTGCAGACCTTGGTTACTGGTGTCAAAGAAAAAATTGCACCAGATAAAGTTAAACAGATAAGAAAGACTTTATTCAATACTATTGCAATGGGGGAGAAAGGAGAAAAACCAGAACTGGGTCTGAGCTCAACCTGGCCAAAGCAAAGGAGAATTTTTAAGAACTGAGGACAGGGAGAGCGTGTCATAGGCCATCAGTTTTTGCTAACTGGTTTTCCTAAAGAAAAAGTAAAATTTATTGTATCTTCATGATAATATGATAGGAAAAGATAGGATTCAGCAGGCAGAGAAGGAGATGCTAGGGCTTGAAGGACTCTGGGTAGGGAAAAACACAAATTTTAAAACATTTCTTCCACTATTGTGGAGCAAAATCCCTCAGATGTAAAGTTTCTCTTGAAAATGTAAGACATCACCTACTCACCACTCAGATTTCCCTCAGGAATTTGACAAGCACCTGACTAAAAATAAGCACCCCTCATACAATGGAAAAGAGCCAATCAAAACAGAATGACTAGGCATTTAGAGTTACCTAGCCACTAAGGGTAGAACCTGAGAAGGAACAAGGGGGGCAACCAAAATCCTATGAAACAAAGTTCCTTGCCCATAGCCTGTGAGTAATCACTTTTGAATGCCCTCTCTCTGAAATGAGAGGTTTCAGAGTATTCCTTCTTTCTAATCTTATACTTTAATAAACTTTTGCCTGCTGCTCATTTTATTTTGTGTCCAGCTCTTCATTCTTCGAAACAGGGAGACAAGAATCCTGGGCATTGAGGTAAAAAATCCTTCAATAATAAGAGGTGTGTTACAACCTAGAGCAAGGGGCCCCTCAGAGTTAGGTCTCTACCCTCCACAGTGATTGGAAGATAGGGGCTCTGTCTCCTTCAATGACTATATATCAAGGATGGATCCTGGATCCTGGATTGTAAAACTAAAAAGAGTTCTTTCAAAAGATATATATCTTAAGAGGGCAGAGAAAAGATTTATCATTTCAAATTTTCTGCAGTAAATCTTCAGAAAAGGGAAGTCAGGGGCCTAGAGTCAGGAAGACACCAGCCCAAAGTTTAGTCAAGGTGAGGAAAGTATTAAGGTCCTCTTGGTCACCGGCTAAGTGGGTATTTATTGCATTTGTCCTACCTCCCAATCTAGTTCACATCTTAAGTTCTGTTTCTTATAAGTGTACAATTATTATATCATATTCTATATTAGAATTTTTATTGCAATTAAGAAAACTCAACCAGGGCACCTGGGTGGCCCAGTTGGCTAAGCATCAGACTTCAGCTCAGGTCATGACCATGTAGTTGGTGAGTTTGAGCCCTGAGTCAGGCTCTGAGCTGTCAGAGCCAGGAGCCTACTTCAGATTCTGTGCCCTCCCCCTCTCTCTCTGCCCCTCCCCCACTCACACTCTGTCTCTGTCTCTTTCTGTGTGTGTGTGTCTCTCTCTCTCTCAAAAATAAATACACATTAAAAAATTAATAAAAAACAGAAAAAGAAAACTCAACCTAAATTGGTTTAAAGAAAGAACTGATTGGGGGAATATAAAGATTCAAGCAACTCAAACTCCCAAAGCTAGGCTGTTTCACACTTAGTAAATCTGCCCCTCTTCTATGTGTTAGCTTCATTCCCTGGATGACCTCCCCCATGAAAGGAAGATTGTTTTAATAGCAATAGGGCTATGTTCACCTTTGGGGATAGAAAAAGAGGGGGGTCTTTTCACAACTATTGAATAAAAATATTGAGTTTTACACTGACTGGACTACTGTTGAATCAAAGCTTATGGCCAGAGCTCTTGATGCACTAATTTTCTCTGAATCTGTCCCTGTGGCTCTGAAGAGGAAATTTCCATGACAAAGTAGGGGACACTCTGGGGTGAAGGGTAGAGTTAATCTCTCCAAATCTCTCTCTCTCTCTCTCTCTTTTAATGTTTATTTATTTATTTTGAGAGAGAGAGAGAGAGTGAGCAGGGGGTGGCAGAGAAAGAGGGAGACAGAGACTCCAAGCAGGCTCCACAGCAGTCAGTGTAGTCTGATGTGGGTCTTGAACCCACTGTGAAATGAAACCAATAGTCGGAGGCCTAACTGACTGAGCCACCCAGGTACCCTGTCCAAACCTCTTGATTGCTAAGCAGTGAAGGAGAGGAGGAATGTATTCTCGAGGTGCGGGATGGGGGTGGGGGGCCAGTTATCAAGTCTCCTATGCTGTAATTCCCAAGCATTCTTTTTAAACCTTGAACAGTCCCACAGTTCACCAACTCACACCTTCTCCCACTGCAACATCATCCTTCTCCTTCCCCTTCCTAACTTTGTTTTAGGGTTACTGTAATGCATATTTTAAATCTAAGATCTATCAATTACTACTTGTGTGATGGATAGCAACTTACTAAAATCTCTCTATTATCCATCTATAAAATAGAAGTTAAAATTCATTCCTGATAGGGTGCCATGGATATTAAGAGAATCATCATTTGTAATGTAACTTACTCCCTACCTGACTCAAGGAAGAATTTCATTTGATGTCAATCATCTTCCTTTCTCTCCCATTGTCTACAGCAATAGTTGAAGCTCTTATGTCTGGATTTTCACACACTTAATCATCTCAGTTAACATATTCATTTATCACTTTCTTTAGTGAAATCAAAAGGATTTTTTTCACCTTTCCCTCAGGGCATGCCATGTTTTTTTCTGAAGCCTTGACTCACTCTGTCTTTACTACCTGGAGAACCTCTGTGCACCTTCATCCCATTGGCTCTCTAAAATGCCTTATCAGAGGTGACAAGCCCTAGCTAAAACATTTCCCTGAACCAGGCACTCTTAGAAGACCAGACTGTTGTCTCAGATTCCAATTCAGTTCCACAGAGAAAGAAAACATAGCAATCAACGGCCTCAAGTCAGGCAAGACTGAACTGGACTTGAATTGGTTCTTTCACTTATGATTTGTATGAGTTATGATTTATGCAACTCCATGTTTCTGAGCTTTTATTTAATCTTCTGGGAAAAAAAAGGAATATGAGTATTTATCTTTTGGATTGTTGTCAAAATTAAAAGAGGGCTGAGACCACTACTAATACCTAGAATGTGCTGTAATTTTCATTACCGTATCAGACTTTGCATACCCAAGGCCCTGGGAGCAAGTCTTCTAACTGTATTTATGTAGACAATCAATCAAAAGTTGTTTAAACATTTTTAATTTTTATTTATTTTTATTTTTTTCCAATATATGAAATTTATTGTCAAATTGGTTTCCATACAACACCCAGTGCTCATCCCAACAGGTGCCCTCCTCAATACCCATCACCCACCCTCCCCTCCCTCCCACCCCCCATCAACCCTCAGTTTCTTCTCAGTTTTTAACAGTCTCTTATGCTTTGGCTCTCTCCCACTCTAACCTCTTTTTTTTTTCCTTCCCCTCCCCCATGGGTTCCTGTTAAGTTTCTCAGGATCCACATAAGAGTGAAACCATATGGTATCTGTCTTTCTCTGTATGGCTTATTTCACTTAGCATCACACTCTCCAGTTCCATCCACGTTGCTACAAAGGGCCATATTTCATTTTTTCTCATTGCCACATAGTACTCCATTGTGTATATAAACCACAATTTCTTTATCCATTCATCAGTTGATGGACATTTAGGCTCTTTCCATAATTTGGCTATTGTTGAGAGTGCTGCTATAAACATTGGGGTACAAGTGCCCCTATGCATCAGTACTCCTGTATCCCTTGGGTAAATTCCTAGCAGTGCTATTGCTGGGTCATAGGGTAGGTCTATTTTTAATTTTTTGAGGAACCTCCACACTGTTTTCCAGAGAGGCTGCACCAGTTTGCATTCCCACCAACAGTGCAAGAGGGTTCCCGTTTCTCCACATCCTCTCCAGCATCTATAGTCTCCTGTTTTGTTCATTTTGGCCACTCTGACTGGCATGAGGTGATATCTGAGTGTGGTTTTGATTTGTATTTCCCTGATGAGGAGCGACGTTGAAAACATTTGAATTTTTTAAAAAATTCATTTATTTTGAGAGAGAGAGAAAGAGAGAGAGAGAGATCAGAAGCAGGAAAGGGGCAGAGAGAGAGAAGGGGTGGGGAGAGAATCCCAAGCAGACATTGCCCCAACCAGCACAGAGCCCGATGTGGGGTTCAAACTCACAAACCGTTGAGATCATGACCTGAGCTGAGGTTGGTCGCTTAACCAACTGAGCCACCCAGACACCCTTAAACATTTTTATTTTGAATTGTTTTATTTTTAACTTGTCTGGACACTCCCAGAGAATATTTTAACATTATAAAGAAGTATTGTAAAACCTTGATACATTCTTCTTACATATTTTCCTAAATTAGAAGGGAGTGGATAAGAAATCTCTCTTCTATGGCCTTTCAGATATGATCAAATAAATTAACACATTCAGAATAAGAACAAATTTAAGAAATAATCTCACTTGGTTTCTTGGAATAAAGAAAATTTAATAAAAACTCATCTGGTTAGGAATTAATTCTTACTGTCATACGTTGAGAGTCACAGAGGACCACCACTCAAAATAATGACCCTCTTCCTTGTTCTGGTTCTGAATAATTTGAGGAATAAAAGAGTAATGGGTATAAAAAACACATTATTTTTATTACTCCAGATCAGAGGAGATGATTTAAGACAATATTAGCTAATTTATTGAGCTTATATTGAACCTTAAAATTAGGCAGGTTTAATCTACTCTCTTCTGAGAGTAAATAAAGGCAACACTGAAGGAGGGAATGTTCTCCATGAGGGTAAAAAACAGCCTCCAGATTAGCCAAACATCATCTTTATTCCCCTGATACTGCTGGCTCTTCTGGAAAAAAATGAGTTACCACAGAAGAACAGGCATGCCTCCCAACTGGGCAGGAATCTCTGAGGCCACACCTGCTCCCAAAAAGAAAAAGGGAGAAGTGGCATTCCATGTGCCCAGTGCTTTCTGACAAGCTCTCACCTAGAGAAGTTTCTTCACCTTCATTATGGTAGAATAAGTGGTAAAGTGGAGAGAAGATGGAGCATGTTTATGGGAAACCTCGCTTGTGCAAACCTGAGGAGCATGGGGCAGTGATGTTCCTCTTTAGACTCTATCTGAGGTCAAATACATTACCCTTTCCAAAAAAGATATACAAGTAATATGCAGCTCTCAGATCTGGTTAACACCCACACACACACACACACACACCACCACCCCTCCCCCAACACAGTTTTATTATTGACGAAGTACTTTTTATTTGCCTTAAATTAAGGGACATCAAGACATATCATTTTAATTTTTGTTTATTTTAAATTTTATAAGTCGAGCTTAATTTTTAGTTGAATACTTCTGTTTTCATTATATTTATTTTCACAGTTCCTATTTATGACAATTTTACTTGTTTCCCATTTGTTTCAGTGATATTAATAATTTCCTTTTTTAATTCAAGTATGAGTTAATTTCCTGACTTTATTAGATGAGTTATGATACAGGTTATATAGAGATGCACTAAAAGTTGTGCAGTCAGGACCTGGAAATCTGAAAGTTCACAAACACTAACAGATAATAATGATCTACATTCAATTTGGTGAGTGTCATCATATTCCCCTATAGATCTGAACGAGTAGAGTCAAAACTTGTCCATGATACTTTGTCCAGGGTTCACCACGTCCAGTGAACTATGACCACTGATGTTTTTCTTTGAAAGCACTTTTTACTAGTGGGTGCGTTAACGGCAAACAACACCCAGATTTTGAAGGTCTTGGAAATGTAGCTGCAGCTATGCCTCTTACCAGATTCTGAATTTTGTTCTGCATTTTGCTGTGAAAGTGCTTTAAAACTGATGATCAGCCTTGGGAAAGATCCACTCTGAGGTTGTGGCAGATGTGATAGCATCTGCTGTCACATTTTAAAGTGAATTCTACATGATCCAGCTCAATGCAATGGAGAGCAGCATTCGAAGGGGGAGGGGCCACAGCTGTGGCTGCAGCAGACCTTCCAGGGATAGAGCCTATTGTGGAGTCTACATGGATCCAAAAGACTGTGAAGCTTGCCTGATGCAAATTCAATCACCATCCCCTCTCCACTGTCATGCCAGGTGCAGAGAATAGGGAGAAGGAGATGTGCCAACTGTTACTCTTGGGATCATGATGGACTTCATTCTGTAATGAATATTCTTGGTATTTTCTTACTCCAAAATCTCATCAGCTTGTTGTTCCTCCCCCTGCACCCCCATAGACAAAATTCAAAGATCAATATTCATTCATTTAACTAATACTTATTGAGCTTCTGATGTGGCAGGCACCGTGAAACTCTAGGAATTCAGTAATAATTGGGACATTTTTCCTCTCAAGGACCTTAAGACTAATGGGAAAAAATAATATGTAAGTTAAAAGCTATATTCTAGAACTGAAAGCTATGATATTGACAACCAAAGAGGGTTCATAAGATATTCCTAACCTAAATGTCATATTGGAGGGATAGGAAATAGCTAGGTAAAGCCATCTGCAAAGGGCAAGTGGACTTTAAGGACAATGCGAAACAACTAAAGGTTTTAAACAGAGGGGGACAAGATCATTTCTGTCTTAAAAAAAAAAGTTGTGGAAGCAGGCAACTCTACCAGCTTTTTCTGGAGAGACTACCCTTCCTAGTATGTATGTTAATGTACACTTTACTTAAACCATACAAAGGAGCCAAACCCAAGCCCAGGAACTATGGACTTGAGTCAAACCCTAACCCCGGGCTATGGCAGCCCAGGAACCAGGAGCAAGCCCCCTGAGAAAGATAATGGTAATAAAATGATAATTTCTGGTTCCAGTTGGGAGCTTTGAGCTCTGCAGCTCCCAAGGGCTACTGATGGCCATGCTGAACCAGATGGACTCACTTGGCCCAACTCTCCATTCAGACATATCCTGTCATTTCATTCCTTAATCTCAGATCTGTCTGTGGTTGAGAAAATCACAGTTTATTGTTGTTATGAGACAGGATACAATGGTGTCATGAGTCTAGTCTCAAGATCCAGTCCAAACCCAGAAAAGACTGAATTTCAAGGATAGCCTTCGTTCATCCTTTCTCCTACTCAACCCTCTCTCAACTCTTCCTCACAAACCTCCCACAACTACACCTACAGCCAGAGCCTGCGGCTTGCCCCTAAGCACAGAGCAGTAGCCCAGGGCCCTGTGCTCCAAAGTGTGTCCTGTGCTCGGGTTTGATGCTGCCTTAAAATTCTTAATAACTTTATATTTGAATTTGTGTCTCTTTTAAATGAAGGCAGTGAAATGAGCATATACCAGGTTCGTGGAGTCTTACCTTCGGCGTGGTCTCTCCTCCCACTGCCTCCTGGGGAGGGGTTCTCCATGGTCTACTTTTCTGACCCCACCCACCAACCATCCCCTTCTGAAGCCAGCCAGGGCCTGGAGCAAAGAGAGGTTCAGGGTCCAGTGCCCACACTAGCCTGCAAGTCGTTGTGCAGGGCCCTGGGAGACTAGGAAAGCCAGCTCATATCTGGCAAGTATTCTGTATCCCAAGGAGTGCAGCAATAAAATAGCAGTTTGAAAACACCTTAACATGAGCTCCAGCCCCACATTGGGTGAATTCGAGCTCCACTTCAGGTGAGCCCTGCTTCTCTTTCTCTCCCTCTCTCTCCCTCCCTCTCTCTCTCTCTCTCTCTCCCTCTGTGCCCCTCCTGGGATTTTCTCTCTCTCTCCTCTCTGCCCCTCACTCACTTGCACCTTCTCTAAATAAATAAATAAATAAATAAATAAATAAAAATAAAAAAATAAAAACAGCATAACAAGAAAGAAATTACAGAAAAAAAGGAAAATGTTTCTTTTCTGTTTTTTGAATAAGAGACAATATTTTCATTTTGGTCTGCCACCCACAGCTTACATTGAGATAGATGGTTGTACTTAGAGCTAAGTAGCTGGTGTCCTCCTGGAATGAGCCAGGAGATCTCAGTGTGATAGGATCCTCTACTCTCTGATGTCTCCTACACACTGAGAAGGGGGTTGGCATGATTGCTTTGATTCCTTTTGGTCAGCCTTACTTGTTGATTGTTTATTGTTTGATTTTTAGGGGCACCAGTTTATAGTACACGCCAGGTAGCCATACTTTCTGGAAGAGCTGTAGCTTGAAGTAAATGATAAATACCAATTGGAAGGCAGGACTTCATAGGGAAATCCAGCAGAGAGAAAGTATGAGGTAAGGCTCTGAGTCATGACCGAGAAGGCTACATAATAGACCACCACTCTTCTAATGTAGATGTTTGGAATTAAGATGTACATAATGATTATAATCTTCCTTTACCCACCTCATTCCTTGGTGACCTACTGAATCTGTGTTGTTTTGTGCTGTGTGACTGAAAAATTGTTTTTACATAGCAATTAACACACAATTAACACAGTAAAATTTGAAGAAACTATTTTTGAAATATAATTTGCACATTCTGATTAATTTCTAAAGAACTAGCTGTTTTTCAAATCATCGTTTGTGTTTATAATATGTTTGTGGAAATATTATAGAGAGGAAATTAAAGGGATTCCTCACAAGAACAAGACACTATTGGGAACAAAGCTATAAATAAAGATTAACTGCAATTTTTACAAGCCAGCCAGTTGCCAGAATAACAAAGAATTCTTTAAAGTGTTTTATCAGATGGTTGATTTTGTGTGAAGAAAATCACTATTGAGGAAATGTAATGAAATGTCTTCAGATGTGAAAATCAGAAATGGGACTAGGTTCCATCCTGTACACTGAATCAATTGAATAATTAAAAAAAATTGAAGTGATGAAGTCTAGATATAATTGATAGAAGAAAAATGTAAGCTTAATTTGAATGTAGTTAACTTAATATAACTTAATATAATGAGGGCCACTCAACTCTTTACAGGATGATTTAAATTATTGGTATTTCATGAGGGGAAAAATAGATACCACATCTTAAATAAATTAAGTAAATTAAAACTTTATATTGAATTGAAATTCAATGAGATTTTTTTTTGACTTGTAAAAAAATACATTTTAAGGTTAATTTGCTTGGAATATGTGTAGATGATTGTTTCTGACCTTTTGCACATAAATGTCATATTTACATTTTAT
Organism: Lynx canadensis; assembly: GCF_007474595.2. Taxonomy (NCBI): domain Eukaryota; kingdom Metazoa; phylum Chordata; class Mammalia; order Carnivora; family Felidae; genus Lynx; species Lynx canadensis. The sequence goes on along the minus strand of NC_044319.2, from coordinate 52,473,969 downwards.
AAATAATGAATTTAGGAAAGTTCACTCTGTGGCCGAAAAAATCAGAAACTGAAAGTTTCTTCATTTTGTAGTCTGTCCCTTAAGAAAAGAGTGCTGTGTGCAGCTTTCTCCAGCTCCCAGAAGGGTTCAAGGGCACTGGGAAAGGCTTTAATAAAGTCACAAAATTGTATGCTGTCCTCAGTGCAGGTGTGCTCTGCTCCTGGGAGCAACACAGGTGGAAAATAGCAGAATAAGCACTGTCGATACTTCCAGATTTAAATCCCCAGCGAGCACATCATCAAGGTGAGTTTGGAGTTCAACCTCTGTGGTCAGTCTCAGAAGGATATATTTTCTCCCCTCTGCATTATATTATTGTCTCCCCTAGCCATCTTGTAATTCAATGATAAATATTGTCTGAGCTGTTATATAATGTAATTTTGTAATTTATAATAAATGCAATTTTAAGACCCGTTGTTAAGTGCACTTATTAAGCGGCAGGCACTGCAAGGCCCTGGAACTATAGGTAGGCACCGTTGCTGCCCTCTGGGCAGGACTCTAGGGATGGCATACATTAAATAAGAAACTATAAGCATTGAGGCACCTGGGCGACCCAGTCAGTTAAGCATCTGACTCTTGATTTCAGCTCAGGTCATGATCTCATGGTTGTGAGACTGAGCCCCACATGTGGCTCTCATGGGTCAGGCTGCTTATGACTCTCTTTCTCACTCTTCCACTGCCCCTCCCCTGATCATTCTCTCACTCAAAAATAAACAAACAAAACAAAACAAAAAGAGAACTATAAACATAAAGTGAAACAAGAAGGATGCTGGGATGATACCGAAAAGCCAGAAAAAGCCCTCCCTGTATAGCAAAGGAGATGTTTCAGTAAAAAAAACTATTTTAAAAGGGGCAGGGGGATGGAGGCAGAATGAATAATGATATAAAAGTAGGAACGCTTGGGTGGCTCAGTTGGTTAAACCTTGGATTCTGGATTTCAGCCCAGGTCATGATCTCCCAGTTCATGAGATGGAGCCCTGCATGGGGCTCTGTCCGGACAGCAAGGAGTCTGCTTGGGATTCTCTCTCTTCCTTGCTCTCTTTCCCTCCCCTACTCACACTCTCTTTTTCTCTCTCTAAAAATAAAGAAATAAACATTAAAAAAAAGTTCAGATTTGCTAAACCACACTTTTAGTAAAGCAATTTTTCCTTGGTTTATAAGATAAATGAGTATTATATCATAATAAATCTATAGAAATACAGAGGCAAAGTATATTTGCAAGATATACACAAACATAAAAATAGGTAAAATGTCATGGGGTGCCTGGGTGGCGCAGTCGGTTAAGCGTCCGACTTCAGCCAGGTCACGATCTCGCGGTCCGGGAGTTCGAGCCCCGCGTCAGGCTCTGGGCTGATGGCTCAGAGCCTGGAGCCTGTTTCGGATTCTGTGTCTCCCTCTCTCTCTGCCCCTTCCCGTTCATGCTCTGTCTCTCTCTGTCCCAAAAATAAATAAACGTTGAAAAAAAAATTTTTAAAAATAGGTAAAATTTCAAATTATGCTTTAGTAAATATAATGCAGAGTTCTATTCTAAACTCTAGTCTTTTAAGAGACAATTCAAGTTAATCCCACACATCCTTTGTTGAATGCCTACACTGTTTCATATACTGCATGTGGCACTAAAGGGAATAACGAGGACACACACATGGCTGTACTGTAGCAATAATTGCATCGGAATGTTGAATGTTAGGGAAAAAGAGATGACCTTGATCTTTCAGTGTTTGGAGACTTTCTTCCTAATCTTGCTCATTTAAACTAAAATAATTTATAGAAAATAATAGTTTAGTTATGTTGGTTTATAAAAGATAAATTATTTACAAATTTTCTTTACTTACTAACAAGACTGTAGATTTTTAAAATGATATTGTAAGTCCACTGTATTTAGTGGATGAGGCAATTAATTTTATGAAATCCAACAATTCTTTTCCTTCAAACAATATCTCACACAAAAACAGACCATTAGCTCCCCTACTCCAGCATTAACTGACTGTCAAAAATGCCCTCAACTGACTTATTTTAACAACTGACATAATTATAAACAAAAGTTAATTCTGATTTTCATTTTGCTTTATAACTAAATCTTATTTTTATGAACATTTCCTTTAGGCTTTTCCCTACTAGTAAAAAATAAACTGCAAATCATATTTTCCATTTGGAATAGTTCTCATCCCCTAGGAAAAAATCAATACATCAAAATTAAATTTCAAAACTGCATTAACAGCATCTTGGAGGTCAGGTATTCTAATAGTCTGTGAGTGGAAACCAAATTATGGAGTTATTATATGCGGACAATACAATTATTTTTACCAACTTTTACTTTAGAGTGTACAACAGAAAAGGAATTAAGTCTGGTATAAAGATTCAGTTAGAAAATAGAAGTGTGTTTATCTATGTCATCTTAATACCACTGAATTGAATGATTCACATGAGCATTTGTTTTAACTGAGGGAATCTGAATTAGACTGTGGGTATTTAAAAGTTTAGCAAAATAACAAAATTAAAGAAAATAGAAATTATTGGATTTAAGCAATTGACCTCTCTTGCAATATGCTAACTCCTTAAAGACATCAAAGTATTGTTTAATAGGATTGAAGAGCTGGAAGAAATTTTAGAAATCAATGGATCCAATCACATTCATTTTAAAGAAAACGAGAGCTGTAATAGTGAAATGGCAGATATGATCCTCAATTTCAGGCCATCAGGACAGTTATAACCTCCTTTTTTCCACACCTTATTCCCTCAGGTATTGTTGTCAGTATTTGAGGCCTAACTTCTTGGGCAGTTTTGATACTTGTGGTGATCATGAGTTATGTTTATATCTTCTGCTCTACAAGGGCAGGAATTTATATCTGTTTTATCATGATGTGTCCCTTGGCACATACGTCTTTGTGTAGCTAAGTGAGTCTTAAAGCAGGGAGATGGATTTGGAGAATGAGAACTTATAGTAGACTCATTTTCAGGACCCCAAAACTGTTCCGTAATGATATAAAAAGCCATCATAATTTTTACCTGGTGATTCTTTGAGGATTATGTTGTCTTTAGAGAAATCTTGCTCTTTCCTTAAATATGATGTGTCAGGGACTGCTAATTGAGACCTTTATGCCCATTTTGCGCCCCCCCCCTTTTTTTTCAGCAGCAGGCAAAAGTGTATTAGAATAAAATGTAAGACTAGAAAGGAAGAAGTGTAGGAAAGCTCTCTTTACAGAGAGGGGGGATTGGAAGTGAATATCCCACCCATTTTCCCTTCTCAATCTGATTATAATATCCTCTGTTTTTGCTAGGGCACAAGGAAAGATAAGTTGTGTGTGTGTGTGTGTGTGTGTGTGTGTGTGCGCGCGCGCGCACACACAGGCATGTGTACACGTGTGTGCATCCATTTTCAAAGGATTAGTTACAAAAGAAATAATTGCAACACAATATGAATAAGTACGTGAAAACACCTTTAGAACCACAAAAGTAATCTTTAACTCATTACCTGGCAGGGATTTGAAGAAAGTCTTTACAAAACAGAAAGATTTCTTCTTCTGGCCTGTCACTTGTCTCCAATTTTTTGGGATTCTTCAAAGTGTGCTATCTTCCACACTAGCTATTGAGTTCCAGTATCTAAAACATTTACACATTTGAGACCTTAGTTTAACCTAAATGACTTCAGCTTCAGCTCAGGTTTATGCTGTGGGTCCTAGAGAATTTTAGCTCTTAGCTTTACATTCGTCTATCCAGTAAAAATTTCTTGCAGAAGTATTTACATTAAATACTTGCAGGCACTCTGGAAAAAATTGTGTATACCAAACACATTTAGTTCCCTTTCTTTCTTTGTTTTCAGTTTTCATTACCAACTAATGAAAGTAAAATTTTATAAACTTACTCCTCTGAAACTTAGTGTAAGACAATGAACTTCATGTCTTTGGGAACTACCTATTATTATTCATATTAGTAATATAACTCTCTATATATTGATAATGTGAATAATTGGAGCAAAAATTTATTGAAAACTTTTTATGAACCAGCCATGGTGCATGCATCACCTCAGAAAAATATTGTTGCTGAGCTCCTGTCATTATCCTGACTTTATAAGTGGCTAATTAAAGCTTATAGATACTAAGTAATGTGCCCAAGATGACATGGCTAATAAGGTATTCCGTCAATATGAATCTAGAGCCCATATCACTAACCACAAGATACTGTTTTCTATGGTGCTTATCCACTTAGCAATCTTGAAATCCGTATTTTTCTGAAATATTTGACTTAAAGATGGCGAAAGTCTCCTGTCACCGGATAATGTCAGAATTTTCACGTTATTTTGCTAGGAGGTAAGAGCAAGCATTTGTTGCTCTTTTCTTCCACCTCTGAACACAAGCAAGTTAGATTTTTAGAAAAGACCATGACAAATAACTGAATGTGGTCTGGATCAATAAAGCAGCTGCTGTAAAACAGCCTTGGGCCCTGGAATTTCTGCTAAACTATCAACATCTAATGTCAGAGTGTTCTTTGAAGGATGAAAGTCAGACTGATATCTTAAAAGTAATTTTCTTTTTGTGTGTCACTGATTGAATTTGAGTCAGTTTTCCAAATCGTTTAATAAGACAACACAAAACGTGATTCCTCATATCTCCTGCAAATAAAGCAAATGATGAGTCACAGAACTCTGAAGGTGTCTTAAGGGGGAGAAACATCCTAGTCAAACAATTACATATTTACGTATTATGAAAATTTCACATATAACCAAGTGGGATAAGACGTTGTCTTTAGGATTGGTTCTATTGAATTGTCTAATCATTGATTTTTACTATATGTGTGTGTGTGTGTTTACATATATGTACCTATGTATACACACATATATATTTATATATATATGTGTGTATATACATATATACATATATATATGTGTATATACATACACATACATATATACACACATATGTATATATGTATATATAGGCAATATATATGTATATCATATATGTATATTTATATATGTATATGTATATATATGTGTGTGTATATATATATGTATATGTATACACACACACACAAAACCTTTTGGTAAATTACATTAAAATATAAAAATAACATTATGGTTGCTAAAAATACCTTAAAAATATGAAGGCCGATTCTCATACAGTGGTAGGACAGGAGGTATGAAGAGATAAAAGGACATAATAAGTTTATTTCTTTACTAGAGAGTGATATGTGATAGTAGAGAGCCATGAGCTGAATTCTCCATATTGCTGGATATGTGCTTTGTGATTGTGACAAGTCTATGATCACTAGTTTTCCCTTCCATAAAGAAGTTTCCCTTAAGATGCTTAAGAGTTCCTCAAGTTCTAAACTATTTGGGGCTTCCTCTGGTGATCTTTTTATTTTGGTCCTCTTGGAATAGCAAAAAGAAAAAAAAAGGAAAAAAAAAAGAAAAAAAAGTGCTTTATAAGTTATTCTTCCTGTCAGTAAATTATAGAAACTATGTTTCCTTTTGTAAAGAAAACAGGATTCCAACCAGAATCACATGTGTTACTCCCATGATAACTGCCATTGCCTGAGGAAACAGTAGGAACGGGACATTGAAGTTTAGAATTTCTACCATTTTCCAGAGTGTACAACTGACCACTTCACATTTCAAATTTACTTTTTCAACCTCTCTCTTCCCATACTCTTTCTTAGTTATGATACTGTTGCTCTTCTGTGAATTTTCTCTAATAATATGTTATCTGAATTTTTAAGTAATGCAACTTTGATAATGTACTTCTACGTTATATACTATACTTCATAGTAAGCTTCTATTGTTGACCTCTACAGTGATTATACTGAAAAGCATTCAGAAAAATGCAACTACATGATAAAGAGAGTTCTGAGTTAAGAACAATAAATTAAAAGGCATAAACATTTCTTGCTTTTGTACTGCTTACAGTAAATGCTTTTGAATAGTACGAAGAATGTCAGCATGCCCCTGGGCAAATATGGTGGGCACATAGACTGTTCCTGATTTGGGTGCTTAGAATTTAGCTTCCAAGTACCATCCCCCTAAAGGGAATGAATAATGGATTCTTCGGTGAATGGCTGATTTTAGGTTGCTAAGAAATTTGAAGATGAACCTAGCAGAGCTTATGCTTAAAAGCAAGAAAGTGATAGCTTTTGTCCAAAGGACAGAAGAGACAACTTGAAAGGCCTAGCTAGCATTTACCAATGATGTGATTATCTGAGCATCAAAAAGAATAATAAATGCAAATAACTAAACACATACTATATCAATAAATCTCCATAGGTTCATGATGATTGTCAAATAAATGAGAGAAAGCCATATAAATGACAAGCAAATAAATCATTGGAAACTATTGGAAGTAATGAGGGCACCTAGAACTTATTCTATCCCTTTCATACTAACTGTATTTCAGGGAACCAAAGTTTCAGCTGAGAAGTTATTTTCTTTACAGAAAAACTCAGGCTAACTTGTTAAAGAAATTGTAAAATTAGAAAATAACCATTTGCCACACTTAATTAAATAATTGATTCAAGCAATAACCATCAGTCGATTAACCATCAGATGAAAGGTTGAGGCAAAACTTGCAATGGAAGGGTCAAGTGTTAGAATGTTAAAACACTCTAACCACCCAAGAAGTAACAGTGGGACTACAGACATTATTACTTTGCCTCTGGATATGATGCAGTGTGATGCTCACAATACTACTCATGAAGTATTTTTTTCCCCAATTGTGAGGTCTGAATCTAGAGCTAATCTGGAGTTACAGGAAGTAGAAATGAGGATGTTAGAGAATCAAATTAAATGACACCAGAAGGAAATAAACAGAAAAAAATTAGAATATGATTCTTTCTACAGCACAATGGACACAATTTCTATAATACTGAAAAATAAATACATTAAGGATAAGGAGAAGGCTAAAATGCTTTGCTCTAGCCTAAAGGACTTAAGAGACACAACAACCAAATATAACGTGTAGACCTTGTTTCAGATTCTTGTTTGAACTGATGGCCAATTGCTAAAAAGCACAAACATGGAAATTTGATTATGGGCTAATCTAAGATGATATCAGAATGATTTTAGTTTAGTTGGATACAATAATAAAACATAGTTATATTTTAAAAATCCATACTTTTAGTGCTACATAGCATGGGTGAAATGACATAACGCTTGGGATTTATTTTAAATAGTTCATTAAAATGGATAATAGTTATAAATAGAGAAAATAAGACATTTTGAAAATTGTTGTATTTTGGTAATGTCTTTATTGGGGATCATTTAACTATTAAACATGGAATTATTCTTCCTACTTTTAAGATATCTAGGTTTTTTTTTTTTCCTGAATAAACTTAATCAGTAGTACATTGAGTCGAGTTTGGAATCTCATGAAGGTAACAGGTATGATTGCTTCTAAGAATCAATTCAAACCTGTACTTCCTTAATCTTATATTTCTTTTTTTTTTTTTTAATTTTTTTTTCAACGTTTATTTATTTTTGGGACAGAGAGAGACAGAGCATGAACAGGGGAGGGGCAGAGAGAGAGGGAGACACAGAATCGGAAACAGGCTCCAGGCTCTGAGCCATCAGCCCAGAGCCCGACGCGGGGCTCGAACTCACGGACCGCGAGATCGTGACCTGGCTGAAGTCGGACGCTTAACCGACTGCGCCACCCAGGCGCCCCAATCTTATATTTCTTTAAAAAACTAGAATTGAGTTCAAAATGTAATATGCTATGTCAAAAGTAGTTGGTACAATGACCATATACATCCAGAGGGTTAAAGATATTGAATATCACTGAATTTCATGCCTGTCTTATACTATTAAAGCATAAAACTCCAAACTTAAAGAACTCTGCAGAACATCATTTCCCTGTAGTATGGTGTTTTTCTAAGCACCAATAACTCCTAGGATTATGGGCTCTTTCTACCAGGAGATAACTTTTTCTAGAATTTCTCCTAATCCCCTATGCATTAGTTTCCTATTTTCAGTTTTTACTGAAATGAAGTCTCACAGGCCGGGTGGCTTAAACAACGAATTTTTTTGCTCATAGTTCTAGAAGAGTCGAGAAATCTAAGATCAAGAAATTGGCAATGTTGATTTCTTCAGAGGGCCTCTCTCTTTGGCTTGTAGGTGGTAGTCTTCCTCTGGTGTCTTTCTTCACATGGTCTTCCATTTGTGTTTGTGTCCTAATCTCTTACAAAAACACAAATCATATTGGATTAGAGCCCATTCTAAAGACCTCATTTTACTTGAATTACTTCTTTTTTTTAAAAGTTTTTAAACATTTATTTGTTTATTGTGTGTGTATGTGTGATGAGAGAGAGAGAGAGAGAGAGAGAGAGAGAATCCCAAGTAGACTCTATGCTGTCAGTGCAGAGCCCAACACAGGGCTGGATTTTACTAACCATGAGATCATGACTTGAACTGAAATCAAGAGTCCAACATTTAAATGCCAGAGCCACCCAGGCGTCCCTTGAATCACTTCTTTAAAAGCTTATCTCCAATATAGTCACTCTCTGAGGTACTGGAGGTTAGGACTTCAACATATGAATTTGGTTGGGGAGACACAGTTCAGTGCATAAACCCCATTAGGGCCATAAATGCAAATTAAGCAAAATTTAAGAAAACTAAGGTATCTAGAATGATAGTTGACATTGGCAGAAGGAAAAATGGGACTATTTAGGCAACAAAGAAAAGTATTGCCTAATAATAGAGATGGCCTTTGAACCCAGCCTTGGATCTTCTCAGACTCTATATGTGACAATCAGCAGGATAGATTTGTATTATCTATTCCATATGAGAAAAATCCCTTAAAGTTTGCAAGTTGACTATTGTACTATTTTACATTCAAATGCCCAGTGATCAGCTTATGATATAAGTTTAACTCTGCCTCTTTTATAATTCATCCATATTCCATTATACCTATCAGTACTTGCTCACAGTGTTGTAGACTTTTACATTTCTTGGGCTTTCATTGAAGAATTCATTTTGTTACTTCAAAGGATGCTGGATTATTCTATCATGCCTCTGTTACCTGCATCCCATTGCACTGAGATGTTTTCTTAGCTACAGTTTTACTGGGAGATTTAAGGCAAGGTTCTAGGAGTGGGTATGTTTTTACTGTGCATAAACAAAATTCTCTTTCAGAAGTAGGTGAAGTATAAATGATAAGTCTAGCAACTATAGAGTTTTCTGGATTTCTGAATTGACATGACCGATGATTCTGCATCAAGAGTGAATTTGGCAAAGCATCACTTTATTCTAGAATTTCCATTGCCTACATTTAATGAGACAAATGCTTGATGGGTTTGCTAATTTAAGTCTGAAGATTAATCGAGTACTTTGTGAAAGACTAATAAATATGTAAAAAGAAAATAAAAAAAAACTCTGAAAGCAAAGACTTCTCCATTTTAGCAGGAATAAATCTGTCTTCATCAGTAGCAATCACCAAGATTAATAGTAATTATAATCAATATACAAAAGACAGATTACATCTGACCATTTATTTCACCCTTTTTTTAATTCAAAAATTATCAAGAGTCTGAGAAGAGAAAACTACTCCCTGTGAGGAAAGTGTTCCCCCATGTTAGGTAAATTAACTCTTCTAAGGTACTAAGGTATCATTTAGTAAATGGTTTGTTTTGTACGTGAAATTATTCCATGCCCTTTAAATGCTCACTCACCTCTATGCTATGAAATACGTGCAGTTAGGCATCTTTTCACTTTCTTCCTTTGATAGAACTTTAATCTTTAAAATAGTCCTAAATTGTGTTTATTTTATTGAATAATTAAAAACAAACCACTCTAAAATATTCATATTCCATTTTAAGATTCAAAAATGTGTTTTTTACAACCCAACTAAAAATAAAAACCCCTTTGTATTTTTCTTTGATAGAAGTAAAACTTATTCTATGAATTACAGATAATTGTATGTCAATTCACATATTGTGGTCTGATATTGGAAATATTTTTACTAAAAAGCCTCTGACAAAATATGATTGATATAAAATCCTTTTTAAAAGTCTGGATTGATGTATTATAGTTGATAAAAATAAAATAATATTGTTTTTTCTACAAAGACAATAGCTCTTGATTGGTTATATAATTAAAACTCTTTCCTGGATCCTAATTTCTTCTAGGATCAGTCAAAAAATATTAAGATCTTATTAGGCCTTATGTGATCTGCCCTGCTTAACTTTGTAAGAATTTAACTTCTAGTAATACCAACTCCTCCCTCAAACTGCATATTAATTCATTTTGATACAACAAATAACTTCTTTAACCGTTCACGTGATAACAGTGGTTAAAAAGAAAGCTGATCCAGGGAGTTTAAAGTTTAGCAAGTGCCTTGCAATATAGTTATTGAATTTCTTTTAGTTCATCAAACACATTGAGTATTCATATCTCTCTGCCACCCCCTTTAAATCTTGGGGCTTCACAAATACTTTCTTCTCCCTGGAACACTTTTTCTCTATTCTTTCCCCCAACCCTTCAGTCTATTTCATCTAGGTAAGTACTATTCAGCCTGCATGACTCTGTGTGAATTTTATATCTTCAGAATAAATACTTCACAGACCTCCCCTTCCCACTCCGCTTCTATGAACACAGCCGTTCTGTATTAGCACACTTACCATGTGTGCCTCAATCACAACAGATCCTCTATCCTTCCTTAATACTTACCAAACTGGAGATTACTACCAGCAAGAGAGAATCTTCTAAGTTCAAGGACTTTGTTTATCTTGTTTCCTATTTTATTCCTATCATCTAGCAAAATACCTGGGACATAATGGCTGTTGCTAAATATTTACAATATATATTTGGTGAACTCTGTGACAAACACGTGAGGCATGTATTATAAGATAAAATCGAGTGACCATTTCTTCCTTTGATAAGTCTGAAAGATGAACACCGATGGCTTTGTAATAAGGGCACAAGGTGCACCAAATACCAGCTGTGCTGTCAGTTTTGGAATCATTTCACTTCCTTAGAACATCTAGGTTCTTCCTGAAGTAACGGGGAAGTCATTATTTTTTGAAACCATCCCCTCCATTACAACCTCAATTGTCCTATAGTCGTGGTCAACCATGAACAACCATCTACTTCTTCATTATTTTCACCTCTTTGTCCTGGCCCTGACATTAGAAGCTCACCAGAATTCTAATCCTTTTTGTGATAGAAAGATGGTCATATATCTGAAGGCACTGATCATACTCTTCCTTTCCTTCTTCCCAAATCCTTTCTTCTTAAGAAAAGGTACATGAGGTTTCTAAAGGAGTCCTTATATGGTGTGGCTTCCAAATTTTCTACATCTTAGTTCTCTCCCTTTAAAGGTACTCTAATTTTTTAGGGGTGCCTGGGTGGCTCAGTCGGTTAAGCACCCAACTTCAGCTCAGGTCATGATCTCATGGTTTGTGGGTTCAGGCCCCATGTCTGGCTCTGTGCTGACAGCTCAGAGCCTGGAGATTGCATTGGATTCTGTGTCTCCCTCTCTCTCTGCCCCTCCCCCGTTCATGCTCTGTCTCTGTCTCTGTCTCTGTCTCTCTCTCAAAAATGAATAAATATTAAATTTTTTTTAAAAAGGACTACTCTAATTTTTCACTGTTCCATTTACATGGAATTAAATATTACTTCTCATCTGGATGACAGTTTTTACTGATTATCTTATTTTAATACCTTTCAGTGGCTGCTTTATATGAATGGTTTATCCTAAGCTTGAGGAAAGCCAAAAGCTCTAGGTCATCTTAATCTGATGGTAATCTGGTACATTTCTCCCCATGTTTTAGAGTCTTCATTGAAATCAGTACTATGGTGATCAAGACCATAGATTTGGCGTGTAGAAGAGATTTCCTGAAGGAAACTGCATTTTGTAGTGTCCAAGGCAATGGTGACTTACAGAGAAAATCTGGATGTCATCACTCTGACTGCAGGGTATAAAAAAGACCAAGAAACAGTAGGGCAGTGTTGACCTTTAGACTACAGCATAAGTCTACTGAAGAGAAATGTGCTTCTTGGTCTCTCATTCTAGCAAAATAGCGCATGCAGACTGGAGAGTCTTTGCTCAGAACAGCGTGTCTTCTGTTTAAACGACAGGCTCTTTGCTCCCACTTTCAGACTCTGGAAATTCATATCATTTCTTATAGCAAGAATGTGGAAAACACAGTGTTCTGACACCATTTTACAGCTATTCTTGTACTTTTTAATTTTTGTTAAGTGCATTTTAAAATTAAAAGGAAATCTTTAGGACTCCAATTGAGTTTTAGCAATGAATCTACAGTCCATTATATTTTAAGCCCTCAGACTTTTGCCTTCTTTCCTCTTTTAACATTGAGAATATGGGATACAATAAATTACAGGTATTAGATTTCTGGCAAAATGCAGCTTAGGACACTGCACGTTTTAGCACAAAGTGCAAAAAAAATCAATCTTTTCTGCTGTCATAAAGCTTATTGAAAACTGCTATTGTGCCATTAAAATTAATGTAATCGCTTTTCTCTTTCTCTCTAAGTCCTACTGCCCTTTTGGCCAACCCCTTCAGGTCACCTCCCCTCCAAGACAATGAGCCCTTTCTGCTTCTTCCCCTTAAATTAAACACTGAAACTAATGCTGTGAAACGTTGCTTTTCTAATTCATATTTTACACAAAAAGATTTAATTTTCACATAAAATGGCTGAATTTCCATTTGGATATTTCCCATACTCTTTGCATCATTTAAAACCCACTGCTATAGAAATGTAGAGGGAAATGGGTTCTCTTTTTGAAATATGCTTGAAAAAGGCATCAAACCTGAAATAATTTACAGCAACTTTTTGATTTAAGACAAAACTTTTCGGGTTTTATTAGGCTTTATAATGAGGCTTGGAAGTTATCTACAGTATATTAATATTTAAATGTAAAGAATTATATACTCTATGCAATACAGATCTTAACTCAAATGCAGTAACGATGCATTTGGTATTAATTTAAGCATTTGCTTAAGAAAATGTCCTCTCACTCACAACGTTCCAAAATTAAGCTTATACCAAATTTTCCTTTACTGATATTTAACCAGCTTATGGGTTAACCTCACTGACCTTGTTAATACATGGAAGAAACTTGGGGGCCACTCACCTCTGCAGGGAAGTTTGGGTGCCTGGCAGCTACTATATGCAGGCTTTTTGCTTAGTGAGGCAATTGGAGATCCAAGCTCCAGGTCCTTGAACTGGCCTCAGAAGGGGCTGAAAAGTCTTTCTTTACACCTCTTTCCTCCAATCCCCACTCTGGTAAAATATTCATTAGCTAATATCAAATTACTAAGCCCTCCTGGGAAGGTGAATTCATCCCTGGTCCCTGCTCAACACAAGCAACTTCTCTTGGCAAAGTCACTAGTCTTTGACACCTATATAGTCAGGATTTGATGCAAGTTGCTTTTATGGACATACATGCTAGGATTAAAATAACATGAACTGCAATAACTTATAAAATCCACAAATTAATTTATATTAAATTTGCTTACACATTTTTTCTCTATCAGGTGCACGCATACACTCTCACATCCTATTTGGTGAAGGAAACCTACAAGATATTTAACTGTGTGATTGCATGCCACGCTCATGTTTATTTTCTTGCTATTTGCAGAAAGAAACTGCTTCTACTCTTGTTTTAAGAGAATATTTTTGGTACTTGCCAAAGGGAACCAGTGGGAAATTAAAGACACAGTTTGTTGTTCACCATGGACTCACTAAGGAGAGTGTCATAGGCAGGGATTCCTTTTCTAATTCATTGTCATAGCCTTTCATCTCTTTCCTTACATACCTGTCTCTTTCTATCTCCTCTGTACTAAGATGGCACTCTGTCCCACCACACCTTGGGGCAGAGAGGTGTAAGTGTTCTTGAGTCTGTTCCTCTACCCCACATCCCCTCCCCCAAGACACTCAGCCATCACACATGGAATTGAAATTCAAATCAACACCAAAATACAAACACACCTTTTAGACTGTCTTAAATCATCCCTTTGCCTTTTATGATTCATAAAACGGAACACATAACCTAAATAAATGACTGCCTTCCTTAAGGTCTCATTTTGATATGAGTGGTATTTTAAAATAATAGCATAAATTGCTAAAGGAAGAAAGAACTATTAAGAGATTTGAATTCCAATTAACTGTCAGTGATTGCTTTGTAGCTCTGGGTCAATTGCATTGAGATTTTCAGAGATCCGTGTTTTCTGAGGGTGGCAAAGGACAGGATCCTGGAGGCTTGCAAAGCTCCTCCATAGCCTTTGAGACCGTCAGTTAAACTTCAGTTATCTTGGAAATTTACTTAAGGAGCATACCTCATTTCCTAAAGTCAGAAAAGTGAGAAAGATTTTCTATTCCTTTATATGTTTACATTGGACTATTTTCTTCACTTTTCTCAGGTTCTTTTGCCCTTGTCCTTTGTCTTTCCAATCATTTGATTAATAGCAACCCTCGGAACAGAACATTTGAGACTGGCTAATTGAAAATTTTGAATGGATCAAAGGAGTGTTAGAGAAGGAAAATTTCACATATCAGTCATGGAAAACCATTAAATTATATCTTATAGTAACTAACATTAAGTGAGGTTTAAAGTATGCCATTCAATAAAGGTATTATTTATATTATGTACACTCTACAGAAGTTCTTGTATGATATTATCCTCATATTACACATGAAGAACTAGGGTTTGAAATCTGTCAGTTTAGCTTTAAATCTTATACTAGTCACCAAAATATTATATAAATAGTTGATGTGGAAGTTACAAAGATGCATGCATATGTTTCTTCCTTCAAACAATGCATTCCTGGAAATAAATATGGTACCAGGGAAAAAGCACACAAAAAAGCATGGGAAATAGGCAGTATCTTTCTCCTGCTTTGTATTTCAATGGCATAATGCTTCTGCTTTCCTTCTGCCTTCTCATTTTCTTCTCCAGTTCGTAGTTGAGTACATTTTGAGACAGCGTATTCATGGTTTAACCACCACTCTTCTAGACGTGGTCACCTAAATGAGAGTGTGAGCTCTGATATGTTCTCAGCCTAGGCACTGTGTCAAGGCTGTGGGTTTCCAATGCTGTCACTGGATGGGTAAGTCTTTGGAACACTGGAGTACAAAACCAGGATGCCACTTTCTCCAACAGCTCTATTGGCAACCAAGCTGACATTTTGATTTCCACATGGCTGTTTCCTCCGTCTTCCTTCAGTAGATGTCAAACTTTGAAAGGATGGGAGGAGGAGGAAAAAGATTTATTAGTCTTGTCAAACACCAGCATAGCACCATAGGATAAATGCCATTTCAGAACTATCAAATAAAATGTCAAAATGTTACAGGGCCCACTGACGGGAGTCACCAATTCTGCCGTAAGATTAAAAGCAGCTTTCATAGAAAAGGTAGATTTTAGCTCAGTCTAGATAGAACGGCAATGATGATCCAGAAAAGGTTGGGAAGATGCCAATTTTAGGAAGATTAAACACAGCATATACAAAGTCAAGCATAGGAACTTTAAATTCATTTTAATCCAACCACACGTGGCATGGTAAAAAGGGTAGAGAGCTAAAATCAAAAGAATTATGACCAGATGACAAAACAAAGTCATTTTTATTTGGTACACAGAAGACTCCACAAAAGTCTATCAGACAGGTAACTGACATGTCCAGAGGAAATGAAATCTGGCAACAGTGTGAAAATGGCTCCTAGTTGGAGGAAATGAGAAAGCAGCTTCTTGAAGCAGAGAGATGATGCTATAAACATTGGGATGCATGTGCCCCTTCAAATCAGCATTTTTGTCTCCTTTGGATAAATTCCTAGTAGTGCAATTGCTGGGTTGTAGGATAATTCTCTTTTTAATTTTTTGAGGAACCTCCATACTGTTTTCCAGAGTGGCTGCATCAGTTTGCATTCCACCAGCAGTGCAAAAGAATTCACTTTTCTCCACATCCTTGCCAACGTCTGTTGTTTCCAAAGTTATTAATTCTAACCATTCTGACAGGTGTGAGGTGGTATCTTATTGTGGTTTTGATTTGCATTTCCCTGATGATGAGTGATGTTGAGTATCTTTTCATATGTTTATTAGCCATCTGGATGTCTTCTGAATGTATTAAGAAGATGTGGTATATACATTCAATGGAATACTGCTTGGTGATGAAAAAGAATGAAATCTTGCCATTTGCAACAACATGGATGGAACTAAAGTGTATTATTCTAAGTGAAATAAGTCAGTCACAGAAAGGCACATATCATATGTTTTCACTCATATGTTGAATTTGAAAAATATGACAGATTAACATAGGGGAATGGAAGGAAAAATAAGATAAAAACAGATAGGGAAGCAAACCATAAAAGACTCTTAAATACAGAGGACAAACTGAGGGTTGCTGGAGGGGGGTGGGAGGTGGGTTAAATGGGTGATGGGCATTAATGAGGGAACTTTTCAAGATGAGCACTGGGTGTCGTATGTAAGAGATGAATCACTAGGTTCTGAAGCCAAGACACTACTGTATATTAACTAACTTGAATTTAAAGTTAAAAAAAAGGAGAAAGAAATATGATAGAGGGGTAACCTTCATCAAGGATTTGGAGAACAAATGAAGAGAGAAGACTGGGTATAAGGTACAAGTCACATATATTTTTTAAGATTCAGTGGCATCTTGTATATGGGTGGTAAAGGAAATTTTCTTGACATTTAGCATATAACATATTTATACAATTTCAATTATGCCTTCTAAACATGTAATTAAACACTAAAACATTTACCATTCTTTAAGTACCATAGAATTTTAGGAGGAAAATAGTAAAAAATTCAATTAACGTATATCACTTTGAATTTTATAAAATGCAAATATAAGCTTAAAATATGATCCCAAAGGTCAGTTTCAGTTATAATAGGCTACATACCCTGATCAATCTGCTCTGCATAAAACATCAAAAATATAAGGTAAAGTATATTTAAAATTTTTTTAATGTTTATATATTTTTGAGAGAGGGAGAGAGAGAGCATGATCAAGGGAGGGGAAGAGAGAGGGAAACATAGAATCTGAAGCAGGCTCCAGGCTCTGAGCTGTCAGTATAGAGCCCCGACATGGGACTTCAACTCACCAACCATGATATCATGATCTGAGCCAAAGTTGGAGGCTTAACCGAATGAGCTACCCAGGTGCATCTAAGGTAAAGTATATTTTAAAATACTTATAAATTCAAAGCCTGAAAAATAAGGTAAATTACCAGGGGAGATGGGGAAGAAAAAGAAAAGAGAGAATTTAAAAAAAAAAAAAAGAAAAGAAAAGAAAGAGAAAAGAAAAGAAAAGAAAAAGAAAAAAGAAAGCAAACATAAATCTGGAGTAAGTAACAAGCATCAAAGCTAGTGGCTGATTTTCTTAGTAGCAGTTACTGTTCCCTGGAGGCCGTGAATTTCAGTTTCTCCACACGAAACAAGACATAAAAAGAGGACCTGGAAAGATGGGAAGTTGTATTGTATGACAATACCGTCCATAAGCTCAGAACTAAAATGTTACAAAAACAAAGAAAAAGAAATTCACAAAGAATGAGGGTCATCAGGAAAATAACAACAAATAGAGTCAAACTCTCAAGGACTTCAGAAAATGAAGATGATGGTTAAAAATGAAAAAGTCTCAGGTCATGATCTCACGGTTCGTGGGTCTGTGCCCCGTGTAGGGCTCTGGGCTGACAGCTCAGCTAAACATTAAAAAAAATGAAAAAGTCTGTCAGTAGAAAGTATTGGCAAGATATGGAGCACAAGGAACTCTTCGGAGCTGTGGTCTGGTGGGCAAAAAGGACCACAAGTTTGAAGGTGCATGTCCTCTACGCTGAGCTTTCTCTGCCATGGCAATATTGAGACTTTGAGCTGGATAAATGTTTGGGGGTTGTCCTGTGTTTTGTAGGATGTTTACCAGCATCTCTGGCTTCCATCCACTAAGTGATGGCAGCGTTCCTTATTTCTCCTTCCAAAATGTCTCCAGGCATTGCCCAGTATCTCAGGGAGGAAAAAATCACCCCTGGTTGAAAACTACTGCTCTGTAATCTTCTACCCCTAGATATTTGTGGCAGAGGACTCATGTGTATTTCGTGGTGTGTGTGTTGTGTGTGTTAGGAGTCATGCATATGAAGCAGAATGGTATTGTTTATAAAACAGAAAAATAGGTGTGACCTTAGTGTGTCTGTGAGTATATCTTCATACCTTAACATAATTAGTGTATAATTTCCCTACTGTGTAACTGTAAAAATGCAATGACATGTATCAGCTAATACTTACAATATTGAGAACATAAGTACATTGCAGAAGCATGCTTGGAGTTGGACCCCATTTTTGTAAAGCCTGAAAAGATGCCAAACTAAAAAAAAAGTATTTTGGGTGATATCTACTTACTAAAACTATGACAAAAAGAAAGAGAATAAAAGGCAAAATATTCAAGATCCCAGTGCCTTTGAGCTCAAACTGAAGGTCAGAGCTTTAAAACTCGTTGTTCTAATGCTAGGAGGATGCAATTTTGTAATCTGCCTAAACTATACCCTCCCTCACATAGAGAAAACATACCTAGTTGTTGAGGGGAATAGAGAAGGCCAATAAAAAGAAGGAGAGAGTGAGAATGATTTCTGCAACATTCAAATCTATTTTCAATCCTCTTTGGGCTTTCTACTATTTAGCTATCTGAGCTGATCCATTTCCCTTTATTACATATATTATTCAGTGTGTGCTTTTCTCACCTGGAATCAAAAAGTACTGAATAATCCATAAATCATTTTTTTTTTTGGTACGTGGGTAGAGTCCAAACTATAAATTAAATTCAAAAACACTTGCTTGCAAAATACAGACTACATCTGAAACTAAAAGTTATTCCTGATTCTCTTAGATAAAAGACTTGGAAAATAGTTGCATATGATTTCATTTTACTTCAATTATTGATAAAGTATGGTGTTAGTGAAGTATTTTATTACAGATGATCTAATTTTGCCATCCTAACTAACTTTAGGTAACTAAAATGAGCTAACTTTTTTTGGTGGTTATCCTGTGTTCTGCATGAAATAACTACTCAGGTCCTACAAACATGTGTAGATGTTGTTGCAGCCTTAAGGCTTCTCATCTGAATCATGTGACTGTAATTGATGGATTCACAAAATGTCCATAAGGATGAGAACTCAGTTATTTATTATAGTTCTATCCATTTAACACTACCTGCATTCAAATGAACAGTATCTGCATATCTCAACTTACATGCTCCCTTAATACTTACCAGAACAGCTAGGTTGACAGTGGGAATCAACAAATCTTATGAAAAATAAAACTAAAAAAACCATCAGTTATGAACATTCATACTACCCATATTTTTAGAAAACTTTTTTTTTTTAACTTTGTAGGTCAGTAGACATCTTAGACTACAATCGGTTTCACTTTAAATATTATTAAAGTAGGTCTTTTTGTTATTTTTATTGGTATTGGAGTAAATATTTTTCTATTAGATAAAGATGAAAAGTAATCTGTGTATTCTGTCGAACAGAGCAGGAATCTGAAGGACTCAGTTGTTTGGATGACATCATAATGTAGAATTTTCACGTTGATTACTTTGATAAAATTTTTCTCGAAAAAGATCTAATAAATAAATCTCAACATTACTCCATTCTCCTTACCATGTATTAGTAAATTTTGAAATTTCTTGGAGTCATTTGGAGCATGTCCATCTGTTTATGTATAAATATATAATATTAATATAATAGTAAGCCTTAGAAAGGACAGGTTATATTTCCTGAAGTGATATCCAAATTCATATAGAAAATGAATATATGATTTCATTTAAATATGACAGACTTAACACATACATTTATCTCCATTCCTCATGAAATACTTATAAAATGACAGTCAAATAATTTAAAAGTCATAGTCCTCAAATTGATGAAAATAGAATAATAACCTCATCAAGCAAGATGTATCAACAAAAATTGGGAAACTGAAAAGTAGCTATCTGATGATAGCAGATTTAGCAGCTTGGAGAAAATTTTTTAAAAGCCAAGGTGATTTGTGCCGTGGAATCTAAATAAGTCTTAGGATCTGGAGACACACGTATCTCTCCAGGTTGTTCAATAGTAAGACTGGGTGAAAGTCTGTATAAGGAGTATTAGGGTGCCCAGATCCCTCCTGGTTAGCAGACTATTTAACCTTCTGCCAACTCAGCAAAAACAAGAGGTTATTCCCTAGTAACTGAGTGAGGGATACTCTGAACGAGGAGACATCAGGATTGATTCAGGGCAGGAATAGGTACCAAAGTTTGCACACTAAAAAAATGAATTTTCCCCAGCCCCTCTCACCCTTGGCTCCCTGAACAATAGCAAACAGGGGTTTAGATTCTCAGAAGGAGACCAGAAATTCTTTGTAGAACGGAGTAGCTCTACAAATGTAGATTAATGTGTATATAAATAACAAATAGAGAGTGAAAGATTGATAAAAAGAACAAATCTTGGCTTCATGTAAGTCAAAAGTTTTATTGATGAGAGGATATTAACGAAAGCCCTTTAGCATACATGGCAGAGAGCTACCACCTTCTTCCAAATGCCTCAAAAAATGGTGCACAGATGCCAGTAATAACATCTGAGTGAGTTTTATCTCAGGACTCTGAGAAGCATATTCATCTCTCTTTGACTTCCATCATTTTAACAGGTCGGAAGAGACCATCTGATCTGGATGAATATACCTGCTAAATCTCTTGAATGAATGCTACATCGTATGGTTGCAAGGCACTGTCTTTCCAGAACACAAACGATGTCCACCAATCACCCTCGTACTTTTCCCCAAGTATATTCCCTTCAGTATGATGAGACCAAATGTATCTTAGAAATCTTGACAATCATGCTAATTAGCACCATTTGGATTTTATCTTTCATGCTATTCGGTTAAAAAAAAGAGAAAAAAAAAAGGTCCAATTCCTTTCACAGAAATCCATTAGCAATAAGCTAGAGGATGCACAGAACATCTTATTGTCATTTTAGCTCCTGAGTAGCAAATGTCAATAGTGAACCAAGGTCCCCAGACATTAGAGGAAAGCCTGAAGTATGAAAAACTAAAAACAAAATAAGCAAGCAGCAAAATGGAAATAAAAAAGTCTCAGTGCTGAGAGGAAAGAAGAAATTGTCAAATAAATCTTAAGACCTTAAAGATAAAAAAAGGTTTTATTGCCACAAAACAATAAAATAATGGTTGTTTCAAAGAAGTTTGAAGGCTTTGAAAAAATGTTTAATGATTTATTTTGAGAGAGATAGCATGAGTGGGGGAGGGGAAGAGAGAGAGGGAGAGAGAGCATCCCAAGCAGGCTCTGCACTATCAATGTGGAGCCTGATGTAGGGTTTGAACTCACTAACCATGAAATCATGACCTGAGCCAAAGTCAAGAGCCAGACGCTTAACTGACTGAGTGACTCAGGTATGCCAAGAAGTTTTAAAGAACAAGAGTTTTCCAAAATTAAAGATAAAATAGAATTTTAAAATTCTAATAGGAGAGTTGGAAGACAAAGTTAAGGAAGCTCACAAACAGAAAACAAAACACAACAGAGCAAAACTGAAATAAAAGAAAAAAAATATATGAGCGCTCCATCTCTGACCTAATGGCTGCAGGTGAAGCTGGTATCACTCACAATAGGGACATCAGGAAAGACAGGGCTGGGGAAGCCATCCCCACCTTCCAACCAGTTCCTACAGGGACCTACTTTACCTAGATGGAAGGCCCATGTGCAAACAGGGTGGGGTGATCCCTTCCCTGCCCCCAACTCGGCTTTCTAGCAGCTTCTCAACTCTTCTCCCAGTGTCCCAGGAAGGCAACTCGCTCTCTGGAGGAAAGGCCATTAGAACTGCGTGGCTAGAGAACAAACCTGGGGAAGTACTGTTCTTTGATCTATGAGTCTCCCATACTCTACCTAACTGCACTCGTGGCTCAAGGAAAGACTCTACTCCATGGGGACACCAAAGCAGGATCCTCTCCATTTGGATTTTGGGGAAGAGGCACAAAAGCACTCACCACTCTGTGGGCCTGGTATCTCCACCCAGTCACACCAGGCACCGCGTAAGTGCACTCTACCCCATGGGTGACATCAACAGAAATCCAACATGGTGTTCTGGTGACCAGGTACATAAAGCAGACCAGACTAACACTGAAAGGGCTCTGAAAATAAAATTGTCCTTGGAACCAGAGCCTACACGTATAAGCCAGGACTGACTTTTTCTGGCTAAAATACAAGACATTAAACTTCTAAATAATCACACACTCTCCTAAATAATCAATAAGTCAGAGGGGTGCCTGGATGGCTCAGTCAGTTGGGCTTCCGACGTCACCTCAGGTCATGATCTCAAGGTCTGTGAGTTCGAGCCCCGCGTCGGGCTCTGTGCTGACAGCTCAGACAGAGCCTGGAGCTTGCTTCAGATTCTGTGCCTCCCTCTCTCTCTAATCCTCCCCCACTCATGCTTTGTCTCACTCTTTCTCTCAAAAATAAATAAACATTAAACAAACGTAAAAAGTAATAATCAGCAAGTCAGAAAGAAAGTCTAAAAGTCATTTTAAAAATATCCAAGAGGATGAAAATGAATCCTGAACATGAGGCCATCTGTGGCAGGCGTAAGACAGTAAGTAAAAGCACCCACCAATGCACACAGTCATGCTACTCCAGCATACCATGGATAACAATAAGATCCTAAAATATCCCACAGATTAAAAATCAGGGCCACAAAAATGATACAGAATGTGAATAGAGTTTGACTTCTCAACAGCCATGATGGAAGCCAGAAATTAACAAAAGAAATTAATGAAGGCCTTTAATAATAGGATGGGAAAGGATTCGTTTCCTAGAATTTTATATCAGAAAAACTATCCAGTAATTATGTTCTTAAAATGGACAGTTTAGTCTCAAATATTACCTCTTCCACACTATAATTATCAATGGCTGCTAAAGCATTATATAATGTATGTTATTATGATAGTATGTAAAAAGATTAGATTAGAGATACATGCTTAAGTATTAGAGGTGAATAGCCTATTTGATTTATAAACCATGGTGGTGTTTGATCACACGTTGAGAATTATCAAATTTGGGTGATTCGTTACATGGGATTTCGTTACATGATATTCTTTCCTTTTGTACATGTTTTAAATTTCTGTAATAAAAGTTTTTAAAATGACCAAAAAAAGTTTTTAAAAGATACACTTTTAAAAAAGTATATCACTCCTTTCTCAGGAAAGATGTGTTTGACCAAACAGGGGTGTAAAACAGGAAGAGAGGAGAATTGGACACAGAAAGTAGGTGAATCCACACAGGAAAGGAGAGAAAGGAATACCCAGGGTGATGATATAGTGACCTCTCAAGACAATTCTCAGATAGTGGACTCCAAGAGTAGCAACGTCTCCAACTGATAATATAACAGTTGGAAGGACACAGTGATGCTGGATTCTTCAGGCAGGTGGCTTGGAGCCAAACACTAACTCTGTTATTTCAAATATTTCTGTAGGTAGCTATCTACTTTCTCCAAGTGTCAGTTTCCTTTATATTAAATAATAATAATTAATATGGTCTAGTTCATATGATGTTGTAAAAATAAATGAGATATTAAATTAGAGTAAAATAATTGTAATAAATAATAGCACAGAAATAGTAGTACTGAATAATAGTAATATACATGTTTGTGAATGATCTAGCACATAACAGGCACCACAACATTCTTCACTTACATTATTACACTCCTTTTCATCACCCTGCAATATAGGTAGACTTATCCTTTGTTCACAGATGAGAAAATGAAAATCGGGAACCCTTAGGGATTTGCCTGAGCCAGCTATGAAATTTTATTTCCAAGCTTCAGTTCACTTCTGGCTACCTCTCAAAACTTCTTTCCATTAAAAGTTAATATATTTTAATTAAAAAATTAAAGAGCGCACTCAATGTAGCTTCTGATAAATTGGTGAAGGACTGTTGTTTTAGGACATATTCAATTTCTACAATTATTTTCAATTTAGTTAACAAGGAACCAAATAGATGGGGGAAAGAATCTATTTAGAAGGTCTGTGAAAGATCTGGGGGTAAATAATGTATAAAGACAAATGAACTTGCCATGAGGAGACAGAAGCAACAAGAATATTTACAGCATGTCTAAATCTACTAAAATATAAAGCAACATTGCTTACATATCTTCTCTCAGTTTTGTCAAAATGTAAGATTGTACTGAAAATTATGAATGGCTACCTTTTCACTCAATAGAGAATATAGTAATCAGGTATTAAATTTTATTCTCAGGTTATTTTTACCTTTATAATTGGAAAAATCCATAAGTTTTCCCTATATGGATTAAAACTTTTTTTTTTTTTTTTTTTTTTTTTTTACATCGTATCTATTTCTGTAAACTGACAGATCCATCCAGGCCAATCTTCCTAATCTTATGTGCAGGCATTCATAGTCAAGGGCATTCTATTTATAAGAAATACTTCCATTTTTCAATTATATTAATTTTTCAGCATATTTTACAACATTCATTCTTTAACTGATTAAACCCTTTGGTCCTATATAAGTGCAAATTTAGCATTTCCTTTTGGAATGAACTATGAAATTCTAATGCCTTTGTCTTCTCCTGTGTAAAAGAAATTTACAAAAATGCACAGGCATAAACCAGACAAATAATGGTAGGTAAAACAACCCTCATAAATAATTAACATGAAGGGTAGCTATTGCTGGGTAAAATAATCTGCGCATTTCCCCATAAAATATTTACCGTTGTTTATATGTTAGGCCCAGTACTTACTGAATGAATCCTCTAGATGGTTTGCCATTTATTAATCAAGACATTGTCTTATTGCTGGTTCCCCATGCAGTGAATTCTCAGTCCTACATTTTTATAATAGCGTTAGAAACATTTCCCATTACTGATAATATTTCCTAATTAAAGATGATTCATGTCACAAATTCCAATATTCCATTATCAAAAGTTATAACTGTTTAGAACCACATTAATAATGTGATATTGGCTTCAATAACTAAATAGCATATCCTTCTTTATTTCTGGCTCAAAAACATCCAAATTAAGGGCACCTTTTGTTGAGGGAATTGGGAGAGAAAGAGATTCTAGGGAGTGGTATTAATATGCAGTAAATGGGGATAGTTTTAGGTCCTGGTCTCAAGATCACACTGTAGGCAAAATAAATAGGAGTCTATAGTGATAGAACCCTGATATTTGGATTTTTTAAAGTCCTTGTGAAAATGCACAGCCAATTCTGAGAACCAGTAAGGTCCATCTACGTGAGCAGGTCCTACAAATAGCAATTTACCTGAACTCCCAAGCCTACCTCTTCCCAGTGGTCACCACTGTTGTGCAGCTGAGAAGCTTCCACCACTTACCATGGCTGAACCAAAACAAAACAAAACAAAACAAAACAAAACAAAACAAGAAGACAAAATTAAGACAAAGCTGTACAATATTAATGTGAAGGTGGAGAAGGAGGAAGCTTCTGTGATACAGAAGAGGCCTATACCACTTCGAACCTAAGGAAAGCGATCGTGAATTTGCGCGTGAGACAGACCAAATTGCGAATGAATGGGAGTCAATCAATGAAGCAGTTTCATCTGCACAAAGATACAGATTTGTTTCAGCAACAGGTAGATAAGGCGTATCTATGAGAATTCTCCATTAGAAAACTCCAATTTGGTTTCCCCACATTCTGACTGCTACAATATATTTATGTCTTTACTTTTCTCTTTGATCTTTAAAATCACCTGTTTTACATGAAGTAACTAGTGACTATCGATGAGTTATTAACCAATTTAATTTTAATTGACAGCAAATGGAAGAGAGTAAGGAAATAGATCTGTAAAATTACCCTATTTCTCCATTTGAAGCATGTTCATGTAACTTATAACTTATATTCAAGTAAGTTCTTTTGACCATACTGCAAAATAAAAACCTTCTCATTTGACACACTCAGCCACAATCAGAAAGCTACCCCAAACTTGACTTCGAAAAATATTGTTCCCAGAGCTATATTTTTCATGCCTGTGGTATAACTATCAATGGATTATGGAAAAAGTTTTTCTAGTGAAAAACTTTAATTTTTACATCCTGCCAATATCTATGATTCTTTTCAATATTAGGCTCTTTCTCACTGCCTATTAAGTGCACATTTTTCCTTGTACTCATCACTTTTCTTTAGATTTCTTTGATTATATTTGTAAGTAAGTAAAATGAGAAAAAAAAAAGGACGGGGCAAGGGAAAATTATGAGACTAAGTCTGATAAGAAAAAAGTTTACTTAACATAAAAATTACTCAAATTACACAGTAACGAGAAGGATCTGTTTAAAATGTAAATGCTGCATCTTTTCAAATATAAGTTAAAACAAAGATTTCAGTTGAGTACTTAAAAAGAGAGTTGATGTTTTTGTTTTGTTTTTGCTTTTTCCCTCATCAGACCTTTACTATATATGCTTCTTCTCTCTAGAATTGTCGATACTGCTAAGACAAACTAAGCCAATTATTTGAATAGATTGTACACCGTGTGGTCTATTTATTTATTACCTCAACCCATGTTTATTGAGCCTTTGGTATAGGCCAAATATTGTGTGGGTGCTGGGAAGTCAAAAACAAAATAAGATAAAATATAACAACAGAGCATGTTGATGTCTTCAAAGAGTTTACAATTCAGTGAGAGAGAGAGACAGAGAGAGACAGAGAGAGACAGAGAGAGACAGAGGGAGGGAGAGGGAGGAACCAAATAAGTTAAAACCGTGCTCGATGAGGTTTGTCATGCTCTGGGGGTGTGACTCAGGGTGGTGAGAAAGCTGACAGCTGGGAAAGGGAAATTGAGGAAAGGTCTGCAGGTTGATTCATCTGGGGAAAGGAAGTGGGAGGGATAGAAGGTAGAAAACTGAGGAGCTTGAGAAGAACATTCTCACGAGAAAAAAACAAAGAACTGCAGCTAGAGTGAGAGCAGGAAAAGGAAGCTGAGGAAACAAGGCAATTTGAACAAGGCGATTTGGAAGCTTGTGTGAGGAACTGCGGGAGGATACTGAAAACAGGAAGATGCCTTTGTCAGAGGGTTGACAGGACTACACTAACTAGCCTTTGGAAAAGTGCACTTTGCTCATATTGTGAAAGGTCAGTTGGAGCAGAATATGCTGAGACAAGTTAAGAGACCATGTAAAGTCCAAGTGACACAAGTTAGCAGCAGTTTCATGTTAATATTTCATTAACAAATTTACATAACTTAGAACCATCACAGTTTGGAAGTATACTTTGTAGCTATGGGATGATGCTATCTTACTGGCCATTAAATAAAGTAGATTCCTTATTAAACTTGTATTAAAATGGAATCTTTATGCCAGCATTCATTAAAATAGCAGAAGAAAAAAAACAACTTGCAAGATTACAGAGATAAAAATAGAAATAGAGACTGCAAGAACAAAAGTTGATTGACTCCTATATTACTGAGTGTGACATGAATTTTTACCTAAATTATTCATTTCACTGCCTAAGCCCTGACTTCTACAGGAGGCTATGTAATCATCATTTTCATGCTAGTATTTTAATAAGTCCCTAATCAATTTTAAATTTCTCTCGTATAATAAATTTTCAACCTGAGAATTGGAAACCCTAGTGGTACTCTAATATGCATTACATGAAAATATAGGAACTGTACTCCTTAAGATAAAAAAAGAGGGTGTGTGGGATGGTGTATTCGTTTCTCCAAAGAAACAGAACCAGTAGGATTTATTTATTTATTTATTTATTCACTCATTAATTCATTCTAAGGAATTAACTCACAAAATTATAGAGGCTGGCAGATCCAAAATCTGCAGAACCAATGTCCCAGTTTGAGTCCAAAGGCTGAAAGCTGCTGGAGAACCAGGGAGAGGCAATGTCTCAATTCAAAGGTCATCAGGTGGGAGAATTTTCTCCTAGGAGAGCATCAACATTTTGTTCTCTTTAGGCCTCAACTGATTGGATGAGGCCCAGTCACATTATGCAGAGCAGTCTGCTTTACTCAGTTTATATTATCTAAAAACACTCTCATGGAAACATCCAGAATAATGTATGACCAAGTAACTGGGCACCCAATGGACCCCTCAAGTTGACACATAAAATCAAACACCATAGATAGATTTAAGAAACTCAACAACAAAACTATACATAAATTTGAAAATTAAAATCTAGAATCTTATTTTTACTTGTCAGATAATTGTCAACTTCTTTTTCTTCTCACAAGGTGACAGTTCTTTTTGTGAAAAAGAAAAATTGAAGTCTACCTTAAAATTATTTATATTACATGAAATGCCATATCTATTTACATTTTTCTTTTAAAAATTAGATACAAGGATATTGTTTTCTTTTGTTTATTACTAAGTTTCCAACTTTGGCTATTAATGCTAACAGTATGTATTATCATAAGAGAATAAAATTATGATAGTCTTTTTTATCATTGTATAATGACTCTTTTAGCTCTGATAATATTTCATGTGCAGTGTGATTGGTATAATATTTATATAATTACTCCAGCATTCTTTTGTACAGTGATTATATCACATATCTTTCTCTTTTATTTTTATTTCAACCTATCTGTGTCTTTATAGTTAGAATTTCTATAGACAGTATATAATCGTGTCCTGATTTTGAATCCACCCGAACATCTGACAGTTTTCAACTTGTGTGTTTAGACCATTTACATTTATTACAATTATTGATATGTTTAGATCAAAATTTACAATCTTTCTACTTCTTTACTCCATTTCATTTATTCTTTGTTCCTTTCTTGTTATCAACGTTTATTTATTTTTTGGACAGAGAGAGACAGAGCATGAACGGGGGAGGGGCAGAGAGAGAGGGAGACACAGAATCGGAAACAGGTTCCAGGCGCTGAGCCATCAGCCTGATGCGGGGCTCGAACTCACGGACCGCGAGATCGTGACCTGGCTGAAGTCGGACGCTTAACCGACTGCGCCACCCAGGCGCCCCTGTTCCTTTCTTGTTATATGATTTCTATTAGTTCAGTACTTTAGTTCTATTTTATGTCAACTATTGGCATCTTACTTTAGTATTATTCATTTTAGTATTATTTTTAGTATTTATTCATATTTAGTATTATTTTTAATTTATTTTAGTGCTAGTTTTATGGTTGCTTTAGGGCTTAAAATATACATTTTTACTTAATCACAGTCTTCAAATAATAATACGTGACTTTTGTACAGGGTAGTATTCTTACAATACACTTCCAAATCTTTCTTATAATCTTTTTTTTTGCTATCACTTTCATAAATTTTCTTTAAAAAATTAATGTTTATTTATTTTTGAGTGACACAAAGAGAGAGACAGAGTACAAGCAGGGGAAGGGTGAAGAGAGAGGGAGACACAGAATCTGAAGCAGGCTCCAGGGTCTGAGCTGTCAGCACAAAGCCTGACGCGGGACTTGAACTCACCAGCCCTGAGATCATGACCTGAGCCGAAGTCGGGCATTTAACTGACTGAGCCCCATAAATTTTCTTTTTCTTATGCTATAAACTTGGAAAACATTGCTACTATATTTGCTTTATTCAGTCAGTTATCTTTTAAAACAACTACAATAAGAAAAAATGGCTTTTATATTTGCCTTTCTTTTTACCTATTCCAGAGTTTTGTCATTTCCTTATGTATATACATACGATGATCAATCCTGGTATATTTTTTTACCTGTTGCTTCTTTTCCCTTACTTCGATACAGCCAAATCCTGTTCCATTTCATGCCAAAGGCATCTTTTAATGGAAAAAGAAGAGGCATAGCTTATACTTTAATGAAAGAATTACCACACTCTGTTGTGAATCTCTGCTCTCCACTGAGAAACAGAGAGCGCTTCTGCAATACTCCCATGAATTGAAGACATTTGTTGTTTTTAGACAGATAAAAAAAATGAGAATTAAAAAAAGAATTATATGAAAAAGAATTAGGTGTGGATAATTTTTCTTTAGATTTATTTTAAAATGGCATGGCAATATTCGTTATTATAATATACGCTTGAAATAAGAATTCTATTCACAATTGTATAAATTACTAAAGGAGGACCTAGTTAAAATATTTCACGCACTATTATGTAATTTTTTGAAACGACAATTATTTTCTGGATTGTCTTCAAAGAAAAAGCTACCAAAACACTCTGTTTCCTCCATCACAGTGGCTAATGAAAGACAGATTTACATATATTGCATGCTTAGTGAAGCATGTGGTGACCTATTTCCTTGCTTTACAACAATATGAAGTGACCTAGATTCTTGGCTAAGTCGAGCTCCTAAATATTTCCTCTCCAATTTCTTCCACCCGACATAAGGAGGAAATAAGAGAGATTGAGCAATGTTTATTAGGCATTTTTTGAGCAGTGCAATTTAACAAATGCTTCCCTGCCAATACTAACAAAAAAATATTTTCTTGAATTATCTTAGTTTTGTTTGCATGTAGACTTTCTCATTTAGACATGAGTTTTTGGAAAGACATTTTTATAGGACATAGGAATATGAATTGAGTTTTTTTTTCAATACTTTAAAGATTTCTCAATTATCATCAGAGTTGTGTATTTTCAGATAAGGAATTTACTCTAATTTTCACCTTTGTTTCTTCCCATGTAATGTGTCTTTATTATCTTGCTGACTTCAAGTTTTTCCTGTTTATCTTCTTTTTTTTTTTCTTGGCAATTTTTTTTTTGGCAATGTGATATATTTGGAAAATTATTTGGCATTATCTTGTTGGATGTTTCTTCTACTTTGTTTTCTCTTATCCCTTGGCTAGATAATTTATTTTCCACATTCTTGAAGCTCCATTCTGTTTTTCCCTCACACTTTTCTTTCTTTGTGTACTTAAATTTGAGTAATTTATATTGCCCTATTTTGACCAATTATTTCCTCTGCTATACCAGGTCTACTGATGAGCCTATTAAGAAATCATCCAATTCCTGTTCACATCGGGAAAGAGCATTGTAGGCATTGTGCTGTTTCCACAAAATAGCGAGGAGCCAGTGTGACTGTGACAGAGTGAATGGGCATGGGTAGGCAAGGGGTAGTTAGACCTAAGGAACACGGTCAGAGAAGGAATAGGAAGTCACAACAATTGTACGTCATAGTGAAGAGCTTCAGTTTCACTCTAAGCAAAACGGAAAGGTATTGGAGAGTTTGTGCAGGGCAATGTAATAATCTGCCCTTTATTACATGATTACTATGGCTACTCTGTCAAGATCAGAGTCAATGAGGGCAACAGCAGAAACAAGTAGCCCAGAGAAGAGGTTATTATAGTGATCCAAGCAAGAGATAATAGTTGTTTGAAAGGTGTGATGGCTATTTTAAGATGTCAATTTGGTTATTTACGGTCCTCAATTATTCAATTGATCAGTAGTCTAGGTGCTACTGTGAAGGGATTTTGTAGATATAATTAAAGTTCCTATCAGTTGACTCTAAGTCAGGAGGTTATCCTGGATAATCTGGATAGGCTTGACATAATCAGTTGGAAAGTATTAAAAGTAGGGCTGAATTTTCCTTGTAGATGGAGAAAAAATTCTCTTGTGGGCAGAAGCTTTGGTTATGCACATGAATTCCAGCTTGCTTATCATCTTCCTTTCCAGACAGCCTGCACTACAGATTTCGGACCTGTTTGTCCAGTCCGCACAATCATGGAAGCTACTTCCTGACTTCCTTGGCATCTCTCTTTCATTCAACATGCACATGTGTACACATACAGACACACACAACATGTGTGTATATATATGTATATATGTGTATATGTGTGTGTGTGTGTATGGGTATAGATACATGTATACCTTCTAGGAGTTCTGCTTCTCTGGTTGAACTCTAATACAGGAAGTAAAAAGTGGTAAGATCATGAATATAAGTCTGTAACTGGAAATCTATATATCCACATAACAAATAAATGCATAAATTTGATCTAAATATTCTGTAATATGTCATAAAATTGATTATTCAATAAATATAGATCTATAGCATCATTTTAGTGGCTATGTTTCCTTTTGTTGTATGGAAACCATTGTTATTTAATTGACTTGGTTTATTTCCTAGTTCAATATAATAAATAGTGTTGATTTGAACTCTTGTGTGTATGCATATTTGTGTTTGTCACATTTAGACATAAGTTTCCGGCTAATTGCACTGACATCACATTACAAAACTCTTAAAAGATAAAGTATTTTTCAGAGATACATAAAGCCTCTTATAGTTAAATGTAACGTAAGGTGATTGTCTTATAATACATTTATTTGGTAAAATTTTGTCTTTAAAAGTCCATGTTCTTAAAATATGTGTTGTTGATTATGTTAAATTATTCATAATTACACCTAAAGTATGAATGCACACTTACATACATACAGGTTATAAAACTGCACTATAGGCTATAAAATTTACAAAATCATAAATAGAAAGTCTCTGAACATTATATGACAAAGTAATGAATTTTACTCCCCAAAGAACTTTCTAAGATTAATCCAGAGTCCATTGCTTTTAAAAGAATATTAAATGACCCCATTTTTCTCTGTTCATTCATTATTTATGCAATAATCCCCATATGATTTAATGGCTTGTTTCAAAGTGGAGTTTGTGAAGTCCTCTGTGAAAAAAATATTACAAATTGAAGAGAGGCTAGCTAGTGGGCTTTTGAAAATATAAACAGACTCGTACTAGCACCGTGAACTCCACACCTTATCCTTAACTTACTGATATTTCAGTGGGCAGAGTCATTTTATGAATTCAGGGGTGTTGATGCTTTGATAGAGTCATCCTCTACATATTAAAGATTTCTGCAAGTTGACATTTCCCAAAAGGACGGATAATAAAGGAGAAAGTGGGGGTGGGAGATTTTTCCTTGTTCTCACAGCTGTGAGGACTGTTATTAGTGAAAGGCACTCTAAGAATATATTTCGGTTTTGACAAGCAATCTCTGTCAAATGATGGCATGTCAGCATTTGGTGATAGTTTGAAAAGAATGTCAGGTGCGATTGAGGAAAGAATCACTAGTTTCGTGGATGGTTAAAACAATGCATTACAGTTGATTTCTGAATGCATTTGATTTCATTACGCCTAGCAGCTTCATTTCTTCTCATTCTTGAAAGATGTTTTCTCTATTTTGGGGATGGGAAGGAGAAAAAAATAGAGTTTTGTGTTAATCTAGACTTGTTACCTCCGCACGTCTATTTGCAATTACAAGTGCAGCAGAAATACTGGAAATCCTCAGTTGCTATTACTGATGCAAAACCTGCATTCAGAGACTTTGCTGCTTCAGTCTGACATATGTAAGTTGTTAGTTTTTTAGCTGTTTCATGTATGTCAAATCCTGTATTTCAAAAACTCTTCTAATATGAGCTGTATTTTCTTTCTTGCTAAGGAGAGCAGATATGATCTTTACCCTGATTCTAACACAAACAACTAAATGCACAATGATGACAGAAATTCTCACTTCTGTGTATAGGACCACTTACTAGTCCTATAACTTAGATAACTTAGGGCAGGTTAAGTGTGTGTGTGTGTGTGTGTGTGTGTGTTTATACATGCATGTGTGCACATACCTAAGGTCCTTGCTGTATAATGGAGACACTAATAGAACATATCTCGCAGGGTTACCACGTGGATTCAGTGAGTTCATGTGCAGTTCTTAGAGTATTGCCTGGCACATAGTAAGAGTAGGTCAATGCAGGCTTTTATTAGGTATTATGTGTCAGTTGGAGTACTAAATGCGGTATTTAAAGATGACATTGCAGACTCTTGTTATTGAAATTGATTTGATGAATCAATAGTAGCCAATACAATAAAACATATATCTTAAGCATATATTCTGTAATTTAAAAATGCAGCTGGTATAAACGATAACTGTTTTAAAAGAAAACTCATTTCAACAGCAGTTTCCAGTATCGGCTCTATCTACTGTTGGGTCCAGGACCTCAGGCAATCACTTAGATTCAGAAAATCATAGACATTTGAGAAGAGTATCTGAAGCCAGTAAATCTGAACTAATTATAACTAGAGAAATTGAAATCAGAAATCATAGATAATTAGTGGCAAAATTTGAACTCCCTGTGCCGTGTTATTCAATATGACTGCATTAATGCAGTCAACAAATATTTATTAGCACCCACTCTAAGCCAGTCAATCAATGTCAACATCTATAAAATGAGACTGGATAGACACATTACATAATGAACTTTTGAACTCTAAAATCCTCTTTCTCTGTGAAACAAAATTAAGAATCATTCTAACCACTTAACAGATTCATTAGGTTTTTCTGAAATGTGAATTAAACTTTGAGACAATATACTTAAGCAATTGAGATTTCAGAAGTCCCGGTATCTACCAGGGCTTGGGGAAACAAGTTAATTTCTCCGAACTTAAGTGTTTTCCTCTGAGGAGTGAGAACACCTTGCAGGGCCGTGATACGTAAAACAAGTTCCGGCTGCTCACCAGCTGCTCGCCATTCCCACACTCGGAAGCTGGTGGGTACGCAGAGAGGTTAACACCAAGTTTTTTCATATGACCCCACGTGACTCGAGAATTGGTGAGGCTGAGTGGGTGGGGAAGTAGCTTTTCAGAAATCAAAAGTTTCTTTTGACAAACTACATTGTAGCATTACCATTGCTTTTCCTTCTTGGCAATCACCAAATGTTAGGGCTATACAAGGTATCATCACTTAATTTTTGGCTGAGGAAATTGAGAGACAGAATTAACAGCTAGCTAGTTGCAGAATAGGAGGTACAACCTAGTTTTCTTCTGAATTTTCTTTTTTTTAATATATATATATATATTTAAGTTTATTTATTATTTTTGAGGGGGGGGGGCATGTGGAGCAATGAAGGAGCAGAGAGAGAGGGAGAGAGAGAATCCCAAGCAGGCTCTGCACTGACAGTGCAGAGCCCCACACAGGGCTTGAACTCATGAGCTATGAGATCATGAATTGAGATGAAACCAAGAGTTGGATGCTTAACCAACCCAGCTACCTAGGTGCCCCCTAAATTCTATTTTCTGATTTTAAGTGAATGAGCAAATGACATTTACTAAGTATCATTGTCTTATGCACTATTAGATGCTTTAATACATCATCTTGAAACGAATATGTCTATAACATTTTATTTTATTTTATTTTATTTTAATTTTAAGTTTATTTATTTTGAGGGACAGAGAGAGAGTGTGTATGAGTGGGGGAGGGGCAGAGAGAGAGAGAATCCCAATCTGACATTGCAGAGCCTGATGTGGGACTTGGACTCACAAACCATGAGATCATGACCTGCACTGAAGTTGGACGCCCAAATGACTGGCCACCCAAGTACCCATCTCTACCGTTTTATATTTTTGAGGTTATGTGATGCTTTCAGATTTAATACTGTTATGTCTTTCTTGATAATTTTTCACTATGAAATTTCCACATTAATCTACATCAACAATTCTTTTTATTTTTTAATGTTTATTTATTTATTGAGAGAGAGAAAGAGAGAAAATCCCAAGCAGGCTTCACGCTGTCAGTGCAGAGCCTGACAGGGGGCTTGAACTCACGAACCATAAGATCATGACCTGAGCAGAAATCCAGAGTCAGAGGCTTAACCAACTGAGCCACTCAGGTGCCCCTCTAGCAACAATTCTTCATGTAAAACTGGTTTTGTTTGACATTCATATAACTATAGAAGCTTTTTTTGGTTGGGGTTTACATGATATAACTTCACCCTTTTATTTCCAACCTATTTCCTAATGTTTTAGGGGAGTCTTATAAAGACATGGTGAGGTTTGAAAAAATCTATTGTTACCATTTTATATTGAAATTTAGAAATTAGTCTAAGTGTATCTAATGTGATTACCGATAAATTTGATTGATAATAGCCATCATACTATTTGCTTTTTATGTGATCCTCAAGTTTTAAGAACTTGTCTCTCTTTTTTTGGAATCTTCCACAAATTTAGCATTCCATTTTTCTCTTTATTAATTCTCTCTATCTACAATTACTATATGCACTGTTGTATATTAATTTACCCTAAAGATCACCACATGCATACTGGGCCCGTCAGTCACTGAAAGAGGTATTACAATCTTTAACTTTGGTTATTGACTTATCTACTTCTCTCTATAATTCTGCCAAATCTGGCTTAATGCATTTAAATCTTTGGGGAGTATAGATGAGCATTTAGAAGTGTATCTTGATAGATTGATGCTTTTGTCATTATAAAATGTCCTTAAATTTTTTACTTTGAGTCTACATTAATATAGCCATATCGATTTTCTTGTTCTTGGTGTTTGCATTCTTTATCTTTTGATATCTTTTTGTTTTCAACTTGGTAGTGTTTTTAATGTTTCTTATGAACAGTATATAGTTGCATCTTTCTTTTGAAGTATTTTTACATTTTTTGATGCTCATTTTTGGGGAGAGAATGTGTGTGTGTGAGCAGGTGAGGGGCAGAGAGAGAGGGACACACAGAATCTGAAGCAGGCTCCAGGCTCTGAGCTGTCAGCACAGAGCCCGACGTGGGGCTTGAACTCACAAACTGCGAGATCATGACCCGAGCTGAAGTCAGATGCTTAACCGACTGAGCCACCTAGGTGCCCCTGAAGTATTTTTACTCTGACAATATCTTCCTTTTCATTTAGTGTTTAGTCCATTTATGAAACACTTTGAGGTCCTTAAATTTATCGTTTCAAAATATAATCATTTCAAAATCCAACTATCCAAGGTAGATTGAAAAACATGTATTTCACTTAGGGGAAATTAAGGTTTCCTAAAGGCAGCCTGGCACTATGGCAGGGTAAACAGAAAGGCAACCAGCCTGGTTTTCCTTTCGCAGGTAGAGGCAGGAGGAACAACCCTAGCTCAAGATGTCCATGTGTTAACAATATCTTCCCGTGTATAAGCCCACAGATGAGGAATGCTGGCCATTGAAATGACTCACAGGAAAGTGTTTAGACTGATTCTTACAGCTCCTTCACAAAACTTCAGGAAGGCCTGGTAATAGAGAGGTACATGTTGTCACTCAAGGACTTGGTCACACCTTTATTATAAGTTAATACAGATTAAACAGAATATGGCACCATAAATGGCCTCTCAATTTCTACAGTCACAACAGCTAGTGTGAAGATCCAAATAGAATACAATCACCGCCGTGCTTTTCTAAATTCTGTGTCAACTCGAACATTCCATCAACGTTAATGATATTTGAGTGCCTTGACAAAACAGTTGCAGCTATGTTATGTGTAAAACATATTAAATAAGTTCTGTTCTGCAAATTTGTATTTTTCATTAAGTTTATTTTCATTATTCCTTGTGTATTTTTTTCCTATGGATGAACTTAAAAACAATTTTGGTTCTTAATTAAGATGCTATGCATGAAGATCCTGAATAATTGGAGACAATTGTTCTTTTAAATGGTTGTTAATTACACCCTCCTGGCACAGTTATTGTGTTATTACTACACTTAGGAAAAATAAGCTGTGCTATTTGGACTCGAAATATTTCTGACATTTTAATGAACACACTACTTAGTTATACTTTACAAACTTTTTCAGTGAACCACAAAGGATTAAAAAATGCCATTCAAGGGCTGTAGATAATTAAACTGACTGAATATAAGATGCTTCATATGGAAGTGAAAATTATGTATGAATTTTGTTGGGCTGGAACTATGTTTCACTAAATGACTTCAGATTTGTTAATTTTAAGTACAAGATGAAGGGTACCAAGGGGATACCTTGTTTTCACCTCAATTTGTTTCATTCGCCTAAGCTATTTTATCTTTTGACACCCCTTTTGATTTTTCATTTTGGCCCTTGAATAAACTAGGGATTATTTGAAATAAATAAATGTCAACTTTGAAATACTGTGAAATATATTCATTATAATACACTTGATGGGGAATTGGTGCAAATCAGTCACAAAAGAACTCCCAGATCAGGCTTCCAGTCCAATTTTAATAGAAATAAACTTTAGATAAATATGGTTTTCAGATAAGACAAGGTAAGAGTTTTTATCAGTTCCAAAATAATGATTTTACTTGCTTATCTACCGAGTTGACCATTCTCCACAGAACCACGCTCCACGCTCTTCTAAGTACCTCTGCTATCATTCTATTAATGTCTTCCTATGTCTACAAATTTGATTATTGTTCTATTTCCATGGATCATTAAGTTTTTCTATTCCAGCAGAGATCCCCGCATCCCTGAGGGACCTCTGCTTGTTATTTTCTGTTTCAATTGTGTGCATTTTATATTTACTATTAAAGATTTGAATAATGACATATTCTCCAAGAGGCTGTGTTTTTGATTATGATAAACCTCTCTGGAGAATTCTGTGAGCTTTCACATCTGGTGGAAAACTCCAATGAGAACACCTCTAATGAGGAATTCCTGGAACAAGAAATTACAGATTATCTGTTTTTCTGAAAACATGACAAGCTAGTGAATGCCTTTCTTTACATAAAAAAGTCAACTTCTCTATGTAGTAAGTGAAGATTTTCTAACCAATTCATTGTTTAATCTAAGTTAATTGATCAAATGTTTTAGTTATATTAGCTATTTTTGTCTCTAGAATATCTTGACATAAAAAATATTTCACAACATACATGTTACTGGCCATGATCATGTATACTTTTATTTAAAGCATGCTAATTATTTTATAATACCATCATTAAAATATTTTACACTAAAACTCTTATCAAACTTCTAAGGATTTCTCCGTTTGAAGGGAATAAAATTCTTACAATTCATGAAATCTTATCAAAGTAGTTTGTTAAAAGGAAAAAAAAATTTTTTGTATTATAATTCCATAAAAGCAATATTTCTAGCTATTGCTCTTGGCAAGGGATTAACAGTCTAAATTTTTTTTGGGGGGGTTAGACAATAACAAGTATATGTTGTTCAGTTACAATTAAAACATATTTATAAAGGAATTATATATACTATTGCATGTAAATTATGTACTTCCATTCTTAAAATTGATTATTTCTCATTTCAGATTGTAAACTAAGCTAATGGAGTGTTTTCTTCCAAAATCTGAATTTCTTTCTGTAGGAAGTTACTAAGATATTACAATTAAGTTTAAATTCTTTACCAGTTCTTTATTTGAAACTAGAGAGGGTCTCGGACTTATGATGGCTCAACTTACAATTTTTCAACTTTGGGATGATGTGAAATTGATGTGTATTCCCTAGAAACTGTACTTTGAATTTTAAATTTTGATCTTTTCCCAGGCTAGTGATATGTGGTAAAATGTTCTCTTGTGATGCTGGACAGTCCCAATCCACAACGTGACCGTGAGGGTAAACAACCAGTCTACTTACGAAGATTCTGTAACCATACAAGCATTATGGTTTTCACTTCCAGTACAGGAGTCAAGAAATTACATGAGATATTCAACACTTTATTATACAATAGGCTTTGTGTTAGATGATTTTACCCACTGTAGGCTAAGTTAGGTGTTAAGTGCAGTTTCGACTTACAGTATTTTCAACTTACTATGGAGTTTTTGGGATGTAACCCCATTGTAAGTTGAGGAAAATCTATATTGTCAGAAAACTGGAAGCAAGAAAGAAACCCTGAATTTATCATAATAGGTTAGGAAACGGTTCAACAAGCACCGCAAAATCTCAGTAGTTTAACACAACAAACATTTATTCTCTCTGACAGTACAGGTCCTCTGTGGGTCAGCAGGACCTAAACTTGGACTGATCAAGTCTCCATGTTGCAACTATGCTAAGTGCTACACAAGGTCCCTTTGTCACTGGTACAGAAAAGGAGAGCCCCTGAAGATTAGCCCTTGGAAATTTTACTGCCTTGAAAAAGAATTGGCATGTGTCACTTCTGCCCATATTTCATTGGCCAGAAGTAATAACATTGCCTGCTTAACTAAAAGGGGGTCAGAAAGTGTGTGTGGTGGGGAAGGGTAGAGAATAAAATATTTGGCAAATATTCCACTGACCCTGACACATGGACATCTGCCATCACTGACACCCTGGCTGTCACAATATATGAATGAAAACCAAGTCCCCCTAGGGAAAGTCATATATCATAAAATAATAACTGAAAACTTGCGAGCCAATAATTTTCCTCCTATAGAATACCTAACTCTGTTTCACATAAATAATCTGAAAAAAAATTTAAAAATGGAAAAAAAAATAGTCCTAGAAATGACATACCAATTTGTTGTCTACATTTCTAATGTGGCTTGCAACTGCTTGGTAAAATAAAAATATGTTCCTTGTGCTTTCTTCCCCCCCCCCCCCCGCCCCGCACTTCATGATGATATTTTGGATTTTACAGAGCACAGAGCTGGGTTTGAAATAGAGACTGCTTGAAAATAAAATCAAATGTACATAAATATATGTGGACGTTTGTACAGAACAAGGAACCAATTAAATACAAATAATTGGCAAAGGGACAAGAGAAGCAGGAAAGACAGGTTTTGTCTAATGCGTAGGAGTTTCTTACGGCTGCTATAACAAAACACCATTGTACTGGTGGCTTAAAACAACAGAAATTTATTCTCTAACAGCTCTTGAGACCAGAGGTCCAAAGTCAGTATCCCCGAGTCAAAATCAAGGTGTGGGCAGGGCTGGGCTTCCTTTGGAGGCACTAGGGGAGAGTCCTGCCTTGTCTGTTCCACTCTCTAGTAGCCGCCTGCATTTGTTGACTTACGGCCACATCACTCCAATCTTCAAGTGCAGCACCTTCAAAGCTCTGTATGCTCCTTCTCGTCTGTCTATGTGTCAAATCTCCCTATGCCTTGTTCTTATAAGGACACTTGCAGTATTGCATTTAGAGTCCACTTAGATGATCAAATATAATTTCCCCATGTCAAGTTCTGTAATTTAATCACACTTGTAACAACATTTTTTTTTTTTTTTCAAGCAAGGTAACACTCACAAATTTCAGGTATTAGGTCCTGGTAGCTCTGGGAATCATTATTCAGTCTACTACATCATGTGAAACCTTTGTTTGATTCATACTGTAAACCTAAGAAATCTGTCCAAAGGAGAAAGATCCAAAGAATGTCTTTAAATAAAATAAGCTAGAAAGGAGGCTGGTGGAGCTGGTTTTATTCCCCGGGGAACTCTACGCTTTTCTTTGCGTATCTTTTAAAGGGCACTGACAAGGCTATCAGACCAAAAGTATCAACTCCTTCCTAAGCTTGTTATCTTTCACTGAAGTCACTTGAGCCAGGAAGAAAGTAAAATGAAGGTATCAATGAATGGAAAGTAAACACTGAAAGTAACTGATGAAGAAGGTGAAGCAATTTTTCCTGACTTGTTATTTTATCTATGATGAGTAGAGTTCATCTGGCTTCCAGACAAAAAAAGAAAGAGGTATGTAAGTCATGGCATAGCTAAATGTCATGGTTTTTTAGTCATAAACTTTATAAAGGACGCACTTATTCTTATTAAAAATTAAGCAGGCAGTTCTTCTATCAGACCTACAAAAGAATGTTTTGTTTATATTTTTGTTTAAATAAGGAGCTACCAGGAACTGACCTTCTAGCCCTGTACCTTTCCACTTATTGTGCTGTCCTGAGCAATCTCTCCAATTCTGTTGTTTCAATGAGCACCTGTACGTGGCTGAATATTGATTCCCTACCCCCAGTTTCATCACTTGGGAATATTTAGACACCATGCATCTACCTAGGTGCCTACTAGTTATACCAACTAGCATATGTTCCTCGGGTCCCTCAAACATGAGGGCTCCTTATCTAATTCTTCTCCAGCCCCAGACTCACTGCCTTGGCAGCAACAGTGTTTCTCTTTCACTTCTCAGTTCAGGCTTGCAGAGCAGCCAATCTTGATTCTTGCCTATCACTCATCACCCTTCTGTGTTAGTAAATCCTGCTACCTGGGTAAAAGTGTCTGCTAACATAAACTGGAATCTAGAAGAGCAGCACACCCCTGTAGCTCTATCATTTCTAATTCAAATGGCAGCCTTTCGCTCCTTCTCTAACCACTTCCAAAATTATTGACTGTTGGCCTTTCAGCTCCAGTGTGTATGTAGAGTGAAATTTCCATGTAAGGACATTAACTCGAATTATGACTTAGATAAAAATATTAAAGGGATAAGGAAGGTGTCTGGAATGAAAAAGATGTGATTGGTGGAGTATGTGTTACTCACGTATTAGACTAGGCTGCTTTCTATCCCCAACTGCAGGAGACAAGAGTGGGCCTAATTTATAGATGAGACTCCTCCAGACATTGTGAGATGGTTTTTCCACTGAAGGATTTCTGACCATTCACAACAAATTCTGCAACTCCTAGGAGCTGAGATCTCATGACAATCCTTTATTTATGTCAGGATGACCTGTTCTAAGTCTTAATATTTTTCATTGTCATTTCTATATGCTCTGGTCAGACAGAAGACATACTTCCACATTATATCTGATCTGTGCCACTTCTGAGTCTCGGAGAAGATCAGTCTAACACACACACAGCACATTGTACACCAATGCAATGAATTATTTTATTGACTGTCTCTTCGGTTCAGGTGACAAGCACACTGTCTAAATACTGAGGCATACTGGGAACTTGATAAAACTTGAGTATCATAAATATCCACAGTTATTCTTGGGTATCTGTGGAGAGACAGATTTCCAGGACTCATGTTTCTTCTCATCCCTGCTTCTCTCTTACTCTAGAGATTACTCTACTCTAGATTATCTTCTGTTCCATGAGAAGGAACAGAGAGCTTTTATGTCTCATGGTATCAGAAGTCAAACCACCAGGAAAGAAAGGCTTTGCCCTCATTGGCTCCAGTTTGAGAAATCCCGGAAGAGATTTCAAATGTGGGAATCTGGGCGAAATGCCACTCTTGGTATCCATGTTGGCTACAGGACAGCATCATGACATAGCAATAACTGACCCGATAATGATGGGTGGTAGGACAGTCTGTGGCCACACTTGGAGAATATTCAGTGACCTGTGTCAACATGGAAAACAATGTGGAGCTGTGCTATTACTGTGCACTGACAGATAAAGTAAACAATGGCACAAGTTAATTTGAACTAATAACTTACGCATTTTATTTTATTAATCATCAGGTTATGTGTATATTCAAAATTAGTGCCACGTTTATGTGGTATTTAAATAATTCTCATGTGATTGTAGGTTTGAAGACCATATGAATATCTTCTTGGTCTTCAGGCAATTACAGTACCAGGGCTAGTTATTACTGCATCACGAGTCTTACACTCCCGAGACTGACATTAGTTACTGCAGAAGACCAATATTCAACCAGCATCTGAGAAGCAGAAGGAGAGTCACTAAACCCTATGGATTTGTTTCAGAGACTGCAGCAGAAATCATAATGGAGAGGAGGATCTTGAACCACAGCAAGATAAGCTCAGCAGAGATACGTGGTCTGGGTAGAACCTAAGTGAATGTGTCCGCACCCAGAATGAAAGTAATGGGCAAGTGATAGGAGACCTATGATGGCAGAACCTGGCAAAGAACACAGAAGGGAAGTGGGTTAGAATTGCCTCCACAGAACAAACAAGCAGAATACAGAGGAAATCTGGTCTGAATGAGATGAAGCTTGATCTGTGGCAAAGTCAGAAACAAGAACTATTAGCACCAATATGAGTGAGGTGGAGTGCAGACAGACGGGTCTCAGAGAATCACCCATCGAGGACCCATACTTGGAAGGTATTTGGACTCCGAGTGACTCACGACGTCCTGGACTTGCGTGACTTTGAGGGAGAAAGTAAAACGTGAGCCAGAGAGGGTCACTGTTTCCCTTAAAGGACCTGTGGGCTTGGGCGTATAAAAATTTCAGCCAAGGAGTTCCTGAGTGGCTTAGGCAGTCAAACGTCTGATTCTTGATTTCAGCTCAGGTTATGATCTCAAGGTTCATGAGATCGAGCCCTGCACTGGGTGATGCATGGGCAGCGTGGAGTCTGCTTGGGATTCTCTGCCTCTCATTCTGCTCCTCCCTTGCTTGACCTCTCTCTCTCTCTCTCCCTCTCTCTCTCAAAATATTTAAACTTAAAATAAAATTTCAGCCAAAAATTTTTGAGGAGAAGACAAACTGAAGTAGTCAGAAAGCATTTCATACAAGCTGTAAGATGGACTCTAGGTTCTGTGCAGGGGTGATGGGAGAATGATAATGCACCATTATAGTCCAACGTGAGGAACAGAAAAAATAGGAGGAAGCTGTTTCCCTCCCCTGTAGAAAAAGCAGAGTGGATGTCCTGGGAAAATGCATTTATTCCTGAGTGTTTATCATTTGATTCTTTCTATTTCTTCTGCCTCTAGTTTGCAAACTTTCAGGGAACACTTGCTTCTTCTTAAAATTCACCCTGCAAGACCCTGGCAAATGACCTCTTTATGACCGTCTATGATTGCACTCAGCTCAGGAAAATCAGTTGATCTAATCAAATGC
This sequence comes from Lynx canadensis, assembly GCF_007474595.2. Lineage (NCBI taxonomy): Eukaryota > Metazoa > Chordata > Mammalia > Carnivora > Felidae > Lynx > Lynx canadensis. The sequence goes on along the minus strand of NC_044319.2, from coordinate 52,429,597 downwards.
ACAAACCTCCACATTTGATTATTCTATCCCAAATAAAGAAATTGAGTTTCAAACACACTAAGTGTACCAGTGGAAAAGATGGACATTATTAAAGAATTTTTCTTCAGATTACTTTCCAGAGGTATTTCCAACACACACACACACACACACACACACACACACACAATCATTATTTTCTTTTCCACCTCTCCAAATACTTCCCTCATCTATTTCCCCAATTATTTATGGAGAAAACATTTATTGAATGCATCTGATATGCAGGGCACTGGGCTAGGCACTTGCCACATTTTTATTAACACCTGCTTGGATCCCAATTCAGGTTATAATTACGTTACAAATAGATCACTTCTAACACAGAATATTGCTGTAAGGTTAATTTGGCCTTCAACAAACCTACAGCTAAGTTCTCATATTTGCTACATTATTGAAATGGCCACATCATCCAGTGCAGAATGCATTACAAGATTATGAATCTGATAGCACAATAGAGTAAATTTAACAACAAGCTTAAATAATGCAGTAGAAGGATAAAAAAGAGCTGGGTAGAATAACATTGTGTATCTGATGTGGACTTTTCAGATAGCTTGAGTCTGATATTTCTGGTGCAGTAAGACAATAGTTTGTTATGGTTTTCCTCTGCAAAATGATAGCCCGCAAGAAATAAATTTGCATGGATCATACTCATATTTGAACAAAATTTTCCTCATTCTCTCAAACTGTTATTCACCGTACTACAGGCTATAAAGGGATTTTCATCTGCTTTATCTTCTTGGCTTTTCCTGCTGTTTTTTAATTAAAGTTTAAAGAATTAAATGAAACAGGATGCTGGGGTCACACCAGAATGAGGAAGGATCAGGCCACCAAATCCACTGAGATGTAATGGGTCACGGGCTGATTTTGGAATTATCATTCACAGTGATGTTTTTTTCAAGTCCAAAGACTAAACATTAATGTTTTTTTTAAAAACCAGACAGATTATAGAGATCAGAGTTCCAGGTCAGTTTCACCAAGTAAAAGTATCTAGGAAAAAAACAAAACAAAACATGCTTTTAAAAGTATTTTGAGGCTTTTATCTTTGCACCATTCTGTCAATTTTAGCTATTTGTGAATAATTAACATTTCAGTTTCTTACATATCTTGAGAATATTTGGTCCCCCTTGAAATGGAAGCATTGAAGCATTCATATTTATAAAACTGAAATCTTTGAAAATATAATGTAGTTCGGAATATGGTTTTGTTATTTTCAACGTTCAGTTCGATTTAAAAAAATACAAATAGGCGGTGGGCAGTGCTTACCACAGGGGGGTGGGAATGAGGAGTGTGGGGGCGGGATGTTGCGGAGAGGACACAGCCCCCGGCGGGGACAACTGCATCCAGCAGGGATTGCTGCGCGGGCCTTGACCTCTCAGACCCCTGCGCCTGAGCTCTGAGGGCATGTTGCTACTTTGTTGCCTTTGGGACCTGCTGACCCTTCCCGTAGCCGGAGCAGATGGAGTTGTGAGGACAAGTCCGTGGAGGTGGGCCCCAGACTGCTGCAATAGTGTGCACAGTCGCAGGTCGGACAGAAACAAGTACAGGGACCATGAGAACAGATATCCGCCTTCACCATCTCTGCCATCTGTCCTGGGTGAGGCCAGGGCAGGTGCAGGGTCTCCCCCGGGTAGCAGGAAGTTGGGGTGGGGAGGTGTAGGAGGCAGGAGACTGTGGGAGCAAGGGACGTGGGGGCAGGGACTGGTCAACAAAAACACTGCTGCTGTCTCTCATTTCTCTCTTCTTCCAGCAACGCCAACCCTTAGCTGACCCCAGACCCAGCAGCACCCACACGATCACGTGTTTGTCTTTGGAGAAGCAGGACAGGCCCTCTGTTGGTTGTCTCCGTCCCCATTTTCAACCTCAGAAGTCAACTGATCACCATGGACAAATCTGTTCTCCTCTCTGGGCCTCAGTTTCCCTAGATTGCAAAGGAAGCGGGCTGGACCCAATGCCCTTCAGTCCCTATCATCTTTCACCTGTTGCCATGACACTCTCCTCTGCCCCTTCTCTTTGGCTACTGGTGTCATCCTGTTCCAATCATCCTGTGGTTCCCTATTTCCCATAGCGTAACCCTGGAATTTCCAGATGCACTGCTCCAGGCTTTTCTGATCTCTTCAGCCTCAACTTTCACCATGCTAGGGCCCCTCCTTCCCCCGCCCCCAGCCCCTTACAGCTGGTGCGGTTTTAGAAACATGAGAAATGAAGTCTCTAGTTAAATGCCCCATGCCTTGAAGACCATATTCTTTGCTCGGGAAATTGCCCCTTTCCCCAGCCCTAAAGATTTGTCCCTGCCTCCCACCCCTCTCCCAAGTCTTCATGGCACCTGTGTAAGTCACCTACATCTAAATCTGCCTCAGATAGGGATTGTTGGGGCCCAAGTCTTCTGACTTCTCTGACAGATGGGTCTCTTTCTGAGGGCAAGGCTGGATCTCCTCTCTGTGCCCTGGCCCAGGGCAAGGAGTTCACTCCTGTGAACATGGTCAAGGTTCTCTGAACACTATCTCCAGTGACAATGATTCCTATAAATCTGGAGAGACCGTTTCTTGCCCAGTGCTCCCACATTAGGGAGGGTCTGAGCAGGGGTTCAGAATCCTTCAAGCCACTATGAGACTCTGGACTTGAAGAAATAATGTTAAGAAAAATACAAATAACCAAACATTATTAGTGAAGTCCAAAGCCACCAGGGAAAGAATCTTTTTTCCTCTATTCATTCCCATTATGTTATTTGTTACTATAGGAACCTCTTTGTCAGCGTAGGTTGTTGTAACAAAATACCATACACTGGCTACCTTACAAACAATGGGAATTTTATTCCTCACAGTTCTGGAAGTTGAAAGTCTGAAATCAGGGTACCAGAACCCTCAGGTTCTGGCAAGAGCCTTCTTCCAGGTTGCAGACTGCTGACGACTTGCATCCTGGTGGTGCAGAGAGCAGAGCAGTGAAGGTAAACTCTCCTGATTCTTCTAAGGGCTCCTCCACCCTTTTGATCACATCTAATTCTCCTTACCTCCCAAAGTCCCCACCTCCTACTACCAGCACCTTAGGGTGTAGGGTTTCAGCAGAGGAATTTCTGGAAGGAAGACAAACATTCAGTCCATAACAAAGACCATTGAGATTAATTTCTTATACTAGTATATGTAGGGATTTTATCTTCTAGTTTATCCCATAGTAAATGACAACTGCTGATTTTCTCTGTCTCTGATATTCCCTTATATTAAAACAAAATGAAAAGGCATAAAACATGTAAAGATTTGAAAAGTTACAGTTCTATAAGCTGATTGCAACAATTTGCATTTGGGGCACATTGTTTCCAGTGTTTGTACTGCCTTTTATGTTGCAATGGTAATGTACAGAATACTATTTCACTCTGAAGTTTACTCAATGTATATTTTTTGAAACAGGAGAAAAACATTATAATTAGTTTTAATGCTTGTATAATAGTCGTTTGGCAATTTCATGAACAGTTTGTGAAATGTTAAAATTTATTTTAATTTAGTGAATACTCTAGCTGAGCAGGCATTTTATTTTATTTTATTTTATTTTATTTTATTTTATTTTTTTAAGAAGATCCCTTCTTTTTTTAATTTTTTTTTTACATTTATTTATTTTTTGAGAGATATAGAGAGACAGAGCACAAGTTGGGGAGGGGCAGAGAGAGAGAAGGAGACAGAGAATCTGAAGCAGGCTCCAGGCTCTGAGCTGTCAGCACAGAGCCTGACATGGGACTCAAACTCACAAACCATGAGATCATGACCTGAGCCGAAGTCAGACGCTTAACCCACTGAGCCACCCAGGCGCCCCTGAGCAAGCATTTTATTGAGCAGGCACTGATTTGATCACAAAATTTACATTTAACTTCAGGAACAGTTTTCAACTGACAGGTTTTCATAGGGTTCAGGGCGTCTTGCTTTCTTTTTCGGCATTATAGGATCCAAAATTTATTTTCATTCTTTAGCAATCAGTATAAATCCTATTTGTGCAGTGATTAATAATTATAGACTAGTTTTGTTTATGCTTCATCAATTGAAAGAAAAATACTCTGAGGTAGGAAGGAAATTGATTATTGTTCCCATTCTCAACATGAGGAAACTGAAGATCAGAGAGGTTAAGGCATCTGCTCTAATTGCTATTTGCAGCTCTGGCCTCTATCAATTCCAGAACAATAGGAAAATTTCCACTTGACATCCCATTGCAATGGCACAGAAAATATCCAGACCATTATAAACCATGCTGTTATCAGAGGTTACAAGCAGGAAGTTATTTTGGAGGTTGATGGAAACCTTGCTTTTCAGTCTATTCTTGGTCATGGATAATGCTCTTAACACTATACTATTATGCTCTGCAGAGCACATTTTTACTAGTATGCTGATGATTCAGCTACCAAACACTAACAGTATACACAGTAATGTGCTAGGTACCACTGAGGTGAGGGCCATATTGAGTCTGTATACTCTTAATGACACTCAGCGCTTCTTATTGAAAAATACAAAGATTTTAACACATTTGTGTGACATGACTGACCAAGTGAATCTTAATCCCATTGATTTCCTGAGTACAACTGCATAAGGAATTAAACTCCTACCAGACTCAATATTGTCTTAATGCAAATATCCTATCTTGGGAAAAGGAAAATGAAACTAAGATCATCAAAATTTACAGACATTGTTATCATGTAATGCCTATTGGACTTAAAAAGAATAAAACAGGTTCACATCTCCTCATAATTAATCATTTCTATCATCTATCATAAATACTCATGTATTTTGAAAAAATAAAATGAATGAAACAGGGGTGCCTGTGTGGCTTAGTTGGTTAAGCGTTTGACTCTTGATCTCAGCTCAGGTCTTGATCTCGGGGTTGTGAGTTCAAGCACTGCATTGGGCTCTGCCATGGCATGACACCTACTTAATAATAATAATAATATAACAAAACACCTCTGATAAAATTATATATATCTATGTTTTAATAGGTTCAAGTGGAATGCATTGGGATGTAGGCAAGTTATGTTGTATTTCCTCTCACTGTATTCCTCCTGTCTCTACCCCTTATGCAGACACAGTACTGAATTATAGAGTCTCAGATTCAGGAGGGCTCTTAGAGGCCTCATTTCCTCATTTTGCTGATGAAAGAATTGAGGGCTCGAGAAGGGAATTGGTGACCTGGATTGTATGTGGCAATTTTAATAGTAATCTCTCTAACCTTCTTTCCCTCTGTTCACCCACAGCTAGCCAGTCCTTAGGTGTGGACAAGGAAGGTTAGAGTTGAAACGGTCACATATTCTTCAAATAAAGCAACCTGAACACAATTCATGTTTTGAGGGTGCTGTACTCACTGTTTACACATATTCAACTTAGAGTTTACTTAAATGTTTCCATTTCTTTACACTGCTGCATTTAAGCTAATCTTTACTTTGCTTGAGTGTACATCGTGTGTGCAGATAGTTGTGTGTGTAAATATGCACATACACATGCTTGTATTTTTAACCTGATTTCAGTGAGTTCATCAAATCCTTATAAGAAGCATTGTGCTGGATAGCAAAGATACAAAGATGAATACAGCTTGGTGGTGGAGACATTCAGAAGATAATATGATATATATGCTTAATAATGCGATAGAGGGATGTTTAGGCTCTAACAAGAGTACCCAACCCAGTCTGAAGCAGTCTTTGATGGTGGTCAATTTACAACCTTTTATAGGAAATTATGTAATACCTATACAAATGATGTACTACATAGTTAATATTATTTTTATTAACTTCTCAACATAGGATATGCTTTTAAGTTGTATAATACTTAATAACATTAACTAGATTAAATGGTTGAAATGTTTAATTAATTATTTTATGTTCCAAACACATTAAATTAGCAGAAATATAGACCTTTTCCATAATATACTTGGAATATTTCTATTTCTGCTTTTGAAATATAAATGCATAAATGCATAAATGTATTTTTTTTTCATTTTTGAGATGCTTTTATTCTCACCTTAGTGACCATGAAGTTTAGTCTTGGTGACAAGAGTAGAACCTAGTGATTAATTTCTTACGTACGTATGACACCCATGCTCATCCGGAAAAGTGCCCTCCTTAATGTCCATCGCCCATTTAACCCACCCCCTTCTCCCCCATCAACCTTCAGTTTGTTCTCTGTATTTAAGAGTCTCCTATGGTTTGCCTCATTGTGTGTTTTTAGCGTGTGTGGGCTCTTAATGGATGAGTCTGGGGATAAAGAAAGGGAAGAAAAAAAAGGAATCATGTAAGCACAACTCATAGCTCAGTAAACCACACAGCTTGACGTTTGTGGAGAGTTACATGGAGTCTTGTATTGGTAGAGTGTGAAGTTCAACTCAGAAAGTGGTACAAGAATAAAGGTAAAGAGCAAGACAGTAAGGACATGAAGGATCAGAGAGTCTGGACCCTATTCTTTAACCTATGAAAGCCATAGAAGTGTTTTAAAGAAAAATAAAGGTAGTCAATGTTTCATTTTCCCTGACGTTGATAGAAGCTGAGAGGATGGGTTTGAGGGCACCTGATTAGTAGAACAGAGAATCGATGACGATTTTGCCTCATTCCAAGAAATAGGTACTAGGCAAGTGAATTGCACATGTTTTTAGAGGGAGAGGCATATTGATATATTTGGTTGGTGAAATCAACAGGATTTGCTGATTAGTGAGGGAGTGAGGAGTGTCAAGGCTTACCGTCGGGTTTCTAATTCCATGGATACTGATGACACAATATGAACTATGGACTAAAAGAGTAGGTATGGAAAGAAGGATGATGGGTTTGTGTGCTTGTAAAACATCAGTTAGACATAACCAACAGGCATTTGGAAATAAAAATTAACAGAAGATGTAAAGTCAGAGGTAAGGTTTGAGGGATGTCAGCATATATAAGAGCTTGAGATACTCCTGGGAGAAGTTGCAGGGTGAGAACAAAATGGGGTCCAAAAAGAGCCTGTAAAACAGCAAAATTGAAGAGCAGACAAAGGGGTCTAACTAAGAGGCCAGATGTTCATTAGTCAGTGAAATAGGAGAGAACCATTGGTATGTAGTTTAGGAGGGAAAAAGTAATCTATGGTGGCAAATGCAGCAGAAAAGTCTAATGAGATGGGGACCAAAAAAGTACCCTTTGGATTAAGCTTTTGTAATATTTATACATTGTTCTAAACTATCAGAGTATTTTTTACTTTTCTTATTTTCTCATGAATACAATATATGAAACTACTAAGGAATTCTTCACTCAAAACACTGAGGCTGAACTTTCTGTACCCGCCAGCCACCTATGGATATTAAACCCTTGAAATCTTGTTAGTCCAAATTGAGACGTGCTATAGTTGTAAAATATATACTGGATTTCGGAGACTTAGTATAAATAATACAAGACATCTCAATAATTTGCAAGTCTGAAACATAGTATTTTGAATATACAGGGTTATGTAAAATATATTTGTAAGTTTACTTTCATTTATCTGCTTTAATTTTTCTCGTGTGACCACTAGAAAATGTAAAATTACCTATGTGGTTTGTATTTGTGGCGGACATCATATCTCTCTGAGTGCCACTCTAGGCTCTGCCGATTTCCCTGTGTGTGTGCTTTTTACAACATCCAGAGCAGCCTCATTTTTTCTGTGAATCTTACATAACCGCTGAGCCGAGTTCAATGCCCGTGGTCCTTTCTGCCAACGTGAGCAGACTCAATCCACAGTGGCCCCCCATTAACCTAAATACCTTTGGTTTACTGACTACGATTAGATTGTGCTTATGTACGTGCTATCTTATTCTCAATAATACAGATAGTTCTTGTTCTCTAACTAGTTCAAATTGTCATATTTTAGTTCCCTTTCTAGGTTTTTTGTGTGTCCTATATCTATGATAATATAAAGGCCTTAAACCCATAGACTGGAATAATAGGATCTGGTAAAGGCAACCTATTTCTGTCTACCAAAACTAAAATAAATCTAGGGTAGAATTTTCTGGGCAACCCCATATGTATACTCTGACTTACGACATTGTAATGATTGAATTAGGATGATTAATATTATTTTATTATTAATATTAATGTTCTTATTTTAAATATTATTAATATTTTATTATATTAATATTATTTTTATTAACTTCTCAACATGGGATATACTTTTAAGTTGGATAATACTTAATAATACTAACTAGATTACATGGTTGAAATGTTTAGTTAGTGTCTTATGTCTCCAAAACATTAAATTAGCAAAAATACAGACTTTTTCCATAATATACTTGGAATTACCTCTATTTCTGCTTTTGAAATATAAATGCATAATTTCTCTGTAAAAAATACCAGATACTCCAAAATTTTTTGTATATGATGTATTTCACTGTCAGAGTCAAAAAACATGAATTTAATTATTACTCTCAAATTACACTAAATAATTCAACATATGCTATTAGTCAATACATTATTTAGTATTTTCTTCATAAGTAAGACATTTCGTTACTATAAATTAGTACTAATTATGAAAAATTACTTAAGAAAAAAGTTATATCAAACAAAAGAATTAGCAGTTCCTTCTTAGGCATGACATCATCTATTAAATGTACAATACACTCATTTTTACTAGTCAAGAATGAACTTTCAATTTAAAACAATTATAATTTGTTTCTGGTGTGAGTTTCAATCTGATCAAAATAATAAAAGAATGTATTATTAAAATAAAGCTGGTGATTAGCCAATACTATTTTATCTTCTATCATCTACTTACTTGGTATTAAAATAAGTTGATTCAGATCATTTATTGAATTGAACTATTTTTACTTGCAGAGCCACCATTTTCCATAAATAAAAGGGTGTTTATTCTTTTCTCCCATTCTATCTTTTATACCACTCTCCACATATTTACACACAAATGAAGAAGTGATAGCATGTTAGTATGCATGTATCACTTAGTTTATGCTATATTTCTTCCTCATATATAATTTGCATGCGAAAGATTAGACCAAATATAAAAATAGGCTTGCTTACAACCTGGTTTGTCACCATTCTCTTCCAGATGGACTGGATGAAACACTATGGAACATGCCCAGGAAGAATGGCGTATGTTTGTGAATCTTTGGTGCAGAGCTGTGGCTGGTGTCCCTACCATGAATCTTCCTGAATTCCTGTAGAAGCCCACCTGGCTCACACAGCCATACAAAACAATGGGCAAGAAATCTTGCCCCTCATTTGACATAACCCATTATTTGACATTACTAGTCGCCATGTTAAGAATTTAGACAAAATAATTTGGTGTCATACAGAAAAAAGATCAGGATAATTTACTTCTATAGGCTGACTATACTGGCAATCTTGGGTCAATGAAATCAAATAAGATCCAAAGAAATATTAAAAATAAAACAAATACTGGGGTGCCTGGGTGGCTGAGTCGGTTAGACATCTGACTCTTGATTTCAGTTCAGGTCATGATCTCATGGTTTGTGAGATCAAGCCCTGCATCAGGCTCTATGCTGACAACATGAACAACATGGGTCCTGCTTGGGATGCTCTGTCTCTCTCTCTCTCTTCCCCTCCCCTGCTCACTCTCACTCACTCTCAAAAATAAGCATTAAAAAACCCAGATGTTTAAGTAATATTGAAAATTTCCAGCTTTATTCCACTAAAAAAAACAAAAAGCCCTGGTTTATAGAACTATTTTAATGAGTTAACTTGTGTTAACTACTTTTTATTCTTAACTTTTCCTGTGTTAACAATGAAGTATTTTGTTAGTGCCATTCAAAGTTTAGGATTCTTTGTTCTAGTTCTGTAAAAAATACCATTGGCACTTTAATGGGAACCCCAAGTAGCCAAGCAATCTTGAGAAAGAAAAACAAATCTGGAGGTAATACATTCCCTGATTCAAACTATACTACAAGGCTATGTAATCAAAATAGTACTGTACTGGCATGAAAACAAACAATAGAGATTCCAGAAAGAAACTCACACATATATGTCATTTGATCTATGACAAAGGTGGCAAGAATATACAAAGGGAAAAAGACTATGTCTTCAAAAAATGGTGCTGAAAATAATGGACAGCTACATGCAAAGGAATGAAACTGGACCCAACTCTTACACCACATACAAAAATAAATTAAGGGGCACCTGGGTGGCTCAGTAAGTTAAGCATCTGACTCTTGGCTTTAGCTCAGGTCATGAGCTCACTGTTCATGGGTTCGAGCCCTGCATCAGGCTCCACACTGACAGTGAGGAGCCTGCTTGGGATTCTCTCTCCCTCCCTCTCTTTCTGCTTCTCCCCATTTTGTGCTCACTCTCGAGAGAAAAAAGAAAGAAAGAAAGAAAGAAAGAAAGAAAGAAAGAAAGAAAGATTAAAAATGTCTTAAAGAGTTAAATCTAAGACTTAAAACCATAAAACTACTAGAAGAAAACATAGGCAGTAAGCTCTTTGACATTGGTCATAGCAATAGTTTCTTGAACCAGTCTCCTCAGACAATGACAACAAAAGCTAAAATAAACAAATAGGATTATATCAAACTAAAAGTTTTTGCACAGTAAAGGAAACCATCAACAAAATGTAAAGGCAACTTACAGAATGGGAGTGAATATTTGCAAATCATACATCCAATAGAGTAGATATCCCAAATACACAAAGAGCCTCCCTGACTTACTATTAAAAAAAACAAAGCTGATTAAGAAATGGTCAAAGAAGTTAAAGAGATGTGAAATTGGCCAACAGGTACATGAAAAAAAGTTCAACATCACTAATCATCAGGGAAGTGCAAACCAAAACCCATAACGAGATATTACCTCAAAGCTGTCAGATTGGCTGTTACCAAAAGGCAAGAAGTAACAAGCATCGGTGGGATGTGGAGAAAAGGGAACTCTCATACACTGTTGGTGGGAATGTAAATTTGTGCAGCCACTATGGAAATAGAATGGAGGTTCCTAAAAAAGAGCTGCCATTAAGATTAAGAAAATTCACTTCTGGGTATTATTTACCCAAAGAAAATAAAAACACCAATTTGAAAATATATATACAACTTTATATTCATTGTAGTATTACTTACAGTAGCCAACATACTGAAGTAATCTATGTCCATCGACAGATTAAGGATAAAAAAGATGTTATATATATAAAATGGACCCAGCCACAAAAAAGAATAAAATCTTGCCATTTGCAACAACTCCAATGGACCTAGAAGTCATTATGCTGAGTGAAATAAATGCTGTGTGATTTCCCTCATATATGGAATCTAAAAAAACAAAACAAATGAACAAACAAAACAAAACAGATTCATTGACACAGCAGACAAACTGGTGGTTCCCAGAGCGGCAAGAGAATGGAGGGCAGACAACATAGATAAAGAGGATAAGAGATACAAACTCCTAGCTACAAAATAAAGAAGTCATGGAAATGTAATGTGCAGCATAGAAAGTACAGTCAATAATATTGTGATAACTTTGTACGGTGATAGATGATAACTAAAGGGAATCATTTCATAATATACATAAAGCTCAAATTACAATGGTATACACCTGAAACTAATAGCACATTGTTGAGCAGAGATGAGATTCCTGGCCTTCTGGTTGAGTCTTGCAACCTCAGAAGTGGGTGGGGGTTTTCAGGGCTCCCTAAAGCCACCCCAGCACACGTAGCCATGGACACACTCTTGCAGGCATATAGCAGCCCAGGGCAGCCTGCTGTCAATCATCCAGGGACCTCATATGAGGGACTGTTCTTCACTCATCCACTGTTCCTGGAGGCTCACAGACTCTGACCTTTGAATGTGACAAGTCTGCGTCATTTGGGGGTGGGTATCAAAGAGTGTTAGTGAGCAAGAGGAAGTGTGAGCCAGATCCTGACCAGGTCCAGGGTAAATCTGCTTAGCATCTCTTCTTGTGAATTCTCATGGATTGTAAAATATCTGGCTGACAACTTAAGATGAGTTTAAGTTTTGGAACAGCCATCAGAGTGAGTTGAAGCCTAATGCTGCTACTAAAACCCCATAGTTAGATTTCCCCCACTCATAAGATAATAAATCACATAAACTCAAAACATTTTTACTTAAGAAATGGTCTCCTATTAGTTTCTGACATGTGAGCCGGGGACAGAACTCACCTCCTTCCACCAACAATGTAAATGGACAGGTTGAACTTCTAACTTTCACATATCGAGTTTAAACCTTAAACTTTTTACGGTCACATTTCGTATTAAATGTAATTGACCTCACCTGTACAAAAATATTAATATGGAATATATAATCATTTTTCTGCCTCGTAGCTCCTTGCTCCATAGTAAGGCCCAAATCCATGCCTTATTCAAATCTTTTCTTAAAACATTAATGTAGATTGTTATTGTCTCCACTGTTTTTAAGAGAACCAGTGAATCAAAGATCAGTAGTGATCCCTCTTCTCTGTCAGAGTCCCTAGTGTCAAAGCACTCCATGGTGACTTCAAGAAGCCAGACCTGCTAGTGCCCCTCATGATGTGAGGAAAGGCCAGCCAATTCTTCAAATTTGGGGAAATAAAGAAGGAAAGACCCATGGCACAGTTGGACCCCATTCCTAGGTCCCCACAGGAGGAGGAGCCATGTCCCCCTACCCACAACAGCTTCTTCCCGTGGAAGCCTGGTCACGGCCACCGCAGCCTATGGACTTTGAAGAGCAGTACCATCCATGGCACAAGCAGGCTGAAGGGCTGAGTTTCTGCCTTTCCAAGGCCACTGCCTAGTTGCAACATATTTTCCAGAGCACCTTCCAGTACCTTCAGACACTGTCATGTTGCACACAAACCATCCAGCTCTCGGATGCAACGCTATCACCAGGGACCTGTCTTCTCTCTATTGTTCTGGGATGCACCCAGAGATGGCATTGTTCTCAAAAAAATCTAAATGCCACAGCACATCCATTGTCTGGTCCATGTGGAGCATGTTCTGAGCTTTGGAAGTAGCACCAGCTGTTTATTCTGCAGGGACAAGAGGAAGACAGAGGCAGGATTCAAGTGAGTAGTAAGACCATTGGAGAAACTGGGCAAGCAGCTACAAAGGATGTTGGAGAAAATGTTAGAAGACCCAGATGAAGAAGAGGAAATGGATTTTACTGGAAGGAAAAGAAATGCTGGTAAAGATGAGATAGGTGGAACCTGGGAAATAAAAACAGATGCTGTAGAAGCTAAAAGTTGAATAGAAAGAACCCATTGCCTCCAAATTTCAGCAAGAAAGAGGCATCTTTTATATAAAGGATCTAAAAGAGGAGTTTTCCTTTTTTTTTAACTTAGAAGGAGAAAAATTAGAGTATGAATCTGATGATGAACAGGGACACAGCACTTCTCTCTCTCTCTCTCTCTCTCTCTGGAGTAAAATCATATTCAACCAAAAAACAACCAAAGGCTGAAGCCGTCGGCTCAGGATAGAAAAAAGACGTAATGATAGTGTTCACTGGAAGCTTGTTGGATCCTATGCACTTTGAGACTCCTGCTGAGTCAGGAGGCAGATCATTTGGAAAAAGAAAACCAAAAACTGGGAAGACAAAGATTCTTATGGTAATGATGATGACAGCTTCCTTGATCTGACTGAACTGGTTGAGAAGAAGCCTCTGAACCAAATGAAGAAGGCTGAAAATTTGACAAGAAGTCAGAGACCTTTTAGCCATTTGTTGCAAAGTTAAATGATAGGGAAAAACAATTCTCTAAAATCTCTGAGAGGCTAAAGGCCTCAAGGAAAGCTCTGTCAGAGTCACCATCTCCAGATGTTTTAGATGCTTTCATGTCACAAACAAAATCAAAGAGTGCATTAGATGTGTGTCACAGAAGAGACTACTCAAGGACTTGCGACTGAGGAAACAAGGACAGACGTAAAGGGCTGATAAAAACTGTAAAGCCCACAGAAATACCAGAACTAAAAAAAACAAAAAAACGAAAAAACAAACCAAAACAAAACAAAAAAACTGGAAATCACATTGGAGATATAGAAAAAAAATTAAAAATAAATACATACATACATACATACATACATACATACATAAAGTTATACTGGTTGTCTTTGGTGCCATGAAAGAAGGAAACAAATCCAAATTAAGAACTGGAATGGTAGAGAAATTACCCCTCCAAACACCCAGAACTCCCCCTGACTCTAATGAGATTAAAAGATGAACTTGATGTGGAGGGAGAAGAGGCTGTGAAGGAAGAAGAGGAGGTCATGAAGGAAGGAGCATGGAAAGAAAAAATGTGGAGTGGAAGCAACAGGCTATGGCAGAAGTTAGAGCCATTAGCAGGACTGGAAAAGAGTCTTCTTATATGTTCTAAAGAAATAAAACCCTATGAAAACATGCCTCAGTCAGATGGAACAGAATTATTGTTAACAAGAGTTTAGCAAAATAACTTCATCGTTAGAGGAACCCTGAGCACCAAAGAATGAATGTAAAAAATACAGAACAGTTAAAGAGAGAGAAAGCCACCAGTCCAAGCAAACATCCACCAAAACTTTCCTCTAAATATCCAGGTGATCCAGACTGCTGTTTCCAAATTGTTCCCAAATGAAGCCCAAAGTGATGGTGGCAGGATGCATTTCATGCAAATATGTTTTGATTGTTTCAGAATTGCACAGGAAGACATTGTAGACCGAGTGACATGCGAAATGGGGGCTCCTATAACACAGTGAAAGGCCAAAGTAGGAGTTCAGATGATCACTTGAAAAATAACTGGTCTTTTCTTCCGTGTTCTTGGCTTCTACATTAATCTATCTTATTCCTATTTTCCTGAATTTGGTATTTATGTTTAAAAGTGTTTATGTACAAATGTAACAATGGAGCAATATAGTTTGCAAATTATAAAATGAGGGAGCTGACTCTATCAAATAAGAAGGCAACATTTTAATTATCATGACAAAGTAATAAATGCTTTGATAGGCAGTCCGGTTTTTTAAGTTGATTGGTTTTTTTCTACCGTTTTAAGTTTTATAATAAAACAAAAGTTAAAATAGTGTATTTCCTTTCTAGGTCATAAGTATCTTCTCCTTTTGTAAGGGAAAAGATACACAGATTACATTTTTGAGTTTTGTAGTGTGAACTAATTTTTATTTTATCAGATTTTCTGAATATTTGATTTAGAATGTTATCTCGTGTAACAGTCATCAATTGTAATGCTTATGAAAGCTTAGTTTGGGAATTTAGTTTTTTATGTTCAAAAAATCATTTCAGATACATATTTTAAAACTATCTTTTTTAAAGTTTATTTATTTATTTTTGAGAGAGAGAGAGAAAGAGAGAGAGAGAATCCTGTACAGGTTCCATGCTGTCAGCACAGAGCCCAATGTGGCACACAGTCTCACGAACCATGAGGTCATGACTTTAGCCAAAATCAAGAGCCAGACACTTAACCAACTCAGCCACCAAGGTACACCAAGATACATGTTTTGAATGCATACTTTTTTCATCAAATGAAAAAGAAGATATTTACTTTTTGGGTTACCTGTGCAGCAAGAATACAATGTATTCACCAAGAAGACAGAATTCAGGAGATCAGAAAGTTTTGGTAAATAATCTTTCATTGAACATATATTAACACATTATTTTATGGTTACCTTGCTTTTAAAGTAGTTTTAAAAAATTCTGATGTCACAAGATAGCATTTTTTATATGACTATCAATTTGTTACCTAGTGACAAGATTTTGAATTTTATATGTAAATGCATATAAACTACTCAGGGAGAAGTGAGAAATGGAGCAAAGTAAATGAAGATGACCTAGTAATATCTATAATCACTTCAGTACGTTCAGGATGTACTGGAACTTTAATAAGCACAGGTAAATTCAGTGTAAATATTTCAATTCTAAAATATCCATTCCTGATCATCTTTAAATAGAAAATAAATTAGTGTTGTACATACTTGGAATCACATATCTGTTGCATCTAGACTGAATTACACCTGTATATGTATTTTCTTTGGCTAGAGCAGGGTTTTATTGATTTTGTTTTAAATTTGAATGTTTCTAAATGGAGCAGATATTATCTGCTTCAGTATGTTTCAAAATTTGAAAATACTAACAGTGAGAGACATATTTTATGTTACCCCAGCCTATACTGTCTCCCTCCCCGCACCCCCAATCTTGTCACTCACATACAGACATGCGCACGTACATGCACGCGCGCACACACACACACACACACACAAATACAAAAGAGTCCTTACTCTTACTACATTTATGTTCTGATCTAGTCTATTCTATTCTTTTTTTTTTATTCTTCGCCTTTAAAAGGACTATGGCCCACTGAGTTCAAACTAAAGTCTGAAAAACATGCTCTACTCCCTTACCCTTGGCAAACACCTTTCATTACCCTTGGCATTACACCTTTTACATTACCTACTCTGCCCTCAAAGACATCTGCACTTGTGATTATTTAACTGAAGAAAAAAAAATTGTTCCAAAGTCTAAAGAGAAAATTCTCAGAAACTAACCAGCTGGCCAGACAGAGTGAGACTCTAACAATGTTGGTAGGGGAGCAGAATTTTAGATCCAGGAAGGGAAGATAAATAATGTGCCTATTACTATTTATAGTTAAGCACCAGGCTAGCCAATGAAACTTGGAAATCAGAGAGCATGTTTTGGCTGCAAGAATAGAAAACCCAAACAAACTGCCTTAAATAGTAGGGTTATATATTAAAAAGACATTGGCTTTTCATTGCTCCTTGAAGAATTTCAACCCTCAAACCGTGGCCCTGACATAACTGAAAAAGTAGAAGCTTGTTTTTTAGTTTTTGTTTTGTTTTTTTACAGAATTAGTACATTCTAAAGTATATGAAAATACTACTTTTGAAATCTGTTTTAGTGAGTACAACGTTAGTGGAAATGAATTGGGGAACTTCTGTAAAGGATAATTGACATACTAACATCATAGAAAGTTTTCAGTTGTAGAAAGGGAATTACAGGACTTTCAGTACTGATATTTCCTGAACTCAATTTCATAATCATATGTCCTGGATTAAACCACAAAACATTTAATATATCTCCAGCACATATCTAAAATACATAGAGTCAGAGTGAGAAAAATAGTTACAGACTTATGACATTTTTCAGGGAACAGTATGAGACGTAAGAGGCTTGATATTGCATTTCACCTTCATGAAAGAACCAAAGTCTCTATGTGGATGTTCAGGAATGACAACCATGGAGGATTTTGTTGTGGGAATATTCAACGCACACTTGGGCATGACAATTTTAATTTAATAGGCTATATAAGGGGAATTGCCTTTCTATATATCTTTCTTGCTTGTTTTATTTTTGTTTGTAACAGAAAGATAATTCCATGACATTGGGCCTCTGTGGGAGTCACAGAATAACAGAATGAAAAAAGATTGAAGAAAGAGAAATTCTCATCTGAATAGGCAGTGGCACATGCTGGAAAGTTGTTGAAACCAACAAAAAGGTGTGTTTAGGATTAATGTTTTTCATGATCACATTTAACTGATACTACAAAGACTGACAAAAACCCTACTTTAAAAAACTCATTTTACTTCTTAATAGTTTGTAAGATGTTCATGCTCTTTCCTCCAATACAGAGGAAATACCAAAACATAAGTAATATTTTCATTTAATCTTGATAGATAACCGTATATATAGTAACCAAATATTCTAGGTTTTGAGACACTCCCCATTTCAAATGTTCTGTCATCTGTAAGAATATTTATACCTATCAATTCATATTTTCTGATTTGTATTATTAAAACACATTCACTCTACCAAAGATAACAATATGCATGAGAGTATTGACTTTATTTTTACAACCGTGTTCTTGTTTGGATCCTTCTTATTCAAAACAAAATTCTTCTCTTTTTCTTTCAACTACATCCTGTCACTAAGAATTAAGAAGTATTGCTAACATTTGTTATAATCAGAAGTGCCAAAGTTTTAATTCTAAGCCAATGCCAACCTAAATTTCATGGTAAAATATCAAGTATTAAAGAAGTGATACATTGTGGCATCTCCATTAAATATTTCATAATTGTATGTTTTTCTTTATGTGCATTCCAGCTTTCATAACCTATGCTACTGAATTATCCAGTAAACAACTGTGCCTACATGGTAACAAGTAAATTTTGAGAAATGAAAAACTCAACCAGCATGGACTTTTCATAAAATAAAAATGATCAAAAACATTTTTGCCAAATATTGTGTTTTAAATTCAAACTTACCCATGTAACTAGAGATGACGTTTAATTTTATAGTTTCTTGTTCACGCAGTGAAGGCCATGTTTGAGATCAATATTGTTAGGAAAAAAATACCCAAATTTTGTCAGTTTTGCAGTTTTGCATTTTTAATCAGAATAAGAGAAGAAGTATATAATTGGGAGGAGCAGTCTAAGCAGTGTAGGTTGGCAAGCCAACTCTGAGCATATTCAGAGCTGCTCCCCAATACTGGCTGTGTCACTATGACATACTGTTGGGAACATCCTGTAAGCCTGTTGTGAGGATAAAAAGAATTACTGTACCTAAAGTGCTCAGCACATTTAAAATAAAAATACTAGTTGTTATTGTTACTTTATTATTGTTAGCTACTCTGTCTGCAGCTATGGTTTCTATAAGACAGGATTACAGATTTAAGCATCAGAAGCATCATGGCGGTGTTTCTCCCTACATGGAGAGAGTTTTCAGTGAAGGCAACATAAAAATAAGCTGATATAAGAGATCAGAAGGTTCAAGTCTATGATTTCAGTGTTCCCAATACCTGCTTGCATTCCATACTCTCTTGCAATTTGATTGATTAACCTTTTTCATATGACTAAATTTAGATTGACCCAGATTTCTATCGTTTGCAGCCAAAAGAGTTCACATGAAGAACTATTGAGTAAATTTAAGTACAGGAAATTGAAAGTTGCTATTCAAACACAGTTGGTAGAGTTTGATGGGGACAAAATAATAGTACTTCTTCTACCTTCATGAGTTTGGAACAGATTGAGAGATGAACACATGGAAAACAAAGATGAAAATATAATTAATATTACTGAAAAAATCAACATTGATTCAAAGTGCGTGGACTTCTAGTTCTGGACCCCAGAATGAAGTTTTCCATTGGTCACAGTCAGAGCAGGGAAACCACAAGATCTCTGAACAGTTTCTCTAACTTAAGGCATGGAATAGAAAAAAGTGTGTGTTCTATAGATAGGCTGGCTGACTCAAAAAGGATATCTGCAGGGAAATCTTTATCTCCTCTTAGGGGGAAGATAGAGTGAAATCTTCAAAGAAGAGCCAACATTATTATTCCAATTGAATTCCCACATGAGGCCATGACTTACAGTGGTTACTCCCTAAAATAAAAGTATCTCTTTGAAATATCGTGGGAAGACTTTGGAATTGGGTAGCATTTAAATTTCGCTTCTTCACTTCTTAGATAAAGCCACTTAACGTTTTGAATGTAGATCTATGAATCTTTAAAATGGAGGATAATATTATCTATATTCATGTGATTGTGGAGGTTATATGAAATGTGAGTGAAATATAAAATAAAATTTATTATATGAAAGTTTTAAGTATTTTTAATTTAATGGCAATCATCAAAGTTTTACTTGACATGTTAGATATACTTTATGTAGAAAATGTCATATTATTTGTCTTTCTTAAATCAGATTATATCAAACTCCAAACCATTATATTTCCTAGCTTGTGAAATTCAATCTGTTATTATTGGGATTCCCTTCTAAGTTCCAAAGTTATATGAAGATCTCTATGTTGGTATACTTATTGGTCAGGACCAATCCGTTGAGATTGGAAGCTTCATCAGTACCTAGTATCTAATGATCTTGGCTAAGTCTGGAGACCCCTATACCCAGGATTCAGTCAACCTGTGTGCTTCATACAAGCTTCTCCTCACCAAGAACTGCCACCAAACTGGGGAACTAAAAAGGCAAGGAATCTATAGGACTTCACCTCTAGAAAAGTTGTGGATTCCCTCTCTTCCTGAGTGCCTTTTATCTTCTCACCCCTCTATTCCAGCATACTCCTACAAAGATACAGAGAAAATTGAAATGCAAAAGCCAGGTTGGAAGGCCTGCCATGGAATTGCATGTACTTGCCTGAACTCTGAGAACAGAAAGCAATATATATGATTAAAAACCAAAACCAAAGCAACACAGAAATTAGTGGGTCTGCAAATTATCCTGACAGTATTATTTAATTTATTTTCCCTGGATATTTAAGAAAAATGTAATGCTCATGTAGAATCTGTTGTAGATGAATGTTAGTAGTGTACTCCTCCTCTTTTTCCTTTCTTTGTTCCTCTTCGGCTAGAAATTCCATTAAGGGAAAATAATATTTTATATATTTTTGGTTTTGAATTATTTTGTAGTATGTGGTGAGAAAATATATACTTCTCAAAATACAATACATTTAAAAAATTGTAATTCTTATTTTTAGAATAACTTCAACATAGTGTATCCAGCTCACTCTGAAATGAAAACCATTTTTAATGGGGTGACAAAAACCTCATATTCTAATATTTGGCTTTTAAAATTGTTTCTAAACCAGTTATTATTTCATGAAAGGGGAACGGAACTTTCCTGGAGAAAAAAAAAAACACTAACCTTTTAAAAAATAGTTTTAATCCCTGAGTATTTGAGCTGTTCTGAGAGAACAGGAGAAATTTTAAACTAGCCAACAGAAAAAACAAAACAACAACAAAAACTAATATCAGCTGGAGCAGAAGGTTCTAATTCATTGGAACTTATTTATTATATGCTTGAGAGATTCTGTGAGCTGCATAAAGCTGGGTATTAATACATGGGCAAGCACAAGACAGACAAGGCAGATGTTGCATTAACCAAAACTCTCTGGAATTGGAGAGCAGCTGTGTGGTTTGAGATGGCCATTCTGGCACATAATTTATGCAAGGACCAAAATAGATACTACTCTACATTAAAAATAATAATAATAAAATAAAAAGAAGGACACTTAAGGAGAAAAAAGCTAAATTGCATTGTAAGACCTAGGTAAAATCAAATTATATCCCCTTAACAATGGAGTAGTCAATCATAATATATGAGAATTAAGGTTTTCCCCAGGCAATAAACCCTAAATTCCCAGAGTCAATTGAAATGTAAATCACCTAGCCATCATTTTAAATCTAATATATCTTCATTAACCTAAAAGTATAGCTAGCCAATGCAGAGTCCATCTCAATCATAATTCAGAATAGTGCCATTAATTCACAAATGACTTCTAAATTCTCATCTGTCAAGAGAATTAAGACCCTGACAGCTCTACAGCTCTAACATTCTGTATAGTAGGTTGCATGTTATGATGGAAAGAGAATCTGACAGAACCAGATTCTCTCAACATCATTAGTTACTGGAGAAGTGTTTTGGGGGTAAAGTCTTTCAAATTTCCTGACCCTCAGTTCCTTCAACTCTAAAACGAGAATATCCTTACTTGCTATCGCATGTATGTTCCACTCCTCCCTCTCGAGCCCACACTGGTTAGTCTTCCTATGTCTCTACTGAGAGAGGTCTTGCCAAAGTCACTCTTGACCTCTGTAGTACTATATCTGATGATCAGATCTCCATCCATATTTTATGTGATTGTCAGCAACATTTTACAGAGTGTACTCATTTAACTTGACTTTCTAGGGTACCACTCTCTTTTGGTACAACTCCTCCTGCCTTGACTCTTCATTCTTGGTCTCCTTTCAAATTCTCTTCTTTATTCTAAAATTAAAAATTAATACAAAGAATCTTCAAACTGAGTGTTAGCATACATGTTGCTTTATGTTTTGACAACATGCAAAGTATCTGAGGGTTTCATTGCCTACAACTAATCAGTTAGCTTGCCACAGTTTAATATATGTTGACAGAAAGCATGCAAATCCAGTTTATTGCTCACAGCAATAGCAGTAGCCAAAGTACCATTGCTGTGTCAGTCACCTTAGTCCCCATTTCTGTGGGGTGACGTGATGAAAGCTAGCTTCTGTGTATGCACACAGTAGAGTACATTACAGGAGAGAACACTGATATTAGGGAGCCTGATCTTACATAGAAGGCTATAGGCAAATCTGTCCATCCTCTCCTCCAGAGAGAGACATTATTTTCATTACCCTAATAATATAAGTATATATCCAAATCTTGAAGGAGATAACTAGTTTTATTTATTATCCTGGAATGTTAGGAAATTTATTCAAGGAGGGGGAAATCCTTATCCTTAATATCTTGGAAACTAAGCAGAGCAAATCTTGGGGAGAAAGATATTTCTATCTTCCCCGAGAGCTTGCTTATACAAAAACTCTTGAAAATGCCATTTGGAGCAAATTAGTTGTTGTTAATACCTACACATGAGAGACCAACAGAAAATTGTCTCCCAAAACACAAACTTATTTTCTTTTTAAGTAATGAAACTGTGGTTTGCTTGCCCTGATTTGGTTTTGCCATTAAAATTAGTATTACTTTTTGTTGTTGTTGTAATTTATTTCTTTAAATTTAAGTTAGTTAACATAGAGTATAGTATTGGTTTTAGGAGTAAAATGCAGGGACTTACCACTAAGATATAATACCCAGTGCTCATCCCAGCAAGTGCCCTCCTTAATACCCATCACCCATTTTAGGCCATCTCCCCACCCACCTCCCCTCCAGGAACCCTCACATTGTTCTCTATACTTAAGAGTCTCTCAAGTTTGCCTCCCTTTCCATTTGTATCTTATTTCTTTAGATAACTTAGAGTTTAAAACAGTTTCTAATTTCATGTTGGAGTATTCCACAATAATTTCGTATCTTCTTCACTGCAATACTTTCATTTAAAGTAGTTAGAAAGAAGTGAAGCCTATAATGAATATTCAAACACTGAAAAACACCTGTGGATATTACCGTGTAGCATTTATTTAAGTTTATTTATTTATTTTGAGATAGACAGAGACAGTGCAAGTGGGGGGGAGGGCAGAGAGAGAGGGAGACAGAGAATCCCAAGCAGGTTCTACACTGTCAACACAGAGCTGGATCAGGGGCTCAAACTCACGAACCATGAGAGAGTAACCTGAGCCTAAACCAAGAGCTGGATGCTTAACCAACTGAGCCATCCAGGCACTCCTACTGTAGCATTTGAATACTTCAACATTTGAATCTCCTTGCAAGTTTAATAGCCTCAAATTATTTGCTGAAACTGCCAATTTAAAGGCATCATTCTCCCAAATACATTACTTCTTGGAACACTACTGAGGGTTTTCAAAAGATACATTATGCACTTAAATTTATTAAAAGTTATTTTATGTGTAAGAATACTTCCCTGTTAGCAATAGACAGGACCAAACACACACACACACACACACACACACACACACACACGGCAACTGCAGTGAGCATCGTGACTGCTTCTCTCCTACATGATCTTCAGTTCATGCAGATATTGGCCTTGAACTTTATGGTCATATGTTAGTGTTTTCTGTTTTCCCCCTCACTTTGATATTAGTGGATTTCTTCAAGTTTTGTCTTTATGTTTACTGGTAAGCTTTAATACTTTTAGAATTACAATAATTTTTTTTTTACATTTTTTGAATTAATCCTTTTTTTTCTATACTTTCTGGACTCGGAAAAAATATATATACTTTGTAAGGATTGCTGAGAAGAAATTCCTGTACAGACATGCTACCCTACCCTGGTGTTGAAAAGATGTTCCTTTACATTTTCTTCTAGAGTTGGATGGTATTACCATTTGCATTTAAGCTTATGATCCATTTTTTTAAGCAACAAATTTATTATCATACAATTTTGAAGGTCAAATTCCAAAATGGGTCTCACTGGGCTAAAAATCAAAGTGCTATCAGGGTTTTGTTTCTTTGTGAAGGCTTTAGGAAAGAATTCATTTTCTTACCTTCCCCAGCTTCTGGAGGCTGCCCACATTCCTTAGCTCATGACCTCTTTCCATGTTCAAAGCCAAGAATGGCTACATAACATCATCACTCTGATGTTATTCTTATGCTTCTGTCTTTCATATTTGAGGACCCTTGAAATTACACTGGACAAATCCAGATAATCCAGGATAATCTTCCTATTTTATTTATTTATTTTTTTAATGCTTATTTATTTTTGAGACGGAGACAGAGCACGAGTGGGGGAGGGGCAGAGAGAGAGAGAGGGAAACACAGAATCCGAAACAGGCTCCAGGCTCTGAGCTGTCAGCACAGAGCCCAATGTGGGGCTCGAATCCACAGACTGTGAAATCATGACCTGAGCCGAAGACGGATGCTTAACTGACTGAACCACCCAGGAGCCCCCAGGATAATCTTCCTATTTTAAAGTCAGTTGAATATTAGGCTGGTTTTAAGTTAATAATTATGCTAATTTTATGTAGAGCACAAGGCGAAGGTTGATGTCCATTTCTCTCTATACACATATCCAGAGTTTCAGTACAATCTATATGAATAAAGTAAAACATACACAAATCTTAAAGTCTTTTATTTTCCCACTGAATTGCCTTGGTACCTTCATTGGCAATATATATGTGGATTGATTTCTGTGTTGATTATTTTTTCTATTCCACAACTTATATGTTTATTATTTCACTCATTCCATACTCTACTGATTACTACAGCTTTAAAGTAAATCTTGAAATCAAGTAGCTTAATTCCTTCAATTCCATTTTATCTTTTAAAATTATTTTGGTATTCTTGGGGTGTCTGGGTGGCTCAGTTAGTTAAGCATCTGACTCTTGATTTAGGCTCAGGTCATGATCTCATGGTCATGAGATCAAGCCCCGTGTTGGGCTCTGTGCTGACAGCATGGAGCCTGCTTGGGATTCTCTCTCTCTTCCTCTCTGTCTCTCTCTCTCTGCCTCTCCCCTGCTCATGCTTGTGCTCTCTCTAAAATAAATGAATGAATGAATGAATGAATGAATGAGTGAATAAATAATTGTTGTGGTATTCTAAATTGAATTTACACATAAATTTGAGAATAATTTTGTTAATGTCACAAAAAATTTTCAAATTGTGTTGGTGTTGAATTTTATCAACAGATTAATTTGCAGAAAATTGGTATCTTAATAAATGAGTTTTGCAGCTGATAAACATGCCATATCTTTTCATTTAGATCTTCTTTCATTTCTCTCAGCAGAGTTCTGTTCTGCTCAATGAAAAGATTTTTCAGTCATTGTTAAATTTATTCCTAAGTATTTTATGTTAAGGCCAATGTGAACTAAATGGCTTATAATTTATAATTGTTGGATTCTTGTATATAAAAGCAATCAATTTTATATATTATAGTTGTGTCCTATGACCTTGCCAATCACATATTAGTTCTGGAAGCTTTTTTTTATGTTTATTTATTTTTGAGGGAGAGAGAGACAGAGCACGGGTTGGGGAGAGGCAGAGAGAGAGGGAGACCCAGAATCTGAAGCAGGCTCCAGGCTCTGACCTGTCAGCACAAAGGGCCAACGCAGGGCTCAAACTCATGAACCGTGAGACCTAGCCCAAAGTGAGACTCACGACCATGGCTTAGGCCAAAGTTGGACGCTTAACCAACTGAGCCACCCAGGCATCCCTGGAAGTTTGTTTGTTTGTTTGTTTGTTTTTAATATATGGATTCCTTAAGATTTTCTATCTAAATGATTATGTCATCTGCAAATAAAGATTAACATTCTATTTTCCAGTTGTTATGGCTTTCATTTCTTTGCCTCACATTGTTACAGTAACTAGGACCTCTAGTATGATTTTAATAGCACAGGTGACCTCAGATACCCTTGCCTTATTTTAGAGAGAGTGTTCAATAGTCGTCATTATATATTTTGTAAATGCTCGTTATCAGCTTATAGAAGTTCCCTTCCATTCCTTGTTTACTTAGAATTTTAATCACGAATAAATGTGAAGTTTTTCATATGTTTTTTCTGCATTCTCTGACATCTGGCTTCCATGGTTTCTGATAAAAACTCCACACCTGTTTGCATTGGTGTTTCCTTTCTGCAACGTGCCATTTTTCTTGTTACTTTAGAATTTGAATCTTTATCTTTGGCATTTAGCAGTTTGATTCTGGTGTATCTAGGCATGTCCTGTTTTGTTTTGTTTTGTTTTTGTTTTCATTTAAATTCCAGTAGTTAATATACAGTGTAATATTAGTTTCAGGTGTACAATTTAGTGATTCAACACTTACATACAACACCCGGCATATTTTATTTTTCTTTCTTTCTCATTTCCTGTTTGGGGTAGCTGAGCTTTCTGAATCTGCACGTTTATTTTCTGTAGACTGCTTATATTACTGAAATTTAGTTTTGTTCAATTTTGATGCATCTTCAACTCTCTGATTGATTAGCTGGAACAAAATGTTATGATTTCTATGCATCTTCAGCTGTTTAATTGATAAATGGAAATAAAAAGAGTATGTAGCTCTAGTATGTTTTTGTTGATAGCCTGAGAGCAAGACTCACTTGGGACTTGCTGCATCGTAACTAGAAATACTAGGATTAAATCTACTTCATCGCTTTCAATGCCATCTATGAGCCAATGGCTCTCAAACTAATATCTTCTTTCCATAGACAGTGTATTTCCAACCCAGCAGCCCAAGTGATTTTTTTTAACACAGCAGGCTGCTTATGTGGCTCTTCTGTCCAAAACAGTCTAGTTAATTCCTCATTTCACTCATTGTAAAAGTCTAAGTTTTTACAATGATCAAATGCTGTATATGATCTGTACTCCACCCTCAATACCTATCTGTCTGACCTCATTATATAGTTTCACCCTGTTCTTTCTGTTCCAGCCATCCTGGTCCCTGCTGTATCAGAAACACACTGAAGACTCTCTTCATCCAGGATTTTGCCATTGCTGTTCCTCAACCCATGATGGCTTTTTCCAGATAGCCCCACATCATATTCTCTCACTTCCTTCAGTTCTTAGCTCAAATATCCCTTTAGCAGGGCCATCTTTCCCGAGTATCTTTAGCAAATCCCAGCATTCTGTGTTTCATTATCACTTACCACGGAAATACTATTTATTATACTGTTCATTGTTTGTTCTTCCCAAGGAGAAGGCAGGGACTTTTAGTTTTAATTTTTTTTTACTGTTCTGTTCCCAGTGCCTAGAAGAATGATGAGGATACAAAAAAAAAACCTGAAAAAATTATATTTGTAAGTGAATATAAAAATGAACAAAGGAGGCCTGGTTATCTTGAGCCCTGGATCAAATATTTTACTCAAATATTGTTAGCTTTTGATAAAACAACAACAAAATTTTCAATGGCAAATGGCAATGTTTTTTAGTGGATAAGTTCTTTCTACTTTAGATATAAATGTCTGGGGCACTTATATTTCAGAATAGTTTTTTCTTTCAGAATCCTTGAGTTTTTTAATTCATTTACCTTTAATCACTTGGCAGGTACTCCTTATCCGCCAAAGGTTTTTACTTAAAAAAAGGAAAGAAAAGACAAAATTTAGCAACATAAAGAGAAAAATACCCAATCTTCCTTGAATGTTTTATTACTGAGTATTTTATATCCAGGAAAAGTGCTTTGGGCATCTATGCAGGCTGAAACAACTTCATCCTTCCTTTTCCCCAGAAGAGTTTTCCTTGTGCTAGATATAACCCAAATAGAGTAACCTGACACTCAGCAGCTAAGGGGTATAAAGTAGAACAAAGATTTTAAAAATACATTTCCTCTTTGAGTTAAATACAAATAAATACAAATAGAATTTGTATTAGTTAAATACAAATAGAATTTTCAAAAGCAATGAAATTCCATATCAATATATCTGAGTTAATTTTGTAGGAGCTGAGTGCATCTGCAAAGAGCAAGCAGAGTGGAGGGCTGTGGTTACTTCTGTGTGCTTTATTCATGTTCAAGGATCACTGTACCTGGGAGGGTACACTGTGTGTAGAAGGAGACCCAGGGATGGTTGAAGAATATAAAATGAATGAATAAAGGGTAATAGAGACACAAGAAAATTGCCTTTCTCTTTTTTTGTCTCTCCTCTTTTCCTTGGCTTTCACAGCATAAATAACAATGTGTTTCACATAAGGAATTCCAGCATAAAAGTAACAGTTTAGTGTTGTCTTATTCTTTAAACCTTACCAAATTAGTTTTTGCCTCAGCTGCAAATAGTCATGTTATAATTTGTTATTGTCATCCTGGTAAAGGGTCAATGCTGCAATGAAATTAGAAATCATTGCCATTTTGTTAATTCTCCAAGTACATACAGTGAGATATCGTTTATATCATATTGTTGTCCTCCCCAGTGATTATAAAATGATGCATTTAAGATAGTTCTCCATCTGGTTACTATTTATTAACACTGGTCAAGGAAGATATAATATAATATAATATAATATAATATAATATAATATAATATATATACATTTATGTATGCATATGTATGTAAACCTATTAATGAAATATGTCTATACATACACACATAAACGTATTTGTGTGTGTATATATAGTGTGTGTATGTATGTTTACATCTAATCTATACCCATGTGTACTACCTAGGTAACCTTTTTTTTTCACAGCAGGTGTTTGATCGTTGCTGATATAGAAGTTCTTTTAGATCACAGTTTGCTCTTTTTTTTTTTCCAATTACTATAACCCTTTAGAATTTTCCACTTTTCTCCAACTAAAGCAATTATTTTCTTTCTGAAAAAGTGT
The DNA here is from genome assembly GCF_007474595.2 of Lynx canadensis. Lineage (NCBI taxonomy): Eukaryota > Metazoa > Chordata > Mammalia > Carnivora > Felidae > Lynx > Lynx canadensis. The sequence continues at coordinate 52,401,005 of NC_044319.2, read as the reverse complement.
CATTTACTGTTGCCTTTGAAAAAAAGACATCTTTAAAATAGTTTTCTTTTGTTATTGAATACACATTTCTTTTCTGAAAAAGGAAAACGTGTCATGACTTGATTGGAGAGGACAGGAGAGGAGAGAGAAAGAGAGACAGAGAAAAAGAGGGAGAGGAAAATAGTGCAGTGGATTTAAGATGTTCTAATCACTTGGTTCCCTTTATCCTTAGGAAAAATGAAAACTGTTCATTTTTCACTGAGTTCCTTTATTATGCATCAGGTGCAGCACCTGGAACCAATCTCAGGAAACAATTTGTCACTGTGTATAATTGTTAGGCAGCATGGGAGAATCACACAATTCGTTATGTTGGTTTTCAGGAAAAAAAAATAGTCAGAGATTTCCTTTCATTTCCCCCTTTGTAAGACCATTAGTGTTCCCTCTTTGTTCAAGGCGGAGATGAACTGACTCTCCCCGGAGACAAATGAAGACACATAAACCTGTCCCTGTTCTATCGCCTTTTGACTACACAGTCCTCTAGGGCCAGAGAGTCTTTGTCATTTAGACATCAGAACTTGGGCAGTGAGAATCATCAACATCAGTTTTCAAATATCTCTCTAATGTACAGAATTCCTATGACACTCCAATTTTGACTGCATAGCTTTTATGGACTTCAACTATCATGTCACTGAATTATAATCTAATTATAAAGCAGTTTTGTGATCCTTATAAGGAATCTAAAATAAAATTTAAAAAATATGAAGCAAAAATAAAAATCATCTGTGATCCCACGTTCCCTGTCAAGGAAAACTGGTGGGCAAGAGTGATGTGACGCCTGTGCCCAGTGCCTTGTTGGCATCGAGTCCTGGTGAAGGTGGGGAAATGCCATTCAGGCTGACAAAGTCCAGGCTTCTGAGAGCCACGAACGGTTTGTGGAGACTGGGCTGACAGGCACTGGAGCGGGAGGTTTCGGTGATCAGCCCAGGCAGGCCCCAGCTCTGCCCCCCATATGTCTGGAGGAGAAACTTTGTGTCTCCCCAGGGCTGGAGCCTCTGTCATTGTCATTTCCACCATCAGACCGTTCTGCAGAGAGCTACCAAATCACAGGGTGCGAGTCGAAGAGGAGATTGTTGGTCCTATAGTCTTATGATTCTTTCCAGCGGTTTCATATTGCAATGATCTTTTTTACTTACAAGTTTTCATGACTTTTAATAGTTGTATTTTGTAATGTAAATATATAACAATATAAATTTATATGAAATGATTTGTTAATTAAATGTCATATTCACAGATATTTGACTTGGTTCCAATTTTGGATGTAAAAATATACTGAGATCAACATTTTGGAAACACATTCGTAATATACTGAGATCAACATTTTAGAAACACATTCGTCTGAAATGCCATTAAAACATGATAGGAGTTCAATTATCAGGATAACTTTTTAAAATTTCTCGATACATGTTGCCGGATTTATACTCACATCCTGCAGATATTAACAAACCGATCTAGTGTATACTGAACAATATTAATATCATTTGACAATAGCTAATTGCTAAAATGAAACTAAATCATTATTGGGTTAATTTGGCTATCTTTCCTTGTTAATGAGGATATACATTTTTCATGTGTTTAACAATGATTTTTAATATTCCTGAATATTTCCTGTTCATGTAGCATTGCTGTTTTCCAAATGGAGTTTTCAGTGTCTTACATAGTTGTAAAGATCTTTATATAGTAAAGGTATTAAGAATTTATTTTATTGTTTCAAATAATTTTTATAAGCTAGGATTTATTTTTTAATTTTGTTTTTTTGTAATTCTTGATGTGTGGAAGTTTTGTCTTTTATCCCTTGGTTTTTATTGACTCTTTTTGGTGATTTCTCTTATGGTGCATACTTAAAAGGCTATACAATTTTGATTACAACACACCTTTTTTCTTCTACTTTCATGATATTTATGATAACTTTTTAGACTGCCTCTAATTGATTTTGTTGTATTTAATTGTTCTATTACAAATAATTTTCCTTGCATCATGTACCAGTTGTAATGACAATAATAGTAGGAGGGATAATAGTAGTGGTAGTTAATGTGTATTCACTATGTTGAAAACATAGTCCTTAGTGGATTACTTGTGTGATTTCATTTATCCAACAGTCCAATGGGAAGTTGACTATTACTATTTTGAAAATGAGAAAATTGTGCTTAAAATATTTAGAACCATATCCTACAAGAGGCAAGTAAGACGGAGGACTCCAATTCTAGTTCTTTTCATTCTCCTGGTGGCATTATTTTACTTGACACGGTTTGAACACACACACACACATGAATAAATAGTTATTAGCCACAAAATGAATATTTTAAATTTTTTTTTAACATTTATTCATTTTTGAGAAACAGAGCGAGACAGAGCGTGAGTGGGGGAGGGGCAGAGAGTGAGGGAGACAAAGAATGGGAAGCAGGTTTCAGGCTCTGAGCTGTCAGCACAGAGCCCGATGTGGGGCTCAAACTCACGGTGTGCGAGATCATGACCTGAGCCGAAGTCGAAAGCTTAGCAGACTGAGCCACTGGCGCCCCACAAAATGAATATTTTTAGAGCACAGGCTCCTCAAATTAGTACCAGTCAAGCAACTGGCACGAGGCATGTTTGCAGATGGATCACAGCAGCCTATCACCAGCTGTGCATGTCAGACACGTAAGCCAAGTTTGACACTTGTGAGACAGATGGTGAAAAAGACTATTATAAACGTATATTCTGGATTTTTTTCAAGCTGCCATAATACTGTCTATTTTGTCAGTGCAACAATTGGCATATCTTACTTGTCATGCATCTAGATTTTAAAGAACTATATAGATTTTATATATAATCCTACCTTGATTTTCTGGTCACTCTTCAGGGTAGTTTAAAGTCTATCTACTTAAAAGATTAACTATCTGAGTAATTTATATCTATTCTGACAACCTCACTATCAGCCAGGTCAGGCTATATACTACTGAGGAATTATGGATTCTATTCTGCCTCTAAAAGGAGAGAGAGAGAAGTGTTATGGTACGTTAAAACAACATGAGTTTTGTGTCAGAAAAACTTAAAATCACATCATGGCTTTACCATTACTCGCTGTGGAAATATAAGCAGATGATCTAAACTCTCAGTACTTCAGCTTCCTTATAAATTCAAAATAAAGAATCATATCTATTTGTAATATTGATTGTGAGAATATTAATTATGCCACTAATAATGGTGATAACCATAAAATAGCCAGCAAATTATAAACACACACACGCGCGCGTGCACACACACACACACTCAAGGGTTATGGACAGTGGTAGGCAGAATGCTAGATTCTACGCTAAGTGCCTCAAATATATTATCTTCCTTAATATTCTGAACAATTATTGGAAGTTAGTATTCTTGATATCCCCACATTACCAATGAAGAAATTATAGTTCAGAACATTTTAAGATCACATTTAAGATTCTATGGGTATTTAGCTGAGAAAGTGGAATTCAAACCCAGGTCTGAAGAAAAGAAAGCTAAATCCTTCAACATTCCGTAGATCCTTTATCTTGTTGCTACATACTCCAAGGACTCAACCTGATTTATTCTGTTCGGTAGCTCCACCATTCCTTATATATTATGGCATTTTTCTTCCGTAACATGTGATTCAAATTTTTCAGCAAAGCCGATGATGTACCCTGAGGCCCGAGAAGACAAGTAAAAAAATATTTTTCATTGCATAGATTTTATTATATTTCTTCATGGAAAACAGAAGTTTAAAAATGTTAGAAAGAACATACACGGTGTGATTTTAAATTTTCTGGAATCTTAAGGAGGCTTTCCTATACATTATATGAGGTCTCTATATTTGTCTCATAAACAAGTTTTATTTGTGATTTCAATGACTCCACACATCGCTTGAAAAAAAATGGCAACATTTATTTCCAACTTTACCAAAAAGAAATCACTATATCTATTACATACTAACTGGTAGAATTATTGAAAAAATTAAATTACAGAAAATTATATTCACATGGAAAATTGTACAATGGGAAAAACAGCTTTATAAAGTGAATTAAAATATTATGGGCAATTATGTGTCGATAAAGAGGTATTTTCTTCAATGCATTTAATTTATTCTTTGTTGTGAAATGTAGAGTTCATTGGACAAAATCTTCAACACTGTATGCATAGGATTATGCCCCTAAAAGCTGGTAGTCCCTAGGAGTGTGGGTTCTTAAAATCTCTACTTAGAAAAATGAAACTGCAGGGACATGGAAAGCTTTTACAGTAACCTCTGTCCAGGACCAAATATTAAGTTTTCTGAGCTACAGACTGTCCAGTGCACAAAAATATGGTGAACCCATTTTTGAATGTGGGCATTTTATGTGTGTGTATGTTAAGGGAGATTCTCCAATCAACAGTAGTTGCAATTTCTCATGTTTACAGATGTCATGAGCCCTTAGTTTTAAACTTTAGCCTGCTCTACCAACCACAACCTAATTGCAGAACCATAAAATTTATGAACTGATGATTCTATTCCTCATTAGAAGTTACTCCTTTTAAAGTTTTATTGTTCATTGTATAGTTTTATGATGTCAAGTTACCATACATGTTCTAATAGAACTCACATTTTTGCACTATGGCCATCATACTCCAAATTTTCAATAACTTTCACACATGGAAAAACCTTGTTGTCAAGTATCTAGGATTCTTTTTCTTTAAAAATAAGCAAATAAAGGTTATATTGGTGAGTTTGTGAAATGAGTCTGTAGCAAAGTATTATTATTGTATGGGGTATATTTGTTCAAAAATTCATGGTTGTAATTTGCCATATATTATGTTCTTTTTAGTACAAATTGTTGAGGTTGCTGCCTATGTCACTGGAGCTGCTGACTTAGTACAATGTGAAATTGAGAACTGCTATGATTCTTTAAATTCAAGTTGGGTCAGCGATTTGTGTAATTGTGATTTCTTCTAGGTTCAAAACTCCATACCTCTACTTCCTCTAGTCAGACACTAAAATTAATTTGTTTACTAACGACTTTTTCTGATAATGAGTATAATATACATCATATTCTGTTACAATGTATAATGTGTGTATGTATTTATACTATGTATGTATATATGTTCTGATTATTTCTAATCTTCATAAAAGGTATTTTCCATCCTTTCACACTGCCTCCATTTGGTCTAATGTCTAGTTTTTCACACTTAAATTAATCCAACAACCTCTAGTCCATCTGTGTTAGTTATCTAGTGCTATGTAATAAATTGCCTTTAAGTCTAAGCAAATTAAAACAACACAGATTTATCATTTTTCAGTTTCACAGGTCAGGAACCAGGGATTAATGGAGCTGGGTCCTCTGGCATACGGTGTCTCATGAGGTTGTGGTCAAGCTGTCAGCCAAGACTGCCGTCTCATCGGAAGGCTTAACTGGGGGGCGGGTCCCTTTCCAACCTCAGCCACATGGCACTTTTCAGGTCTCAGTGTTTTTCTTGCTGTTTGACAGAGATTTCAGTTCCTCACACATGGGCCTCTCTGAAGCCCGACTGCCATGACATGGCAGCTGGCTTCCCCAGAGTAACTGATCCAATAAAAAGTGTGTGAACCCAGAATTGAAGTTGCATTTTCTGTAGAAGCTAATCTCAGAAGTCACACAGCATCCTTCTGCCTGCTGCATTCTATTCATTAGAAGTGAGTCACCAAATTCCCCCCCATACTCAAGAAGAAGATAATTAATCATGTCTTGAAGGGAGGTGTGTTAAGGTGTTTGTATGCACATTTTTAAAACCACCACTCTCATTTTGTGTCTCATAGTCATCGTAGTCACTCTCAAATGCCACTATTTTGAGCATTCCATGGCATCTTATTTTCCTAGTGTAACAAATACTGCCTGTATCCAGTGTATGCCTCGAAAAGTCATACATCATGCAATCTAAGGAAGGAAAATACCTTTAATCGTGTATTTCTGATGCAAGCAGATGTGTATCTATAGAAGAATCAACACATTATTCGAATACAGTATCATAGGTATTCCTCTACAGGGAGAGTTTTCGTTTTTACACTGTGTAGTTATGACAACTTATATAAATGTTCTTCTTATCTGCTAGTCATTGTTCTAAACAGTTTAAGTACTTTATTTCACTTAGTTCTCTAAGCACCCCTATGTGGGCACAATAATATCTCCTATTTTGTAGATGAGGAAACCTAGATTTAAAAGAGCTAAGTAAATTGCCCTAAGTCTTAGCTACTAAGGAGAGGTACAGGGATTAAAATACAGTCTTATCTCTTAACCAATAAGCTCTTTCTATTTGAATGTTACCAAAAGGATGTGCCCGGGGCTTGATATTTCTCTGTATTACATCAGTAGAGAAGTTTTCTTCTATGACCATAAGAGAATGGCTTCTTGACAAACTTGTATAAATCACAGGTAGTCTGTATAAGTTGTCATGGTCCAATCACGTAGGTAAACTGAGTTAAGCAGTTTTTAATAACCACAATGTTAAAAAAAGATTTTTTATAAGGTATTTATTGGGTTTGGGGACTAAAAAGAAAACACAGAAATGATTAAGTAGGTTTGGCAACAAGGAAAAAGAATGGGACAGGTACTATGAAGGCCAGAAAGAGGCAAACTTTTTCAGGGTTGGTGACCGTATGAAGATAAGATTGTTTGTTCCACAGAATGTCTTTCTTAACATGGCATTGGGGATTTGGCCACCTTTGCATGCAGACTCAAGATTTAAACATCAAATGAATGTGACAAAGATATAAACGGGGAATTCTTGTTTGAGTCCTTCCTTATTTACATGAGTGCTCATTTCACATCAGCTTTTACCTTCTTTGATCTTGGAAATATTTATTCATGTCTCGTAAGCTGAGTCTGAGACATTAAGCAGCTTGCTCAAAGGTTACTTAGCTAAGAAGTAGCAGATTCAGAAATAAAATCCATGTTTGTCTAACTTCAAAGTCTATGTTGCTTCACTAAATCACACTGTCTTCCTAAAAATAAGATTAAAAGACTGTTATGGTCTCTCTGAAGAAGCAGGATGGCCCCTGTTCCTGCCCAAAATTTGATCTGACGTCAAGCCTAAACATGCACACACACACAACAAAAGGATATATGGGAAGATTTATTACTGGGGCACCTGGATGGCTCAGTTGGTTAAGCGTCTGACTTCAGCTCAGGTCATGATCTCCCAGTTCGTGGGTTCAAGCCCAGCATCAGGCTCTGTGCTGATAGCTAGGAGCTTGGAGCCCACTTTAGATTGTGTGTCTCCTTTTCTCTCTGCCCTTAGCCTGCTTGTGCTTGTACTTTCTCTCAAAAATAACCAAACATTAAAAACAAATAAATAAAAAATAAAAACTCTGAAGTCTTAGGGATCAACATCTTAAAAAAAAAGAAAAAAGTTTTATTACCCATGTGATGAGGCATTCATGGAAGAGCAGGGCTGGTCTCCAAAACTAGTCTGAGCATGGCTTGAGAGAACAGGGGAAAGAGACTGGCTTGGAGTTTTTGTGGTCTTTAGCGAGAGAGGATGCAGTGAGGGTTCCCACCCTGTCATGGGCTTGTGTGACTTTAACCTGCCACAGGCACTAATGGAGAAAGCGCCTAAAGTTTCTCATCAACTTGCCAAAATATTCAGCAGAAGGAGAAGAGGACAGGGTGAAGCTTAAAATATGGCAGCACTCAAACATCAAAAACCGGAATCAGCCCCTTTTATTCCTCTTCACTTCAGATGTTTGGGGGATGACAAAAATCATTGTTTTGGGCTCAGGAGGCCTGCAGTCAGATGCAAGTAAGGCAAGTGAAAGTTCTGTTGAATGCCTTATTCAAGAGCTCAGTATTGTGTATTTTGGGAAGTAAAATGAGTCACTACTGCTGATATGTGGAACTCCAAAGAGTAAGAAGTATCTCGATGGGGACTTGTATTGTGACTTTAAAAGGTACAGAGATGATGTAATCTTAATTTGGATTTTGAGTATCTATAAGGCAAGAAATTCCCAGAATTGTTTACCCTAGAGGAAATTCCTCGGGCAAAGAATTGTCTTTATTGTCATTGGCCAGACTAAACAGCAAGATCTTTGGCAATGGGCCAAAATTCAGTAAAAATGTGCAGATGAGGCTGATTGCTGGCCAGGGCATCAGTGCTAAGATGATTACTTGAAATCTGGCCAACTGTATTGACCTTTTTGTTTCTTCTTTATTGGAATTATCCCAATTAAGAAATAAGAAGCAGCAACTCTTCCGTGAGCATACTGGTGATTCCATCAGTAAAGTGTATGGACTAACATTTCTGCTCACTCAGTATATCCCAAGTGACTTTCTAGGAAGTCAAGGGGTTAAAGAGATGGGTGAACTCCCCTGGCATTATATAGGAACTTTAACAGGTGGGAACATGGCATTAAGTTTGTAGTTATCCACAGAAAGTCACTATTATTTTGAAGTTAAAGAACAGGTCAAATTGATCTCTTAAATGGAGAATCTGTGAGGATAATCCCTCCTTTTCTAAATAGGGCTTGTATAATGGGTTTCAATCCTTGAAAGTCTTATTTTACATTACATTGAGTTTATTAACCGTTTTAATGGGGGGCAAGGGATGGGTCCAGAAAGCCTGATTGTGTCAAGTCAATTTGTAAGTGCGAAAATTTTAATTTAATTTTAATTTATTATTCATTGCATCACATTGTCCATGTTCACTGTCTAGTGTTTTTGGACTATGGGTGTGATGATCATAGGAATTTAGGCAATAATTCCAATGGCTAAGGTAAGGCACATTGGTTTGTTCTTCTATTTCATATTGAGTAACTCCCCTAAGATTATAGGGAGTACCTTGTTGAAAGTTAGTGGAATCCCAGGTATGACTGTAATTTGTGCCCCACTAATGATTAAGGCCATGAAGATTTTCCAATTGGTGCATTTCGTCAGATGTTAAAGTAAATTCATGATGTATTTTGTAGACATACACAAGCCAATCATTACTCTTTTTGTCATATACATTCTTTTAGTAAATTTTGATTTCAATTTTGTCAAATTGTGAACCTCTGTTTCAGGTAATTTTTTAAAATGTCCTCCTTTGCCTATATGCAAATTTCTGTGTTGTTTTTTTGTTTTGTTTTGTTTTTCTTCTTTTGTCCCATCTCTCTCAACCCTCTCTCTCTCTCTGTCTCTCTCTCTCTTTCTCTCCATCTCTTTCTCTCTCTTTGTCTTTCTGGTGGTGACTGGATGAAATTTGAGGGGATTCCTCTAATTTGCAATCATTCATAAATTATACATTTCTTCCCCCAGAAAGCCTCAAATCAGTATCATCAGGGGTAAGGGCTTCCCCCATGGAAATGTTTAGCCCATTGGTTGTGCCACAGGGTTGTTATACATGTTTTCCCTATAACCCTGAGGATAAAGGTGTTTTCTGGAGATAGGAACATAGATAGCAGCAGCAGCAAAGACATTTTGTAGAGTTCTAATGAGACATCTGCCTTCAGAACTGCGGACCTTAGGAATTCAAATCCTCAAATAATGACTGCTTTTCAGATAGTGCTGTTCTTCTTCCATATTAATGACAGTCCAGGTTTGGTTTTGTTTTTGTTTGTTTGTTTGTTTGTTTGTTTGTTTTTTATTGGACAGAGCACTCTATGAACAGGGACAAATGCCTGGTCCTAACCAATCAGTCATAAGCTAAGAGTCCTTTCCTGGAGTCTAGTGTTAGTCACAATTTGTGTTGAAATCAGGACACATGGATAAATCTAAGACACACAGATATGTCTGGGAATAGATATATGATCTGGAGCCACAATAAGAAGAATCCAATTTCAAACTTCTGTTCCTAAGTGTCAATTATCAAAGTATCCAACTTAGGTAGTATTCAGAAAACACAACACAAAGCAGCACAGCTCAGAGTGCTTGCTTGTCAGCAGGTAGCAGAGTCAGTTAGCAAGCCAAAGCAAGAAACGAAATACTGCTGGTGGTGATTGCTATTGTCCAGACAATCCTGTTCACGATGCCAACTGTTGTGACCACTCTTAAGATAAAGGATGGACCACCGCTCAAAATTTAGTTCAGCTGTCAAAATGTATGGAAATACACACACACACACACACACACACACACACACACAATTTTCATTATTTATATAAGGAGGATTTCTAGGCAGGCCTCCAAAGCTGATCTAAAATGACTTCAGAAGACAGAGAAATGTGACTGTCTTGGTTTTTTCATGATGCTTAGGGTGTGTGGCAAGGTTTGAGGGCTCCTGCACTATTAGACTCTTATGTGGGTTGAAATGCTTATTGGCACCAAAAGAGAGAGCACCTGGGCATTCTTATCAGTTTGGCCAGATATAGAACAGAGGGGGGAAAAGAAGGGGAAGGCTTAACTGCTGTTGACAATCAAATACCATAAAATGGAGTCAGGCTTTTTATTACAAGGATAAGATATTTCATAATTTTACTAAGAGTTAAGAGTATGGTGTTCAATACTGACCTATAAACATGAACTATTATAATCTCACAGGAGTGGGGAGCAATATAAGCTGTATAAAACAATTGACTCGAATTTGTCAATTTGGATAACACTGTTAAATGACCAGTGAGATTTGTGGTAGATTGTTGGCAAAGATGGCAAAATCGTCTCCACCAAGCATGACTGTTTTCAATGTGATTTTGCTGCTTAACTACTTAATAAGGTGGATCTTGTTTCCTGTCCTCTGGAATCTGTTTTGCCTTATTTTGACCAATAGAATGTGGAAGAAGTGACCATGTGTTACTCCCAAGGCCAGATATTTCACTCTCTAGGAGCTCAAAACTGTCTCTATGTGGAAGTCTAGTCTTCTGCAGGATAAGAGGGCCTGTGAAGGAAAATAAAGAGGCCCAAAATGACAGCCAGCACCAACTGCTCAACTTGCAAGTGACGCTTCCAACCACAGTCTAGCCATCAGATGATAGCAGTCATGTGAGTGATTCTAAACAAGACCAGATGAAGACATTTCCAGATGGATAACCCAAGGGAGTTATGAGAAGTAACAAATTGTGCTTTCTTTAAGCCACTAAGTTCGGATGGGCTTTAATGCATAACAATAGCTCATTGATGCATTCTTAAAAATCATTCATTTAGAGTGGAGTTTTAAATAAACTGATATTGTATAATCTAAGTAACAACAAAGAGAGCCCATGTGACATTCAGCCACACTATATACATTCAGTAACCTGCATGCATAAATATTCAAAATTTTTGAATAGGATGGTGCTTCATTGCTTCCATTAAGAATACATGAATTCTTTATAAATCTATCTTGCATAGATTTCAACTCAATTCTGTTTATTAAACTTTTAGGTTATACCAAGCCTATGTTAGTAGATATAAAATAACTTCATGCTAATAAGAAACAGACTTCTTTTAAATAATCTGGAGCTCACTAAAGAGTAGACTTTAAGAAAAGAACATAAACAGGAGACAAACCATATATTTTCTGCCTCCTGGCCCTAGGAGAACTACTTGCTGAGAAGAAATCCTCTATGTCCTTCATGTATTGAAGGAGGTCTGTGTGTGCCATTTGTTTCCAGCATCCTTCCCCCTCCTTCCCTTTCCTTCCTCTCATCCACTTGCCTCTTTCTCTGTACTGCTCTGTGCTCATGGTCTGCTTAGGTTCCATTTAAGAGAAGTAGAATGAGCCAAAATCCAGGGAATACATTCCAACCTAGACAGTGGCCAAGGTCTAAGGTCAAAACTTGTGATAGAACAGCCTCAGCATCTATAATACCACTGCCTCCTGTGGCCAAGTGGCCGACGGCTTCTAATGGATTCTCAGTATTGCTATTCCCTGGGAGCAGTAACCATCCATGTGTGTTCCCTAAATTCTCTCCAGACATCTGTAAAAGTTCCTTTCATTACACAGAGTTCCTCAGTTAAATCCTTTGAGTCCAACATCTTTTTCTGTCTGAGACCTTGGTTGTTACATTACCCAGGAAAATATTTTTAAGTGAAAAAGTTTGTTGAAAATCAATGTAATAAAAGCAAAAAAGTAATTACTTACAATTCTCTACCCTTGACCCCTTCATCCTTGGCATTTTGTGCAGAATCTACAGGAAATCTTCTATTCATGAGATACACTAAGAGAGAGCTAAATTGCTCTAAGGAAGGAAAGAGATGGCAGGCAATGTGGTTACTTGTGAATGGAGGCAAGGGGAGGTTAGCTAAAGCCCCAGGGCATGCGGGGGCTGGAGGAGAGAGAGCAAGCAAGAGAAGAGAGGTGGCAGTTGAAGGAAAAGTGGTACTTTGGGGATACCTTCATTTCTCTAAGAAATCTCCAGCAATATTTTGCATTATTTTTTCAGTGTTTCTCAAATCAAATCTAATTCTCTGGTGTGAAAACATGCCGAAACAGGTGTCAAACCGAATGAACTTCAGATCAGAGAGTTACTGTTAAGATTCCGCTTACAATAGAATGCACACACTAATCTCGTTAGTATAAAAATAATAAAAACTATGCCAGCAGATGTATAGAAAAAGAAAAATAAAGAGAGCAATATGTATTGTATCTTGCTAGTAGATCTCTTTTGGGGATGATGAGAGGGTGGAATTGTGATGAACTGTATCTATCTATCTATTTATTATCTATCTATCTATCTATCTATCTATCGTCTATCATCTGTCTTATCTATCAACCTTTTTTTTCTGCAGCATCTGAATTTTTAAGTTAAATGTAGATGAAGTTTCTAATCAGAAAATTAAAACAGCAAAGATAATACATGCTAAATATTAAAGGCAACTTTCTGGCTGTGTAGGGAAGGACTACAGTATCTCTAAGAAATTCAGTGAGATGCTGGCTTGAGAGCTAAGAGAGCTGGCATCTACTCTGCCAGGTAAAATGTCCTGAACACTGTGTCCAGCACAGGTATTATGTCATCAGATTTAATCCTCAAAACAAGCCTACCTGGCAGGTATTATTATCTCCTTGCTATTGATGGGGAACATGACACTTTGACAGGTTGAACAACTTGCTGAAGTTCACCTGGCTTGTAAGTGTCAGAACTGGGATTTGAACCTGACACTCATTCTCCCCAAAGCCTGACATTTATAGCTTCCCTCGGCTGCCCAATGAAATTTATGAATAGGTAATGGTGGGGGCAGCCATATTCTAAAAGAGCAATTAATGGTTGTAGATTAATTTTAATTGAGAGATCAATGTTAAAACAGTAAATACATCCACTATAAACCTTAATTGATCATGTTAATTTACAGTGTTGCTCATTCTACTGAAAACTTGTTGAAATGAGTCGCTTCATCATTTTATATATATATTTCCCTTTTCTTTCCTCGTCCATTAAAGGTTAACTAATAAACTAAGCTTGAGTATATTACACTATGTAATAATTAAACAAATTTATTTGGAAGTTTCTTATGAAGATTTTTTCAACAGTTTGTTAAAATTAATGTAACCAAATTTTGGCAGATAATTCTCTTCTGCATCAGCATTTCTTTTTTATGCATCACCTCATCCAAATCTAGATGCAATGCTTTCCCTTAAAGTCTAGATGGCAGCAGAGGTACAATTATTATAAATATTTAGCACAATATACTGACAAATGGCTTATGAAAAACATAACATGTTAAAAATCTTGAAATCTGATGAAGGAATTACATAAGGTTAGACTTGGTAACTGATTTGTGTCTTAGAGTATGTTTGGTAATCATTTCAAACCATTTATAGTAAAATAATTTTAGTATAGTTTTTATTTCAAGGATCTCTTCCTCAATATAAATAAAAGTTAATGGTATTTAATATACATTATATTTACTAAACCAAATTTTTCACTTTTCCCAATTTCTATATTTGTGAATATAGAAACCCTTTATAGTAAACCCTTTGTAGTAAAAAAGGAGATAAATAGGGTGAGATTGAGTGAAAAAACGTTTTGAGACCATGTGCATTAAGAAATGCTAACATTAATTCTGCCTCTCTGATTCCTTAGAGTAACCTGCAATTATGTTTAGAAGATTAAAAGCATCAACTCTAGCAGATGAACATCTTTAAAAGGTATTGTAAGATAGCTACTCACTAATTACTCATTGATTGTACCATCTATTTAAGGCACTATCAGATTTAATATAAAGGAATAAGGAAAAAAAGAGACCATGTATTACCATAAACTATATATTCAAGCAGGTAACACTGATTTTTTTTTATTGGGTCTTGCTAAGAGTAGACTGTTCCTTTCACATCCACGAAACTGCTGCCTCAGTACCCTCCCTGGCAGGAGCAGCACACAGGTTGAAATGGAGTTACTGAGGAAGCCAATAAGGTTGTTATATACAAAGGTGTGGGAAGCACCCAAGTGTGGGGCAACAGACAGGAGTCCTACCAGCCTTAGACTTTGGGCAAAGGAAGGGAGGTTAGTCAGAAACCTGAGCTGGTAAGCAGAAGCTGTAAGGGCAGCTGAACAGGAGTCATGGTTTTTAAGGAGGGCCAGGTACCTGAAGACACCTAGCCAGAAGCCAGGAGAATAATGGCTGTATCTTACTCTTCTGGTCACAGATCCTCTGCTGATGCTTCCTTTTCACTGAACCCAGCTTGAAGCCATTGGGAAAGGGAGGCCTTGATCAGGCTTCATAAAGATTAGCTTGGACAGAGCAAGAGAAGCACAGAGATTGCATTTGGATGGAGTAAAAAGAAAATATCCTGTATAATCACTGCATTTGTTGGCTAAGTCTGACATAACAGAATCAATATCACAGTCTGGATGAAGTAAGCAACAGAAAGGGTATTTTCTCCCAATTCTAGAGGCTGGAAGTCCAAGATCAATGTGTCCATATATTTGACTTCTACCGAAACCTGTCCCCTCAGCTTGCAGACAGCTGTCTTCTGTCTGTCCTCATTTGGTCATCCCTCTGTCTGTGTCCTAATCACCTCTTCTTATAAGGAGACCAGTCAAATTGGATTCGGGTCCACTCTGATTACCTCATTTGACTTTAATGAACTCTTTAAATACCCTATAACGAAATACATTCACATTCTGAGGCTCTGGTGGCAGGACTTCAACATAGGAATTTGGAGAGGATACAGTTCACCTCATAACAACCACCAACTACATGATCACAGGAAATCAAAGGAAAATTTGGGTGATTGTGGTGCTGAAGAGACAATAGTGGTAGTAGTAATAATAATTCAGAGACCAAGATTGTAAAATCATGACTAAACATCATAATGTTGAAAATCTTTGATGTTTACTTTTAAAATGTTATAATTTACTTATTTATGCCTATTACATAAACATTATATTAAAATGTTAATACACAGAAAAATGACTAACACAAATACTAATAAGCCCACACAGAAAACCACTGAATTCTTTGATTTCAATAAATCAATGATCCATTCAAATGTGCTTCCAAATACCCATAGCACCAGGTAGGAGTAGAATGTTCTGGACCTTGATTTAAAATATATTCTTTTGACCACATGTGCCCCAAAATATTCTGAAACAAAATTATACACTGGGCCAAGGTTTAACGTTCTGCCCACATCAGTGTCCTCATATTCCCTCCTCCTCCCTTTCTTTGAAGCCTGTTAGGAAAAGATTTGATAAATAGAACTTATACCTAGTGAAATGGTACAGCTTAATGTGTAATTCCGTTTGCATTTCAATAGGAGACAAAGCTTTAAACAAGAACTTCCCAAACCTTTTTCAGAATACCAGTCTTCTAAGAGATATTAATCTGTCATTTTTTAAAAAGAAGGTTCTGTGTGAAAAGTAGGGTTAAAATAATATGCTATGGAAAACTGAACAAAATATATATTTATTTTAGAGCTTTTCAAAGCGTGTTCAATATTTAATGTTCTAATGATAAAACAAAAGTTTCTTAAGTTTGCCTTAAACCAAATAATCAAATAAAATTGAAAAACATTAGCCATCAGTATGCAAGGGGAAGAGAAAACAGGGGCTATTCCCAGCCTCGAAACTGGGCTAGAACCTTGTAACACGGCAAAGCCCTGAATTTGGTAAACGTGCACCGAGTCAGACGCATAGAACCTTCATGTGACCCTAAAGAGGGCAGGTAAAACGTTGTACTTGACATCCGGGAACACTTACATACAGGGAATTCAACAACAAAAAAACCTTTTACAAGAGACTGACTTCTGGCTTAGAGGATGATTATTGTAATGTAAGAGGATATTTGTTTAATTGAGGAGTGTGACTTGATAATAAAACCCATTCTTTCTGGGAATGCACTTTAAATCTCACAGGTTGGAAATTTTCTTTGGTCCCTTTCTGTCACATGGCAACCTAGCAGACATTTAGGACACTCTAGTGCACTCAGCATTGTCAACTTAATGCATCTAATTCAAAGCATAATGGTAAATGAAGAATACACTAAGTCAGCCCTGAAAAATTGTGGTGTCAGTTTTCTCATTAAACTAACTGTATCAATCGAATCTTACGGGACAATAATAGGGCCACTGTGTCAAAGGGAGGATGTCAAAGAAAGGGAAGGCAGTGTAGGCTCTCTCATTCTCAGTTATGGTTTTTATTATTCCAATTTTACTACACACACACACACACACACACACTCACTCACATAAACACACACCAAGCCTCCCATACTACAATCTTTCAATGCACATGCGGATCTCATGGTTTCCAGTCTTTGGTTAGAGTCTACTATGACACCATGCTTTTGCCCACAACTACATGAGAACTTACTTTCTTGATATTCTGAACCTTAGGATACCCTCTTCTGGGGCAGAAATAACAGCCAGCAAAGAGGACTAGTCATTACTCCTTCAGCTTCTTTGAGGTCATCTCAGACCACAGATCCCGGTAATCTATAGCATCCGTGTTAACAAACAATACGTGCAGACATTTATCTCAGGGAGCTTTACAAATATCACATGTTCTCTTTGGTGCAAAAGCAAAACTTATCCTTCTGAGAAGATTGCTTAGAAATTTTGCTGTAATGTATTTGAGATCAATAATTAATATTCACAATTTTTGTATATTTATAAATATAGATATTTCTATATATAATGTTTTTTTCTTATACTTTTCATAACAAAGAAAAATATTAACACACTATGAATGTTTGGGAGCATTAAGTCTATAAAGGAGAATTTGGCAAAACATTTTCTGGAATGAATATCTGTATGTATGTACATATGTATGTATCTATGTATATATATATCTGTATATAATGAATATTTGTATATGTGTGTATGTATATATATGTGTGTGTGTATATATATATATATCTGTACACACACTCATATATATATATGAATAGTGTTCAGTGAACATAATCTTAAACAAATAAATGCTTACCCAGAGATACCCTCTAGATATTGGTGATGGGACCACCAACATTATGCAGAAATCACTCCACATGTTTTGTAAGAAAATGAAAAGGGCAAAGCTTTAAAATTCACGTTCATGGTGCCAATGTTTCAAGTAGTCAGGGGCCATAATCTAGAATGTAGGAGTTCAATTTCTTATAGTGGGTCTTTCACCAGAGAGGGTCCCTAGGAGAAGGCAGCTCTATTGGGGTTCCGACATGATTAGGAAGTCCTGCATGTCAAAGAAGTCATAGCATACTTCTACTGGCCAAATGAAGGTATGCTAAGACCTTAAAAGAAAGAAATGAGTATGCTTGAACTGTACAAGGCAGAAGAACCATATACACAATGAGCATGGATTTTAGTGTTTCTATGTGTACACATAAGGACTTATAATACATAGTCCAGCTTTAATTTTTACATAATATTTCTATGATTCATGACTTTTACTCCACACAAAACAGTTTTCTCTTTGGAAAATTATGAATGCCTCATGAAGAGAAATCCTTGATAGTTTCTTTTTACAATAAATATTTCTCAACACTCATTATCTGTGGTGTGCCCAGCGCCTAACCTGCAGGCTTGTGTCTCTTAGAAGCTATGATCCATCAGGCTATAGCTAGCATCGAATTACTCCTATAGGAAAGCACTTGCAACTTCATATACCTAACTGAAACGAGCCAGTCCATTGTACACCAGGTTTGCAATGGGATATCGGAATGCTGTGCTCGTAGATGTTACCCTTGGAAGCACTAGATACTGTGCTGAACATGTGCTGTGCTGAACATGATGATCCCCATTTAGCTGCGGACACCTGAAGAGCTTTTTCATGTCACATACAGGCAATACAGATTAGAAGTACTTGATGCCTGTTGTAGCTTTGGGAGGGTTGATAGAAATCTATTATTAATCTCATTACCTAGCATCAAAGAGTTCTAGACTACTGCAGTTGACTAATTAATATACTGCTGAGAAAGTAATTGCAATCTAGCGAGCACAACTACACAATAATATTCATCTTTCATGCTGACAAGGAGAATCTGCAAAACTATCTTTTTTCTACAAAATAGGATTACTATGTTTTGCTTACCAGATAGGTATATAAAAAGCAATAAGTATATTTTAAACCAAGGTGAATGTGTGTGCTATCTAAAGTTTTAAGGTCAAAATATTGGCACTTGAATTAGAGATCATTTGTTTTGAATCTATTTTAGTAATTTTTAAATGTTTATTTCTTTTTGAGAGAGAGACAGAAACAGAGCATGACCAGGGGAGAGGCAAAGAGAGAGGGAGACACAGAATTTGAAGCAGGTTCCAGGCTCTGAGCTCTCAGCACAGAGCCTGTTGTGGGTCTTGAACCCACGGACTGCGAGATTATGACCAGAGTCAAAGTTGGATGCTTAACTGACTGACCCACTCAGACAACCCTATTTTGGCAATTTTTATTCTCTTCTCTGTCGAATGGGAGGGTTTGGAGGAGGAGGAGGAGAAAAGAGGCAAGAAATCTAGGCTTCTGACCCATCCACCTGAACCCCCATTCTTCTACTGAAGCATCTCAGTATTTGCTTATTTTAAATACTAGGTTTCCAGTTGCATTGATGTTCAGATAAAAGTTTTGCTACATAAGAAATATGATGTGTGGTGGCATCTTAGATACTGGCAGTGACTCTGGGGACAGGTTTCCTGCATTCAAATCTCTGTCACTTTGCAGCTGTGAGTAACCCCTTTCTCCATTAATTTCCTCAACTGTAAACTGCAGATAATAAAAGTGGCTCTTTCACAGTGTTTTTGAGTGGATTAAATATGTCACTACCCAAAGTACTAAGGACAGCATGATTAGTGCTGTATAAATATTATCTTTCATTTAGACATCAAATAGACCGATAGTTTATAACCAGAGAACTACACAGCCGGAAAGGAACTTAACATATATTGAGGTCTAAGAGCATTACATATGGTATTTATATTTACATGGCTAAATATTGATAATGTCAGATCCCAGAACCTCAATATATTCCATAGAAATTTATGTGACTAAAAGTACTCCTAGTTACCAAGTTTGTCTATATATGGGAATGTCGGCAGTCTGCGTTTTACAATTTCTACCCTAAATTTTGCAATAGAAGAGCATTCTGTTTTTAATAAGCTATCTCTTTCTTTTGAGTAGTGCATTTACATGCAGAAATACGTGTAGATATCTTGATAGTGCTGGATAGACGGAGCCTCACTCTACCACGGGCTAGTTATGTCAGACTGCCCGTCATCACCAGCTTCAGCCTGGGTCATGTCCTTGTCCTTTAAGTGGGGCTTGATTTTGATTCATATCTTGATGATAGTCACACACAACACCTACGCCAAGTCAGATGCTCAGTATGTCTTGGATAAACAAGTGACAGAAAAATGAAGCCCTTCCTTCTGTTGATCTCATTTGCAGCCCACGTTGTAGGGATTGTGCCCGAGGCAGGAATGCTTCACGTGCCTGGGCAGTCAGTGGGCATCTCAGAAAGACACCTGGGCGAGGACCCACATGAGCTCTGCGGTGAGCCTTGCCCAACTGCTGTGGAGATGAGTGCACCCCGAGGAAAGGGTTTTTTGCTTTCTCTCGCATAAATGCACCACTCCGGCTGTGCATCCGTGGTTTGTTGCTGCTGGAGGGAGCTCGTTTTGCTAACTCCCGTGGTGGTGCCTTTCAGGTAGCCAGCTCCCCTGCTAGTGTTCCCGCTAGTGATGATGTCAGAGTTTCCTACGGGTCAGCTTCTGGCACTGTTGGCTCAGGTTCCTGTGGCTAGTCTCGTACCTGGCCTCCAATTTCCACGTGTAGGTAACCATTATCTGTCAGTAGACATTTGTGACTCTGATTTGTCTCTTTGTCAATACTAATGTAATCCCTGGCTGCCTATTAATTCTGCCAGTTAACTCTATTTCTGTACCTTCCCATGGCTCCATCACAACTGAATCTGCCCACCGCACCTTAACTAACTGCTGGCCCCGTCCAGTCCACATCTCTTCTCTATTCCCTTATCAAACCTGCTCATATGAGGCCTCAATTTCCACGTGTACTGCCTCAGACAATCTCATCCTGACATTCTTTTCTCAAATCCTAATCCTCTTTCATTCTACTTTTCTGCCCAACTTCACACTCTACTTCCCCTCTGCCTTCTGGGCTCACATTCCCAAACGCTGATCCCTAAAGCAACATTGTCACATGCTTCTTATCTGCATCCCTGCCTCTGTTCCTGACCCTCCAGCTATCATTAGAATCTCTAGAAGTAACTGGACCCTTCCAGTCTATGCCACTCCAAAGTAAACCAAATTCTGATTCCAATACCTGGCTTGGATCTATACAGTTTTGTTTGTACCGTGTGCCAAATAAAATTTTATAATATATAGCTTTATTCACTACAATATTTTTAAAAATCACAAGCATATAAAATGACGTTTTCCCAGCACAGAGCTTTTTTTTAATTTTTTTGACAGAGGTCTCAATCACATTTGTTTTAGAACCCCGTTAGACAGAAACTTAACCACTAGGAAGGTGTCAACCATACCTTTGCCGCTGCTGATAATTGTCTTTGTTTTGAGATCTGAATTAGGGTTCTGAATTTCTATACTGGGCAGAAAGTGTCTATCTGAAATGTATAATAATCCTTTCTTACTGTTCTGACTGGATGCATGTGTAAATTACGGAAACAAAAAAGGACAGGCTCTAGTACATATATTGTGCTATTTATATTATGTATGAATCTTTTCATTAGATCAGTTTGTCACCATGAATCTTGAGTCTTTTATATTGTCTAAGTGGCCTATAAGAAATCATTATAAAAATCACTTTTCCTTGGCTATGTTTTTAAAGCAAACATTTCATGTCCTTCTTTTTACTTCTGTAACACAGATATTCAGTGTTCAGCTTTAACTTTTGTTTAGCCGCATTTTCTTCACTAAAGAATCATAATTAAAGAAAACCATTTAAAAACTTCACAAGCTTTTAAAGGTTCTGAGCAATTAGGCTAGGTAATTAGAAACATGATAAAGGAGAAGCTTGGGAAAAGGATTTAAGCCCCTATTGAACATTTATATCAAAAAATGAATAAGGAATAGAGAAAATTAAAAGCATAGTTTATATCTGGTGGGCAAAGGATAAAGCCAATTATTCTGTAACATGCTTATTTATCTGGATTTAGTTATTCATAATATGTAGAAAAATCAGATGTGCTGGCAGAAAAAAAATAGTTGTTCCTTTTCATCTTGCAGGCAATAAAATATACCTACATGGGGAAAGGATTTTCTACTACCTTGCAGTATATATTTTTTTCAGTTCTTCAAAATATGAATTGAAAAGATAGCCAATATATGTCTGAAGTTAACCAGGTAAAATTATCTACATTTCAAATCAGAAGATAAATTTCAGCAAGAGGGCAATAGCTCTACATGCAGAGACTAATGTGGGAGCAGACAGATGGCATTGAAAAAGAAGGCCATCTACACATGTTTCCTTGAATGAGCAAGATGTTTCACTTGTGCCTTGTTTGGTGACTTGAACTGTCACTGCAAAGGGCATGTTCACAGACTTGAAACAAGCAGGGGAAAAAATTTAGAAAAATCAGGAAATGTAAAGATCACCTCGGAAGTACTACCTGTAACCTAAAATGAACAAAACAAAATAAGCTCTATCTATTGCAAAAGTTTTTGCACCTAAAATATTTTTAAACAAATCTGAAAGATTTATAACAATTTTAGGTTTTTAGGATAGTGACATGAGGTATGTATTCGAAACAGCATATGTTGTAGGGCTTGGGTGTTTTGTTTTGTTTATAAAGCATCTTACAGTTTCTTGGCCATAGTTCTCCCTTTTAAAGATAACATAACATGTGTCATTTTAGCAAAATATATCATTTTAGTCCCGTTTAAGGGTACGATTTGGTGGCATTAAGTACCTTCACTAACTATCCTCAGAAATTTTTCATGTTCCCTAACCGGAAACTCTGTGCTTATCAAATAGTAACTTCCTATCCCCCCCTACCCCACTCCCTGGAAACTCTACCATCACACTTTCTGTCTCTGTGACGTGGACTACTTTAGGAAACTCATAAGAAGCTCATTAGTGACTGGTTTCTCATTTATCATAATGTTTTTAAGGTTCATTCATGATATAGCATGTATGCAAATATCTTTTCTTTTTAAGGCTGAATAATAGTCCATTGTGTGTGTGTGTGTGTGTGTGTGTGTGTGTGTGTATCTCAATTTCTTTATCCATTCCTGTATCAATGGGGACTTGGATTGCTTCCATGTTTTGGCTATTATGAATAATGTTGCTATGAAATCAGTGTACGAATATCCATGTGAGTCCTGGAACTGGAATAGTTGAATCATATGGTAATTCCAGGCTTAATTTTTCAAGTAACAATCATACTATTTTCCATAGTTGCTGCACCATCTTACATTCCCATTAGCAATGTCCTAGGGTTACAATTTCTCCACATCTTCACCAACACTGGTTGTTTTATTTTGTTTTGTTTTGTTTTGTTTAAATATCATTCTAGTGCGTGTGAAGTGGTATCTTATTGTGGTTACAGTTCTTTTTATGGGAATGCCACCCAATAGCAGCTAACTGACAAGAATTGATTAAAACCAAGGTTATGACATTTTCTTCATCCTTTCTCATCCTAACTTTTAGGTTTGTAGATGTATATTTCTATAGCTGGAATTCCAGAGATCTATATGATTATAAATCAGGGTTAAGATTCCACTTGGTAGGTGACAAAACAAACTGTTAGTGTGGATTAAACACAGTCAACCTGGTAGGTCTGATTTCAAAGGTATTCTATTATGATCTCTCATGGACATTGCAGAAATTAATTTTGAAAATGCCGAAATTTCTAACATAAGATTCTTCCTCAAGAGGGGTCCTTTTAAATAAAATATCATAATTTTGACAGTTAATTATGAACTAGAAATATTCAGATTAAAATGACTTTGGACATCAGGAAAGCATTTGGTATATTTTATCTGAAAGGAACCCTGCATGAGTCCGTCTGTTTCATGAACAAATTAGTCAAAAGATAAATGACTTAATTTTGCTCCTTTTCTGCCTCAGGCTTATTTTAAATATCTCAGGTGGTCTAATGGAATTGGGCAAGAACATGACATTTAATAGAATTTTATTTGCCTGGTTACCATTCTTACTGTTATTGACATACAATTCAAAAGTACAGAGTAAGAGTTTTCTCCAATTGTGTCAAAAATCACATTTACTTTTTTGGTTTCCTAAGTCCAAAGTCATAATAATCTCCATTCTGTAATTGCAGGTTAAACTGATGAATTTGCTAAGGTTGATTATTTAACAAGTAATCAGATTGTTTTTCTGTTTTACTTATATTTTGAATTTTGGGGATGACAATTTTCAAATATGTATAGGCTTAAAGTCCTTTACATCTTACTTGAACAACTGAATTTCATTGTCTTTGCTCCCTTAAAGTTACACAATTTTAGAATGTTTGGGCTAGAACAAAACAAAGAAATTAACTAACCCAACTTATATACTGATATTGAAGAAGCCAGAATTGATCCTTAGGAAAATTAGACTGACTCACTCAAGATGGGCTCCCTGGTTAATTCATATAGGCTTGGATTAAACTTCTGACTGGTCATGTAGTAACTGGTCAGTTACTCACTTTCTATCAACTGTCATGCCACAACCCTACTGCAAAAAAAGACTACATGAGGTAGATAAAAATTAGGTAAATAAATGCAAGTATTGGTTATTTATTAATACTTAATTGTTTTGTTAGAAATCTTTCTAAAATGTATTTGTGCTCTTGTCTTTCTCGATTGATGTACAAAAAAACAAAAAAAAAAGATTGTAACATTCATCCTGGGTGATGGTTTCTGTAGTATGTCATTCGAGAAAATTACGTTGTGTATTGAAATCCACATCCCCCATTCTGTTATAAAGGAAGGCTCTGTGGCAAGTGATTATGTGCTGGATATTTTTTTTTCCCACTGCTGATGATGAAGACCAAAATGGCATAAAATCTGATCTCTGAATAAATGAGCTATTTCTAAAATTATAATTTTAGAATAAATAAAGCTTTTTGTCTGTTTTTTTAATCAATCATGAACACTGAACCACAATTCATATTTATGGTCCCATGGAATTGGGTTTAAGGCAGAAAAGCTTTCTTCATTTGCTGGTTGTTGTTATTACCTTCCTGAACACTGTCCCCATCTGTCTTAACTTTAAATATGTCAAAACTTTTTAAAATTGGAATTTACTGAATCTAAAAAAAATGAAATAAACTCATTAAGGGTACTGAATAGTAGACAACATTTCATTTTTTCCTATGGGCAAATGTCTCTTGCATTCTTAAAGATTTAATTGAAACAATATTTTTATTCATTTACATACATTTGCTCTTACTCCAGAAAGGAACGAAGGTGGTACCAGTAATATAAAACAAAACAAAACGCATAGCATTATGTGCAAGATGAAGTTTCAGAAATAATCCATGCCTTGTAGCCTCTTCTGTCCCTGAGCTATACCGTTTAATTTCCCAAACATTTCTATAGAACTTTTATCACCAGGACATATTCTTGAAACATATGGACACAGATGGTCCTGAAAATGCTGCCTCACAACACGATTCCTGACCTCAGCCACAGGCTTTCCATATGCTTCCTGTGAAGGATGCAGCTCTTCCTGGTCTTCCGAAACCTTGGGCGGTTTGGATGCTCCAATATCAGCAGGATGTGCCGGCCCCCTTCCTCTGCTTGCCATGGTGCTTCATTAGACGACGCAATCCTAATTACATCCCACATTTGATTCACATCCTTTAAGACCCGCAAGAGTTAATGTTCAAGTATGGGGTTTGGGGGAAATACAATTATAAAATACCGAAAACAATATTTTTTTTCTATTTTTTTTTTTAAGATTTGACAATCCTAAGCCCAGTTCAATATATAAGTATTAGCATTATTCAAGAGAGGCAGTGTGGCTTATAGCATGTGTACTTAAGAAGAGTGACAGGCCAGAGTGCTCAAAGTAGCCAACTCCGTGGAGTTATGAATCCTAATTCTATGAAAATCATTCACTTAACATTCCACTTTGACCAAGACTCTAGAGCTGCTCCATATCTTAATCTTCATTGTGGTGGTAATATAAACTGCGAATTCATAAAAACCCAGGGGAAATAAATGATCCTCCAGATGAACACTATTTAAATTATCCTAGTACTGTACCATATTTTAAAAAGAGACAACTATACTATATTTTTATTTGTAATTGTCTACTAAATGTCTCTCAAATTTCAAGATAGTCACATTGACTAATTCAGATTTTATATGGGCACAAAACACTAAATTACTTTTGGAATTCCATTATTTAAAGGATGTCATTAAGAATGATACTCAATAAGCCAATAAATTATTGGTTTATTAAATATATTGCATATTTATTTTTCTCACTTTTAAAAGTTATCCACAGTGGGTTTTCTTTAATAAATATCAACTATATCATCAATTCCCTCAGAGTATACATAGTATTTAATTTCATACATAAATGCACAGTGTGTCTAAAACTAAGAGGGACTAGGTGTGTATAGTAGGCATATCCAATTTTTAAGGTAGGCCAGTGGAAGCAGTGTTTTTTTGGTGAGGGAAAGGTATCTAGCATGACAAAATGTATTCAGAATATTCTTGTGGCCAGTTTTTCGATGGACTCCACTGCTTAAATATGCTAAAAGCATACTGCTTAATTTACACATTTATTCATAATGTATTGACCCCTGAATTCCATTCTCAGAGGTCCATGAAGATCCACATAAATTAACTTAGGAACCCCTGTTCTAAATTTATTCACTGAATCAAGCCAATCCATAATAAAGATGAATATTGGGGCTGTGTTGTTTTAACTCCCTATAGAATTTCCATTGCTTGCTTTTAATTTTTTCTAGCACCAGTCAAAATTATTAGCATTAAAAGTAACTTAATACAAAGCAATGCTATGAGTATTTTAGGGATGTTTTTCTTTCATTCATTAATTTCAAAAGTATTTATTGAACACTTATTCGGTGCTCAGAATTGTTCAAAACCGTAGTGATACAGTGGGAAAAATATTCTAAAAATCTGATCTCCTTCTAGTAGTTGTGAGGTATAGATGATAAATAATAACAAAATTAAATAAATGGCATAATCTCTTACAGGATGACAGATGTGAGAAAAGTAAAAGAAAGAATTAATGAGAGTAAGAAGAGTTGCAATTTTAGAGTAGTCAAAGAGAGTCTCTAAGACAAGGTGATCTTTGATCAAAAATTTAAAGAAGGTTAAGGAGTGTACCCTATGGACATCCAATAAAAGGGCATTCTGAGAAGAGGAACCAGCAGGTGCAAAGGCCCAGAGGCAATGGAGTAACTACTGTGCTAAAAGAACAGCAAGAAGGTCAGAGTGGCTGACAGAGTTATAGAAAGGAAAGATTGGAGAGGCTGCCAGAGTGAGTAACTCTGTATGCTATAGATCAGACGTTGGCGGGGGGGGGGGGGTATTTGAATTCCAGAACTAGTACTCACTGTTAATGAGACTTTAAACAGGTCATTTAACACACCGAGGTTTCTATTATCTACACTCCCTATTGTTGTGGCCTCTTGGTTCTTGGTATAATGTAGAAGATGAAGATAATTTGGTAGATTTTACTGGTGCATGAAATCCAATATGCCATGAGAGTCAGTAGGTAAAGCTCTCAGCAGGTGCATCTGCCACTACTAGGAGCTTAAAGTGAGAGTTTTAAGATGGCACCCATCAGCATCAGCACAAGCAAGGTAGAATGTGGTCATAAGAAGAGGTCCAACAGTGTCTCCAACCCCAGAGAGCGTCTCAGAAGTTTCCTGCCTCTCAGATGCCCTGCAACTAGTAAGTGGGTCTCCTTCACCTATGTTCTAGGCTCTTTTCTGATTAGTGTTTTATCACTGGGTCCCAGGACAAGTGAGACTGCATATGAGTCCTTTAAGAGCAGGCTCTCCATTCTGTATAGGTCTATGGTTTTCCTGGATGTAATCCCTATTAGTTTATAAAACCCAGATTTTGGGGGGCTCATCTCTCCTGTGCAAGATTCAAGAACTGGAGTGCCTGATATGAAGACCCAACCCCTTGGTCCTCAGGGAGAAATTCCAAGTATCTGAGATCCCTTCCAGTTGTGGATTGCTGCAACTGGGGTGGAGAGTTTCTTTTTTTGTTCATACCTTGCTTTTGCCACTCCTACCCTTCTTGATGGTGTCCCTATGTCCCTTGTTATGGAGGCTCTGTTTAACCAGTTTTCAAAGCTGACAGTGTAGGGATGGAAAAAGATAATCCATGCAAATGGAAATGAAAAGTGAGAATAGCATAATTTGTATCAGATAAAATAGACTTAAAGACTTTAACAAAAGGCAAAGAAGGACACATCTATGGATGAATCATCCACACAGAAAACTAACAAGGAAACAAATGACCTTAAATGGACTTGAATAACACATTAGACCAGATGTACTTAGTAGATACACGAAGTGCCCCAAAACAGCAGAATACACATTCTTTTCAAATGCTTATGGAACATTCTCCAGGATAGACCACATGTTAGGCCACAAAAAAAGTATCAATAAATTTAAGATTGAAATCATATCAAGCATCTTTTATGATCACAATGGTTTAAAATTAGAAATCAATTACAAGAAGAAAACTGGAAAAAACACAAATACATGGAGACAAAACAATATGCTATCAAACAACTAATGGGTCAATGAGGAAATCAAAAAGGAAAAAAAATATGCTGACACAAATGAAAATGGAAAAACAAGTTTCCAAAATCTATGGGACACAGAAAAAGTAGTTCTAAAAGGGAAGTTTATAGTTATACAGACCTACCTCAAGAAAAAAGAAAATTTCAAATAAGCAATATAATATCACACCTACAGGAACTAAAAAAAGAAAAAAAAAAACCCCACAGTTAGTATTAGGAAGGAAATAATAAAGATCAGAGTGGAATAAATGAAATAAAGACAGAAAGAAAAACCAAAAGAAAGAAAGGGAATCAATGAAACTAAGAGATGGTTCTTTGAAAAAATAAACAAAGGTGATAAACCTTTAGCCAGATTTATCAAAAAAAAAAAAGAGAGAGAGAGAGAGGTTTCAATTAAATAAAATAAGTACTAAAAGATAAGTTATAACCCATACCACAGGAAAAAATCAGAAGAGACTCTAGGCTCTGAGCTGTCAGCACAGAGCCTGACATGGGGCTCGAACCCACAAGCTGAGAGATTATGACCTGACCTGAAGTCAGATGCTCAACTGATTGAGCCACACAGGTGCACCCCCCCCACCCCAGCACTTTTATTTAACATAGTATTGGGAGTCATAGCCACAGCAGTTATGCAAGAAAATATAGATAAATAAAGAAAATGCATTCAAATTGGAAAGGAAGAAGTAAAACTGTCACTATTTGCAAATGACATGATACTACATATTGAAAACCCTGAAGTCTCTACCAAAAAACTCTTAGGACTAATAAATGAATTCAGTAAAGTTGCAGGATATAAAATTAATACACAGGAATCTGTTGCATGTCTATGCACTCGTAATGAACTATCAGAAAGATAAATTATAAAAGAAAACAATCCCACTTATAATTGCATCAAAGAGAATAACATACCTAGAAATAAATTTAACAAAGGAGGTGAAAGACCTATGCAATGAAAACTATAAGATATTGATGAAAGAAATTAAAAATGATATAAACAAATGGACAGATATTACATGATCATGGATCGGGAGAATTAATATTGTTAAAATGTCCATACTACCCAAAGCAATCTACAGATTCAACGCAATTCCTATCAAAATACCAATGGCATCTTTCACAGAATTAGAACAAATAATCCTAAAATTTATATGGAACCAAACAAGACCCCAAATAGCTTAAGCAATTTTGATAAAGAAGAACAAATCTGGACATAACATACTTTCAGACTTTAAACTATACTACCAAGCTATGGTAATCAAAACAGTATAGTACTGGGATACAAACAGAGCACAGATGAACGGAACAGAATAGATGATCAGGAAATAAATCCATTGTATATGGTGAATTTATCTATGAAAGAGGAGGTAAGAATATACAACAGAGAAAAGATAGTCTCTCCGATAAATTATGTTGGGGAAACCAGACAGATATATGTAAAAGACTGAAATTAGTCCACTTTCTTGCACAAGATACAAAATAAACTCAAAATGGATTAAAGACTTAAATGTAAGACCTGAAACCATAAAACTCCTAGAAGTAATGAGAGGAGTAAGCTCTCAGACATTGCCCTTAGCAATATTTTGGGGGATCTTTCTCCTCAGGGAAGGACAACAAAAGCAAAAATAATTAAATGGGCTACATCAAACTAAAAAGATTTTTCACAGTGTAGAAAACCATCAACAAAATGAAAGGGCAGCCTACTGAATGGAAGAAGTTATTTGCAAATAATATATCTGATAAGGGGCTAACATCTAAAATATTTACAGAACTCATATGCCTATATTTATAGAGTTTCTATATATACTTTGTTAAACTTGAATCCCCTAACCCAGATGGATTAATGTTTTAGTTATGTTCATCCCTTGCAGGAAGATATGAAATCTACAGAAGCAATTGTGCACCTGAATTTAGCTTCCCAATCTTCACTGAGCATCACAGTCCCACTTTCTCTCAGGTTGACCCTTTCCTGGGTAAACCACTGAATACAGCAAGTACCAGGCCCTGGATATTGGAGCATGGCAGAAAAATCCTTCTCTGATTTGCCTCATCAATGGTTACAACTTTGGAGAATGCATGGAGTCTTGCCTGGCTCACTGCTCCTTCTGCTCTCTCCATACAAATTTACTTCATGACATAGTTGTCACGAAACAAAAAAGTTTGTGAGGCACTCTCGGAAAATTCTTTTATAATGTGTAATGTTCAATAAATTGTAAAAAGGTATTTTCTTAATAACTCTTTATCTATGCTACTACTTCCATTCATCTCTCCTGCAATTAATTTTCTGTTCTGTGACTATTATATGCAGCATTCTAAGTACTGAATGCAAAAGGAACAATTTCTTTGGGGGATATGTATGATTAAAATGTTAGACTCTATCTTAATAAGAAAATTCAATTTACTTATTGAAAATATTTTTTTACATTTTTCATGTTGATGTATAATTATATTTTAATTTAATGTTATTTAATTTGATAGCAAAAAAGTAGTAAAAATTAGTTTTTGATTTAAGGTCATGGAATAGTATCCAATATTCTCTATGAAACTTGCCACTGACCTATCTCATAGGAGAGTGATGGAAGATAATTTGATTTAGATAAAGTACCATTTCCAGTTTGCTCTTTTTCAAGTGACTAAAAAGTAAAATAAAATTACTTTTAATCATATTTAGTCAGAGAAATAACTAGATACAAATTATAGAAGGTGAAGAATAAAAGGAGAAGAAAGAATCTTAAGGCATCTGTAGAATACTTGTTTTTATAAACAAGAATAGTTAAAGGTGATGCCTTTTTTTTTTCATTTATTCCTTCAAGAAATTCCATTGAGTTCCATGATGTACCATACTTATTGTTTTAGTTTCTGTAAGTATTTTCAAGAAAATAGAGATGGTCCCTGGTCTCCCGAAGCTAACATTCTAGTTGAAGAGAGTAAACAAGAAAGTAAATATTAATAAGGACCTGAGAAAATGTGTTAAGAGGAGAAATTAAGGAGGACAAAAAAAATAGAGAATGGTGCAGTGTAGGGGTTGGGGACTGCTCTTCTAGAAAGAGGACTCAGGAAGCATCTAACCTCGTATCTGAGAAGAGACTTGAATGGAGTTAAAGAGTGACATGTGTTGGCATTCTGAGCAGAAAGAATTCCATCAGAGCAAGTGAAAATTCCATGAAGAAGCACTGACCTTAGTATTTTAAGGAATAGCAAGAAAACAATCTGTGGTGAGGTGGCAGTGAGCTAGACATGGCTGGCAGGAGATTAGGCTCTATGAGAAGGGGCCAGAGCAGGCAGGTGGTGGTAAAGTTTTGGACTTACTCACAGAGATGGGAAGCCACAGGAGGGCTTTGGGCAGGTGAGGGACATGACCCAACTTATATATATTTTTTTTAAATAATTTTTTAGGGGCGCCTGGGTGGCACAGTCGGTTAAGCGTCCGACTTCAGCCAGGTCACGATCTCGCGGTCCGTGAGTTCCAGCCCCGTGTCAGGCTCTGGGCTGATGGCTCAGAGCCTGGAGCCTGTTTCCGATTCTGTGTCTCCCTCTCTCTCTGCCCCTCCCCCGCTCATGCTCTGTCTCTCTCTGTCCCAAAAATAAATGTTGAAAAAAAAATTTAAAAAAATAAAATAATTTTTTAAATGTTTATTTATGAGAGAGAGAGAGAGAGAGAGAGAAAGAGAGAGAGAGAGAGAGAAGCCTGAAGCAGGCTTCAGGCTCTAAGCCATCAGCACAGAGCCTGACACAGGGCTTGAACTCATGGACCACGAGATCATGACCTGAGCCAAAGTTGGACGTTCAGATGACTGAGCAATCCAGGCACCCTCCAACTTATATTTTGAGAATATCTCCCTGGCCACTGTGTGTGGGGGGGCCCCCCTTGACTATCAAGGAACAAGATGGAAGGCAAATGATAGGAAGTGATCACGTTATTCTCAGGGCAGTTTGGTGCTCAGGCTGGGTTTGCAGTGGTGGCAGTAGTAAGAATTGAGCAGATTCAGAACATATTTTAAAGTCAGAACCTACAGCACTTAGAGTTTCAGATATGGGTTGTAGGGGAAATAACAAATCAGGAATGATGTCTAGATTTAAGGTTTGGGAAACTCTTCAGATGATGATGCCATTTCCTGAGATAAGGAAGCTGGGAAAAGATTAGGTTTGGGGAGAAAATCTAAAGTCCTATTTTAGATGTGTTAAACTTGGGATGTCTATAGACTTGATTTTTTGGCAATAAATTACATGCATCTAGAGCACAGGTGAGAGTTAAAGATGGAGATAGAAATGAGGAAATCATCAAGGTTTTGATGGGATTTATGTTTTGGGGTCATGATATGAACACCACTGGAATATACATAAACCATGGTTTCTCAGTTTTGGTGTTTTTGCCATTTTGAACCAGATAAAATCTTTGTTGTGGTGGTTCTCCTGTGCGTGGTGGGATGTTCAGCAGTATCCCTAGCCTCTACCTAAAAATGCTTGTAGCACCTCTTCCCCTCTAGTTGTAACAACCAAAATTGTTTCTAGACATTTCCACATATCTACTGGAAAGTAAAGTCACCCCCTAGTTTATAACCACTGGTGTAAATAGAAGTAAGAAAAGAAGCTGAGGAATACAGAAGCAGCCCTGGGCCACCCCGGTATGTAGAGGTTGAGAAAAAGATGAACAGCAAGGACATTTACAAGGTACAGTGAATGAAGTAGTAGAAAATTGTGAAGAGACCATTAAGTTAAAAGATAAAAATTGGGCAACTGGGTGGCTCAGTCAGTTAAGTATCCAACTCTTGGTTTCGGCTCAGGTCGTAATCACATGGTTTGTGGGATCGAGCCCCGTATCAGGCTCTGTGCTGACAGATTCTTGGGATTCTCTCTCGTCCTCTCTCAACTCCCCCGACTCATGTGTTCTCTTTCTTTCTCTATCTCTCTCTCAAAAAGAAATAGAAACATTAAAAAAAAAGAAAAGATGAAACATTGAATTCACCCATTATGAGATAATGGCTTCATTCCTAAAGTATAAGTTCCTATCGACACAAAAGCTAGTAGTGTTTCTGAGTAAGCAGAGGGGTACTTTTAAAACCAAAGTCATGCCATTCCTCCCTCCAATGTTTTTCCTGTGTCTTTTCAAGTAGAAGGCACCTGGGTGGCTCAGTCAGTTAAGCATCTGACTCATAATTTTCACTCAGGTCATGATCTCATGGTTTATGAGATTGAGCCCTGGGTTGGGCTTTGTGCTGACAGCATGGAGCCTACCTGGGATCTCTCTCTCCCTCCCTCTCCACCCATCTGCCCCCTTCTCAAAATAAATAAATCAACAAGAAAGAAAGAAAGAAAGAAAGAAAGAAAGAAAGAAAGAAAGAAAGAAAGAAAGAAAATAAAAGCCAACATTCTAACAGTGGTCCAGAAGTTTCTACAGGATTCTGGCCTCCACACCACCACCTTTTCCACTGACTTATCCCCTACACGCCCCTCCCCACCCCACTGCACAAGGGCTGATGTTCTGCTTTTGTACTCGATTCTCATGCCCCATATTCAGGGCTTTGACCCCCCTATTAATTCTAGCTGATTCTTCCTCCCCAGGTATCTACAGTTTTGTTCAAATGTCTTCTCCACTTACCTCACTTTTTAAAATTGTCATTCCCGGGGCGCCTGGGTGGCGCAGTCGGTTAAGCGTCCGACTTCAGCCAGGTCACGATCTCGCGGTCCGTGAGTGCGAGCCCCGCGTCGGGCTCTGGGCTGATGGCTCGGAGCCTGGAGCCTGTTTCCGATTCTGTGTCTCCCTCTCTCTCTGCCCCTCGCCCGTTCATGCTCTGTCTCTCTCTGTCCCAAAAATAAATAAACGTTGAAAAAAAAAATTAAAAAAAAAAAATAAAAAAAATAAAAAATAAATAAATAAATAAAATTGTCATTCCCCTCACCAGGGAGGAACTCCCCAACCTGTCCCCTACTTTATCTTGCTCCCTTGCATTTGTCACCATTGAGCAAACTGCTTATTTATTTACTTATTTTACTTAGTTTGCTTATATTCTGTCTTCCCTTATTAAAATGTCAGTTCTATGAAAGATTTTCAGCTGTGTTATTTATTCCTCTGTCCTTAGCACTTACTACAGAGCTTCACACATAGTAGATACCCAACCAATATTTATTGAATCAATAAACAAATAAGTGAACTAATAATTATTGGTAGCTTACCATTTGCCAGGCCCCCTTCTAAAAATATCATAATGTCATCAAATTAATTGAATTTTTTATCATTTAATTTTTTATCAATAATTTTCATTTTCCCTTTAATTAACAAGTATACCACCTTTAATTTGTTCAACAAATGCATTCAATGGTTGCTATGTCAGTGACTATGTGAGGATTTAGGAATAAAGTAGTGGTTGCACTTAGGAGAAAGACAAAGTAAACATTTTTAACAGGGTAAGATAAGCAAGGTATTTCACGGACATCTGACCAGGACCTGTCAAAGTGGACACTGGACAATTCCTCCAGCAGAGGAACATGTACATTAGATTTAAGAGTCAGAGAAATTTTTCTTCAAGAGGTGGGTCATTGAACTTTGTTGCCAAAATGGTAAGAATTAAACCAGAAAAAAACAGGCATTCCAGAAAGAGAATGGTGTATGTGTTAGGATGAAACAGTATTGTCTACTTAGGAACCTTTAAGGAAGTTTCATTGGAATGAGACTCATCTACTTATCAAAAGAGTTTTCAAATTCTTAGGTCTATACCAGGGAGCCACTGAGAGATTTTTAAGCTACAGAATGACATGATCACATGATCAAATTTTGGAAAGATCAGTTTGGCCTACATTGAAAGTTTTATTGTCAAAGAACCAGACAGCTAAACTGGAGGGGGCAGTGGGATTATGGCAATTTTCTAGTAGAATAGATACTCAAACAACATGGGATCGAAATGAGCAAAGAAAGGTACATGGAAGTCTTATTGTGTTAAATTACAATTCATCAGCAATTATTTATATTTTCTTAAGACACATGTCATGATAGCAAATCAATACTGAATGGCATTTGTTTCTTGTGTCCACTGTCCTTTTTCAAAAATTCTACCCTATGGATAATTTGACTATACAGTAAAACATTGATGTATGAGCATAATTTGTTTCAGAAATATGCTTATAATCCAAAGCATTTGTATATCAAAGTGAATTTCAAGAATCATTGGCTCATGTGTGATCATGTGACATTCGGTGTCATGTACTACTTATATTGCAAGATATACTTGTTTATCAGGTTAGAATTTATTAGAAATGTTAGCTCGTCTTGCAGAACACTCACTGTACAAGTTACTCGTAATCCAAGGTTTTACTGTATATGAAAATGAGGGACTGAGCTTTTAAATATTACTTACATCTAATATTATAGGATACGCTAGCCATTTTTTTTTGCCTCAGTTAAGTTTTATTCAAATTTGGTAGACATCCACTGAGAACACAGGTTATATGCCATAGAAGTTAAATATTCATGCACATAGTCTGCGTTTTCAAGATAAATCAATAAAAGAAAAATCAAAATACATATATACATAATGCATGTATACATAATAAAAAATAATACATGTATACATGTATTACATGTATTACATGTGTACAAAATAATGCATGTATACATAATACAAAATACATATATACATTGTTTTGGTTTACAAATATAGCTTGGGTTTGGATTTTTGTGGGAAAGTACATTAATTATCAAGAAAACTGACAGCTCTATTATCTTTTTAAATAGGACCCCTCTAGCTTTTATTTAATAAAAGCTTTTTTTGTTGGTTCATCTAAATGTTGCCCTTTGATGAGCTTTAGACTTTATCAGTTTAAGGAGTGCAGCCCTCAGATTAATGGGCAGGCTGAGAACCAGATGTCTGTTGTCAGGGCTGAAAACCCAATTAAAATGGAGGTCATGAAGGTGAAAGGAAGAGAAAGGGTCAGCAAGAGCTCGTCTGAGCAGGGCATAGGCTGGTAGAAATCAGAGGTTTTGTGCTACATTGGCAGATCTGTTAAGAAAACTAATCCATAGATACTTTTATCAAATGCTTTGAAACTCCTGAACCATCAGGGAGATGTTAATCTACACAAAAATTTCAGGGAGAGTTTGCTCTGAATCTTGATCTCAAAAGTAAAACACAATTTCGAAAAATGTTTGAATGGAAACATATGTATTGGTACAGTTATCAAAAATCTCAGTAATGATTTTTAAATCATATCTGAAGTGTTTTTCTGCCTGTATATGTTGAAAATTGAATAACCCACCTATCTAATTCTTCCTAGTCAATAAACTATGGCAAAATTTTCTTCTGCTTCCAATTTCTTTAGCCTCTCTGACTCTCATGTCATCGTGGAGAGCACTCCAGGTTAATCTTCCTAAAGCATATCCTAAAGCATAATATGGCAATAGTTTAAAAAATCTATGAGAACTCCCAGTCAGTTACTAAATAAAGTCCAATTGCTTTCTCCTAAAAGCAAAAATTTGTACAGTTTGATCCAATCTTCCTTGCATTCATGTATTCATTTGATAAATGTTTATCATGCACCCACTGTGTGTCAGACATTCATCTAGGCTCTAAGGATGCAGCTGTAAATACACAAAGCCCTCACTCTCATGGGATGCATACCTAGTGGGAGTAATACAGAAACGTACACACACAAAATACGCACACACACATACACAGAAGATGAAAGATGTTATGGAAGAAAACAGAGCTGTGTAGTAATGAATAGGGATGGCTATGGTATTGTGTGGCATGCTTTTTTTTGCTTTTTTTTTTTCATTTTGTTTGCAAAAAGTATTTGGAAAAGGCTTCACTGAGAAGGTAACTTTTTAGTAGAGGCCTAGAGTAAGTGAGAAATGAAAGCCAAAGCGTGTGAAGGAAAACCATTCCAGGCAAAGGGAACAGCAAGCAATGATCCTGAGGAAACACCATCCTTGGTAAATGACTAGCCAAAGGCCATGGGTGTGCAACAGAGTGAGTTAAGAGGCACATAATAGTTGATGTCATCAGAGAGGTAAGAGGGAGGCCAAATAGGTAGGATATTATAGGGTGTCATTAAAACTATTGACTCTGGATTAGATTGTGAGAGTTCACTTAAGAAATTTGAGAAAAAGATATCATGATATGGCTTATATTTAAAATAAACACTCTGGCTGGTGTATTTAAACTATGGGAGGAAATTAATATATGGGGGATCATGAAATTTATAGATGGTTTTATAGCCAATGAATTTGTGAGTCCACCAAAGAATAGGTATAGCTATAAAGGTGGGGGAAAGGGTCTGGGAACTGTACCTGGGCACTCTAATATACTCTAATATACTCAGGCAGATGAGGGAGGCATCAACACAGCCTTGAAAAAAATGAGTGAGCAAGAGGTAAATCTAGAAAAAGGTTTATCTCACATGAAGATAAGTGATCGAGGAAGTTTAGGGTTTCGACTGTGGTAAATGCTGCCCGTAAGTCAAGTCAAATGAGGACTGAGAATCATTCCTCATGATTCAACAAAAGAGAGGTAACTGGAGATCTTGAAACATACATTCAGTGGACAATTACGGGTGAGAGCATAGGTGGGGAGAATCTGCGAAGGACAAGCACAGATAACTCTTTTGAGGAATTTTATCATTAAAAAACAAAACAAAACACAGATAAGATTGATAGATGAAGGCTGATGTAAAATAAACATTGATGAAGTTTGGGGAAACATGTTTATCAATGAGGAAAGATGGAGCATGTGCACTGATCAAACATATGTGCAACATACATCTTGTGTTCACTTTGGTGTGGAGACTTAACACCAGAATGAGGCAAAAACCAGCCTCTGACATCAGGGGGTTGGTTATCTTAGGACAAGAGAAGGGGCTATTGGCCAGCTCCAAGATTGGCATAAACTGGACGGGTCTTGGGCTCATTATCTTAGGCAAGCAATGAAATACCTTGCTTGTTCATAGGCTGGAACTGTATCAGTTGACCTTGAGTCCACGCTTCCCCAGAGACAGCTAATGAATTTGTTAGTGGGGTCTGGAAAGATGCAATGGCTGATTAGGGGGAAACAGTTCTCTGAAAAACAAGCATTAAATTTTCTGCTTGTTTCAACCTCATTAACCCTGTGGGGCACAGTTTCAATCCCTCTTGAGTTATGATCATTCTTCAATCTTGAAGGATTTGGGATAATGACTGCTCTGGCTACCTCTGTATCTTTTTGGGTTAGCTAGATTTCAGGTAAAGAGCAGTTTTTGCAAATCTTAGCTGTATGCAAAATCACTTCAATGATTAACGTGCCTACATGCAAGGCTAAGCAGAAGTTTCTAACCTACAGGTCACAGCAGCAAGGGAAATAGAAGCAATATGGAATCAGATATGTTTTTTCTCCCTGTTAAGCAATGAGCTTTGTAAAGATTCCTTATCAAATGAGTAGAAAAGTATAAATAAATCAAAGAAAAGAAAAGCAAATAATGTGTCTAGGTTAATCACAAACAAATACATTGAAATATTCTGCATATAAATGGAAAGAATCTGAAATTATTGGTCAGGAAAAGTAATAATATTACTTTGTAATAGTTGAGATGAGATAAAAATGTTTTCTCAAACACTGATAGAGGAAATGTGGATGGTTCCATATGACTTTTTTATTGAAAGTAAGATGAAAATGTCTAAAGTGTGTTTAAAATATATGTATTCTTCAAGGATTAAGCATATATGCACAAGGATATAAATTTCAAGAAGAACAGTTGCATAAATGATCATATACCCATACTGTTGTGGAATCACGAAAAAAAATGATGAATCGGACCTGTGCATACTGATAGACTTGGAGGGGTTTTCATAAGACATTATTGAATACAAAATGCAAAATGCAAAAGTATAACGGATGTTTATAAGAAGGGAAATGAAAACATATGTTCTTTTATGTGTACATGTAAATACATGTAAGATACATCTTTCTATATACTGATTGATACATACAAGTGGTGGCTTATAGTTGCTTTTGTATTTATATATGAACTTTGAAAAACTATAGGAGGAAAAGCACCATTTTGGTACCCTAATGAAGGCATTGATTTAATAGTTTTAGGCAAGGAACATCAGTGGTTACTAAAAGTGTTAGATGGCAGGCTAATGGTAAACTGGCTATTTTTATGGAACCAAAGCATCATTCTGCAAATTACTACCTGTTCCTAAGGGGAGGGAAGGGAAAAACATATATATATATATATATATATATATATATATATATATATATATATATATATAATTTTACAAAGAAGAGTTAAGGCTTCCACAATTTCAGTGTGATCATTTTAGCAATGGTATTGGGATGACTAAGCATTATGTACATCATGAATATGATCCTAAAGAATGGAAGAATGTGTGATATTCTTTTTTTTCAAAAAAAAATGTAAACCACACATTTTCAAATTAAAAGTTGATAGCTTAATTAGTTAATGTTCACATGTGAAGAGTTGTGTATAACCTCCATCTATAACAAACTAGATTATCTGCATCCCAGAAATCTCTCCAGATAGTCATCAACTCACTAATCCCTCTTCCCATAAATTGTCACTCTTCTGGCTTCTATCACCTCCTACGCAGGAAGTTTCTCTAAATGTTTAATCTGAGTCTGATTTATCTTCTAGGTCTAAATTCTGTATGTAAAACTACAGAGAACAGAAGAAATTGCTAAATGACAACATGACAAAACAATGTAACACATCTAGAAAATGGTGCATTCTGAAGGACAACTTGTTTCATCGCTGCAGGGAGAGCAGCAAGGCAGGGAGGAAGGAAGCAACATTTTAGAAGACAGGAGAAAACTTACAGTAAATTGAATTCACGGTCTTGATGGGATCCCAACTAAAACGAACCAGCTGTAAGAGACATTTTAGAACACTTGGGGGAATTTGAATATAGGTTATTTGTGATATTAAGGGATTATTTTTAACTTTGTTAGTTGTGAAAATTACATTGTGGCAATGTTGGATAATATCTTTTTTGGAGTTATCCACTAAAATATTTAGGGGTAACATGTTATTATATCTGGAATATGTTTATAAATATTCTGAAAAACACAAATGAACAGTATGACAAACTATAATTATTGACCAACTAGATTAGATTATAAGTATGTGACTGTTTATTATATGATTCTTTCCTGTGTGGTTGGAATTTTTTATAATACAAAGTTTAAAAAAGGACACATAAAAGGCACTGTATATTACATAGAATTTTTACTCGAGATTTTTCTACATTATATATTTGAACTTTTCTACATGTTTTAAACACAGATATTTTCTTCTTCACCTGAATTTATATTTATGGGTCTATTTTATTGATATTGTTAACAATCTAAACCTTTCTAGAGTTTAATCCAAATTTCCTTACAGAGGATTTCACACTAATAGAATTGAACTTGTTTCAATTTCAGTATTACTGGAATCCATTTAATAGGTTTTTCCTTCAAACTTCCATTTTCTTTTACCCTGTAGAAAATCAATATGAAGTTTAGAAGGGGCTGTTAGCTAAAATTACAAGAGGTTAACTCTTCCTCATTTATAGATACATCTACTTTATAATGGTGCTAAGTAGACATCTTATCCTTTAATTTCAAAATGGAAGTTTTTTAAAAGGCTGCTTTATATCCGAAAATTTATTTTATTACATAAATTATTTTTCATGTTTGAAATGCTATTTGAAGTGAAAAATATCTCGTTTAACCAGAGTATCTAACAAAACATGATTAAATACAAATAGAATTCTATAATAAAAACCCAGGCCAGAAAACACCATCAGCTTAATTTATGCTGTGTTTTCAAAGGTAGTCTAGGATATCACTGAACTAGATACCAAGAGGTTACACAATACCTGTACTTTGAGAGTGTAAGTGATTTATGAACTAACTCTAGATGGCATTAATGTTAATGATTTGGTTGTTTTCTTAGAGTAAAATCCTTAAAGTGCAAATTTATCTGAGGCTTTTTTTATGATATTCATAATATGTTTGTGGGGCTTCAATCTAAGCCAAATTGTAATCTAAATGTGAAATTATATATTTTTGAAAGTTCACTAGTTAAAAAATATATACTGAGCTTTCTGCTATAAAAATATTACAAAGATTTTATATAAGCTGTAGCTCAGTTTGAACTAGAAAGATAAAATGATTTAAAACATATAAACAATTCAGTATCTTAGATCACCGTAGCTCCGTTAGAACCAATTCAAACTCACAAAATAAGTACGGCTTATTGATTTGTTTATTTAAAGATACACACAGTTCCCTTGAAATTTCAATGCTCTTAATTGCACCCACTGACTTTTATTTGGTTGCCTGTTATAGAGAGGTCTCATTGACCTGCTGCTTGTTCTTTTCAGCAAGTGGTAAATTTCAATTTACTCCTCCTCTGCAAGAAAATAGAAAATTGGTTTCTCTGCACTTGTGTACCTGAGATCAGAAAAGAAATCCTGACACTTACAAAGCCCACTTTCAAAGTTATGTTTTAATTTTCTCTTGCTCTTTCATTCAGAATCTATGCTCATGGATTTATTTGTTTATTTATATAAGAATCAAATGTATTTACATAATACATAAATAGTCAGATTATTGAATGATAAAAATGCGTATATTATAAAACATTTCATCCCGGTGAAAGCATTAAATGCAGTCTATAGGACATTGCCATGCGTTCATTATTTTCCTAGACATTGGTTGACACAATTTGTGAAAGCTATTTAAATTGTCAAAACCATGTATTGTCCAGGTAGAATCTTAAGACATAGGCAAATGACTTTGTTTTGTTTGGATTTGGAAAAATTGCCATTTAAAAAGATCATAGATCATCTTAATCTATGCATCAAAGCAATAGATGATTTTGATGAAATAGTTAATTCCACTCTGCATTTTGCTGATACTATTAGGTAGTAAGATATCCTGTTTAGTATTACAGTGAATAACATAATGAAACAATGTCCCTGTCTTTAGGAGACTAACAATCTAACAGAAATATTGGAATTAGTCTAAAAATAACAAGCAGCCATGCTAGAAAAAGTTTTTACATGTCTTATGTAAGTGTTATAAGACAGGTAAAAACAAGTTATTGTGGATTAATAAGGGAACAAAAACATAAACTGTTTTTGCCAGATGAGGATAATGTATCTGTAGATATATCTGTACGTATCTGTAGACGTATCGGTAGACTGTATCTGTATGTATCTGTAGGTGTATCTTTATGGTTTTAAATGGAAGCCCCTACAGGGGCATGATTGTACTAAAAGTACCCTGAGACATTTTCATATAAAATATCTCAGAATTTTAAACTTAGTTTAGCACTCCAGGATGAAATCAATAAAAATAGGATGTATAAGAAGAATTCAGTTCTTTATAGCCCTGGAGATTTAAGACAATACAAGAATAGTTCCTAGAAAGGCATTAATCCTAATTAATTGTCTTAACATATCTAAGAAAAGGGTGAGATAACCTGCCAAGATCTTTAAAATAAACAAAGAGCTATAATTCAAAGCTATTTTTAGCCTTGCCTTGCCAAAAGGTAAGGGACCAAGATAATGGCCACTAGCGAGATACAGTTTTAAGAATCAAGGGGAACTAACTATTCTTTTACCTGTCATGGGAATACTATGCCAATACTGTCTAAACTTTTTATTAATAATTTGGCTTTCTTTTTACAGTTATACAGCATAAATGTATATTTAGTTTAATGGACATAATTGGCAATGAGTGAAATATAGGCAGTTAGCATTATGATTTATGTATATATCTTTTGAAAATAATTATTTTAAATAGATTCCTTAGAGAATAGATAAGCTCTAGAATCATTGTATTGGAACCTTCAATCTTGAGGAGCAGCCTCTAACCTCTGGTTCTCAAACTCTTTCTTTAAGGGTCTATACCAATGGTGAATTGTCCCTCTCAATGCTATTTCTTTCTCTTTTTTCTTTTTTTTTAATGCTATTTCTGTCTTGACCTTGTAAAGTCATGAGACATAATATGTGCCAGATCTGGAAGTTCTTTTCTCTTACCTTTCCCAGATAACTTTTTGGACTTTGATTTATTAACTTGTGGTATATAGTTAGGAAATTTCTATGTAAGAAGATTTGCTCAATATAAAATTCCCCTCTCTTAGAGAAAACTCAAACTATATTTGTTTTAGGTGATTTTTTTTATTTTTCTTTTTTCCTGTGGAAGAAAACATTTGTTATATAAATAGAATTTGCCAGGACACTATTATGTATGATTGGGGTTTTCTAAATATGTTTAAATTGAAATTAGAACCTTTCTAGGCAATTTGAGAAGAAACTTTTGTGCATGTATGGTATAATCAGATAAGACTCTCTCAGCTCAACACTTGCCTCTTGCCTGAAGACATTTCTTCATACTTGGTG
The DNA here is from genome assembly GCF_007474595.2 of Lynx canadensis. Classification (NCBI taxonomy): domain Eukaryota; kingdom Metazoa; phylum Chordata; class Mammalia; order Carnivora; family Felidae; genus Lynx; species Lynx canadensis. Next base: position 52,357,560 of record NC_044319.2, on the reverse strand, counting down.
GGCAAGTTTTGCATTGCCATAATTAATTTTTTTTATCTCATGTTCACTTTTTAAATTAATTAGTTGAAAAGAAAATGCATGTGATGCATAAGTAACAGAGCCCGATATAGGAGATGCAAAGATGAATTCATTCATTTATTCACTCATTCATTTATTGTGAGTTTGTTCATATGTTCAAAATATTTGTAGAATTCTTAGTATGCTCCAGGCACTGTGCTAGGTTCTGGTCTTATAATGCTGATTAAAAATGAAGTGACCTCAAATCCTACGTGTTTAGGGACTTTGATAAATGAATAAAGTTGAATTAATTAGTTGCATTATATATATTGGGATTTCTACATCAAAATATTAGAGACCCACACTATTAAATAGAATATGGTGTGGGGCGCCTGGGTGGCGCAGTCGGTTAAGCGTCCGACTTCAGCCAGGTCACGATCTCGCGGTCCGTGAGTTCGAGCCCCGCGTCAGGCTCTGGGCTGATGGCTCGGAGCCTGGAGCCTGTTTCCGATTCTGTGTCTCCCTCTCTCTCTGCCCCTCCCCTGTTCATGCTCTGTCTCTCTCTCTCTGTCCCAAAAATAAATAAATGTTGAAAAAAAAATTTTTAAAATAAATAAATAAATAAATAAATAAATAAATAAATAGAATATGGTGAATGATGGAAAATTTCATTTATTGTCGCACTTAACAGCTAACATTGTTTTCTAAAATTAAAGGAAAAAGAATGCTACATAACCAAAGCATAGTGAATCTTTTTGTTAGTTAACATAGCTTTTGATGGACTAACCAGATTAGAAGCCCAAGAGGCCTGTTAAATTTAAGAACTAAGTTTCCAGCTGCCAATACTCTGTCAAGAATCCAGATGGTGCTTTTGGAAGAACACATTTTCAGTAGTTTGGCATCATTTAATTCCATCATTAGTGAAGAGAGCTTCATATATTGAGTGGATTGTGTTATTGCAAGGGTTTGAATAGATTTACTTTACCACATGGAAACTATACAAAACAAAGGACGTGTATATTTAAGATGAAATAACATTCTAAGAGAAGTTAATGCTTAACTGTTAGTCTTGAAATGGGACCGAAATCATGGAGTTTTGTGAGGGCAAACACCTTGTTACACTGACCAATGTGTCCCAAATTGTAAGGTTCTTTTTTAGTGGCTGTTTGACAAAGACAAATGCTCTTTAAGATAGGTCATCCTGTTTTAGAAATATGGGAGCACTAATCAAATCAGTGCAATTTGAGGTTAATAGAGCGTAGTCCCGTTGCCATCTTCTCCCAGCATGGCACACTGAACTCCCTCTCCTATTCTGTATGAAATGCTTGAAGCCCTGATGTCATTCCAACTGGAGTTTCATCCAGCTTGTTTTTGTGTATGTTTTGGTCACTACTCTCAAGCTTCCTTGATGTTCATAATGTTCCTCATAATGTCAAGGATTCCCACAAATCCCTGTTGCCTGTCTTTCTTTACTGTTTATTTAACGCTTTTATTGAAGGATTCCAGACCCTAAAAACTTAATTTTCACATCCACTGTGATACTTTTTTATCTTCTTGTAGGTCTGTGATACCTGTTGAGCAACTTTTATCATCTGTTATGGATCTAAATAATTCTCTAAGGGGCACCTGGGTGGCTCAGTTGGTTAAGCATCTGACTTCGACTCAGGTCATGATCTAGAGGTCCGTGAGTTCAAGCCTTGCGTCAGGTTCTGTGCTGAGAGCTTAGAGTCTGGAGTCTGCTTTGGATTCTGTGTTTCCCTCTCTCTCTGCTCCTCCCCCCAGTTCCACTCTGTCTCTCTGTCTCTCTCTCTCTCTCTCTCCCTGTCTCTCTCTTCTCTCTCTCTCTCAAAAAGAAATAGACATTAAAAATTTTTTTAAATGATAATTCTCTAACAAATATGTAAATGAACAACTTAAGAGACGCCATCATCAAATCCTGGTGAACTCATGTAATGCAGATCACAGTAGAACACTAAGAAGTGAAGATTATTGGATGTATGGGTCACTAAAACTGTTGCATTTTCCACAGGAAGAAGACTCAGAGATGGGGATTTGTCTCATGGTAGTTTATTAGGGAACATTTCTGGGATCAATACCAAGAGTGGGAAGGGAAGGGAAGGAAACAGGAGTGAGGGGGCAAAGGGAGAAATCATCTGTAATGATTCTTCACAGAGACTTCAGCTGACCCCAAAGAGATGAAGTGGGGATGACCTTTTTGTTTTTAAGTTTACTTATTTATTTTGAAAAACAGAGAGAAAATGAAGAGGGAGGGGCAGAGAGAAAGGGGGACAATGGATCTGAAGCAGGCTCCAGTCTCCGAGCTGCCAGCCCAGAGCCTGATGTGGGGCTTGAACTCATGAACTGTGAGATCATGACCTGAGCCGAAGTCGGATGCTTAACTGACTGAGCTACCCAGGTGCCCTTCAAGGTATATATTTTTAAGCAGGAAAGATTGTTAATGAAACTCTATTATTAAAATATCACCCTTTTGTTTTATACACACACACACACACGTATATACATGTATATGTATATGTATATATGTACACATACACATGTATATACATACATACTTATGCATATACATATATAAACACACATGGGTTTATATTTACATATGTTATATATAATACAACATTAATACATATGTAAATACATGAATTGCTGAAAATCTTTATTTTTAACTTAGGTGGTAAACTAAAAAATAAAATGATCATTTCTAGAATATAAAACCTATACATATTTTGCTTTTCTTAGTGATCTTTTGAAATTGGTAGTCAATATACATAAATTTATTTTGCTGTGGATGGAATTAATAATGGTAGCTCATTTTGGCTTAGCATTCGCTAAGACTACATATAAACCATTTAATGTACACACGAGAAAGTTATATCTGTATGGGTAAGGACATTGTTGCCCTGTTCATTGTTGTGCCTTCAGCACTTAGCATAATGCTTGTTTATTTGTGATCTCAATAAATATTTGTCAAATAAGTGAATAGATGTATATTTTAAGTGACATCTACTAAACTTGTTATTATTAAAATCCTTTGTGCATATTCTTTTCAATAAGGCAAAATTTACTGAATAATATTTGGTTCATGGGGGTGGACAGAAGTTGCTATATTAGGGATATATATTCTCTTCTAAAACCTAATTATTGTTGGTCAAAATATAAAATTAAAGATATCTTTTTGAAATCAATGTATGTAAATTATTGCACCAATAAGTGCACTCATTTCCTGGGTTTAAATTAATTTGGAAAATACGTAGATTTATCATTGCGTTATTTAAAGATACTATATTTCTTTCACATTTAAAATATTATGTTATATGTTAAAGGACATAACATAATGTCATTGGAAGTGTTCTTCATAATTCTTTTAAAATGCAGTAAATGATATTCTATCTGCATCATTAGGTTACCGTACAACACTGTCCTTTGAGAATATGGTTTTGCTATCATTTCTAGTTGTAATTACTTCTCGCAAAAACTGTACAGGCTTATTGAAATGACTTGATGTGTGAAGGTTGAGGAGACAATGCCTACAATCACTGTAAATAACTGCAGCTTGATTGCATGGCATGTTTATTTCACATACGCTCACCCTTACAAGGTGCCATATTTCTGAATATGGTTTTATAAACCTCTCCAGAATTTATGGTTTCTCTGTGAAAGGCTGAAGTTAGAGATTTCCTGTAACTCAGAGATTCTCAACCTTGACACTTTTGACATTTTGGACCAGATAATTCTTTGCTTTGGCGGGGGATGGTGTTCTGTGTGTCGTAGGATGTTTAGCAACATTTCTTTTCTCTATTTACTAGACACCAGCAGCACCCTCCACTTCAGTGGTGAAAATCAAAACATCTCCAGATATTGCAAACGTTCTGTGGGGGGCAAAATCACACCAGGGTGAAAACTACTGCATGACTTTCTCTTTATTGTATGTGTGGGTATGTGTATAAGGGGATTTCCAGTAGAATGTTTCTGTCACTACAAAATGCCAAGTTCAAAACTGAGAATGATATGTTAAATGCCACTGAGCCATGGAACTGCCAAATGTGGGAATCAGACACTTTTCTCAAGAGCTTTCTTGGAGGTGGAACTAACACTACTCTACCAAACATCCTTCTCCCCATATTCCAGTCTGTAGGAGAAGAGAACAATCAGAAATGTGACTCCTCGAGTGTTGGGAGGGTACAGTTTCTTCTGAAGGGCTTACTCACATCAGGAATCTCTGGTGAGGAGAACTCCCCAAAAGCCTTCCAAAGTCTCTACATGTGCACTGGGAGAGAGAAACTGTTCAATTATTGGATCAATAGACAAAAGACTTAGCCAGTCACTTGTCATTGTGCATTGTTTATTTCCAATGTTTGACTATTATGGATAAAAATTCCTTAAAGATTCTTGTCTAGTGATTTGGTAATGGGACCCCACAAATGATAGATAGTATGGTACGGGAGAGGAAGGTAGGAGGGTTGATGGGGGGGCAGGGGAGAGGGGAAAATGGGTGATGGGCATTGAGGAGAGCATTCATTGGGTTGAGCACTGGGTATTGTATGTAAGTGATGAATCATAGGAATCTACTCCCAAAGCCAAGAGCACACCATATACAGTGTATGTTAGCTAACTTGACAATAAATTATACCTAAAAATAAATAAATAAAGATAACTTAAGACACCTAAAAAATAAATAAAAAGAAGAAGAAAAAAAAGAAAGATAGTGATGGAGAAAAACAAAACTGTTTTATATTTATGCCTCAAAGAGTTGAGACTATTGAATAAATGTATTTCCCACATACACATATGTATGCACATATATACATATTGAATCATCAAATTATTAATGTACAGTCAAGATGTACAGTAAAAATTCATAATGTGGAATTAAAATTTATTTTTAAATAAGTTTTTAATAAAATTTCAGCTTAGTTTGGAACTGCCATTTCATGAGCATATGTATAAAAAAACAAAAACAAAAACAAGAACACAAAACTCCATCCGATAAGCATGACTCTTTAAATATCTGTCACTTTTGGGTTAATTATTTTTAGGTAAAATTATTTCAAATTTAATATTCAAACCAACTAATTTAAGAATAATTTATTCTCTCTTCTTACTCCTTTTCTCTGCCCGGGGTGAGTCAAATGAAGTGGTCAGGGTATATGGATAGTCCTGGTATCAATGAAGGGGCACTCAGTCTATAGAGGCCAAGGTCCACAGTCATACTTAATTGTGTTCAATGCCTTAGTTTTCAACATCAATCTTAATCCTCACTACATATGCCTATGCTTAAGTCTCTAAAGCTGATATATTGTAGGCAAATGAACTCTTAGGGAGGCCAGAATCACTCCTAATGATAGACTCCCTCAGTCCTCAGCTGTATTACCGACATCTGAATTCAGCTCTGCCCTTTCTTTGGTTCCCTGTGAGATATTTATCTCAGAACTTCTGATAGAGGGTGCAGCTTGGGCAAAGTTTAACTTAGTTCTCCAGAATTTAACTCAGGCCTTTGTAAGTATGCTTACTTTAGTTTGTTTTACAAATACCAGGTGCCATTTTCCTTTGAGAGTTCTTGCTTGCAATTTTACTTATATCTGAATTCCACTTGCTTAAATCCATTATACATGCAACTTTCTTATATATTTTTGAATTTTTTTAAGTTTAACTAATTTATTTATTTAGAGAGAGTGTGCACATGACAGGGGAGGGGCAGAGAGAGAGGGAGAAAGAGAATCCCAAGGAAGCTCGGCACTGTCGGCACAGAGCCTGACGTGGGATTCTATCTCATGTACCATGAGATGAGGACCTAAGCCAAAACCAAAAGTCGGACGTTAACTGACTGAGCCACCCGTGTGCACCACAACTTCCTTATATGTTTAACCATATAGAAAGACATTTTCAGAATCTGTTAATCATTAAATCACCATATATTTAAACTTCCCAGTTTTGTTAAATTTTCTAGCCAGTATCTAATTTTTCCATGCAAGAGCACAGGTATCTAGAAAATGGATTTTATGAAAATCAAGGTAAATGATACATAAGTAAGTACACTAAAAGTGAGAAATCTCATTAAAATTACAAAATGATATATTAGACTTAAAATTTACATTATTAAAAGCAAAATCAATGCATCCATTTACTATGCTACTGTCTTCCCTTAAAAACATGATTTCCAAAGGAATCAAACTTAGAGGAAGAGAGATCAGGACATGAGGACTGTGATAGCATTATATTCTTATATAATTTATGACAATAAGATATCTGATATACATTCAGCATTCTCAATGTTAATTATTCATAAACAACTTTGACAATTGCAATGCATCGCTAGTTTGCTTCTGTCTTTAAAATACAAAATGAAATCAATGCTGCAAAATTGTTTTTTCCAAAGACAAGAATTGATTCTGATTTTCTTCCTCCTAAAGTATGTGTCAAACAGCATTTGTAGGGGCACCTAGGTAGCTCAGTTGGTTAAGCATCTGACTCTTGATTTTGGCTCAGGTTATGATCTCACGGTTCATGAGACTGAGCCCCACATCAGGCTCTGTGCTGACAGCACAGAGCCTGCTTGGGATTCTCTCTCACCATCTCTCTCTCTTTGCCCCTCCCCTGCTTGTGCATGCATTCTCTCTCTCTCTCTCTCTCTCACTCTCTCTCTCCCTCCCTCCCTCCTCTCAAAATAAGTGAACAAACTTAAAAAAAAACCCAAGCATTTGTAAATATTAGAAATGTTTTTGTGTTAATTTTTTCAATAATTTACTAATAATACCCTATCATTTTGAGAAAAAAAATCCATGGAAATTAATCAATAAAATTGAGTATTTTAAGATGTGTTAGAAAATACTGCATTCTTTAAAAATTATAGGTTTATTTTCAATGAGCTCTGCTGTCTATTTTGTTTGTTTTGTTTTTCATAATGTTATTCTCCATAATATAAGATAGTCATGAGTGCTGATGAGAACATTGCTGGGGTATTTACTTGGGCATTCACTGTGCAATTGTTTTGGCTTTTGATATATATTTGCAATTTTCCACGATAAAATATTTGAAAAGTATTTTTATTTATATTACTAAAATACTGTGGATTTCATTTTTGTTGCATAACAATATTACCAATAACTTAGTAGCTTAAAATAGCACAAGTTTATATTTTCTCAGTTTCAGTAGGTCAAGAATCTGGGCATGACTTAACCGGGATTTCTTCACCAAATTCTGACAGTTGCTATCAAGAAGGTGTTGACTAGAACTGTGATATCATCTGAGGTTTGACTAAGAAAAGATCCATTTCCAAGTTCATATGGCTATTGGCAAGATTCAGTGCCTCAAAGGCTATCATTCTTAGATTCCCAGCCCCTTGCTTGTTGTCGCTGCAAACCACATTAAATTGTTTATCATTTGAACTCTCCATCACACAGCTTATTTCATTAATGACAGCAAGAGTGAGAGTCCATTAGTAAGAGAAGGTATAATCTCAAATAATGCAATCATAGGAATGGCATCTCATCACCTCTGCTATAGTTAGAAGCAAGTCATGGATCCCATTTATAATCAAGGGGAGAAGATTGTACGAAGGCATGAATACTAGGAGATGGGAGGAATGGGAAGCCATCCTACAGTCTTTCAAGTCAACTAATGTTTTCATTTTCATTGGTTGGTTTTAGAGAATAAACTTACTGTATAAGTTTTTGTTTGTTTTTTTCTCCATAAATTTTTGAAGTAATTTCATAGAGTTATGTTTATGTGCAGTCTCAGCTCACTGGGTACAAATGGTTTGTAGCCCTTGAGTATTTACTGGTAAATAAAGAAGGTAGTGACTTGTGAGTGGGTTCCTCTATAGGAAATACATGATTCCATCTATTCTCTGGTTTATTGATGTATATTTTATGGTTTATAAAGGAGAAAAGGGATAACTTGTTTTAAATAATGACTATATGCCATTTATTGGTATAAGGATCTTAATTGTGTCTCATGTATTCAATAGTACGAATATTGCAAATTTTATTTTTAACATTTGGCACCCAAGGTTATTTTAGTAAACAAGTTGTCTTAGTTTATTCCAGAAAGTACCTGTTGGTAGAGATCTGTAACTGAGGTAATTGATTAGAAGGAATCAACTTCATACAAAGATATATACATGCATAGGTAAAAACAAAAAATAAATACCTGCCTGCTTAGGAAATAAAAATGTCTGGTAGGATGAAAGACAAAAGAGAAGAAAGAGGACTAAAAATAAGCTGATGAATGGTACAAAGAAAAGCACAAAGCTTATAGAGTAAATTAGTGTAATATTTGCGTGCTCAAACATTTTTAAAACCAAGGATTGTAATCTCTGATCTCTTTGTGAAGTCACTTATACACATTTAATAGGGTGCCCAAAATTAAATTACAAAATACCATACTAAGTTTATCCTTAAATCTTAAAAATATTTGGCAAATAATATGGAAATGAAAAATAAAGGAGATTAGTTTTTAAAATCTGTCAAGAAGAAAAGAGAATAATTTGTGTGCAGTGAGATTCCTAGGGGCAGAAGCAAAGGCTCTCCCAAATTTCTGGAAGTCACAAGAAAGCCTCGGACATCGCACAGGAAACACCTCAAAGGACAAAGAACCCTCAAGTGAATCAAGCTCAACTTTATAATGATTCTATGGCTGGAAATATTCTAATCTGTATTTTATAATGAAGAAATGGAATCTCAAGGAAGATAATGCTTTACCTAAGATCCATGGGTTAAATAGTTCCCGGAGTTGGATTCAAAGAGTCTAACTCTACCCCAAACATACCTTCCACTACAATTTGGATGGGCACCACAGATGGAGGGACCCGGAAATAGTTGTAATAGTTTGAGGAAGGTTGTGTCTCTTGATCTCATATCTGTGTGCGGGTGTGGGGGTGTGAGCACGCACACGAGATTCATGAACAATGAAAACATAAATCATAGCCAATAATCAAGCAATAAGTCTTTTTGCGGGCCGAACTTTATTGGCAATGCAGTCAAGTTGCAAAGGACTGATATGTCCATACCTTTTTTAGTAATTACTATAAAACTTAAGTGGAAAAAAAGTGATAAAACCCAAACAGTCCAAACAGAGGCTGTTTTTGCTATGTGATATATGACTATAATATTACAAGGGATGACTTAACACATAATTTTACTTAAATATTTAATTAAAATAGTATGAAATTTAAGACTAGAGAGCAGAATTCTTATCCGTAGATAACTCATGTCTGTATTATATGTTTTATTGCCAGGAAAAATTGTAAAACACCATAACACATTTATATTTAGCTTTGTGAATGATTTTTGGCAAATGAGATGCAGCTTTTTTTAAAAAAAGAAAAATTTTAAAGATACCGATTTTCCCAAAATAAAACTATGTTAGTGTGCTTGTAAAAATCAGAACTTTGAACACCATTTGAGCAATTAAATGAAACGACTTATTAATTCAGAAGAAAAACTTGCATAAATGTGAACTGGTGTGTGGAGAATAATTAAATTGTAATTCTAAAAGGTTAATGTAGCAATTTACTTGTTCTGATTTTTTAATTTAGATAATAGTGCAGATTTCTGCAATATGGCAAACCAATCCATAATTTATCTTCCAATACAAATGGGAATAGTACATCTGTAGTAAGGCTTTTGTGTATTACTCCATGATAATTAATTTGATACCAATTGTTCTATACTGCATGTTAAATTATATTAGTATTTAGATTTCAATAGTTTAAAAGTATTCTGAGTGCAATAATAATATAATTAAGTTATATATAAGTTGAATGATGAATATCCTTGCAAAAGAGAAAATAGTGAATATATGCTCTATAATGCTGCAATAAATATGTAATTATTTGTTATTTATCATTCTTTAAGTCCCATTTAGTTCTGGGCATATTAAATTTTTTAGGTAAATTTTGTTGACTTTTTTGTGTTATTTTACATGTTGTTCTTTTTCCAAACTGTGCTCAAATATGTAAGGAAGTTTCTTATCTATCAAATCAAATAAACTATAAGTTCACAACCAAATTGAAACCTGTAATGTGTTCTTATACTATAATTACAGTATGTATTTAATTCCCTTTCCGTGTTGAGACTGCTAATTGACTTTTAGTTGTTCTTTTTCCTTTTTTCCCTTTTTTTTACAGCCCACTTCTAAAAGGTAGGCAGATGTAGTACAGAAAAATTTTTTTTTTTTTTTAAATTTTTTTTTTTTTTAACGTTTATTTATTTTTGAGACAGAGAGAGACACAGCATGAACGGGGGAGGGGCAGAGAGAGAGGGAGACACAGAATCGGAAACAGGCTCCAGGCTCTGAGCCATCAGCCCAGAGCCCGACGCGGGGCTCGAACTCACAGACTGCGAGATCGTGACCTGGCTGAAGTCGGACCCTTAACCGACTGCGCCACCCAGGCGCCCCCAGAAAAATTTAACTGTTATATGTTGTATATGTACAACGTGACTTAGAAATTAACTTGCATTTGAAGAGCTTTTACTAAAAAATAGTCTTTAAGAGCCAACATTTTTACTTTTATAAAGAATGTATCTGAGAAATTCTTACAGTATTTATTCTTACAGTATTTATTCTTACAGTATTTATCTGATAAATGTACTGGATAATAAAGTAGTCTTTTTGAAAATTCTATGGACATATTATTGGAGAGCATTTAAGTCACTGATGTTAAGTATATTGACCAGTCTAGCAATCTAATAGCTTACATTTTTAAATACTCTCTAATGATGATTGAAGTTGAAAGAATTTACAGATGGATTCATATAAAGATATGAAATTTTTCCAGTGTGCCAATAGTTGCTTCTTCTATGTTATTTATTTTTGGTACATTAAGCCTTATAAGTACTGCTTAATTTTACTTAAGAGTTTGTAGGAAGAGGAAAGGTAAAGAATATGAATCTCTGACAGGAGTCTCATAGTTACTGGATGATAATGGGACCTAAGGAGTTGTAACTATCAGGGAGAAATGTGGCAGTCAAGAATTCTTTCTTCTGATATTTTCAGCCCACACTTCTTTACCTAACATGCAAAAGCAAACATTAAAATGTTGGAAATTAGGCATAATTTAAAGATTAAAACACAAACTTTAAAGATTCAAAAACCACAAAATTTAAAGATTCAAAAACAAAAACAAACTATCAGAAAATAGACACCACATACACTGAATTTAACATTACTGAAGATGCCTGATTACCATTAATCTGAATTGACATTTAGCTATTTACTCCTTCTTTGTTTCTACTTTAAATACAAAAAATATCTCCTGGAGATATTGTGATTACTTCTTTTTTCTTGGCAGATGGTATTAAGAGAAGAGTATATTATTTATATTTTATATATACAGGTTATTTATATATTCTGTGAGAAACTGACACGATTGGACCGTTTTATTTATTTATTTTTTAAGCTTCCTTATTTTAAGAGAGAGGGAGAGCATGCATAGGAGTGGGGGTGAGAGGCACAGAGAAAGAGAGAGAGAGAGAATCCTAAGTAGGCTCTGAGCTGTCAGCGCTATCAGCACAGAGCCCATTAGCGCTGAGCCCCACTCACGGCTCAATCTTAGGAAACGTGACATCATGACCTGAGCAGAAATCAAGAGTCCCATGCATAACCAAAGAAGCCACTCAGGTTCCCCAGATTGGAACCATTTTAAAATGGAGTTGGAGAGACCACTGCAGAGAAACGACCTCATCTATCTTTGTTTGCACTGGGCCAGGACCTGTGGACTGAGCATAACAGCAACTGTTTTAAGCAATTGCATGAGAAGTCAGCTGGAGAACAGACATCCCAATCACAGGACCTACCATTGTGGACTTTCAAAAATATAATCAGCAGTTTATCAATATATAGCCAGAAGTAGTTTAGCTTTTTTTTTTTTTTTTTTTTTTTTTTTTGGTCTTCTTAACTCATGTAATTGCCTTTCTGCCTCATAAAAACCCCTTGCTTTTACCTTACAAATGAGGTAATATTTGTTTTTCTAACTGCTCTCCCAAATTGCAATCTTTGATCCCAAATACATGCTCCTTTTCCTCTCATCATGGCTCTTTTATTTTCAGGTTAACAATACATTTATAATTTTAGGATTTTTTTTTCATACATGATTTTCTTTTAGAATATTTTAGTTATTTTTTTCACTTCATTTATGAACTGTTAGTTATAGTTATCCACATAGCCATCATATAGCCATCAGCTGTATGTGAGTCAAATGCCCCTTCAAAGGCAACAGAAATAAAGTCTACTTCTTTGATTTTAAAGTCTTTTTTAAAAAATACAATGGTAAGCAATATTATGTTAAAGATGTTATGGAAATCTGAAGAACAAACACCACAAATCTTTCATTTTGTAACAAAATGGAAATATAGATGTTTAAGATAGAATTATAGAATTTAACTTGTTTTGTAATTTATTTTTTCAATAGATAATAAAATGTTATTTCAATAGATCCAGAGAATATTTTGCCAATGAAGAGTGATTCTTTGGTCTTTTCAAATTCATGGCTTTTATTTCTTTCATTAATTAAAGCTCCACCTTGGATGTTTACTGACAAATTTACTTCTCTGATGTATCATCAATGAACACTATTTCTCTAATTATGGTGATATTTTTGCATGCATGGGGGCTTGGAACATGGAATAGGAATGAGATATAGAGGATAAGAAACAATTTAAGTGTGAATGTTTTGGTTAAATGATTAATGAGGTCTGTAAACCTATTAAAATTTCTGTGGATTGGAGAAGTTCAAAATCCTCACTCTAACACACTTTTGTATTATGATTTATAGTAAACTTTGAACTTTTCTAATGAATTTAGAACAAATTGATGACAGAAGTTGTGTATGTTTCATGCTTATATAACTGGTGCTTAATGTGTTTAGATTCATCCCTCTTCCTTTAAAAAGTATTTTTGAGGGGCGCCTGGGTGGCGCAGTCGGTTAAGCGTCCGACTTCAGCCAGGTCACGATCTCGCGGTCCGTGAGTTCGAGCCCCACGTCGGGCTCTGGGCTGATGGCTCAGAGCCTGGAGCCTGTTTCCGATTCTGTGTCTCCCTCTCTCTCTGCCCCTCCCCCGTTCATGCTCTGTCTCTCTCTGTCCCAAAAATAAATAAACGTTGAAAAAAAATTAAAAAAAAAAGTATTTTTGAATAAATCCCATTATATACACTTCCACAAAATTGTAATATCAAAAGTTAATCGGATGCTTGATTGTGGTCATTTCTTTTTGGGCATATGATGGAGTCCTTTTAGATTATTTCTGTAGTTGAGTGTCACACAAAAACATAGGTGTTGGGATACACACATATATGCAATGTATTATAAATTTGCTATATGTTAGGATGTTTTGACATTTGAAAAATCTTTTCTTACCTGAAGAAAGACTACCTGTCTCTAAGCTAGCAATTCTTAGAGATTGCAAAGTGTCCAGCCAAGAGCATGCCTTTGATATATGAAGTAATTTCACCCCAAGAGCAATATTTCTCGGCCTTAATTATCCCAGGATCAGTTTCCAGACAACTAAGGACCACCCTCATAACCTAAAGCCTTCCAAAGTTATTTGAACTAGTCAGTCCTAAACTGTTCTAACCCTCCTCTGCCTTACCTTTTCTGTGGGTACTCAATAAACACAATTGCCCGCCCTCTCCTCTGGCTCCTGTCTTCTGCTTCGTGACTCCTCTGGTGGCTTCCTTTGTGGCCCTGCGTGATGTGCCATGCTTCTGGTTTCTAGGATCTATGAGTATAATAAACTGATGTGGGTTTTTTTGAGCTCTTTTTTGTCCCCTCTTATGGTTACACCTAACTGACTGTTTCTTAGAAGAATAGAAAACTCTTACACCTTTTTTTTTTTTCTGATGTAAGTTAAGTGGACAGGCAGAAAGAAGTCATTTATCTCATTAAAAAAACACACACATTGATTTGGGAACCCTTCAATTTCAAAACACAGTGATTACAAGAATTGTAATCTGATTTTTCTAGAACCCGATTGGGAACATAGTGTTATGACACTGAAGAACCATTAGTGGTATATTTCTAGCATCAATTGTCCATATTGTTTTCTAATTTCAAAATCATGATGCTAAAAACATAACAGAAACAACCAAAAACAACAAAGGAAGCATGATTATGAATAGGTCGCAGCAGCATAGCTCTGTAAAAGCATTAATTTTTCTATTCATGATTTAATCATCTATATAACTACTAGAAGAAAAAGAAATCAAAGCTCAGCCACATGATGGAGCTCATGTAGAAATGATAAAAGTTCTATCAACTGGCAACATGAGGAAATTAGGCAAAATAATTATGTTTCTCCTACATTTTACTGGTTCCCTCATTCATTTTGGTATGGATAGAGGCCAGATAATAAGATGCTCCTGTACTGTAATTTATTGAAAAGTTATCTTCTATAGTACATTCTGAAGCTTATGGGCCATGACTTGACATTATAGGCATGGCTTAATTAATAAATGCACATGAATAAGTAGGCTCATAAAAAACATAAATTTATTTAGAGCAGTGCTTCTCAAACGCTAGTGTTCATAAGATTCATCCAAAGAGCTTAGTTAAAATGTAGATATCTAGTCCCCACTCCTAAGGACTGGTTCAACAGGTCTTGTGTGGATACCAAGTAGTCGTTTCTCTAAAAAATCCCAGATGATACTGATGATGCTGTGACAGTATTTTTAACAGCAGAATGGTTAAAATATTCCCTTCATTAATTGCTTAAAAACTAGTTTTAGTGCCATATTGCAGCATAGATTGTGAATTGTAAGAGAAAAGTTATGGTGTGTTCAATTATTCTATGTACCAGTGCATGCAGACCAAGGTTGGAAAGACAATTAATATAAACAAAATATGAAACTAAAGATTTGGAGTACCTAAAAGGTTAAACTTGCATCCATATAAATACTTAATATATATTATTGAACACCTACTAAGTATTTGTACCTGTTGATACATATAGTATGGTGAGTTCTATTGTTATAATTATAACAATTATTATTGTTAAAGATATTATATGTTTAAAGATCACTTTTATTGCTCTATTTAAAATAGATGGAAGCAACTAACAGTGTAATGGAGAGACCACTTAAAAATCTTTTGGAATTTTCATTTAACAGACAATGGTAGTATAAGTCATTATATCAGTTTTGGTCTTGCTTCCTTAACTCTGAAATTAATCTATCTTCAGTACCCTATGCCTGCTATTTGATATAGTACTATTTACAATAGCTATTTGGACATCTTTAAATTACACTGGTGATCATCAGTGAAAAGTACATATTTTCAGAAGCCACTGTGATTTTTCTTGTTTTTCTTCCTTAAATATCCATAAGATGTCAGCTCTTGGTCAGTTCATGACTCCATCAGTAGGCCATGGATGGGTGAGTCTGTGGTTAAGACCTCAGGGTTTGAAATCATACTGCCAAAGTTCACAAGAGGGCTCATATCAAGACTTTTCTACTAACAAGCTATTTGGTGTTAGTCTGACTACTTAACTCCCATCTTGATTTTATCATCTGCAATTGGGAATTAAGTGAAGTACTGAGTAACACAGAATACCCGCCAGAAGCCTTAAATATTATCATTAAATTTTTCATATATAAAACTAAAATAGAAACACTTTCATAGCATTTGATACTTTGTAATTTTAAAACGTCACTGGAAATATTCTGATTACAAATACAGGCGATGATTTCCATTTTGGGAAATATTTGTTGCAAACATTAATTACATATTAACGAACTTGATATATCTCATTTAATTTCATCTAAATCCAGTTCAGGTTAGGCCTTGATGTATTCAAGGAGGAAAAGGATGAAAAAAGCACTGATATTTGAAAGTTGTAGTTTATTATAATAAATTATTAATAGATAATTTAAAAAACTGTAACAAGCAGGTATCTATAGAAACAACTGCACATTATACTTAACATAAACAAAACCTTTTACAGTGCACAATCATGAGGGGAAATAGCAATGATATAAAACAACCACAACACCAGAAAGAATAAAGTAAAATTACATAATTATTTTTGAAGTTTAGGCATGCAAGTGTTCCAATTATATCACTTAGTATCATTGAAGTGAGCTCTGAGTAAATATCACTCAGCGAACTACTTCAAAGACTGATCCCATTATTATTAATTATTATTATAATGGAGAAAACAAAACTACTAACCACGTTTTAACAAAATGTTATATGTTAATATAATACCCTAATTCTTCTAAAAGCAAAAATTTTGATGAATCAGTTTACAAAGGAAATTTCATCCATATCTAATAATTTACAAAGAAATTTTATCCCATTTCTGATACACTGCTGTTAGCCTATTACTCAGTGTTAATATTCAAAATGTGAATGCCCATCCCTGTAACAGGTCAGTAAAAGCATATCAACCAGGAAAATGCTGATTGCTTTCCTTATGAATATTGCTTATAACTAGCAAAATCCCCTTGTGTTATTAGAAACAAGCAACATAATATGAACTGAGATATGGTTTAATAGAAGGAAATGATATTTGAATTGTGGTTATTTAATTTCTTGGTGATATTCTTGGTGATATATGTGTGTGTGTATATATATATATATATATATACACATACATATATATAGTATTCAAATAAGCAAACATTTACATAATAGGATCATGGATCAAATACATTATTTTATTAATTCAGGAAAATATTTATTCAGCAACTACTGTGCATCAGTCATTTTTCTACATGCTTGGATTTGAGCAATTAAATTTAACATATCAGACATCATGCCACTTTCTACAGGGGAAGATATGTAATATATTGTTAAATTGTAGATATTATAGATATACTATATATGCTCAATATTTTAGGTAATGAAAAGTAGAATAAAGAAAACAAAAAATATTGTTAAATTGTAGATATTATAGATATACTATATATGCTAAATATTTTAGGTGATGAAAAGTAGAATAAAGAAAACAAAAAATTAAGAATAAAGAAAACAAAAACCAAGTGACTATTGTCCCAGAAAAGGTAGTCAGAGAAGGACTCTGAGGAGAGTCCAATTTATTTGTATTTTGTTTTTAAAAAAAAATGTTATGCTTATTTGTTTATTTTGAGAGAGAGAGAGAGAGAGTGTGAGCAGGAGAGGGGCAGAGAAAGCCACCAGGTGTCTCCTGTGTTTTGTTTTTTAAATCAAAGTGTAAAACTTAAAAATTAAGAGCTTTTCTTAAGATCTAATTTATGCTCACCTAGTTTCTCAAATTCACTGCCTATCCGTGGGTAGAGGTAGGTTAGGAAGCTATTACAGCATGTAATACACTTGCTGTATTACACAGAATACACTTGCACAATCGCAGAGCACAAACTTTAAATTTGAGCCACTTTGGACAACTGGAAATCTGATTTTAAATTTGAAGATGGGATACACATGTGCTGGATATCCTACACCTTGGTTTTTCATTTCCTAAAAGTGGTTTTTATTTCCTTGTGTCTATGTTTAAAAAAAACAATGACTGCTGAATGATATGTTTTATTTGTTCTTTGAAATCACCACACAGAGCTGCTATCAAAAGCCTCAAATAAATACTGATTTAAAACGAACAAACAAATAAACAAAAACAAAAATAAAGAGTTTGAATGAAGCACAGGAACTGGGAAGACACCTGGCAAAAGAACATTCCAGGCAGGAGGGACAGACAGTATGAAAAATGTTTTGGGTAGAAGCTGCTTTTAGATGTCCAGGGAAAGCAGTATGGTCACTGCAGGTGGATTGGAGGGAAGAGCAGGAATAAATAAGTTTGAAGAGGCAACTGGTGGCCTGATGACTTAGGAAGGACGGCAAGTCCTTTTGTGAAATTCTAGCTGCTTGTGTGTCAAGAGGAGAGAAGCCATTGGAGGCTTTTGAGAAGAAAAATGACCTAATCTGAAACAAGCGTTCCAAGGATATCACTGGCCGTGCACAGAGAACTGACTTCTAAGGGCCCAAAAACAGAGGCAAGAAGACTACTGAATGTGCTACTGTGGTCATTCAGGTGAGAGAGAGGAGGTTGAGAAGGATTCCATTGGTGGGAACTTGTTAGATCCCAGGATACGGGATATATTTTGAAGAGATTTCCCCAATGTGCAGTGTTTGGAAAAGGAAACAGTCTATGCTAACCCATTAACTGTAAGATAAAATCCTTATGCCTTTATGATCTTTCATGATCTGTCCTCTGTCTCCAGGTCCAGTTACCTTGTTTGCCATTACATTCCCATATGTGTGTGTGTGTGTGTGTGTGTGTGTGTGTGTCTGTGTGCGTCTGTGTGATTTCCACCCCCACTCCCCACTTATTCTTTTGGGAAACTTTCCCCAACCTTGTAGGTCAACCTAAAGACACCCTCCTGGGCTATATCAACTTTTTAAACTCTTTTTTTCTCTCTCTGTCTCTCTCTCTGATGTACATGTGTGCACACACATATGCTCCCAATACACTCATACTTATACAAAACTATGTCTTGTATTCCGTTGTTTATCCACTTTTTTCCTCCTGTGAGAATGTATAGACTTCAGACTCTTCTAGGTGAAAGATATGATTATTTTATTTTGTGTCATTAACTTCTAATTCAGGTCTAGACACACTTTAGGTTCTCAACAAACTAGTATATCAGAACTTTTTCCTTAATCTTATATTGGTTTGATAAAAAGATATTTTATGATGCCTAATAGTGTATAGCATATATTAATTAAAATTACATAACTATTTATGAAGCATTGGGTACTTGGTGGGTACATGTGATAACTTTATTAATGTCTAGTTACTTAGAGAGAAAAAACTTTTTGAGAACTGTCTGCAAAAAGGATAATTTTTGCACCCTATGGAGTGCAGGTGTATTTAGAATACAAAAGCTATAGGAAGGCACTCTCTGTGCTAAAAGAAAAAAAATTCTGTCAACAAATATAAAGATTGTGCATTTATTTTGTTGAAAGAATCTTTGAGAAGTACAAATGAGATTCACTGAACAACAAAACACAAAGCCCTCTACATTTGCTACTCTTTTTTATTAAAAAACAATTTAATGTTTATTTATTTTTGAGAGAGAGAGAGACAGAGACAGAGCGTGAACAGGGGAAGGGCAGAGAGAGGGAGACACAGAACTTGAAGCAGGTTCCAGGCTCCAAGCTATCAGCACAGAGCCCAACATAGGGCTCGAACCCACAAACTGTGAGATCATGACCTGAGCCAAAGTCAGACACTCAACTGATTGAACCATCCAAGTGTCCCTACATTTGTTACTCTTATTTAGTAATTAATAGCACCACAATTTCAGCAATTTATTAAAATCTCCAACAAGTAATGATATAGAGATCTCTATTTCTAAGGCATACTTGTAGACACTTTCAACATACACTTAATAGCTTCTATAAGAATGTTAAGCTATTAATTTTTTTCCAAAAAAAAAAACCATACAACTTAGTGTTAACCCAATACAATTCTGAAAAAAAAATGCATCTCTACCCAGAAGTGTAAAGTGGTATACAATGCTCTGTGCAGGTTCAACAACTCTGTTTAGGATTTCTGCCTCAAGAATTAAGTGTTTTCAGAGATCACATTGTACTGAAAGGAGGTGATACTTTAATACATAGCAGTAGAAAAGAACACACAGTTCTCATTAAATGCTGTGAAGACTGTGATGGCGATTTTTTGATAGTCTGCTATTGAGTTAAAATTAAACTTTTTCAAGATAATTCTTTCCCTTACAGAATATTTGCTCCACAGAAATGTTGGACCTAGTAAATATACAAGACACGCATTACTTTTCAAAGATAGCCAGGTACTGGGGTATAGTCTAGAGAACACATTCTATGGTAAATCATTGCAACCTGCAATTCAGATTCATAAAGTGGAGAGAGATATTCAAAAAGATTCTGTGACACACAAATATCAAAAAATAACCCATGTGTCAAAGATTTCACTTAACTCAGTTCAGGGAAGATCCAGTAAGATAACTACAAAAGAGAATTCAAAGTACCACACTTCTATACGCAGCGAGAGTATGCTGAAGTGAGTTTACAAATAAAAGAACTAGCAAAAATGATTCATGCCCACAGAGCAATAATCATTTGCATTTCACTAGACAAAATGTGAATTTCTACGGGCAATAATTATCTGTTATACTATGAGATTTTGTTTCGTTTTCTTTTGTTTATAACTGACACAGATGTAAAATAGCTCAAAGATAATGAAAACCAAAAACAAACACAAAAGCAGAGTCAGATAATATTGAAAGACATACTCTAAACAACACATAGTTTTCCTTGATGAAACCTAACATATTTTGATTCCTTTAATTCCTTCACAGCAGACTGTTGGCATGAACTAGGTACAGCATTTGGGCGTACAAGCTCAGAGTATGCTGAGCAAATGAAAAATATCTCCAATGTACTGTCTGAATTTAAATTATCATGCCATATTATTTTAGATGATAGCCTTTTCTCCAGAGTGGTTAATCATCTTAAATTCAGAAATTCTTTTCATTTGTATAGGTTCTCAACTCTACTCCTAGAATTTAACCACTAAAGCACAAAAAATAAAGGCATGTTAATATATGAACTTTAGCTCAGACTGTTTACAGGTTTAATCATGAGATTCATATTTAAGCAAGGGAAGAGGCGCCTTCACATGCTTTAGAAAGATAAGCGTTTCAATTATTGAAGGCCATTGTGGTAAAGATTCTTCTAATCCCAAGTGAAAAAAAATAGAAACAAATGAGAGCCTGAAAAGAGGCCATTCAGGGCATTAATTTGAAGAGGAGAAGATAGGAGGGGGATCTAACGGTTGGGCCTTCCTCACTGCTATCTGTGCTTTAATGTCTAGACTTCTTATTAACTACCCCTCCAAAGTCAAACTGCAGTAAGCACTAATTGAATGGACTTCAGTGAGTGAGTCTTTAACATCACTATACCACCAAAACATTGTTGCAATGAGTAGTTACCCTTACGTGACGATATATGCTTTAAAATTTCTAAAGTATTACAGTCACAGCATGTACCTTTGCACACAGCCTCGCACATTCTTCTTTCACGTTGACTAGTCTCATAAAATACACGTTTCAAGAATATATTACACTTTTTTGGATTGATAATAAAGGGTGGTTTGGTTTGTTTGTTTTAGACTACACTTATTAAAGTTTCTGTATTTCCAGGAACACCAATAACAGGTTTATCTGGAGATTTTCCAATGCAATGTCTTTAGCCAGTAGGATAAAACTTCTAAATCATTTTGCAGATTCTGGTACAATTATAGAGTGGCATGGGTTTTAAGCTGACCTGCATTCAGATTTTGATTCAGAGTTCAAACTTGGGCCCTTAAATTGTCACCATTTAATTCTAACTTAGAATATATAACACTAGATGCCTGTGATTCTAGAGAAAATAATCTTGACTTGCTTTTTTTTTCTGGTTAAAAAATTAGTAAATATATCCCTGTAAAGAATTCCACAGTAAAGAAATAAATCATGTTAATGGGGCAAATAGAAATAAAACTTTTTTCTCTGCTTTGAATGTCAATATATATGATTTCTCATGTCTTAGGACATGGAGGAAAAATGTCTTGTGACTTCTCGCTAACTCATTCAGAGTTCAGAGATAGTTCATCCATTTTACATTATGAAAAAAAGTTTATAAGACAGTAAAATATTTGAATGCCACTTATTCTAAATTTTCCATTTCTGACTTCTGATAAATAATGATTCATTTAGTACATATATTTGTATTTCTACTTTCCACAAAAAATATTTCAAAAACAAAATGTCAAATAGCCAAAGTGGCACATAGATTTCCATAAATTGCTGAAAGATGTAAGTTAGAAGGTATTTCACTGATACTGACATAGGTCAGTTCAGAGTTAGTATGAAGAAGGATGCAGTGGCCTTTTGCAAGGGGCAGCTACACAGAGAATGGGCGAGAAAAAAGGCCAAAGTGAAGGTAAGTGGAGGGGGGGGAAATGTGTGTATTGGCTATAAGGGTTAACACCTTTATTCATTTACTTCCTTTCTTCTGTTTGAAGAGTAGTAAATTGCTAAAATTTTAACTTGGTGTTTGAGCAAATTACTAAATGTGTAATCCTGTACATTTAAAAATTTTTTTAATGTTTATTTATTTTTGAGAGAGAGACACACACACACAGAGCACCAGTGGGGGAAGAGCAGGGAGAGAGGGAGACACAGAATCCAAACAGGCTCCAGGCTCTGAGCTGTCAGCACTGAGCCCAACGCGGAGCTTGAACCCATGAACAGCAAGATCACGACCTGAGCTAAAGATGGACACTCGACCAACTGAGCCACCCAGGCACCCCTGTACATTTTTAAATTTAAATTTTAAATTGCAAAGGGCCATCTGTATCCTAGTATGTTTACAAATTATAAATGTGTAAATTGTTAAATTAGTAATTTTATAAATAAAAATTAATAATTTATCAATCACTAACTTTATAAATTAGTAAATTCATAAATTCATCCCTATTAAGATTAGTATATTTGACTCCCTAGAAAAGCAAGAGAAATAAAATTCCAGATTGCCTCCCAAGGGGGGAGAGAAGGAAACGGTAATCAAGTGTAGGAGTCTCTGTGTTTCGCATTTGAGAGAGTCCCAGTAAACTGCCCTTTCTCTTTGAGAATGTCCATGCAAGAAGCCAGCCCCACAAACCAGAAGCAAGAGCCCCTCATCCAGGTGGGAAGCCAATAATGACTTGGGGTGATTAACAGAGTCCTCAAATCAGAGTTGTGAAATATAATCACAAATCACTAGATAGAAAAATAGAAAAATAGCCAGAGTGGATGTATAGATAATTCAAAAAAAAAATTTTTAAATCCAATAAAATTAAAAATCATGATAACACTTAACGAGTTACAATGAAAGAGTTAGAAAGAATAGTTAAAAAAACAATGAAGTTTAAAATTAAAGATACTATAAACCATACTACTTGTAGAGTGTGCAGAGAAACATTGAGGAAATGAAGTCAAAGAAGAAAAGAACTCTGAAGTTGAAAAAGATACAACCTTTCATAATGAAAATGCCTTCTAAATGTACTAAACACAAGTAAGAAAATGGCCAACTCCTGGACACGTTCTTTGGAACATTTTTATTATAAAGAATTAAAATAAAATCATGACTAACATCACACATAATACTGAGAAACTAGATACTTGTCCCCTAATATTAGGAACAAGGCAAGGATATCTCCTCTCTCATTACTTCTTTTCAACAACTCTGAGCTTAGGGTGGTTGCTTTGGCTCCTGCCATCATATCTGCATCCCATACAACTGAAATGAAGAAAGAATAAGAAATACACTTGCAATTCCTTTAAGGGCATGACTGTTGGGTCATGTATCATTTCTACTTTCATTCTAAGAGAATGCCATCATGCTAAAAGGGAAGCTGGAAAATGCAATCTTTACAAGGGTGGCCATTTGTGTAGGCAAACTCTATTGTGTGAAGAAGGAAAAAACCAATATAAAGAGTTAGTTAAAGATCCCTGTCATGTGTGCAAGTCAACACCTTTTTCTCTATAGTGGGTAAATCTTAGGTTTAACTGATAGAGCATTTTGCCACCAAAATTTTGCTCCCAATGTTTCTACTTCATGGTTCTTAGAACAGGAAAAATATTCACCTCTGCACCAGGATGGACTTCTATGGGAATTTCCAGGTGCACTTTCAGATTTGGCATAATTCTTCCCTGAAGACAGTGGGAAAATATTTCACATTTGGATGTGATAGCATTGGTTTTCTTGGGCCAAAATAAACAAAACAAAACAAATAAAAATGTGCCCACACCAGGTTTGGGGCTCATTCCCTTCTCAAAATGCCAAATGTAATATCCAATTAGTGTTTTTTGAAACAGGGAAGATTCGAAGGGTTGCCATTGTTCTCACTGTGTGGGCGGCACACAATCTGATACAGTATTTTTTTTAATTGTGCCAGTAAATGTCTTAGGATAAACAACACAAACTGCCTATCTTAAACAAAAACAAAGTTATTAATAACAGAATAATTACAAAGATATGGGAGGTTTATGGAATGGAGGGCTGGGCTAAGAGATAAACAAATGACATCAACACTGTCCTGAGGACTTTAGAGCCCAGAATAGAAGTTATATTTGTGGCTAGATGATTGAAATCTTGTCATCATCACTGTCTTTGTGTCACTGTTTCAATAGTGAAACATTAGCTGGAGTCAGGCATCCTCTACAGGAAACACAGAGGAAGAATTTGGTCCACTTATTTTTCCCTTTTGTAACGATGTAAGAATTCCCTCAAAGAGAGATATTATGATAATAATAAAAAGGTACTTAAATGCTGAATAGTAAAAACAAGTCAAATATTTACTCTATCCATATAGTTTATGTTAAACTTGGGAACAAAGTTGTTATTTGTTATTTCTCTGGAGACAATAATCATCTTCTCTGCTTGGAAAACTTGAGCATTCTAACCTGAGATATTGGAAATTTATCCAGAGTTACAATTGGACCAACACTCCTCACCTTGTCCAACTTGGTACCAAATAATCATATGATGGAGAAGGTCTTTGTATTCTTTGAATAGCACTCCATAAGCTTTCCCCAAGTCCATCAGAATTTTTATAAACATCCTTAGAGTTTCCTTTGCCCTTTTAAACACGTAATTTCTGGGGCACCTGGGTGGCTCAGTCAGTTAAGCGTCTGACTTCAGCTCAGGTCATGATCTCACAGTTCGTGAGCTCGAGTCGCGTGTTGGGCTCTGTACTAACAGCCCAGAGCCTGGAGCCCGCTTTGGATTCTGTGTCTCCCTCTCTCTCTGCTCCTCCCCCGTTCATGCTCTGTCTCTTTCTCTCTCCTTCAAAAATAAATAAAAACATTTAATAAAAAAAATTAAACACATAATTCCTAAGTTGGAACTACTGATATAGATGTGGGGAATGAAGGATAAACACTAGTCCAAGCTCTGGTACAACTCAGGTTTCCGAGCCCTTGAATCACCACTCAGATACCACTTAACTCTTATTTCCAGGGTATTTGAAAGTTTATATTACTTTTATATGTTAGCTTTGCATTTTAGTTCCCATGGATTAGTTCTTCAGAAATCTATTATAGTATATGTCTACCTCTAATAAATTAGTTAATTTTATATAATTTATGTTTTGAAGATTTGACCAGTTGGCATAAAGAAAGACTTTTCCGTGGGTGTGTGCACGTGTTGTTTTACTATATATTATATGGAGTACCAGGTTTAGCAGATATGGCATAGGTCAAGAAAAACTAATTTCCTGTATTAGACTAATACCTACAAAAAGAATCCCCAAATTTCAGAGACCTAACATATCAGATGCTTAGTTTTGAGCTCACAAAACAGTCAGTTGTGGTGGGTGATCTTACAAGCAATGATTTCAGTATCCTAGCTCTTTCCAGCTGAGGGTCTGCCAGGCCATCAATACCAGTGTTCTCTGTTGGATCTTCAGTATCTGATGGGGGACGAGACTGGGTGCAGAGGATCACGTGGGGGGTTTCCTCCAACCAAAGTCGGAAGTGGCAAATACTGTGTCCATCCCCATTCTGTTAACTACAACTCCCGCACTTAGCTATGCTCCACTGCAAGGGAGCTAGGGGAATGTAGTCTAGTTGTGTAATAACCTTTCCAGGAAGAAAGAGAAAGAGAGATTGATAAATAACTAGCCAATCTCTGCAACAGTTGTCTAGACAGACCAGCGCTTTGGAACCTTCCTATTAATGCTTTTTGAAAGTTTAATCAAAACCTATTATGGTATCTCAACAACAAGCACCTCTAGATAATTAATTTCTGAAAGTATCCTTTTAAACACTGTTGTGAATTATCTATGGCTCCTATTTTCAAGCAGATAAAGTGCCTCATGATAAATATATACTGTCTTGTCTTTGACCCTTCAGCCATTGGGGTCTTGTAATACCAAATCCTCAAATCCAGCTTTGAAAGTCCTGGCTCTCCTGACAGCAATTTAGGGCAACATGAACAGAGCACTGTTTTAACACATTTTCCCAAAATGTGATACTTCACCTATATCTAAACAGGGTCTGATTTATTCTACTCTACCACAACAGAGAAAGTAGTTGGCTTAAAGGGCACGGAGGTATTTGTGTTAATCAGTAATTCTTTAATAACAATCACTTAAATTATTTCTTTAGACACTATGTCCTCCAGGACCGTTCTCAGAATTACCTGGGAGGCTATTCTGTGTGCTTCCCAATATTCACCTCCTACATTACAACCAGGGATGAGACATGCAAATTCCCCAGCCTCTTCGACTTCTCTGTACTAAGGGGGTACCCCAATTAAATATGTTGTGATTTAATTTGGAGAAGTCTGTTGGGATAATATTAAGTTTAGACGTGGAATGAGTGTGTGTGTGT
Source organism: Lynx canadensis (assembly GCF_007474595.2). Taxonomy (NCBI): domain Eukaryota; kingdom Metazoa; phylum Chordata; class Mammalia; order Carnivora; family Felidae; genus Lynx; species Lynx canadensis. Next base: position 52,331,184 of record NC_044319.2, on the reverse strand, counting down.
GTGTGTGTGTGTGTGTGTGTGTGTGGTGTGGTATGCTTGGGTGAATAGAAAGTGAGACTTTACTTTTTTTTTTTGCAAAATATAAGCGTAAATATCTTCTTCAGCATAGTGCTTACTCTACTATGTAAACTAAAGGCATTTCAGTCAATCACTATCAATCCATTGACTCTTGTGTATCCTTTTATTCCGGCCTTAATGTCTCCACAGTCTCTCATATGCATACTTAACAGTGACAATTTCTTTAGAGGACTCTAGTCTCTCAGTCATAGAGCCGATATAGAGTTAAATACATGAAAGACGTAAAAATTATGACTGTTTGTAATTATTTATTTTCTTTCTATATAGCACTACTTCACACCAAGCCTGCACCATTTAAAAAAAAATGTTTATTTATTTGAAGAGAGAGAGTGTGTACAAGCAGGGGAGGGGCAGAGAGAGAGAGGGAGAGAGAGAATCTCAAGCATGCTCCACACTGTCAGCGCAGAGCCTGGCGTGGGGCTCAAATTCATGCACTGTAAGGTCGTGATCTGATCAAGAGTTGGACGCTTAACCGATTGAGCCACCGAGGTGCCCCACACCTTATTCTTTCATTTCATCTTACATTTCACCAATCCACAGAGGGTGAGAATTTCAGTCTTAATGCTGATGTGACCCTATAACTGTAAGAACTGGCATCAGTGTCTTTTCTATTTTGTTTTTAATTTCTTTCTTTCTTTCTTTCTTTCTTTCTTTCTTTCTTTCTTTCTTTCTTTTTTTTAGTGTCTTATTTATTCTTGAGAGAGAGAGACAGAGACAGAGCACAAGCGGGGGAGGGGCAGAGAGATAGAGGGAAACACAGAATCCAAAGCAGGTTCCAGGCTCAGAGCTGTCAGCACAGAGCCCCATATGGGGCTTGAACTCACAAACTGTGAGACCATGACCTGAGCCAAAGTCGGATGCTTAATCCACTGAGCCACCCAGGCGCCCCTAGTGTAGTCTTTTCACACAGCATTGCCCCCAGTCCTCCTCAGATGGCACTTGATCTTGGTCAGGCTTCCCCTTTATGCATGTGTTCACTTTCCCTAAAATAATAATAAATTAAGAGATTATCTACCTGGCCTATACTCAGTCTTTTTTTTTAACAGCTTAACATTTTAAGTCCAAAACTTCTTTTTTTTTTTTTTTCTGAGTTTTTTGAGATGGACAAACAGGACCTTCACGTGCTGTGGTGAATTGTTGTGGGCTGTAGCATGTGGGGATTACTGGGGTCTTTTGGGCCCCATTAGTTACTTATTATGTCCCTTCTAATGACCTTGGACAGATTTCCTTTCTTTTTTTTCTCTTTCTTCATATGTAACAGTTTAAGTAATTAGAAAAAAATAAGATGAAGGTCCTTGTTCTTGTTCTCAACATTTTTGCTAAATGATTCCACCTTGGGTAGATCCAGATCCAGCAGAGAAACATTTTCTAATTTTGCTCATTTTTCTCTTCTAACAAAGCCACCAATACTAAAATGAGAGATAAGCTTTCCCTCTTTTTAGCACATGACTGTAACTTGATGAGATCATCTCTTTTGGTTATAATATCACAAATGGGAGCACAAGGATATTTAGGAATATAATTTCTATTGGTGAAACAGTATTTTTTTAACTTAATAAACACGTAGTAAGGCCCAATTTGGAAATAGAAAGTTCTTGTATTGAACTGTATTAGTGAAAATAATAGGAAAAAAATCCTGGTCTTTATGGAGCTTTTATTCTAATGGGGTGAGACAAACAGTAAACACAATAAGCAAGTAAATTTTATTGCATGAGAATTGAACAAACTCCATTTCACCCCCTCAAGTTCCTTTGACTGCCTTTTCTCTTCCTGAAGAACTTTTGTTTCCCAGATCTGCTACTGTCTGGAGTCAACCTCTCACTGTGGAGTTTCCGGACTCTTATTTTTAAGGGCTGCCACTACCATGGCTGAAGCTGCTTGCCAAGTGTTTCCAGCTCCTCTTATCACTTCAGGATTTTAAGAAAACTTATGACATTGCAGATGGCCACCAAAAAGGGAAAATCATTCAATGTTAGCTCTAGTTCATTCACATATACCACAAATGCTTTTCTGAACACATAAGTCTGGCCAAACACTGCTCCAGTTCCTCGGACATGTCAGTGAACCAAGATCTGTGCGTTCATGGAATGAACAATCCAGGAGGAGGCAGAGAACCAACAATAAAGTATCTTAGAAGGTGGTAACTACCACAGTAAAACAACAACAACAAAAAAGTATAGGATAATGAGGACTGGGACAGCTACAGGTAGAACATCTGCAGTTTTAAAGAAGGGAGTCAAGATAGGCTTCAATGAGGAGGGAGCATTTGAGAAAAGACTTGGAGGAGGCGTGGAGCAGAATCAGTGAGGGAAGAACATCTGGAAGAAGGCAAAGAAGTAATTGGGATAGACTTATGTAGGATTTCACAAGAACGTTGGCTTTAGTCTAAGTGAAACTGGAGTTGTTGCAAGATTTTGAGCAAAGCGGTATGACGCGAATTGTGTGTGTGTGTGTGTGTGTGTGTGTGTGTACATATATGCATAAGTACAATTGGTATATAAGTCTGCTGGATAAGTAACTCGCATCTCCCTAAGCTAGTACTTCAGCCCTTCTTTCAACCATTTCACTTGGATTCCAAAAGTTGTTGAAGGTATGGTGGACAAGAATTCACACCTGCCTTTTGCTCTACTGCCTGTCCTGCCTACGCTTCATTGTCTGGTTGATTTCTTCTGCTCACAACTCTGCATCAATGCTATCTGTATCAGGGAACTGGGCTGTTCTACTCTTCTTAGTTCCCCATCAGAAGGAAGCACCCTGATAGCTGGCATTACTGAAACATCTACTGGTGCGGACCTGCCATCTTTAAAAAAAAATAAGTTGTGTGGCATATATAAAACTTGAGCTGCCCATGTAATGGTTTTTGAATTATCTTTGACCTCAAAATATATAATCTCTTTGGCCAGGTCATGACATAATATCACGTTTTCAAACTTGTTCTTTGGGAGATGAGTCCTCATTAATGCTGTGTGGATCTCTGGTGACACAGAGGTTTTAGTTTTATCATACAGCTATCTCTTTTATGGGGTGAATGGACAGTGCCATAGAGCTATGTCTGGGCAGTTCAATCCTAGTCCCATGCTGTACCAGCACGATACACTCTGACTTTCGGGTCCTGCAGCTATGCTTAGCTGTCTTGCCTCCTTTCCAAATTCTACTCATCTTTTTCTCTTAGAGTACTCTTTTTCTTCCCCTAAAAGCTGCATCCACAAAGTTTCCGAGAACATAAGCATATAAGAAGCCCAAGTATAGATGGATAATGCACATTGTGTAACAATGTGTATGTTAGGATGCATGTAAAAATTGATGATAGATGAATATACATAGAACGTGACCATTTAACAAAACAACTGGTACATCTAGATAGCCTGGCCATTATGCTCGCTGTGTTAAGGAGGTACTATTAAAAATAGGAACGGGGCGCCTGGGTGGCGCAGTTGGTTAAGCGTCCGACTTCAGCCAGGTCACGATCTCCCGGTCCGTGAGTTCGAGCCCCGCGTCAGGCTCTGGGCTGATGGCTCAGAGCCTGGAGCCTGTTTCTGATTCTGTGTCTCCCTCTCTCTCTGCCCCTCCCCCCGTTCATGCTCTGTCTCTCTCTGTCTCAAAAATAAATAAACGTTAAAAAAAAAATAGGAAGGAGTTGCCTTAAAATATAATTAACTCTTAATCACTTGATGTGCTGAAATAGATAGAATGTGCCCATTGCTTGCTAGGAATTCTATGGAGGAAGTCTCTGAATTTGTTTGGAATGGCTACTACCAAACAAAAGTCTCCACTAGGCTTTACATTCAAGAAAATAATTGGTTAAAAGGCCTGTAGTTCTTGGGACCCAGGAGTTCTAAATTTTTGAGCTCAAGGTACTGAAGGCCAATGGCAGAACAAACATTAAGGGAGCGAGAAAGAAGCAGTTCTAACTTGTCATTTTCCCACCTGGAAACCAAGGGCAGAACATGATTGTAGTGGGGACAGATCTCAGTCAGGAAGTCAGGACCTCAAAGTCAGACTTTTAAGCAAGTGTTCAGCAATAGTAACAGGCAGAAAGGAATCTAAAGGGAAAATCATGTCACCAGGGGTCAAGGGGACTGCCATATCCAGATATTCTGCCCCAATAACTCTTTCAGGAAAGGAAGTTTTCTCAGGGTATGACTGTCTGAGAGCGTGCAAGTAAGAATAGATAAAGGTGAATCCCTGAACAGGACTGGTTAGGGCATAGAGGTGGTGGCACTAAGGGCAGATCTGACTATCATTTCTGGGCTCTTCATCTATTATTATCCCTTACTTCTTCCCCCCCACCACACACACCCCACATTGCTTTTAAATCAAACTACATAACTATTTTAGTCAGGAAAGCTCTTGGACAAGAAAATACATCATGTACCTTCTTAAATCTGATATTTTGACCTCGATTATTTTTGCAGCTCTAAAGAGCTATATCTATGTCGACACCAACTATTCAAACATTAATATGCATATGTCGGAGTCATGAAAATATTTGGAAACATACTGTAAGTTATAAATTGCCCTTAAAACATTTTGCAAAATTTGCCTGAGCTTAATACAGCACACATTTATACAGTGCAGTGTTATACTCCTGAACCAGGACTGAAAGCCATTAGAATCAAGAGTGGATTTAAAATTTTGCATTTTGTTTATAGGGTAGCTATTATTTTAAGTTCTTTTCATGATGATAAGGAGGACACATAAACTTATCTGCAGGAAACAGGCTACCCATTTCAAAATTCCTTCTCACATCCCACAGAGCAATCATCTAAAGCCAAGATGCAGTTATGCAGAACACAGATGGAGTTTCACCCCATATTACAAATGCATTCATTTAAGCACATTCTGCAGGAGACTACTAGAAGGTAAAACTATTATCCTTCCTATGATGAACATCAAAATTTTATTTTTTCATTTAACTCTTGATAGAATAGTATGAAATTCAATTGTGACAGAGATAGCTATTAAAATTTTTAACCTATTTTCTTTTTTGATATACTATGAATCTCTAGCAAGAGTGTCTTGAAAATTGAACTCAAGGTCAAAACTCTTGGGGTGAGGAAATAAAACGAGGAGGGTGAGGAGAAAAAGGAGTGGTCAATTTCAATGTCTAATGGGACAAACTCAGTTATACTGTAAATAAAGAAATTAGTAGCTTCACTCTGAAAGAATTTTTAAGCAGATTCTATATAACATGTATGGAACACTGACACAGCACAGGTCTAAGTGGAAAAGTATTTATTCTTCATGGGGCAAGGAGATAGCTCATATCTTAGTTATTTCCCCACTGATGACTTCAGGTTAGACTATTCAAGTAAAGCCTTGTATTGATTTGTTTAACTTTTAGAAGTTAGCATCTGGGAACAAGACCAAAACTGAAATGGAAAAAAAAAGTTCTACTTCAGAAAGTTCTCAGACAAAATCAGAGGGGGAAAAAAAAAACATAACTTGAGTTGATGTATCTAGGATCTATAGTTTGGGGGGAAAAACTTTTCCAGTAGAAAAAACACACATAGAAAGATAAAAATATCTTTTTAAAATTGATGTTTAAAAACCCACCATGGATTTATTATCTCAGGCTTTGTCTTTTCACATCAAAGGCTTCACATTTTTTGGGTTGAGTTTAGCACTCTTTTTTGTGTACAGCAGGTAACAAAGAATAATTGCTCAAATAATTGTTTGCCTGGTATATTGTCTATCGCCTGATATATAATAAGCATATAAGACATATTTGTTAAATCAGTGAGAATGAAAAAAATGCTCATATATATGCAGGAAATAAATTGATATAAAAATGTTAGGTTTTTCTGGAGGGCGTCTAAATTAACTAATACATTAAAGAAAAAAATAAAAAACGTTTCTGACTATGTGTTTCTTTGTGAACTAGTTAATACAAAGCATATGTGATTATATACCAGATGGGGCGAGAATGGAACATGGCAAGTACATATTGTGTTCTTGGTGCATAATATTTGAGCTCTACGAACATGTTTACTACCCAACATGTTCCTCTTCTCTTTTCAAAAAACTTCTTAGACTAAGAGTTTATACTTTTAATTCATTCATTCTAATGAGAAAGTATTTCTAATGAGAAAGAAATCATATCAGAGTTTAACTTTTAATTCATTCATTCATCAGTTTGAGAATCTGGCCCCATCACCATACTTCGTCAACACAGTCTAGCTGTGGTCACCAATGGCCTAAATACAGATTCAGTGGATGCATTTTCCTCCTGATACTTCTTTACTTCTCTTTTGTACTAGACATTGACTATTCCCAGCTTTTGAATTAGTCTTTCCATGATTTTACTAAATGTTTGCCCTTTTTGTTTCCCTTATATTTTATTATATGATTGATCTGTATTTTCAGAAATTGCCTTCTCTTGCTCTATGTGCTGCTTTGGTGATGCATCTACAATTATGTTTTGAGCTGCTACCAAAGATTAACAAAATCTTAAACCTATAACTATATCCAATGTCATCTTTAATTGTCTACTTAGCACTTCTAATAGATTACCTTGAAATCTATTCACATTTAACAAATCTAAAACAAAATTTATATTTTCTTTTTCATTTTTGAATTTCCTCCCATTTTTCTTTCTTAGATGTTGGCATCAACCACCCAATCACTCATCACACCACGGGAGTCGTCGTGGTGTCTTAAATACTTCTCAACTGACTGACAATTTTAGTTAATGTCAATCCCCCCTCTTTGATCAATCCTCATTGCCTTGTCTCAGTTCGCACCTTCTCCTTCTTACCTGCAATGTTGCCACAGCCTCCTCACTGGACTGGGCCTTCTGTCCATCTCAAGCTCACCGTGAACACCTGTGCCATCATACTGGGACTAGTCACAATTCAAACTAAGTCATCTTTCTGCTTTAAACATTTTTTAAAACTCCAGATTTATTTTAAGTATGAGATGGAATTTGAGTTTCTTAACAAAGTATATACAGCTGAAAAAGCTGGCACTTCTCTGCTATGATTTTCTCTAAATGTTATGCTCCAGCAATGTGAAACTACATATAGCTGTTCAGGTACAAGGTGCTGTATCATACCTCTGTGCCCTTAAATATGATATTTCGTCTGCTTGTAATATCATCTCCTTTATTCTTCACCTATCACCTCCTATTTGCCTTTTAAAATTCAGTTCAGGTGGGGCACCTGGGTGGCTCATTCAGTTAAGCATCTGACTTTTTGTTTCATTTCTGGTCATGGTCTCACTGTTTGTGGGATCGAACTCCACATCAGGCTCTGCGCTGGCAGTGTGGAGCCTGCTTGGGATTCTCTCTCCCTCAATCTCTCTGCCCCTCCCCCACTTGTGCTACCTCTGTCTCTCTCAAAATAAATAAATACATCTTTAAAAACTGCTTAAGAGGGGCGCCTGGGTGGCGCAGTCGGTTAAGCTTCCGATTTCAGCCAGGTCACGATCTCGCGGTCCGTGAGTTCGAGCCCCGCATCAGGCTCTGGGCTGATGGCTCAGAGCCTGGAGCCTGTTTCCGATTCTGTGTCTCCCTCTCTCTCTGCCCCTCCCCCGTTCATGCTCTGTCTCTCTCTGTCCCAAAAATAAATAAACGTTGAAAAAAAAATTAAAAAAAAAACTGCTTAAGAAATAATAATATTCTGTTCATGTCTCATATAATATATGCATTGTTTTACTAAATCCAGCTCCACCCCACCATAACCCTTCACTTCGACGGAGTCAAATGAACCTCCAGTGTATTCCAAACACATTTTTATGTGAATATTTCTGTCAGATACTCATTATATTATACAGATATTATCTTCTTATATTCATCTTTGCCTAATAAGAATGCCCACTCCAAGAAAACATGGATAAATGGAATTTTGTTTATTTTTGTACACCCTATTTAGTAGTTTTATAAACTTAATATACTATGTGGTATATAGTAGATACTCCACAACTTTTTAATTGGACTGAATTGTACCACATAATATTGGAGAAACCAAGGAGGTCAAGAGAACACTCCTGGGTGTGACCTATTGTGATTGGCTCACAAATAACCTGAGAGGTGTTAGTGTGCGATAGTTAAGAATGGACTATATATTTAGACTGACTTGGGATGGAGTCCTAGTTCACTTGCTCTGTAAATAGAGGGAAAGCACATCATAGTTCAAGACTTTAGTTTTCTCATTCTTAAACTAGACATAACGATAATAATAATAATAATAATAATAATAGTAGTAGTAACACTTACCTTATAAGCAGAGATGGGTCCAGATCTTTTGGTGTGTTAATATATCGTTATTACATAACGATAATAATAATAATAATAATAATAATAATAATAGTAACACTTACCTTATAAGCAGAGGTGGGTCCAGATCTTTTGGGCCTGAAGTTTAAGCATTTGGGAGTCTTCCTTTAAGAAAAGGAATACAAAAGTATAAATAAAGAATTAAATACAAAAATAAGTGTATTTCTTTCTTTTTAATGTTTATTTCTTTTTGAGAGAGAAAGAGTGAGAGTGCGGGAGGGGCTGAGAGAGAGGGAGACACAGAATCCTAAGCAGGCTCCAGGCTCTGAGCTGTCAGCACAGAGCCCGATGCAGGGCTCAAACAAACTGTGAGATCATGACCTGAGCCGAAGTCAGACACCTAACTGACTGAGCCACCCAGGTGCCCCCAAAAATAAATGTGTATCTAATGAGAAAAAAAAATCATATCTGAGTATACATTTTAAAATCTGATATTTTATCAACATTTCAGAAAAATAATAGAATTTTTTTTTAATTAACTGCCTTACTTACTTCTATAGTATTTTTCCTTCAGTGTTTGGGTCCATATATTTTTATTATTTCTTAAGGTAACCATTATTTTGTAATGTTATACAGAGAGAAGATGGAAAAACAATTTAGTTTTTATTCTGACACAGTTTATCACTTTTTGTATTATCAATGATTTAGGTTTTTTTTTTTTTCAAATTCATCATTTTCACGGGGTAAACATGACTGGTTTTGTCAAATATAGGATAACCGCTATCAAATTTTTATATGGTCTATGACCTTTGGAGGAATTTTCTACAGATCATCATGTGAATTTGTACATTTCCAACTTTGTTCCTTCCCCACTATCTCCATAGCCTAGTGTCTGCTCCACGGTCTTCCTGTCATGTTGCTGCATGAGTTGGGCAGTAAGAGTATTTCTGGAAGCCATTTCTACTTCAGAATAGCCAGTTACCAATAATTTATCTATACAAAGAAGGCACTGCAAACCAGATGGATATTCAGCTCAACTTCTCGTCTAGATCACTAGACAAGAATGCTCAGGCCTCTCTATCACCACCAGACATCCAGGCTACTTTGACAGGGACACCTTTTGTTGGAAAGAAAAAAAAAAGTCTCTCATCAGATAGCTGTTAAAATATTTTACTTTTGCAAAATTTCCCCAAATTTTGACTATATAACACATATAGTGTCTGGGCCTCTCCTCAAGCTTTGGGTAAAAACCTATTCAAGTAAACCTCAGAAAGTCAGATTCATAGTAAAGGTTGCTGTTGATAGGATCTAACCTACACAGTAAAAATAAAACTGAATAGTGTTGGGCCTATTGTGCTCATACAATAAGGATCGACTGGATATAAATTATTTTTAATGATTTATATACAGCGGATCTACAAGCTACAAGCTCAACAAGCTCACTTAGATCTTTAAAAGAATCCTGCTCAGATTAATATATTGTGCCTTAATATGTTCTGTGGAGTTAATGAAGAGTGGATGATTAAAAAAAAATGTAGCTCCAGTGAGTTTAAATTATTCATTTGAAGAACTGAAAAATAAAAGTCGAGAAAATAAAATAATAGTTGGAAAAATTATCTGTGGCTCATGAGAGTTTCTTTTTATTCATGTATATGTTTGTGAACAAGTATTCCACCGCATTAACTTATCAAAAATATAGTATTATAATGCAGACCGCACTATCAGTGCTTTTGCAAGGTCACGGACAAAGATACATTTTTATCTGAAATCTTTCTGGTGATCATGGAATCAGGGTAAGGGTACTTTGATTATGTTAGTGGCTACCAGAATACACTTCATTAAAAGTTTGACACATATCCACTGTGAATACATATGACTCTACATGACACCTGCTAAAGGGGAAGGATTTCCCCAGATTGTTAATCAGGCACTTTCCTAAACAATCCTGGGGACACAGCCTCTCTAAATCCAATTTGCCTATGAAGTCACCACATTTTACAATAGATATCAGTGCAGAATGAGAAATTAAATAGCTGGATTGAGAAGGGGAAATCATCACGTCAAAGCTTTCCACAGTAGCAATGGTGAGAGCCAGAATAAAGCCCTAACTCTCAGTGTTGGCCTGACAATCTTCAGCAGTTTCCCTCAGGATGAAGTATAAGGAAATGATTGTTTTTCTAGTTTTTTTTCTGTCACACTGTCCTTACACCAGATTGCTAGTCTGGATAGAAATGAAATTCTAGGGGCTCCTGAGTGGCTCAGTGGGTTAAGCATCCAACTTTGGCTCAGGTCATGACCTCACAGCTCGTGAGTTCGAGCCCCACATCGGACTCTGAGCTGTCGAGCCTGCTTCGGATTCTGTGTCTCCCTCTCTCTCTGCCCCTAACCCACTTGCATTCTGTCTCTGTTTCTCTCAAAAATAAATAAACATTAAAAAAAAAAAGAAATGAAATTCTAGGCTGAAAGTCATTTCCTTGAAGATATTATTCTAATAGCTTCTGGCTTTCAGTGTTGTCAGAAAAAAGATTAATACTATTCCGATTTTCATTACTATATATTTGTAAATTTTGATTTTGATTTTCTTTCTCTTGATTATTAGCTATTATTTTCTTAATTACAGAATGCTTTGAACTTGTTGTACGTCTCTATTCACTCTCCTGGGCATCTGATAAATACTAGAAATCTCTTTGTTCAGAAATAATCTAAAATATTATATTATTTTGTTTAAAAAATGTTTCCCTAATATTTCCTTGGCTTTCTCTGTCTTAAACTGCTTGAAGAGAAATGTTGGATCCTCCATATTGATGTTCTGAATAATTTTTTTCTGATAATTTTCCTTTACTTTTTGTTTCTCTTTCTGTGTTTCTTTTTACTGTATTTTCTAACAGTGTTTAATATACATTTTAAAAATAGCTATCATATATTTTTAATATATATATTTTTGAAGATTTATTTATTTTTGAGAGGCAGAGAGCGCAAGCAGGGCAGGGGCAGAAGATCTGAAGCGGGCTCTATGGTAGCAGGAACGAGCCTGATGTGGGGCTGGAACTCACAAACCGTGAGATCATTACCTGGGCTGAAGTCAGGTGCTCAACTGATGGAGCCACCCAGGTTCCCCAATAGCTATCACGTTTTTAATTTCAAAGAGTTTGTTTCTATTACTATTACAGGCCCTTTTGTACATCTTTTGACATTGTTTGTTTATTTAAGTTTATTTATTCATTTTGAGAGACAGAGAACATGAGGAAGGGGCAGAAAGAGACAAAGAGAATCCCAAGCAAGCTTCACGCTGTCAGCATAGACACCAACGCAGGATCTGATCTCACAAATCATGAGATTATGACCTGATCCAATTTGGAATGCTTAACTGACTGAGCACCCAGGTGCCCCAACATTGCTTTTTTAATGAATGTAATGTCTCTTCGTATTACACCGAAAGTTTCCATTTTTTTCTTCTGTTTCTTACATTATATCTGTTTTCACAGTGCTTTTCAAAAACACGTGCTTATTGAGCCAAGGAGTTTGGCAGAGTAGGAAGGATACGTGTTGTACATCTGGGCAGAGAGGCAAGATCTGGTCATTTAGGCTTTCCGAGTCTCTCCTTCCCATTCGATTTCTCTGAAGAATAAGCTTCTGCTGTTTGACCTGTATACATACAGCACGTGTATGTGGAGTTGGAAGCGGAGCTCACTGCTCCAATACTTCAGTGTATTCTCCTAGTTTTTACTTTATGCTGCCTCTCAGTTCGAAGGTCAGGTTTTCTGTTGTTGTTCGGTTTGGGTTTTTAGGTTTCGGCAAGGTAAATGGTCACTCCTCTCTTCTCCTTTCTGCCTATGTTTTAATTGCAGCTTCCTTTACCCTGCTGAATTCCTTTCTGCTCCTGTGTCTCTGCCTTTCATGACTCTGTTGAAAACTTCCATCTGCTATTCTCTTTATGCTTCTCTCTTAATACCTTTAAAGCTTTAAGTTTAGTGTCAGCGGGTCTTGGGCAGGAGAGGCTGAAAAATACACACAAATGTAGTTATTTAAAAAAAAAACAAGTAAGCTAAAATTTTTAAAGTATACTCTTAAATATTGAGATGTTTTTGATAGAAAGGACTTCGTATTTTCCTTATTTTTTTTAGAAGTTAGAAGTAATGTGTTAGATGAGGCAGATAGTACACATTCTGAGAGGAATAAATCCCTAAGTATTTCTAGGAATATGCACTCAATTGCAAGCCTCCCTTTCCATATGCTGTCATTTATATATAGAAGCACAAACGCCATACATTTGAAATGGCCAGATGGCAGTTCTCTTCATTACTGAAATGAAACAGGGAATACAAGAGTTCCCTGGTGAAAACATACTGCAGTATTTTGTTTTAAAACATATAGTTTTGAATTGAACATAAGCTTGCTTCCAACCTTTTTTTTTTTTAAATGTTCGTTCTCTTTTTTAGAACTACGCTGACAACAAAAGAAATGCATTGAATTCAGAACCTGATTTTTTTAAGTTAAAAGTGAAAAAGCTAAACAATATTAGCATAAACATTTGCAACTGTTACCTAAGAGAATTCTGATAGCTGCCTCAACTCTCTGTGTGAAATTATTCTTGCATGACATTTGTAATTGTTTCTGTCAGGAAAATGGAAACCTTGCAGATATTTACTAATGTGCCTTGGAGTGCATGTAACCTTGGAGATTTGTGTAATGTACCTTTGGAAATGGAAATTCTACAGATAGTTCATAAAGTAAGTCTTCTGACTCATGATAGCTAAATTCTTCTTGAGGCAATATCTGTCCTTGGTGAAATCTATTTTGTCACCATTTTATTCATAAACAACAAACGAAACTGGATGGTCCAAATACAACAAGATATGTTTATCAGATAACTTCATGCAGATCATGAAGTTAAGGTTTTGTACTTACAAGTGCCCTTTTTAACTCTATAAATAGAATCATAAATGAAGTGTGACTCCTTCTACCATTTCTACGTAAATGGTAATGCAATTACATTGAAGACAACTTAGGCCAAAGTTATATGGGGCACTCTGCTTTAATGATACGAATAAAACTCACATAAAGGCTTTCTACAGTGGTACCTGGGTGGCTCTGTCGATTAAGCATCTGAATCTTGATTTTGGTTCAGGTCATGATCCCAGGGTTAAGCTATCAAGCCCTGCATCAGGCTACATGCTGAGTGTGGAGCCTGCTTAAGATTCTCTCTCTCTCTCTCTCTCTCTCTCTCTCTCTCTGCCCCCTCACCCACTTGTGCTCTTTCTCTTTCTAAAATAAAAATACATACATACATACATACATACATACATACATACATACATACATAAATTTATAAAGGAAATAATGGGAGGGCGTCTGGGTGGCTCAGTCAGTTAAGCAACCAACTTCGGCTCAGGTCATGATCTCATGGGTTCAAGCCCTGGGTTCAAGGGCTTCTTCGTGGGTTCAAGCCCTGCATTGGGCTCTGTACTGACAGCTCAGAGCCTGGAGCCTGTTTCAGAATCTGTGTCTCCTTCTCTCTCTGCCTCCTCCCTGCTCGCGGCTCATGCCCTCTCTCTCTCTTTTTCTCATAAAAATGAATACGTGTTAAAAAACAATGAAAAGAAAAAGAAATAATGGGAGGAATGATGTAGAAAAGCTCTAGAAAAGTAGAACATTACTGGTTTCTTGGCAGAAAAATCATCTTCTCACTGACCTAAACAAGCTACTCATTTTTTAAATCAAAATTCAACCTAATTAATAAAAAATTGAACAGAGTACATACTTTTTTGTTTGTTTCAAGTTTTTATTTAAAATTCTAGTTAGTTAACATATAGTGTAATACTAGTTCTAAGAGTAGAATTTAGTGATTCATCACTTACATATAATACTCAGAAAGCATGAACCTTTATTATAAGAATTTATTTTAGCTTCTTTGAGTTTTAATATGTATCTTAGAATTTTAGTTATCTTGGAAAGAGAAATATGATTAGAGTTGCCACAGGGATGTTACAGTTAATATGTATTTTGTCAAAGGTTACTGTCATGTTCCTCAAAGCTCTAGAACATAGCCTTGGTCTTGGAAGAGACCAGAAGGATAACTGAAGTGAATATCCAACTCTCCCCAACGTTTAGCCACAAAAGGCACTCTATTCCCTAAATGCTTGTTCCTTCAAATTTTGAAGTTCTATGGTTCCTCATTGCAAACATCCCTTCTTATGAACATAAATATGAAATTAAACAAACATTCTGAACAAATAAAGCTTGTTCCTCTGGCTTCCCATTCTGTTTTTCATTTTGTAAAACAGTGAATAGACAGACTTAAACTCAAGTATTTGGAGCACCTACAACAATTTCATCAGTAGGTGATTGGACTTCAACGGATCCAAAAAGCAACAAAAATTTTTGGTATAGATTATGTAAAATTTCTGTATATTTTAATCACTAAGGAAGTGATTCTTCATTATCACTACTTTAGCAAATAGAGGTAAGTTTTATTTAAAAGAAATATATCACTTGAAAAGACAGTAATTTTGTTTATTTTTTCTATGTAAGTCATTTCAGATATTTTTTCTTACTAGCACAAACAAAACAGGTGATTCTTTGTTTCTCTAGTCACATAAACCTCCCTTCATCCCCTATAACTCCAACGGCATGTAAACCAAGTAAAAAGCAGAGCTATTAAAAAAAAAAGTTCTGTAGTTTCCAGAGTTTAAGAAAAAAAATGGAAGTAATTGCAGTTTCTCATTTGTGTGCTTAAAAGCAAAAATATATAGATGGATGGATGGATGGATAGATGGACGGACAGACAGATATACAATAGATGATGATGATAGATACATACATACATACATATTTACATATGTAGAACATCCACACATAACAAGAATACTCAGTGTTTTAATATGATCATAGCTCAGTCTCTTTTTAAAGTTAAGACTATATTTAGGGGCACCTGGGTGGCTCAGTAAATTAAGTGTCAGGCTCTGGATTTCAGCTCAGGTCATGACCTCACAGTTGGTGAGTTTTAGCTCCACATTGGAGCACTGACAGTGCAGAGCCTCCTTTGGATTCTCGTTCTCTCTCTCTGCCCCCCCCCCCAACTCACATGCTCTCTTTCTCTCAAAATAAATAAATAAACTTTTAAAAAAGAATATATTTAAAGCAGTCTAATCTCTGTAGTTTTACCTTTTTTAAAGGAGCTTAAATATTAGAAACAACACAGTTTTGTTGTCTGAATATTGTTCCCAGGCTGCCCCTCCCCATCTTGGCACCTGGACTATTTCATTATTATACCACAATGGTCCTGCCTGAAGAGGCACGTGCACTTATACTTCACCATGGACCTCCTCCTGGCAGCAATAGTTCCCTCAGCCTAAAACTGCCAACCCAGGAACAGATGCTTCAATAATTAATAGTGTGATTTTATTTGTAATTAATAATTACAATAATTCAATAACCACGCACAAAAAAACAATTATCCTTCTGCTCATCTCCCCATTATTTGCAGACTGCAAAGAAACACGCCGATTAAACAAGTAAAAGAAACACACTATTTTCAAAACGCATTTTTAAAAAGTTTAAAAAGGAAACCATCATTTGGGGCTGGTGTCCTGCAATGTTTTTGTTTTTTGAGATACGGCACGGGGGAACAGAGAGAAGTTTCTTTCTGAGTGGAAATAAATAGCTGGACTCGGAAGAAAAACAACAAAGAAACTTTCGGAATATAATTACTTTACCGACTTACAACAAGTAAGTTGTGCTGTAATTATTTCTCATACACGTACCACTGTACTTATTGAATTGCAGTCCTTTGTAGTCATTTTAGTTCTTAATAAAAGAAGATATAAATAGTTCCTGACATCATCGTCTTCAAAGTTATTTTCTAAACTCACTTAAAAATTCTGATTTAACAAAATAATAAAATAGTTTTTGTTGCAGGCAGAAACTATCTTCACCATTAGTGTATCATCTGATGGTTTCATTTCTATTAATTTCTAATGATCTATGTGTGGGGGGCGGTGTATATAACTCACAAGGGATTAAGACAAAATTTCAAAAGCAACTATATTTTTTGCCTAAAAAATCTTGATGACATCATTTATTTTGACAGAACAGTTGCTCAAATTATTTTTGAATTGTATCTTTGGACTATAAAGGGTTTCTCAATAGCAGAGCTCTTGACAGTTAGGATGGAAAAATTATTTGTTGTGGGAGCTGTCCTGTGTACCGTAGGATGTTTGCCCTCATCTCTGGACTTTACCCAGTAAATATTAGTTGTACCCCATTGCCTGTTCATGACCATCAGAAATGTCTCTACACATTGACATCTGTCCCCTATGGGGCAATGTCCCCCTAGATGAGAACCATGGGACTACAGCATTTTCTTTTCCATTATCATGGGGTAATTCTACTTTGAGAGAAGACTCATTTGTGGGGCTAGAGTCTGCTCTTCTGTTGTTTTTATTTTCTAACTTTATACCCATCAGTTGTGACATCTACTGCTCTTGAGTTGGCTTCTAATGGCAATCTTTGCCCCTTGCTTTCTCTTCCTCTTACCCATTAATTTTGTAATTATATATGTTCAGTGAACCAAATATCAAATGACAGAAATTATTCCCATAGATCCTTAGAGGTTATAACAATGGTAGTAAAAACAACTCTCTGTATATCATGTTGAAATTTATTCAACTATCTATGCATTTCCATATCTCAATAGACAGAATATATTTATAGAATTTGTGAACAAAATCTTATTATCAATAATAAAATACAGTAAAACAAATAAAAATCAGCATACTGACCATTAACAGTAACTTCCAGGTTAAAATATTTTTCCAGTGTCACAACTCCTATAAATTGATTATTTCATCGGAAGATTGTAAGTCCTCCAAGAAGCTAAGCCCAGGTCAAATTATCCATGATAGTATGTTCATTATATCCAGAATTTAAATTTACTCAGTTATGAAAAGAGACAAAGAACTATTTCAGTGGCTTTTGTCTATATAAGTATCAGCTTCATTTTTCTGTTTTTCCATCTATGAAATTATAGGGTTTGTCATAGAATTAAATGAGGAAATATATATATTTATATACATATATATATTTCAATATATATATTGAGAGAGAGAGAGAGAGGAGAGGAAGAGGGAAAGCTATATATATATATATATATATATATATATATATATATAGACATACACACATATATATAGTGGTTAAAATAGTACCTGACACATAGTAAGTACTCAATAATTTCCCTTGATAATTTCTCCTACTCTTATTAATTGAAATGCCACTGATAAGTTAATAACACCAAAACTTTTTGAAGCTTAGAACATTCTATAGAATCCTGGCATATACGTCTGACTGCTTATTAGGCATCTTGTTCATTCATTCATTCATTCATTCATTCCTTTAAATATTGTTCTACATTTAAATATCTTTTAGACACTTCAAGTGTAATATTTCCCATCATAAAATTTAATCAAATATTACTCTTTCCCTATATTCTCTGGTTCTATCTATATCCTTGTTTTTAAAAATATTTATATAGGGTTCATTTTTAAAAAATATTCTATCTCCTTGATTTATTCCATTTTATTCATTCTTCAGAAATCATTCCCCTGCCATAGAAGACATCTAGCTGGGGTTTCTAAAATATCTCCTAACTTGTTTTTCTGCTCTGATACAATCTTCACATTACTGTACACAGTGATCCTTCTAAAAGAAATAATCTGATGAAGTAACTTCTTACTTAAAATCCTTCAATGGCTTTCAGGACAATTTAAGATAAGATCACATAATCTTAGTATCCCATAGAAGGTTCTTTATGAACTGGCCTCTATTTTTTCCAACCTTATCTTTTGCTTCTCTTCACCTTGAAACCCCCGTTAGAGTCCTACTGAAATACTTGAAGTAGATAAATTCTACATAGTACACTCACAGCCCTAATTGTAATTCATGTGTCTTTCCATCTTCTTGGAATGCTTTGTTGCCCATATTCACTGCACTATTTTTTAATTCTTTATTGGATTAAACACCAATCTTGAGTGGCTTCATTTTACTTAGGACTTATCTCTTTATAATTGTTTACTATATTACATTTATTGTACATATTTATTTGTCCAACTCCTCCTTAGATAGTGCTTCTTCAGGCTGTTGTTATTTTTTTTTCCTGTAGCCCCTAATATCTCACATGTTTCTAACTATATCTGGGAATGAAGCTGTCTACAGTAATATTGTTAAAAGACTTTACACAAATCATTGTCAGTATAATGTAAAAAACAGCGATTTCCTTATTCAGAGAGGTCCAGATCCAAATTCCAGCTCTGCTACAGTATGACTTTACTAGCTTGCATGCTTTGTTAAGTGTATCATCTATTCTCAAGTTCTATTTCTTTGTTTGCAAAAGTATGACTAATTCTTGCTACATAGGATTGAGCTTAGACAAGAACAAGATAAAATATGTTAGACGTATGGTAGGTGTTCAAAAATTAGTGTTGATAATAATTGCTTTCATTTATAAATTTAACTCAAGTGTTGAGTAGGAGTTGCTATTTCTACAAAGATTTTTTTAAATGTCATAAATTTTCCAAACTTATCAGAATGATTCTAATTGACGTGATCCTAAAAAATAAACATGTGGCTTGAAAAATTTATGGGAAGAAACGATTGTTCCAGGTATTAAAAATGAAAAAATGGGGGCACCTGGGTGGCTCAACTGGTTGAGTGTCCAACTTCGGATCAGGTCATGATCTCACAGCTTGTGAGTTTGAGCCCTGCATTGGGCTCTGTGCTGACAGCCTAGAGCCTGGAACCTACTTCAGATTCTGTGTCTCCCTCTCTCTCTGCCTGTCCCCTGCTCGTGCTCTGTCTTTCGCTGTCTCTCAAAAAGTAAAATTTTAAAAATGTTAAAAAATAAAGTAAAATAAAATAAAATAAAATAAATAAAAATGAAAAAATGTCAACATATTCACTTTCCTGTACCTAATCCAACCCTCTTTTTGCATGGTGGCAACAATAATGATGCCAAGAAATAAGCCAAAACATACAAAATAATCAAGAAGATTATGGGGAAAAGGAATTTATATCTAAAATCATAATTATTGAACTACATTCCAAGTTTATAGTGTTCCTAGGGATATTAGCTAATAACAGTAGAATATACATATACAATTTAAAAATGAAGAAATACACGTCTTAGAAACTTTTTTGCTAAAAAGGAGTGTGTTCAAAAGTTTGTAGAACACTGAGATATATGGCCACCAGCAACATTTTACATAACACATTGGAAGGAAATAGACCCTTTCATAGCCTGCAAATGATCAATACCCAATTTTTCTAGAACATACTTTGAATGAGTGCAAAGACATGAGAGAAAGAAAGGAAGAACATACTTTGAGTGCAAAGACGAGAAAGAAAAGAAAGAAAGAAAGAAAGAAAGAAAGAAAGAAAGAAAGAAAGAAAGAAAGAAAGAATAACATCAAGTAAGAATGATCTTTCAGATAAATACATTCAAGAGCAACTGATTGGGTTGAGAGCAATACAGAACACCAGTAAGTGAATTCAGACTGAACAGGAGACACTATCCCCACATCCAAACTTCAGCAGGAAGAATTAGAGATGCTTACTAGAACATATTACATACCTGGGTTTTGTCATATATAGCTATATTATGAACTAAAAGTTGTAATAGATTAAGTACTATCACCTCCAACCAATCCTGTGTACTTTCATCTAGTATGAATTTAAAAAATCCTCTAGATGGACTATGAAATGCTGACATTAGACCTGATGCTAAGAGTCAAGATTCTGGAGCCCACACGGATGGAAGAATAGATATTGTTAAAATGTCCATACTACCCAAATCAATCTAAACATTTAATGCAATCCTATCAAAATACCAACAGAAATTTTTCACATAGCTAGAATAAACAATCTTAAAATTCATATGGAACTACAGAAGACCTCAAATAGTTGAAGCACTCTTAAAAAAGAAAAGCAAAGCTGGAGGCATCACAATTCCAGACTTCAAGTTATATTACAAAGCTGTAGTTATCAAAATAGTAGGTACTGGTACATAAATAGACACATAGATCAATGGAACAGAATAAAAAACCTAGAAATGACCCACAACTATAGGTGTCAATTAATCTTTGACAAAGAGAAAAGAATATCCAATGGGAAAAAGACAGTCTCTTCAACAAATCATGTTGGGACATGAAACATGCCAAACAATGAAACTGGACCACTTTCTTACACCATACACAAAAATAAATTATAAATGTATTAAAGACCTAAATGTGAGACCTGAGTCATAAAAATCATAGAGGAGAACACAGTAAACTCTTTGACATCAGCTATAGCAACCTCCTTCTAGATATCTCTCTTGAGTCATGGGAAACAAAAGCAAATATAAACTATTGGGACTTCATTGGGATAAAAAATTTCTGCACAATGAAGGAAACAACCAATAAAAGTAAAAGACAACGTACAGATATGGGAGGAGATATTTGCAAATGACGTATCTGATAAATAGTATCCAAAATATATAAAGAACTTATTCAACACCCCAAAAATGAATAATCCAATTAAAATAGGCAAAAGGCATGAACAGACATTTTCCCAAAGACATACAGATGGCTAACAGACATATAAAAAGATGCTTACCATCACTTATCGTCAGGGAAATAAAATTCAAAACCACCTTATACCTACAGAATGGCTAAAATCAGCAACACAAGAAACAGCAGGTATTGGTGACAATGCGGAGACAAAGGAATCCTTGTGCACTGTTGGTGGTAATGCCACTGTGAAAAACCACATGGGGCTTCCACAAAAAGTTAAAAATAGAACTACCCTATGATCCAGCAATTGCCCCATTAAGTATTTGCCCAAGGAATACAAAAACACAAATTCAAAGGAATACATGCACCCCAATTTTTATAGCAGCATTATAACTACAATAGCCAAATTATGGAAACGATCCAATTACATCTTCTTTATCCATTCATCAGTTGATGGACAGTTGGGCTGTTTCCATAATTTGGCTATTGTAGATAATGCTGCTATAAACATATAAGATATATACGATATATATGAAATGTATATGTGTCTCTCTCATATATACATACATACACATACATATATGAGAGAGAGGCAAACCAAGAAACACACTCTTAATTATAGAGAACAAACTGAGGGTTACCAGAGGGGAGGTGGATGGTGGGATGGGTTAAATCCGTGATGGGGATTAAGGAGGCCACTTCCTGTGATTAGCACTGGGTTTGCATGGAAGTGTTGAATCGCTCTATATTGTACACCTGAAACTAATATATTACACTGTATGCTAACTGGAATTTAAATAAAAACTAAAAAAAGATTCTAGATCTCAAATTACAACACAATACAGTGAGCAGAAGGCTTTCTAGAATTTCCATACCACGAGTCAAACTTAACTAAGCACTTTGACAATACATGAACATAGACACATAGAGAAGGGTCAACAAGATTTAAGTGAATGAATGTATTATTAATGTATTAATTATCTTGTTTGCCTTTAACTTTGGTGTTTTTATACTTTATACATATTTTATACATATAAGATATAAGGTGATATATATAAGGTGAATTTAATCATGATCAAGTCATTTTTTCACAAACAGCATGTTATCCCATTTATTATAGAGATTTGCCATATTTATTTTTCATGATATCTCTAAAAGTCTCAGTGTCCTTTTGTTATATTTTCAAGAGTAAATGTTAGCGTATAAACCACATACAGGTCCAACTTTGCAATATTCTATTCAGTAATTATTTTCTAAGAAATCATGTGTGATGACATTGCAAAAATGGCACAAAAATCTTCCTATCCCTATGTTCATGTCCTTTGCAGTGTGACAGTTTTTCCTATCTAGTGGTGAGGTCTATTTCTCCACCCCTTAAATTCTGACCTGTCCATGTGACTTGCTTTGGTCAATGAGATATTAGCAATTGTGATGTAAGCAGTGGCATACAAAATACCTGTGCAATGGCACCACCCTCTTTCATTGCCCATGCTCTTAAAACTATCATGTGAATAATGTCAAACTAGCCTACAAGTGTGGATAAGAGACCAGATGGAAGAGAATTAAGATGCCTTGACTCAGTCTTGCCAGTCACTGGACACAGTGAGGTCACACTATATCATTTAAATACCAGCCATTTACCAGCTGACCATGAATACGTGAGACAGCACAGCCCAGCACCCAGGATGGGTCAGGTCAGAAGCACAGAACCAATCAACAGAATACTGAAGTAAATGAAAGGTATTTTTTTGGCCACTAAGTTTGGGGTAGTTTGGTTTGCAAATTTTAAATGTTACACAATGAATCGTGTCATAAATCAAAAACAAAACACCTTGATACGTTAATTTTGTTCTGACAAAGAAGGCTTTTAATGTAATATGTAACACAATAAAAATGATGATGTAAGCACGTTCAAGATGGAAAATAAATTTTCAAGCTTGATATTACTCATTCTTAACTGCTCCATCAAATTCCAGATAAAGTAATACTGTTAATGAAGACTGCTTTGATTCCTTTTTCTGAAGATAATTTATATCTATTTTGTTCTTCCATAGTGTTTTTACTGTATTTCCTTAAGACTATTAACTTACCACTTTACTGTATTTTTTTTATATGTGTGTATTCTTATCTCCTCTAGAGACAAGTTATTTTAAACTAGATAAGGGTAAGATTTTTTTTTTTTTTTGCTTTTCACCCTAATTCTTGTTGCGAGTAACACAGTGCTTGGCACATAAAATTATTGAGCCTTATTACCTCTAGAAATTCTATTATTATTTTTTTTTTTATTGATGTGTGGTCTAATTTCAGTGCCATGATTCAAAACTTATTCTTTGAAATAAATTTGTATGGAATACCTCCCATAAGGGGCATTTCCTAGACTTTACTTGAATAAATATTGAAACCTTGATATAAACTAAAGATAAACACTGGGGAGTATCTTGTGAAGGTCCTATTTGTCTACCCAACTTTTGTGATAGGTATGCTCAATGCTACACGGGTATTGTTTCATTCAGACCCTCTCGTATGTGTATATGAACTTATGTATATACACATATCTATAAACATCTAAATTTCCCATCTGTATCTATATTAAAATAACATGAGTTCACACTCATGTCTTCAACTTTAACCCATTAAATCATGGATCATTCTATTCTCTTGCTTATCTGTAAACTCTCACTGGGAAAGTTAAGAATGCTGGCTCACATTGCTTAAGTTTTCAGTTCCAGTCTACTTACATAGTGGTATCAAAATCATTAACCCATATGCCCTTGGGATACTTTATCAGCTAGAGCAAAGTGTGTATGTTCAGTTCCCTTTGCTTTTAACTTACAGACTCAATTCATTTCTAAGATTACTGAGGTCAGCACCTTTCTTCCACCTACTTCAGTGAGGTGTTTCATACATTTGTAATACAGTTAAATTCTCTTGTCAAAGTCTATATTCTTTACTGGGATTCCCTGAACTCCTAAATGATTCTTTTAAATTTGCATACGTTAAGTTTCACTCTTTGCGCTATAAATTTCCATGAGTCTAACAAATGTATAATGTCATATTTCACGGTTACAATATCATGGAGAACAGTTTCACCAGCCTAAAAAATCTCTTGTGCTTCACCTACTCATCTTTCCCACAATCACCCAAAGCCCTGGCATTCTTTGCTATCTCTATAAGTCTTAACTTCCAGAAAGTCCTATGAATACAGTCATATACTATGTAGACTTTTTAGACCGGCTTCTTTTGTTTTTGTTTTTTTACATAGCTAAGTCAAATTTATTTCATGAATGTAATGACTATTTTATTTTTTAATTATAATTTTTATTTTATTTTAACTCCAATATAGTTAATTTATAGTATTATGTTAGTTTCAGGTGTACAATATAGTGATTTGACAATTCTATATATGATTTGACAATTCTATACAATACTCAGTACTCATCAAGATCAGTGTAATCTTTTTTTTTTAATTTTTATTTATTTTTGAGAAATAGAGTAGGAGTGGGGAAGGGACTGGGAAAAAAGAGAGACACAGAATCCAAAGTAGACCCCAGGCTGGGAGCTGTCAGCACAGAGCCAGAGGCGGGACTAGAAATCAGGAACCACAAGATCATGACCTGAGCCAAAGACAGAAGCTTAACCCACTGAGCCACCCCGATGCCCCAAGATAAGTGTACTTTTAATCCCCTTCATCTATTTCACCCATCCCCCCACCTACCTCCCCTCTGCTAACCATCTGTTTTCTATAGTTAAGAGTCTATTGTTTGGTTTGTCTCCCTTTTTCCCCCTTTATTCATTTGTTTTGTTTCTCAAATTCCACACATGAGTGGGGCTTCTTATATAGCAATTTAAACTAAATCTATCTCCTGTCTTTTTGTGCTTGATACTTTTTTTAAATTAATAAACTTTATTTTTTAGAGCAGTTTTAGAACCCTAAAAGAAAAATTGAATGGAATGCAGAGTTCCCATATACTTCCTTTGAACACATTAGTGTAGTACATCTATACAATTGATGAATCAACATTGACACATTATTATTAACCAAAGGCTCTAGTTTACATTGGGGCTTACTCTTTGTGTTGTAATGTAATATGAGTTTTAACAAATGATTCGTGTCATGTATCCACCATTACACTATTGTACAAAATAGTTTCACTGGTTTAAAAATCCTTTGAGTTTCCCCCTAGTCTTCCTCTCTCCCACTATGCTAAACCCTTGGTAGTCATTGATCTCACTGTCTTTTTAGGTTTACTTTGTATTTTTTATATAATTGGAATGATATAGCATGTAGACTGTTTAGACTCTCTTCTTTCACTTAGCAATATGCATTTACGGTTCTTCCACGTGTTTCACAGCTGGAAAGTTCATTTCATTGTATTTTATAATAATATTGTATTATGTGGACATATAATTTGTTTAATTATTCATCTATTGAAGGAAATCTTCCGATTTTTTTTCAGTCATGAATAAAGTTTCTAAAGATACTGATGTGTAGCGTTTTGTGGTGACATAAATTTTCAACTCATTTGGGTAAATATCAAGGAGCACAAACTAAGAATATGGTTTGGGTTTTGTTTTTTGTTTGTCTGTTTGTTTGTTTTTATACAAAAATGTCTATGCTGTCTTCTAGAGAGGCTCTTTGTGTATTTCAAAAAGTGGTTTTCAATTTTAGTACATTCAAAATATCAATTTTTTCAAATGGAATATTCTTTTGGTGTTGTATCTACAAACTCATTGTCAAATCCAAAATTAAGGAACTTCCTTTCCATGTGTACTTTGCAGAGTGTTTTTATTACTGTG
Organism: Lynx canadensis; assembly: GCF_007474595.2. Taxonomy (NCBI): domain Eukaryota; kingdom Metazoa; phylum Chordata; class Mammalia; order Carnivora; family Felidae; genus Lynx; species Lynx canadensis. Next base: position 52,305,549 of record NC_044319.2, on the reverse strand, counting down.
GGTGTTGGGTTTTGTAGAATAATTTTTTGGCATCAATTAAGATGATTTTTAAGCCCTTGTGGATCACATTAATTGATTTTCGAATGTTGAAACCAGTCTTATATGCCTTAAATAAATCCCACTAGGGGTAGAGTATAATCTTCATACATTATTGGACTTGATTTGTTAATATTTTTTTGAGGATTTTTGCCTCGACGTTTTTTGAGAAATTTTGTTTTGCAGTTTTCCTTTCTTATAATGTCTTTATCTCACTTGGTATTAGGTTTATGCTGACCTAATTGAACAAGTTGGACAGTGGTTCTCTGCTTCCATTTTCTGGGTAAAATTATAGAGAATTGGTATGACTTCTTCTTTATATGTTTGATAAAACTCATCAGGAAAACTATCTGTACCTGATGTTTTCTCTTTTGGAAGTTATTAATTATTGACTCAGTTTTTTAATAGATATAGGCCTTTTCAAATTATGCATTTCTCCTTAGGTGAGTTTTGGGAGTTTCTGGCTTTTTTTATGTGTGTTTATCAGGGAATTGGTCCCTTTCCACTAAGTTATCAAATTTATGGCCATAAAGATTTCATAACTTACCCTTATTATACTTTTAATATCAAAGGGATACATGGTGATAATCCCTTTTTCATTTATGATTTTAGTAACTTTTGTCTTCTTTTTTTTTAAATTATTATTATTCTTTGTTAGCCTGGCTAGATTATTTCAAATCTCACTTATCTTTTCAAAGAAACTACTTTGATTTCATTGATTTTTTTTTCTATTGATTCCCTGGTTTTCAATTTAATTTATTTCTGGTCTAATTACTATTTCTCTTCTTCTGCTTGCTTTAGGCTTACATTGTTATTTTGTTTTATAGCTTCTTGAAGTGCAAAGTTAGGTTATTGATTTGAGAACCTTCTTCTTTTCTAATATATGCATTCAATGCTATACATTTCCCTGTAAACACTACTTTTGCTGCATCCCACAAATTTTGACAGCTTGTAATTCACTTAAATTTGCCTCAAGTATTTTTAACTTCTTTTGAGATTTCTTCTTTGGCCCATGTATTATTTAGGAGTTTGTTCAGTCCACATCAGAATTGAAATCAAAATTCTTTTTTTTTGCATTTTTATTCTGTGATTGACTTACATCAGAAAATTAAATTAAAAATTATGACTATCTTGATGGTTTGAATAAGGTTTCCATTTACTAGAGAAAGCTTTTTGTTTATTTATTTATGTTTATTTGGGGAAGAGGTAAAGATTAACAGTTCAATGTCTGACTGTCTATCTTTATCCTAGAGACTCCTTGATCAACTAGACATGTCCAAATGTTCCTGCTAGTTATTACTGTGACTCACCACACTTTATCTCCTAAGTTAAACTCTTCTAATTGTTCTTAAGAATCCTTTTCAGTGGGAATGTCATTATCCATCCATCTTGCTTAAAGAGAACAAACACCACAGTACTTTTAAGATACTGGTGTTTCATTCTTTGTGGTATTTCTCAACGTCTTTTTAATGAAAATATTTTCTGTGGCTTCCTGCAGGAAATAGTTGAGTGCTGGCAGAGAAAGTCACACGTAATACATCCATTCTAACATTTCTACCTCTCCACATAACATGAAGGAATCTGGCATTTTCGTTTTATTTAGCAAAGTCACACACTGGTCCACTTTTCAGTCAAGAAATTGTTAACAAGCAATTACTTTCAGACCTTTGTGTTAACACTTTGAATTTAGAATGTCTGATAGCTGCATCCATATCAGCAAATTGATCATATCTGAAACTGCACCTCTCCCCTTTATGTTCCCAGAACCACGTGTATTCCACAGATCTGCAGCTAACCAATTTGAAAAATCTTGCAATCATGTATATTGCTGTGAAAACCTTTTCTTAATTTGCTTTATAAAGTGCTCCCTCCCTTACACGAAGCTCATACTGGGATTTGACTCTATTTGTAAGTCTAGCAAGATGACATTTTGAGGGTGGACATCAGGATTGGATTCCTCTTGCCAGGTAACAGTCTCAGGTAGGTTTTTGTTTTGTTTTAAAGGGTCTTAAAACAAGGCAGAAATATCTTCATTGTGCAGAGGAGGAGGTTAGCAATGGAGAGTCAGTGAAGTTGTGGATCCAGGAGAATGTGAGTCATTTGAATCATCTGAATCTTCCCATATGTCTTTATTCCATTCCATTAGAATCCATAGAGTTATATTCTTTCTTAGCAACAACCTAGCTTTCCATTAAGGAATCTGGTTAAGGTTTAAATTAAAAAAAAATATTGAATTCCAAAAATTCACAAAAGCAAATGTTGAATTTACTTTTTTGGCTACATTAATGCTTTGGCAGCAAATATTAAGATTCTTTATAATGCTTATACAAATTTCATGGTTCTCAGACTATGGCTTGATCTGAAAATTTTGGATTTTGCATATATCATTCCTTTTCTGCAAGCCCTCCTGCGTAATTAAAAGCGTGAAATCAATCTCTCACTCTTATACAATTTATCTGAATAGCCTCTTGGTTCCCCTACAGCTTTGCTTTCAACAAGTATTTTATTCAGAGCAGTTACACGGAATTTATTTATTTTGTCCCTGCATGCCATGTGATAAAGTCTCACGCTAGCTAAATTCTTACTGTCTTCAGGATTGACCCGAGCAGAAAACAAAGTGCAATCTTCCCATGAATGGAAGGTATGTTGCCTGCAACCATGTATAGTCCTACTTATGTATGCTCTGGGAACTTAGCTGCAACAAGAAAATTCACTTTGCCTAATTCATGAAAAAAAAATAGGATTTGTTTTAAAAATTAGGAAAAGCTTGATAGATAAAAAGTTCACCGGGATAATCTTGATTCTCTTCCTCTGGAAACCGTTGTCAAGTCCCACCATAGAACTAGCCTTTTGAGGAAACTGCTGGTGCTGTGCTTTCCATCATCAAGCGGAAAATGAAAGGTGTTCATCTTTACAAAGCCACTTCTCGGCCACTTCTACTTCTGCCTCAGCAGGTCAATCAATCACACAACTCCTGACGTTCTTCTCATTCTTTATTACCATCTATAGTGGCAACACTGGAGTTGCAGCACAAAGTCCTTGCCACCAGTCAGTTACTATGAATGAAATTGTATGAATGATTGGAAAAGTATTAAGTCACATATGCACCTTTTATTTGCTAGGGAACCTGAGAATTCAAATTCTGGTTTCTACGTCTGAGAGACAGGACCAATGGAAATTTCCCCAATTATGGAAATGCTATTCAAGAGGTGATCATTAATATGACAAATGTCAGTTACAGTAACCAGCTACTACTGCTAGACTCACTCTTCCTGTTGTGCTTACCCATTATGATTTTTTTGAGATACCTTTGCTTTTGCTTCATTTCCAGGGCAGCCTCTCACAGCTGGAAGTCTGTCTCCTTTCCTGGTCTCTTGAGTAAATCTAATGCATGATATTAGTATAAGCAAGGAATATAGGGAATACCAGCAAACAGCTATTAATAAGTGTGAAATAGAGTTTTATTCTCTGAATTTAGACTCTAATTTAGACTCAGTCATAAGACTGAGCATTGATGCTCTTTGGTTTTGAAAATTATCCCACCTTTAGAAAGGATTCCTTCTTTGGCCTCAGGCCAGAATTAATGGTGTGAAGAGAGCATAGCATTAAGAAAGAGCCCAGCTCCACAATGCTGGTGTTGGTCTCTACTTTTGCCAGCAGTGGGCCTACCACACCTGTTATTAAAAGAAGTGCTAAGGCAGCAGAGCAAGCAGCAACAGAGACAACATCAGCAGGAAAACCCCAACTGCCAGGAAGAGCATATAATTATCTCTGCCCTCTAGAGCACGATTTCTTAACCAAGGATTGTTGAAAAATACACACGCTGAGTCCCACTCTGTCCAAGGTACTGATTTGGTAGGTCTGAGCTAGTGTTTAGGCACCTATAATTTATAACCATACAAACAAGTAAATGTTTCACATGAATCTGAGATATGATTTTTGTTTAAAAATACTGCTGTTATGGGAGAAAAGATACCTTTTTTGTGGAAAGAAGCATGAGAGGGCTGATATTCTATATTTGGTTAATATTTACAGTGAAAGACAAAATTGGGAGTGATTAGTGTGCATGCCTTCAGTTGTAATCTGAGAAGAAACCTTATGTAGAATGGGAGGATGAGTGGGGCATAAATGGTCAGAAAGAATTAAAGCTCTAGGGGCACGTGGGTGGCTCAGTCAGTTAAGCATCTGACTTCGGCTCAGGTCATGATCTCACAGTTGGTGGGTTCAAGCCCTGCATTGTACTCTCTGCTGTCAGTGAGGAGGCCACTTCGGATCCTCTGTCTCCCTCTCTCTCTGCCCGTCCCCGACTTGTTCTCTCTATCTCTCTCTCTCCCTCCCCCCCTCTCTAAAATAAATAAACATTTTAAAGAAAATAATTACAGCTCTACTTCTTCAGTATTCTGGCCACCAAAATACTGAAATGATCATAAAAGTATCCAAACTCTCACTACAGCAAACAGATAGTAACATTTTTAAATATTTTAAGTTATAGAGTTTTGCTGTATATTCACGTTTCTTCAGCTCAATTCTATTTTCTAATAATATTTCTTTGTAAGGTAGCCATTTAGTTGGATGGTTAATCTTCAGGTAGGAAATAGAATCTTTTGGCTATCTTTTCAGAAGATAGTTGATGGTATGTTTTATTTACCCATATGAGATATTTGCTTCCCGTTATTTTGAACACAAACAATTATACAAGATAAAATGTAGGAATAGGTCCATGGATGTGCAAACTCTAATAGAACATAGATTAGTATTTGGTATTTGATCATTTCTCCATTTAGTTATCTTCTCTTAGGTTGTAAATCTTAAAGTCTAAATTAAATGAGAACTAGACAGATACTACTCCTCACACATTTCCTTGTAACAGCCTTTTTGGAAATTTAAAGAGAATCAGAAAGTTTTATTTTCCCAAGTATACCATCGTACATCCAGATATTAATTTTAGCCTCAAAGTTCCTGATCAAATTGATAAGATCTTTATAGGAAAAAAAACTATAGGGTTTTGAAACCTGAATGACAAAGACTGTGGCAGGCACAGATCTTAACCTCTATGTATTGAGGGCAGAGTTAAGTTGATTAGTTATCTGGGTTTGATATGGGGGACTCTGTGTTTCTGTTGACCCCTTTTGTTCAGTGCCTCATGGATAAGGCTGCAGAGTTTTTAATCTCACATATTCTATCACAGTCTCCATTAGAGATGTAATCACTCAACTGTCAAATCTATTTTGAAAAGGATTTTGGAGAGAGAATACAGCGATTTATTCTTCACTTCTCTGAAATGATCTTTTCTGAAAATCGCACTACAAGCATACACAAGGGATAGTGTAATACAATCTCTGACAGCATTAGTTTGCTAACCTTATCCAATAAAGAGATTCTTCTTACAAAAGTTTATCATATTACCTCATCTCATGGTGATATTGCCCTATTTGGAAAAAAAAAATCACCTGTTCAAAGAAATGCAAATAAAATATTACCTTTGAAGGATAAACACATATTCTAGTATTTTCAGGGTAACATGAGCAATGCCACAGGCATCTGATGCTGGCACACCATCAGTCTACCATCACACACAATTCACAAGCACATACATTGCCCTGAATGTAAAGTGCAAAATAATCAGCCCAATCAGAACAAGAATATTTACTTGTCATTAAGATTGAATGGCATATATTTCCATCCAACTTTATAATCGGAGCATCAGGCACTCTACATTAGCAATGCCATGGAGTATGGGCACAGTGTGAAGACATAAAGACCATGAAAACTAGAAAATTCTAAGTTGTGATTTGTACAGACAATAAAATAAAATCCAATCTAAGAAACATTAGTCATGTTGTGGTGGTGCTTTTTTAATTATTTGGAAGCAGCCTCAGAGTCTGAATGAGAGGTAATATTTTAAGATCCAGAATCTTTTTTTTTTTTTCTGAAAGCCTGCTATTCACCTCAAGGGTGAGGAAGGTATCCTCTCTTCCACCCTAATAGATCAAAGTAGGTGAATGCACAATACCTAACAGCAGACAGATCACAAAAACAGCCATTTACTTGTCACATAGATCCACAGCCTGGGAGAAGAGGCTCAAATGCAGGGTTTGAACTCAGGAGAACAGAGTAAGAAACAGAGGCTGTGGGAGGCAGGCTTTGTAGTAACAAGAGGATGAGGTGGCCGTCGGTTGCCACAGCCTTCTTAGAATAATTCTGCAGGCTGGCAGGGAACTTATGTCTGCCACTCAGGGATAAGCAGAATCTATGCCTGGTTTCCATGATAAGGAGAAGTATTTGGCTGAAGAATCTTATCCAAGGAAGCAGAGTGGAGAGGAGCACTGGTAGTTTGACCATGTGAAGTCCTCTCAATTTTCCCAGATGTCAAAGTGGCACTTAACACTGAATCTCAATTTCAGGCCCTATACCACATCTTTGAATATATTTAAAATGATTATATAATATTCTGTGTTATTCTATTCTCATTTTGATAGTCATATCCCTGGTGAATACTACCTGGAATATAAGTAACCCATGAAGATGTTTTAGTTTTTAAAATCTGTGCCTGGTTTATTTATGGAAATATTTCCATAAATGTTTCCATGGAAATATTTATTTCTGAATTAAAGTATCAAGTTTCACTTGATACTTATGTGAAATTCCCTCTGTAAAAATGTTGATACTAACATTAAAGGCATATTTTACTGTATACATACAGCAGATCTATGAATCCATCATTAAACAGGTAAAGTAAAGAGAAATCACAAGTTTGGGTTTTAAAGGCACAGGGGCTTACACCTAACACTGCTCCACTAAGAAGTTGGCCTTAGGTAGAATTGTGTAATGGCTACACCTTTTTCCCATCCTATCTAATCTAACAAAGCTTACCATTACTGATATATGATGGACATTTAGTCCTGCTTTTCAAAATCACGACATTCTGTTTGCTAGTTTAATGAGTATGAGTTTTCTGTAAGATAATCAGATTCAAAATAGTACACTTCTTTGAAAATCATACATTACTTTAGGAAATTTTGATCTAGACTTTAGAGTGACTTTTCTAAAGTCATTAAAAATGCAAACATGTTTAGTGTGAACATTGAACATTCAACATCACTGCGATTGTTCCACTACAATTTTTTGCATGCTCTACTTCAGAAACAACTTAAGACATGGGCGGTTGTTCATGGAATTTCATTTAAAAAAATACACCTTCACTATGCTTCTTGCATGAAGAGAATTTTAACTCAATAAGCTGAAATATACACATCATTGAGTCATATCAGGAACATATCATTGCAGGGAAATTTTACTTTTAAAGGAAATAAAAATAGATCAGAAGTTTATAAGTGTTTGAGTATTAAAATATATGGAGATAAATATGTAAATATATTCTCCCAACTGAAACATTGTCCTTATTATTAACAACCTGTCCATTTCTGAGTGGCCTTCCAAATGAATCATGTTATTTTTTAAGTATAGAATTCTGCTTGTAAAAAGTAAACATGCCCATGTTGAAAACCACACTGGCATTAATGTACTTCAAATGAAGCAGAATTCATACTACAATGCCCGTGTGGCAGGATATGATTGTACTTATATCAGTAGTTCCTGTGCTACAGTAAAGAAAAAATCCTATGTAACTTCAAAGACAGAGCGTGTGATCTGTTTGAATCATAGTTCAATATAACTGGATGCAAGGTTTAAGAAATTTACTATAAAATTAAATTTGTGACATTATTTCAGTTGTTATGCTGATAATTTTATGTAACAGAAAATAAAAGTTAAATTTCCTTAAACAATAAATATTTATTATTGACTCATGTAGTTGAAATATCCTAAAGTAAGGCGAGTTTCAGGCATGGTCAGTTAGGCGGTGGGATATCTTCAGATCTGCTGACCTCTCTGGACCAGCTTATTTCTTTGGCTTGCTCTTGGGAACAGAAGCCATGGTGACTAGATTCCTTACTTGCTTCTAGAAGGGAGGACTTTCTGAGCCACAGGAATTTTGTCCTAAGCTTTGCCCTTATTGAGCCAATTTAGTCTAAATGAATACTGCTGAAGCCACCATGCTGGGCAGCATTCCAAGTACTCATTTATTTAAATTGAGAGTCTTTTTTGACATAATCATTTGACCAGTGGAATTGTATTACCTTGACTGTTTCAGACCACCAAAAACCCTGGGCTAGTGTCAAAGTGAGATTAGATAAAATGAGACTTGACAATAACCACAATGTCTACAATAATGAAGAAGAAACAGGGTGCGTGGGTGGCTCAGTCAATTAAGTGTCTGACTCTTGATTTCAGCTCAGGTCATGATCTCACGGTTTGTGACAGCTAGCCCCATGTTGGGCTCTACATTGACAGCATGGAGCCAGCTTGGGATTCTCTCCTCCTTCTCCCTCTGCCCCACCCCTACTTGTGCTCTCTCTCTCTCTCTGTCTGTGTCTCAAAATAAGAAAATTTAAAAAACAAGATAACAATGAAGAAACTTCATAAGTATTATTACAGGAGTTCTTCAGGAAATGTAAATAATATTAATTACAATTTTTTACCAAATATTAATAACCAGAAAATTACATTTATATATGTTTATAACTATCATTATTTGTGCATTTGCTTCATAAACTTAATAAAAGTTATCTTTCTCCCACATTGGGGAAAATAAATTTGTTATAACATGATGCTTTTTATTGTTGTTTTGAAAATATATTAAAACTTTTTTTAACGTTTATTTATTTTTGAGAGACAGAGTTCAAGTGGGGGGTGGGGCAGTGAGAGAGGGAGACACAGAATCCAAAACAGGCTCCAGGCTCTGAACTGTCAGCCCAGAGCCCGACGCAGGGCTTTAACTCACAAGCCAGGAGATCATGACCTGAGCCAAAGTCAGACACTTAACCGACTGAGCTACCCAGGCGCCCCTGAAAAATATATTTTTAAATGGAAAATAAATCTTACAGGAATTACATTTTTATCATTGATATTTTTCTGATAAAGTAATAGAGTAGTTCCCCCCTTTTTTTTTTAATTTTTTTTTTCAACGTTTATTTATTTTTGGGACAGAGAGAGACAGAGCACGAATGGGGGAGGGGCAGAGAGAGAGGGAGACACAGAATCGGAAACAGGCTCCAGGCTCTGAGCCATCAGCCCAGAGCCCGACGCGGGGCTCGAACTCACGGACCGCGAGATCGTGACCTGGCTGAAGTCAGACGCTTAACCGACTGCGCCACCCAGGCGCCCCAGAGTAGTTCCCCTTTATCCACAGGGGATGTGTTTCAAGACCTCCAATCAATGCCTAAAACCATAGATAGCACAAAACACTATATATGTTTTTTCTACTATTTTTCCTATATTATTTATATTATGATAAAGCTTAATTTATAAATTAGGCACAGTAAGAAATTAACAATAACTAACAGTGAACTAGAATAATTATAATAATATAATGTAATAAAAGTTATATGCCAAATTATGGAAAGAGCCTAAATGTCCATCAACTGATGAATGGATAAAGAAATTGTGGTTCATGTACACAATGGAATACTATGTGGCAATGAGAAAGAATGAAATACGGCCTTTTGTAGCAACGTGGATGGAACTGGAGACTGTTATGCTAGGTGAAGTAAGTCATACAGAGAAAGACAGATACTGTATGTTTTCACTCTTATGTGGATCCTGAGAAACTTAACAGAAGACCAAGGGAGAGGGGAAGGAAAAAAAAAAAAAAAGGTTAGAGAGGGAGGGAGTCAAAACACAAGAGACGCTTAAAAACTGAGAAGAAACTGAGGGTTGATGGGGGGTGGGAGGGAGGCGAGGGTGGGTGATGGGTATTGAGGAGGGCACCTGTTGGGATGAGCACTGGGTGTTGTATGGAAACCAATTTGACAATAAATTTCATATTAAAAAAAAAGTTATATGAATGCAGCCTTTCTCTCTCTCAAAATATCTTGTATTGGACTTGCCTTTCTTCTCGTGAGGATCTGAGATGATACCATGCCTCTGTGATGAGATGAAGTAAGTGAATGACATAGGAATTGTGAGCTAGGCTTAGGCACTACTGACCTTCTGATGATACATCAAAAAAGGGATCAGTCATCTGCATCACGACCACAGTCAACAGCAGGTAAATAAAACTGTACAAGTGAAACTGAATAAGGGGATCTACTACCGTATAATTTCATTTAAAACAAGAAGTAAATACGGGAATCAGTAAAGAATAAAAAATTAATATCCCATTTAATTCAGACTCTTAGTGTTAATTTAACAATATAATAGTGCATTGTGTTTCAGTCTTTTTTTTCTATATAAATATAATTATAAAATTAAAAGAAATATTTTGGAATCATATTGTGCAATATATCTTGTTTCTCAAATTATGCTTTCTTCACTCATGATATTAAATCATGACCATTTTTTACTGTCAATAAATATTCCTTCTGCTTAAACCGTGCGGTTGAGAGATTTACCATTGTATATTTAACCCTTTCCCCTATTGTTTTGCCATCATTCTCACTATTGGGAATAATATTGCGGTGGATATCCTTACTCATAAACTTTTGCTCACATCCTTTATTTCTATTTTAGGATTGTTTTCTTTATAAATACCATTTCTATTTCAAGAATATTTGCTTCCAGTTTTACTGTTAATGTGTTACCCTGAATGCATTCCATCTCAATGAGAATCCCCTTGAGAATGAATACGTTATCTACTGTATTTTTACCTCTGTTAATTTTAATATATAACAATTTAATGATTTCAGCATTCACCTTGTGGACACAACAAATAGTATTTTGCAAATGTTTACAATTTTCTTTGTTTCTGAGGTTAACAAAAGGCAGAATTCTTATAAAAGTCAAATATGCAGTCTCTAGGGTTGGAGGGATTAGCCAAGGAGGAGAAAGGAGGGGAAGGCATTGGGAGGGAACATGCTAATATCCTAGAGTCCCTGGGATATTGTAGTTTTAAATGGAGTAACATAGGGGTGCCTGGGTGGCTCAGTCAGTTAAGCATCGGACTTCAGCTCAGGTCATGATTTTGAGGTTTGTGGGTTTGAACCCTGCATCGGGCTCTGTGCTGACAGCTCAGAGCCTGGAGCCTGCTTCAGATTCTGTGTCTCCCTCTCTCTCTGCCCCTCCCCTGCTCATTCTCTCTCTCTCTCCCTCTCTCTCTCTCTCTGTCTCAAAAAGAAATAGACGTTAGAAAAAAATTTTAAATTGAGTATCATAATTCAAACCAATATTTGGCTTTTATATTTCTACAGTTTTCTTATTTAGGAAAAGTATATTATTTTTATACCTCTAGCATGTTCTAAAACGCTTTATATATTTTAAAGTTTATTTATTTATTTTGACAGAGAGAGAGAGAGAGAGAGAGAGAGAGAGAGAGAGAGAGAGAGAGAAAGCTGGGAGAAGCAGAGAATCCCAAGCAGGCTCTGTGCCAGGTTCAAACACAAAAGGCGAGATCCTGACCTGAGCCAAAATCAAGAGTCAAATGCTTAACCAACGGAGCCACCCAAGCATCCCAACCCTTTATATATTTTATCTGAGTCTAAGTCTTTTAAATGATACGTTAAAAATGAATATTTTTGATGGGCAAATAAAATGATACCAAATGGAAGAAATTATTTTTATTTTACTGAGCCAAATATTATCATTGGTTGCATTCTTATCTTATATGCTTTAAAAGAACCATGAGTATACTGCTTTGAAACAGGCAAAAAGGTTTTGTTTACATTCTGAATACATATTCCAGTCCAGTTATTTGTTGGGTCAGATTTAATATTCCTTTCACTCCATGCTTTTGGATAAAGCAGTATACTTTTATTCTGCTTTTTTCAGTATCAAAATAGGCTGACAGAATAAATAAAATACTTTGTTAAGTTTCAAGAAAAAAATTCAACATCTATTGTCATTTTGAATGGCAAGACATTTATCTTACAAGTTCATATGGTGAAGTGAAAATGGAAAACAAGCCTCGTTACCAAATATGGGTTTGTCAATTATGAGAAAGATACCCTAAAAATATAAAGAAAAATAATTGTAATTATCTATGTCCAATATGAAATTAATCTGTTCAAATTGCTTTTTTTGTTCCCCTAGCTTCCTGTCCTTCTATCTGAATGGAGCAGGTTCTTACAATTACATGCTGTGGTGCACAGGCCCTCCTTCCTCCCTGATACCGAGCTTTAATGAATTTCATTATTCTTTTTTAATTTACATACTCTTGCAGAATAAAGATTCCCAAATCATTAACTAATTTGATATGTCTGAAATACCAATTCAATTGTCTGGTCCCCTGAGATTTTCAAATATCTTGTTCAAACACCTCTTAACTTAGTTTCTTAATTAGATACACCGTGATGGATGGGCTTTTATACCACAGTCTCAGAGGGACAGCGAATCAGCCTAATTTTTATGACAATTTAGGAGACTTAGATTAAAACTCAGTTAAAACAATCAAGCCGGAGATCATGAAGAAATATTCAGGGTCCCATGAATAAGTGTTTAATTTACAGAGATCTTAAGTAATATCATCAATGTTAAGAATGCTGATCATGTTCTGTTAGTAAAGGGTAAAGATTGCCGAATGAGATTTTAAAATATGTTATTTGGTTTTAAGGAAAAATACTTCTTTAAAAAGATGTCAGGCTTATAGAAAAAGGAATTAAGACATTAGACATTATAATAAACAATACTGTAAAACTTGTTGAAATTTTCAAAGGGCTTTTTTTTCTCCTAGCTTCCAAAGGAGCCAAAAAACATATCATTTTTATCTACATAATTCCTTCTATTTTGATATTTACTTTTATGTAAAATGAATATAAAATAATATTCCCATGTTAAACAAAAACAAGACTGAAAAAAGAGTTTTGCATGTGTTTTGCTAAAAGTTTTCTATTTTACAATGGTATTATTATATGTCTGAAGGTTTTTATATTATACTGACATACATGTATATATCGGAATTCACCTCTAAAAGTCATATTTTAGAGAATCTGATTTAAATCCTCAACAATTTCATGCATTTAAAAAGGATTAATTTAATTTGTTAATAAGTCTAATTCTCCCTAGTTACTGGAAGGAAAACAGCAGGCTATATAGAATGTTACTTTCTACAAACTAGTTAATAGAATGCACTTGAATATTATAGTAGTGATAATTTTAGAGGAATACTGGAAATATTAATTTTGTCATTTTATGCCATAAGTTCCTGGCAAGGAGCAGTCACTCAATAATTATGTACTAAATGAAATAATTCTAAAGTCCATTTCATCATTAGCATATCCACTAGACTGTGTATATTTCTAGCCTGGCAAGGAAATGTACTGGTAGAGAAATGATGAATTTACCTTTAAAAAGCCAGAATAATTAAAAACATAAAAGTAACTAAACACTTTAATATTCTCACATACTTTTACTTAGTGTGATATAGCAAACTATAAATAAGTTTTTATAGTATGCATCATTGTCTATGTTATTACAATATGAAATAATTTGTGTTAGGTGATACCTCAGGCAAAAGTGATGGCTTTTAAAACATAGGCAATAGATAAACTGTTTTCTCTAGAAGCTACTGGGATTTGGAATTTCCAGGAATGACTTATTGAAATCTCTCAGATTAGGATGATAAAGTGGAAAGCACATCAAACTGGAATCAGGACTTATGATTTAGGCTTCCTCATTATTAACTTTCAACAAAAATTGCAGCTTTTGTGATTGTAGTTTGTCTGTAATCTAGTAAGACTGGGCAAGGCCTTTCATTTGTAAAATTCAATGAATTTGAAAAATTGTATTTTTGTCATTTGGATGTTGTAATTTATTAATATAGTAATTATATATGTGTTGAATACATACATGTACACAGAATAAGCCTGATATATATACACACTGTATCCTGCATATATATGGAATAAATGTGTAAATACCATATATATTACATATAAAACTTATGTTGTATGCAATATATGTATACATATATATATATATATGTGTACAGACATATGTATGTGCCCAAATATACAAAATATAAAGCAATATGTAATCAGTAGCTAATAAAAAAAAATCCAGTCAATAAACATGTTTATAGTATGTGTTAATTTAAGAACTTAGAAGATTAGACTTAGTGATGAGAAGAAGCAATATATTAAGACCAAAAATTTTAAAAAGCAACAGAAGTGACTCAACAACTCAACAGAAATAGTCCTCATATTGAGAAAAATGATGTGATTTACAGACAGAGACCTTAAAATAGTTATCACAAATATGCTCAATGATTTAAAGGAAATTTTAAACATAATGAGGAGAGAAAAGGAAAAAAAAATAAAAGAACTAAATTGGCTTTATGGAAATGAAAACTACAAGGTCTGAAATAAAAATATACTGGATGCAATTAACCATAGATTAAAAAACGGAGAAGAAAAGATCATTGAACTGGAAGTCAGAGCAATAGAAACCATCCAAAGCAAAACACAGAGAGAATATAGACTAAAAATAATGAAGAGCCTCAGTGTAACTTAGGACAATAACAAGCTGTTTAACATACATGGAGTTAGTACAACATGGACGGGAAGGAAAGGGAAGTAAAAAACAAACATGAAGAAACGGAGAAAAACATAACAAACTGAAGAGAAAATGGCAGAAAATCTTCTAATTTTAAAGAAAATTATAAACCTATTAATACAAAAAGGTCAATGAACTGTAAGGAGTATAAGCAACTAAGAACACCATAATTAAATTGAAACAAAAAAACACTAGTATAAAAGAAATATTTTATTTATTTATTTTAAGCTTTATTTATTTATTTTGAGGGTGAGGGAGAGAGCAGCACGATTCGAGGAGGGGCAGAGAGAGAGGGAGAAAGAATCCCAAGCAAGTTCTGCACTCTGAGCAAGGAGCCCGACATGGGCTCAAACTTGCAAACCATGAAATCAGGACCTGAGCCAAAACCAAGAGTTGGGCACTTAACCAACTAAGCCACCCTCAAACCCCAGAAAGAATATTTTAAAAACTAGAGACTTCTTATATACAGAGCATAATGATAAGAATCCACAGACATACTGTCAGAAATTATAGAGTCAGAAAACAAAAAGGAACATTTAACATGCCAGCAAAACAACAAACAAACAGTATACCAACCACTGTTATTTTTTTTCCATTGCCACGCATTCTTTGCTTAGCCTCAGGAATATCAATATTGTGAGATAGAGCTTTTGTTTGGAAACCCATGTGCGCTCTTGTTGGGAATTGGTGCTGCTGCTAGGGAAAACATCGTGAAGATTTCTCAAAAACTAAAAATAGAACAAATACAGGGATTCAGCAATCTCACTTCTGGGTATATATATATCCAAAAGAACTGAAATCAGGATCTCAAAGAAATATCTGCATCCCCATGTTCATGGCAGCACTACCCTCAATAACAGGTACAGAAACCATCTAAATGTTCATTGATGGTTGAATGGATAAAGAAAAATTGGCATATGCATACAATGGAACATTATTTACTCCTTAAAAAGAAGGAAATCCTGCCTTATATGACAACGTGGAGGACCCTGGCCTGATTCCCTTTACTTTTTAAAATATTTTAAGTGTATTTATTTTGAGAAAGAGAGACAGAGAGAACACAAACAGGGGAGGGTCAGAGAGAAGAAGAGACAGAATCCCAAGCAGGGTCTTAAATCAGTGCAGAGTTCGATGTGGGGCTTCTGAGATCATGACCTGAACTGAGATCAAGAGTCAGACATGTAACAGACTGCACCACCCAGGTGCCCCTGGCCTGATTCCACTTAAAAGAAGTATTTAAAATACTCAGGCTCATAGAAACAGAGAGTAGAATGGTGATTGCCAGGCAAAGGGGAAATGAGAAGCTGGTCAATGAGTATAAAGATGCTGTGAAGCAAGATAAACAAAATTAGTTCTAGAGATATGCTGTGCAGCATTGTGCCTATACTTGATGATGCTGTATTGTGCACTTAAAAGTTCATCAAGAAAGTAATGAGTCAGTGTTCTTATCACAACAAAAAAAATAAAAACTGAAAATTTTAATACCTCTTTATTGATAAAGTAAAAATCAAATCCACTATATTGCTATATTTTAATGTAAAAAATATTTAAATTAAAAAATTAGCTGTATACAAAAGGGCAACTAACGGGATGGCTCAGTCAGTTAGACATCCAGCTTCAGCTCAGGTCATGATCTCACAGTTCGTGGGCTTGGGCCCCACATCTGGCTCTGTGCTGACAGCTCAGAGCCTGGTGCCTGCTTTGGATTCTGTGTCTCCCCCCTCTCTCTGCCCCTCCCCCACTCATGTTCCTCTCTCTCCCTCAAAGACAAATAAACATTAAAAAAATTTTTTTAAATACCTATATACAAAAAATAACTATATGCATATCAAAATCATAAGAGGATATCACCTCATACCTGTTAGAACAGCAATTATCAAAATGATACAAAATAGCAAATGTTAGCAAAAATATGGAGAAAATAGAACCACTGTGCATGTTGATGGGAATGTAAATTGGTGCAGCCACTATGGAAAACAGTGCAGGTTCTTCAAAAAATTAAAAATGAAAATATCAGGGGCACCTAGGTGGTTCAGTCAGTTAAGTGTACAACTTTGGCTCAGGTCATGATCTCACGGTTTGTGAGTTCGAGCCCCCCATCGGGCTCTGTGCTGACAGCTCAGAGCCTGGAGCCTGCTTCAGATTCTATGTCTCCCTCTCTTTCTGCCCCTACTATGCTCAAACTCTCTTTCTCTCTCTCTCAAGAATAAAATAAACATTAAAAAGAAAGAAAGAAAGAAAATATCATATGATGCAACAATTGCACTTTTGGTATTTATCCAAAAAAAATGAAAACACTACCTGTAAAAGACATTTGCACACCTGTGATCCATGTTCATTGCCATATTATTTAAAATAGCTAAAAATTTGGAAGAAACCTAAATGTCTATCAATAGATGAATGAAACAAAATTGATATATATATGAGTATTATTCATCCCTACCAAAGAAAAAAATATTACCATTTGTGACAACATGAATGGACCTTGAGGGCATTATGCTAAGTGAAATAAGTCAGACAGGGAAAGACAAATACTGTATGATCTCACTTGTATATGGAATTAAAAAAAAAAAGACACAGATACAAAGAATTGATTGATGGTTGCCAGAGGAGCTGGGTGAGGAGTGAGCAACATGGGTGAAAAGGATCAAAGGGCACAAACTTCCAGTTACAAAATAAACATTCATGGTACAGCATGGTCATTATAGTTAATAATAGTATATCATACATTTGAAAGTTGCTAAGAAACTAGATCTAAAAGTTCTAATCACACACAAAAAATTGTGACACCTATGATGGCCTATATTAACTAGATTTATTGTGGTGATCATTTCACAATATATACAAATATCAAATCATTATGTCGTACAATTGAAACTAGTATAATGCTATATATCATTTATGGCTCAAAAAAAGTATATACAAAATAGTGAGGAAGAAAGTGGCAATGCTTTAGATTTTTTAAATCTCTGTGTAATAAATAAAGATAGATGGATTCTCGCAATTATTTCTGTATTTAGTTCATTATTATGTTTTTTATAGTTCAAGTATATGAAGAAAATCTGTTCTTAATACAGACAAGTAATTTGAAAAGTTAAAAGTATTCTAAAAGCCTTTTCAGATAATTGTAGATATTTTTCTTTAATATAATGTCAAAACTTGACAAGTGGTAGCTTCTTAAAGGTTAATTTCAATAAGGAATCAGAAAACCATATTAGTGCACTTTTTGTAATTTGTTACTTTCAAATTCATTAGTCTCTTTTATGCTTTGAATGGATCTTTTCCAGATGAATGGTTTTTTAACATTCTCCATTGGTCATTTAAGAAAATATCAGTCCACAGAGTTATGTAGCTCTTCCAAATAAATCATACTTTAAATTGAAAAAATCATATTTTAAATTGAATTGTGTGGTTTATAACATAAGTAGACATAAAATATATAATGAATATTATTCAAAGACAAGAAAGATAAAATTAAAATATATTTTTGTAAGATTCTAGAATTTAAATGCAGTGGCATCATATTTATTGAGGGTGGACTGTGAGAAAAGTATTAAAAAACTTCACCTATATTGTACTTTTATCTATTCATCTTATCAGTCCTATCAATTATGGCTTTATGTAAAATACATTTATTAGGTTCATAAAAATTCTAATTCTTTATCCTCTTTTTAAAAAAAATTTTAATGCTTATTTATTTTTGAGAGAGAGAGAGAGAGAGAGAGAGAGAGAGAGAGAGAGACAGAGACAGACAATGAGCAGGGGAAGGGCAGAGAGAGGGGGAGACACAGAATCTGAAGCAGGCTCCAGGCTCTGAGCTTAGGAACCATGAGATCATGACCTAGGCTGAAGTCGGACACTCAACCGACTGAGCCACCCAGGCGACCCTGTTATTTCTCTTTATAATTTGTTCTCTCTGTCATTATAACATTTCTTCCTTATCTACGATAATTTCTCCTCTTCTAAATACTAGCATATCTATAAATTACCATGTAATATTAATGTTATTTCTTTAGGTATCTTTTGCACAGTGTTTGTATATATATTTTCTTGATCCTTTTAGATTTAAACAACTATCTAATTTTAAAAGTGGTTTTCTTATGGAAAACACAGGTTAGTCTTTTTATAACTCATGACAATTTCTGCCTTCGACCCTGAGTTTAAACAGTTTATATGTAATACTCGTATCACCATGGTTGTTTTTAAACCACTCTTTCTTTTATACTTTTGCTTTTGTTTTTTGCTCTAGTTTTTGCATTTTTAGCCTTTATTTGGTTTAATTTAATGCTTTTTAATATTCTATTTTATTGCTATTATTGTTTTAGTAATTATCTCTTAGCTTTTTCTTTTCATTGCTCTAGGGTTTACAAAATACATATTTTTAAAAGAAACACACACTTGTTAATTTCAAATAAATATGATAATATAAATCAAAGACTAATAGTAATATCAAAATTTGATTAATAATTAGAAAAGTTATATGTATAAATCATCCTTGTTTGTACTGCATTAGTTTTAGAACGTTTTCTTTTTTTTAAGATTTTCTAACATTTATTTACTTTTTGAGACAGGGACTCAGAATGTGAGGGGGGGAGGGGCGGAGAGAGAGGGAGACCCCAAATCTAAAGCAGGCTCAGGGTATGAGCTGTCAGAACAGAACATAACTCAGGAGTCAAACCCAGAAAGAAGAGTGAGAGCATGACCTGCCTGGGCCAAAGTCAGAGGCTTAACCAACTGACACACCCAGACGCCCCTAGAACGTTTTCGTTAAAAATCTTATATTATTGCTTACCCTAGGAAGTTACAGAAGCCTCGAAGTACATATTTTCACAACTTTCAAATTAGTATACTAATAAATACTAATCACACTTAAATAATTTTATTAATGTAGACTTATTTTAATATGCTATTTCCCGTGAAATTAATTTTTTTAAAGGCACGTTTTCTCATAGTCCTATTCCAAACAAAATTCATTTTATTCTAAGTAAAATTCTACAAAATTATGCGGTAAATTTCTGACAACTTTCCCCCCAGGCTGCTCATGAAGTACTGGTTGTAGCAAACATCAAAACCTATTTGGACCTGTGCCTAAGTGACAGACCAAAGTTGTGTGAGTGCAGGCCAAAGCTGGGCTCAGATCTGTGTAACTGAAAAACAGAAGAGCCAGTGATTAGAGATGGACAGATTCAGATTAAGTGAACCTGAATTAAACCAGAACACAGGGAGTGACATTAGAGCACAGAATTAGAAGGCAGAAGAATGCTCAACAAAGACTTTCAGCATTGTCAAGGAAGTCACTGAAATATTCTCTCTGTGGGACATTTGTAGAAATAGCTAGCCTTGTACTAATGGAATAACAATGCATAAAAGCCAAAAAAAAAAGAACAAAAGGTGCAACTTACCAGAAGATATATGCTCAGTATGTAAAATTCAAGGAAAAATATGGCTCTGACTACATGCTTTAAAAGGTAGCACATCAATCTGTGAATAGGGAAGAAAAGCAAATAATTCAGAGTATTTCCTTTGAACAGATGAAACAAAGTCACAAGAAAAAACTTCTTTTGCTACTATTTCCCTATGGAATACTGTAGAATGAACCTAGGGAATAAGAAGTTTTTTACAATTTATATATTAAGAAGATCTATTATACATATATACTCTGAAGGCTAGTATACATACCATATATATATATATATAGTATATACTATATATATATATATAGTATATATATATGTATATATATTAGGTCTTTATATTTGTAAAGAGGTTCGTTTTTATACAGAACAATGAGATAGCACATGTAAAATGTTAGCAAGATATATCTCTTTCTTTAAATGTGAAGAAAACAAAATAAAAAGTAGCCAAGATAAGAATGAACAAATTATATAAATGTTGAATATTTTTTATCATTAGTGACTTTATTCATTAACCAACAAAATATATCACCAATCAAGGCAAATGGAAAGTGAATGCCAACTGGCAGTTGGTGACCAAAACTGATTTCTATTGTAATTGAATTCATTGCACTCATAATGAGAAATTACTGGGGTGGGGCTTTTTTTGACACAAGTTTTGGAAACTGTTTCTTTTTCACCACCCTTATTTTCATTTTCTGTGTAAGAGTCTGTGGAAAAACAGCTTCCATCCACTGCATCCTTGTTCCTACCCATTCAGTGGCCTGAGCAATGGGACCTGCAGAGTTGTGTTTAGCTGTAAGCCCAGCACTCCAGTCTTCAGAGGGGAACCGCCAGGGAGGCACCTGCTAGCCTTAAGACTAGCCTGCCTCTCCACCATTCTTCCTTGGTCACACAGCCTTTTCCGCAGTGGCCTCGTCTTCCTTTTCAATCTTTTCACGATCTCTGGAGAAGTGCAGATCAGGCATGACCTACCATGTGTGTTTTTGGAAGATGGTGCCATGTATGCACAGAACTTCCTGGGCCAGCACCCACCAAATCAGACCCACTGAGTAAAACTGCTTGTTGCATAGGGTGACTAAGTTCACACAGAGTAGAGGCAAGTCTGTGTCACACAAAGCAGCGATACGCAGGTTAATAAAAGATACCTCTGTGGGGGCTGGCGGTCAGCCCTGGACTCAGTTACCACCAGACGTTATGGCTCCCAGAGACTGACTTAATCTGGTTAGTGAAATTTCCAGAAGTAAGCAGCCAGGAGTAGGAGTGGCTCCAGTGAGAGCAGGAATCTTCAGCACAGCTCACGGGCCAGTGTTTCTGGAGGATATAGTAGCCAAACCAATATGGGTTTGCTCCTTGGTGAGTCACAGAGAGAAGCTACACCAGGCCACGTGTCACACAAAGGAAACTGCAGCAAATAATATTACAGACAATAACTTCCAAAGCTGTGATTCCTTGAGCAAGTGTGGATAGGTTCCTTTTATTTAGGGTCAGAATAAAAAGGGGGATCCTTGTAGAGGCAGGCATAAGGCTGTGTGTGCATGTGCCTTAAGGAAACATATCTATATATACATTGTATGTTATGTAAATGAGGCTCTTGATCCTCCTTGGGCAGAGATTTTAGCATCATAATGAGGTAAAGGTAGCTGATGGTCATTCCAGAGGTCACTTCCATCTATGCAGGCATGAGTGGGTGGGGGGGGGGGGATTACACTGAAGCTGATCTGGGTGGTCTGGGCTGGCTAGAGCTCTTGTCAGGGCAAGTCACTGTCACTTGAGGGGTGGTCTCACTTTCCATTTGCCTGAGTTAAGAGATAAACTGGAAAGAATAGCTTAAGGAAAAATGTGGGACAAAGGTCGATGAGTTACAAGCATGTGGGCAGTAAAGATCAGGTCTTGGGTTCTAGCTGGTGATAATATGACCCTGATATCAGCCAGGAGTCCGATGGTGAAGATAGCATGAGTGGCCAGCAGAAGCTTCAAGGTATTCTTCAGATTTATGATGTGGATGCCAACACGTTCCTTCTGTTAGATGCACTGTTCCATTTGGAGGTCAAGGTTAGTGCCACCTAAGTGGGTTTCTACTACAAGGAATTTGAGGACATCCTCTTCCTTCATTTGCAGGATATCAAGGGCTTCAGACATTGTGAAAATTTCCCTTTAAGTTACAAGGTGAACCCATTAAAACACTGTATAGACCTCTCTCTGGGTTGCACAGAAAAGCTTGAAACTCTAATTTTGAAAGCGCCTATATACAAAGTTAAAAGACAAACCACAGATTGGGAATAGATACCTGCAATGCATGTAACAAAAATGTATTCATTTCAAGAACATAAATAAATTACTACAGAATAGGAAAAAATATATAAAAAATTATGTAAGTGGTGATTTTTCTGGTTTTTTTAATATTGCCACATGAAAATGGGGCATCAAAAATGTGTCAAATGTTGAAATCATTTTTTTCTGTATTTCATCTAGTTTTGTCTAAAAGTGCATAAATTTAAAGGAATCTATTTTAAAATATATAAATAGGCCTTTCTATTCTATTCTGACTTTATTCTGTTTTTCCCTTAAGGACAAAAAGGGTTGTAGTCCACTCTAATTTATCATATCATATTTGCGTTGGCCAGGCACCATTATGTGAAGTATACCCTTGCTCAGACATGTTAGAACTTGAAAAATATATTGCTGAGAATATATACATTTGATTGAATCAATCTGCTTTTCTATTTCCCCTGTAACTTATTTATAGATATTTAAATGGACAAATTCATTGGTATAGCAATTAGGAACTCATTACAAAGTCTTCTGGATAATTTAATCTTAAAATCTTTTCACTTTTATTTGTGAGTGGGTTCAAGCACATAACTTTCTAACATTTAACAACGTGTAAGAAATTCCTTTGCTCTAGATTGTGACCATAGCAGAGTAAAGTATACCATGGGCAGTCCATTTAGAGTTCAAGACCAGGAAGAGGGCAGTACAACATGAACTTAGTCACCCTATGCAACCCTCTGCTAAAAAAGAAGTCCAAAATGGAGTCCTTGCCCCCTACAGAAAACCAAGATTTAATTACTGATCTATCCCAGAAATGTGATGTTTTAACAGTCAATCTGAAATTAAGTGATCACCAATAGTGAAGTCATCTGTACCATAAAAACCTTGCCATTCCCTTTCCACTCAGATGCCCTGGCCTGAAACAATCCTTTCTTCTCTTTTTAAATAATTCCCTGCCCTGTTTCTTTCTATAAAAAGGAAGTTGTCTTGTATAGCTCCATAAAGCATCTCTCTACTTTACGAGATGCTGCCTGATTCATAATGGCTTTGAGATCATTGTGATAATAGCCAGAACCAGATAAGAGATTTTTTTTTATTCAGATAAGATAATTTTCATTGTTCTTTTGAAGCTTTTAAAAACAGTTGCTTGGTACAAAAGGCCGTATTTCATTCTTTCTCATTGCCACATAGTATTCCATCGTGTATATAAACCACAATTTCTTTATCCATTCATCAGTTGATGGACATTTAGGCTCTTTCCATAATTTGGCTATTGTTGACAGTGCTGCTATGAACACTGGGGTACAAGTGCCCCTATGCATCAATACTCCTGTATCCTTGGATAAATTCCTAGCAGTGCTATTGCTGGGTCATAGGGTAGGTCTATTTTTAATTTTCTGAGGAACCTCCACACTGCTTTCCAGAGAGTGTAATGCTAAGTGAAATAAGCCATACAGAGAAAGACAGATACCATATGGTTTCACTCTTATGTGGATCCTGAGAAACTTAACAGGAACCCATGGGGGAGGGGAAGGAAAAAAAAAAAAAAAAGAGGTTAGAGTGGGAGAGAGCCAAAGCATAAGAGACTGTTAAAAACTGAGAACAAACTGAGGGTTGATGGGGGGTGGGAGGGAGGGGAGGGTGGGTGATGGGTATTGAGGAGGGCACCTTTTGGGATGAGCACTGGGTGTTGTATGGAAACCAATTTGTCAATAAATTTCATATATATAAAAAAATAAAAAATAAAAAAAAAATAAATAAAAACAGTTGCTTGGGAAGCATATTTTGGCAAAACTGACTCTAGGCCCTATATCTTTCTCTTTTGCTGCTGTATTCCATGGTATTTGAATTTGATATTTGAACAAATTTAGTTGGGTATTAGGGGAGACAGAAGGGGTGAAAAAGACATCACCTTCTTTAATGTTTAGTTTTTCTGGTTTCTCCATTTTCTTCAGATATGTTTTCCAAAGGTTTTATTAAAAAGTACTTTCATTTTGCTGTATTTTTATTAAATGTAGTAGTACATAGAATAATTGAAAATTCAATAACAGATAAAGGGGACCAGAATATGTCACACCAAAATATGCCTCTTTGGCATAAGGATTATTTTAAGCTGAATAATTTGTTTGAATTAAATATTTTTTAAAAGCAGCAGCAGATGCAGGAAAAGCTATGAAAATGACATTTCTATTTATAAGAAAAATCTTTATTTGTAAGGTCATCTCCCCTCTATATCAAAAAAGCATGACACTAAATCTCTAGACACTATTAATGGAGAAGGCAATGACTTCAATCTGCAAAACAACCTTACCCTTGTTTACTGTGCTTTACCTGATCACCTCCCATACCTGGCTCCGACAGCCTCCACTCAACACATTTTGTTTTTAGAAGAAATGGTGTTTAAGATGATGGCTTGGGCCATTTTGGGGAGTTACTCAGTTTTCCTGGCTATCTCCCTTGTATATAGGAAGTATACATGCTACTAAACTTCTGTTTTTCTCCTGTTAATCTGTTTTCCATCATGAGAGGGTGTTTCAGCCAAGAACCTAGAAGGGTGGAGGTAAAATTATTTTTCCTCCTTTACACAGCACAAGATCCAAAGAATAGTTAAAAGAGAAGGAAATCAGCAGCTTTTGTTTCATAGGTAAAGAGGTCTGATTTCAGAAATCAATTCTGCTTTGCGTATATATCTGTAATCAGCATTTCTTTAACCTGAAATTCTTAATGAACCTGTAAGAATATTGCTATCTCATGTTTAATTGGTGCAAAGATACACATGATAAACAAGCTTCCTTTGCTTGCTTGTGTGTTTGATAACCTATTAAGAGAAAGTTTTGCATTTTGCATTTGTTTTAAATTTATTTTTCCAGCTATTTTGAATTGGTACTGTTGATTATTTTTATAAGGTCTACAAAAGTATCTATCCTCAGGCACTTATGCTGTATTTTCTCATAAATGTAGCCATTAGTATTCATCGAATCAGTATTGGAAGATACTCTTTATTTGACAAAGATTTGGGTGCAACACTAATTAGATTTGAAATTTTTAAAAGAACTCTGGGTAATTACAGTTCAACACAAAACAAGAAATGAATTGAAGTTAAAGGAGTCAAGGATTTTGATAGTTCTATGCACTAATTCAAGTTGCTAGATGAAGAAGAAGCTTCAAATACACAGCTGGTAAGGACTATCAGCTTAAAAATTATGTCTAATTGTTAAGTGTACATGAATAAAAATATTAATAAACAAAAAACTAAGAATGTCATCATTTACTTTGATATAATTCTTTTTTAAGCTTATTTATTTTTTAGAAAAAGAGATAACAAGCAGGGGAGGGGCAGGGAGAGAGGGAGAGAGAGAATCTCAAGAAGGCTCTGCACTGTAAGCACAGAGCCCGACGCAGGGCTTGAACTCACAAACTGTGAGTTATGAGCCGAAATCAAGAATTGGATGCATAACTAACTCAGTTACCCAGGCACCCCATTTATATATAATTTTTTACTGAAACCATAATATACCTGAAAAGTAGTTTCTCTCCCTTTTTTCCCCATGAGTGTCTTCCACCCTAAGCTGTTTCTTATATACTAGACTTTTAAATTTTATTTAGATGGGGCTACGAAAAACACACACGAACATACACACTGAAGTATCAAAATAAAATAAAAATCAACACTAACTTACTCATATATTCTCACTTAAAAATAAACATAAAACAATAACTAACTCTAAGCACTTATATGTTCTAAATAATTTATACAAATTGACTTGTATGATAAATTTCACATCACTCTTATAACTTTCATGTAAAAATGAGGAATCTAAAGAAAAAAGAGGTTGAGTATTTTGCCCAAGATTACACAGTGAGCAAATGACACTGTCAAAAACCTATAGAATCTACTCCAATAATTGCATTCCAACTACTATGCTATTTTGTTATAACCACTGTACAATATTACTTCTCAATATATTACAACAGTTTCTTTACATACAAATATTGATAAAATACCTTTGACATGGATATCCCATTTTCATTTTAACCAAACATTAGACTTCATAGTACCACAAGGCAAACTGCCAAAACTCTTCAAATTTGTCCTTTATTTTCCAGTAGAAACAGATATATGCAAACACTTACTGACTAAATTGTTTCTGTATATTGTTAAGTCATTTTCCCATATGTTGGTGTGGACTCAGATAAGTGTATTTCTACATTTTGGTATCCTTTTTGAGAAAAAAAAAGAAATAATCATTTTTTAAGCAGTATATTTAGGCAGAGATACCTGCAGAGTGTTACGAATCTTCTATGGCCCAGGCCTCTGCTACGTAAGAGAAGTTTAAAAATTCCTAAAAGATTAAGTCTAATAGATAGATATTCTTCCACTCTTCCATATAGATACCCTCTTTTTTCTGCTTCTCTGTCCTTTCCCTCCCTGTTATCATATTCAATGTTTTCTCCTACTTTGTCTTTTTTTTTTCCTTTCCACTGGATAGAATTCTACTACCATATCTCTTTGTTCCTATGGTAGATAAGGAGTTTCTGTCTCAGTTCAAACTACAGGCAGAAGCATGACAAAGCATTCAAATACTTAATTTTGTTCTAAAATGAAATTATCACGCAGGGATTTTTTACCTAAGCTAGCTGTAAAGCCAATATCTTTATATTTGTGAAAGAATTTTGACATGCATTTTCTTATTCATTCCTTGTAATACTCTGATAAATACTTTCAATGAAGAAACTTATAGGTTAAGTAGTGGCCCAGAGCCTCAAAAGTAGTTAGTAACTACACATGAAGAAGAACGTAGCCTCTTAACAGTCCCTCCACCTCTGATCTCTCTGACACACTGCTCCATGGGCACAAGAGGTAAGCTGAAAGGGATCAATGGGAAATCTAGTTGCAACCATGTGCTGTGTACTGTTGTTGTTAACAAAGAAATATGTGATATTGCCTGCCATGTAATTAGGAACCACCAATATCCACATATACTTCTCAAATAGAGTACAGCCCAAGTGAGTGCACAGTATGGTAAATAGTGGTCTTCAGGGTCATTGAAGGAGTCCCTGCACCAAATAGCTCCATCAATAGACCTGAAATTAGAAAGTTATTGTTTTCAGGGTTGAAGACTTTTTCGTCTTTGAGAGGTTCCCATGCCCCTACATGGATTAAAAACACATGTTAATTTTTTTTTCATAGACAACTAAGATTTTAGTGTATACAACACAAGATAGACATCTGGTAGATTACAGATGACTCCAGGAAAATTGGGGAAGAAGCACAACACAGGAAGGATGGCATTGGAGGGGGGGGTGGAGTCCCAGTTTATCATACTTTCAATTAGTACTGGTTTAGTTACCAGTATTATCTCATCTTTGATGCCTCTTATCAAAGGATAATATCATTCCCTTTTAGAGAATTATATAATTCACTTGCTCTATAACTCACAATCCATATCAGATGTTTTTCTAAATCATTTCCCTTTTGAAGTTACCCTATATTCCTACAAGCTGTTTGCTTGAAAATGTTGTTCTTATTTCAAGGACTGAGCAGTTGAATGGCCAGGAATTTTGTCTGTTAGGTTCATCTTTCAGGCCTGTCTGTGCATCCAAGTTTTCACATTAATTGACTGATTGATCCCATTATACATTCATTTAAAGGACACTTACTTTGATCCAGTCTATTCTTAGGGGAAAAATGAGTAAATATTGTCCTCATCATCACATCAAAATATATTTAGAGAGAGAGAGAGAGAGATTTTAAAGGTATAGAACTCAATAAAATGATAAGGTTCTATGTTTTCTAAACTATTTTGTGAGCCAGACTGAAAGGCATATGTTTCTTTGTGATGCTAATTGCTTCTTGTAATATCATCTGTCACTGATGCTTTTACCTACTACATCATTAGGCAACTAACTTCAGCTAATCTGATCATATAATTTAATCCATGATGCAAATGACTGAAACAATCCTGATGTATTAACTGACAGTCTAGATACGGTTAAGTTCGTCATTGACTTGCAGAATTTGTTTTTAATTTTTTTTAATATTTTTATTTATTTTTGAGAGAGACAGAAACAGAACATGAGCTGGGGAGGGGCAGAGAGAGAGGGAGACACAGAAGCAGGCTCCAGGCTCTGACCTGTCAGCACAGAGCCTGATATGGAGCTCAAACTTGTAAACCATAAGATAATGATCTGGGCCGAAGTCAGATGCTCAACCTACTAAGCCACCCAGGTGTCCCTTGACTTGCAGAATTTAAACCTAAACAGCTAACCACTTTCTTAGATATCATCTGGAATAACTACATACTACACACAGAGATAATGAGGTTCTGAGTGTCTTTCCTAAGATTATTTGGTGACAGGAAAAAAATCTTTTTCTTAATTACCAATTCTTGGCCATTGAATTCAAGTCCATTTACAGCTCATAGGTGGTCTTTAAACTCAAAAAACCAAAAATTTTTATGGAGATTGTGGATATCATAATGATTTGGAGGAGGTGTTGGAGAAAAGGAAGATATTTTTAGCTAAAACAGTCTTTAAAATCACACCACAAAGAAAACTCTTTCTGTCCCCCGGCACCGAATTTTGGGAAAAGGGTGTGATGTTAATTTAATTAGTTTCTCCTCTTCTGAGAGACTTTACCAAGCGCTTAGAACACTGTCCTCATTTGGGTTAGTGAATTGCCCAAATGCTGTATCTCAGTGTTAATGAATTTATTTAATTTGATATGATATCTAAATGCAATTAAGGTAGTGTTTCAATAGAAGACTCCCCAAACACCTGGCTAGAGATTAAACCATTGGATTTCTTGAACCTCACTCTCTAGGGTTAGGAACTCAATAGAATAACAGGAAAACAAATCTTTGAGTTTCCTAAATAAAAAAGGAGTTTGAATTTCAATGTACACTTGGTATTTATCTGGTTATTCTCTCTTAAATAGAAAATACGGTCTCTAACATTAAAATGAAAAGCCTGCACACATAATATTATTTACACTACAGTAAAATGTTTTGTTGTCAAGCATTACAAATTCAGATTGCATGGCTTCCTTATAGAGTTCGTACTTCTCTCTCTGATCAAATACTTTTATACCGAATGTCACTTAAAAGAAGCCAGGATTTGAATCTTTGTGTATTTTCCTAGCTGTTAAACAAACTTCAGAGGCAAAGCAAGGCAGCGACCTTGAAATGTACCCTTTGCCATGATAAAATCATGGTTACCTTTTCTATGGTAGAGAGTTTGCAAGATGTATTATTTCTCTTTTATGTTCAGATCTCAAATCAGATGCATTTTCTCTGGAAATATCTTTTTAAATGGGTTTAAAAAACACTTTTTGGAAAAATAAAAAAGAACAGACTTTAGACTCTTTTAATTTATGCCCAAAGCAGCAAAGGTAAGAGTTCAGCACATAATTAACTTAAAATATACCCCAGAACATACCTGACTCATCATGCTTTAATTAGTCTCCATAAGAAGATGATCTCTGCAAAAATAAAATAGAATACTGATTATAGAGGCCTTGACTCCTACCTGAGCAGAAAACCTGTTCAGTGTATCGCTGGAGAAAGTTTAAATGTCACTGAACAGAAACAAAAACAAAATTTGGCAATTTAATATCCTTGACTTGCCAATATGTAAGAAAGATCTGAATCAATAAGATTTTAGTACGTAGGCAGGAAAATAGTTCCTTCTTATCACACAAATTTAAAAAATATAAAATATTCATGTTTTGTTAAAAAATTATGACATGTCCCACCCACATCTCAGAGTGTTATTTTGTATTAAAGAAACTAGAAGTAAGAAGGATAAAATGTGGTGTTTATATATAGTCACAGCGTTAATGTGGCACAATTGACTCTACCTTGAAATTCCATTGTTAGGCAATGTTTACATATTTTCTTAGGTAGAAAATGCAGTAATATTCATTAGCTCATTAGTATACCCATTTCTGTACAGTATTAAATGCTGGTACTAAGAACTCTGAATTTTTTTTTTTAATTTGTGTTATATATATGTGTGTGTGTATAATACAAACACACACACACTCATTCACACACATGCACAACCATCCATGGGAAATTTGAAACTCCAGAAATAGAGAATAAAGGAAGGTGATGGGAGGAGGAAATGTAGACAAAATTATGAAAATTATTAATCTTCAATGTTTTTAATACTCTTGCTTAGCAATCTGGGAAACTATTTGGTCTCAAACATTTGGGAACAGGACCCAGGAGGAGAGTTTCAGGAATGTGGTCTCACAAGCCTGTGTAAAACATCTGTTTGGGATATAGGGGCTCATTCCTCTCCATGGAAAGGGAAAAGTAAAGAAAGACCAAACACTTTAATTATAAATTTGATGGAATTTTTGTTCTCTATTCCTCTGACAGCTGGGGAGGGGAGTTATAAGTAAAAGAGATGATTTTAATATTCCCTAACTAGGATATTAACAAACAAGGGGACATAGAATTTTATTCCCGTGAATTGTTTACCTTTGAAGGAAACCTACATCCATAGCTAGCAGGAATACAAATATTACAATACATATTAAGTTATCATTAGGTCATCTCAGCTCAATAACTAGAAAATAATGTCAACTGATGTAATTATTATTTTTCACTGACAATGTCAAAATCATACACAGAAACAAAAAAAAATCAGTCCATTGAATCCATAATCAAACTTTTATAAACATTTTGAGTTACTACTATTTATTAGGGACATTGAAAGATATATAAGGCCCAAGTTCACCTGCCAACAAAAGGGTGGTACAAGCAAATACATTATTATACATTGTAATCAAATTCTATATGATTACAAAGAAAGAAGTCATTAATTCTTGAGAAGTCAAGAGTGTCAAAAATTTAAACTTTTCTTTTTTAAGTAGGCTTCACACCCAGCATGAAGTCCTCTGCGGGGTCTGAACTCATGGCCCTAAGATCATGACCTGAGCTGAGATTAAGAGTCCAAAAGCTCAACCGAGCCACCCAGATGCCCCAAGAATATCAAAGAATTTACAGAGAAGTGGACACCTGTACTATCTCAATGTTCGAATAGGAGTTTGATTTGCAGTTAGGTAGGAGGGAAATCATTTTAAGCATTTGTGGTAGGATGTGTATATTAAGTTTAGGTATGAGGAGTAAAGAAGTGGGAAGGAAATGCAATTGTGGTGAGAAAATCGAATACAGAATTTGTTTAAAACAGTAGCAGGTGGCTGAGTGATTTTGTAAACAATAGTCAACAAAGAAGGAGGATAAGCAACTGGGAAGTTGGCGTGCTTCTCTTTTCTCTAAGCAGCATAAATGGTGGAATGCTGTTAGGAATTCAAATGGAAGAAAAGACTGCCAAGTCAGGGTCAAGGTTCTCATGGGATATATGACATTGTGAGGCAACATGGGGAATAGCCAGATGACATCAGCAAAAGTAACATTTATTGTTTTCAAAATTTCTATGGTTTATAAGTAGCGGTAGAAGTGAGGGTAATTCTGATCTATCTTCTCTCACCTCCTGGTATTTTTAAAAATCCTCCATGTGAGGATTATAAATGAAGATTCTGGAAAGGGACCCATGAGGTCTCTTAGCAAGGAATCTGGGCAACAGTTGGCCCAATGGATTGGCTCAGGAGAAATCAGTATCAGTAGAGTGAAGCATAATGGGGCTCTGAAGGACATTTAGAACATGATGGAAGGTAAGCAACCAAAGAGGCTGACAATTTTCCTGTTGACAGAGGGTGACTACGAGGTCATAACTGTATTTCCTTGACTTCCATGTTTTAAAATAAACTTTTAAAAATAAAGTTAGTTCATGTTTACAGAAGCTATAAGATCCTGAGCACCAAAAGAGAATGGTAGTTGTGATAAGATTTTAAACAAATGCATCAAATTATTATCCTCTGCCTCTTTTCTACCCAAGTGAGGTACTGTATTTTTCTCTTTGAAAACTGTCCCAATTTTCCTAGCCTGCATCAACATCCCATTCTCAGAACTCCTGCAGTCTGATTTACATGCATTTTTTACACCATTCTCTATGAAGTGTGTGTGTGCTTGGAGATGGCATCTTCAGAGCTGTATAATATGTTTTTATTTGCCATGATTAAAGCAGTGTTGAATACATAACAGCTATTCAGTAAAGACTTGCCTCATCCAATGTTTAAATGGATGAATAACAAGCTAATGACTGAGGGGTTGTAGGTTATGTAGGAACATTATAACCTGTTTCTTCTTCTGAGAATATCTATCCTTATCCCAAAAATGTTTTGCAAAGT
Organism: Lynx canadensis; assembly: GCF_007474595.2. Taxonomy (NCBI): domain Eukaryota; kingdom Metazoa; phylum Chordata; class Mammalia; order Carnivora; family Felidae; genus Lynx; species Lynx canadensis. The sequence goes on along the minus strand of NC_044319.2, from coordinate 52,273,023 downwards.
CAGTTGATCCTTCTGTGCTGATGCAAAAATTGCATATATTCCATATTTATACAGGAAAATAAACTAGTAGTTTAAATGGTTTTGTCAATTTTCTAAAACATTTGAAAACCTAGATGAACTGTGTAGCTTCTAGTACAGCTATAATAAAAATAGCAGAATAATTAATCTTCATTTAGTTTTATTGGACATTAACAAAAGAAGAAAGGAAAGTACATGAAATGGAAGTAAGTAGCTAGAAAAAAAGAAAAGCTCTATTTTTGTGGATGGGCGTGCACGCACGCACACACACACACACACACACCTACACACTGGTTAAAATGATGAGATTCCTACAGGGCAAAGAAACCAGATGGGATCCATGATGTGAGGCTGACACAGTAGGGAAATTAGATTTAATTCAATAAATGCATATTGAGCCCTAGCATGTGCTAGATATCCTTTTAATCACTAGGATACAGTAGAGAACAAGACAGAAGAAATCCCAGCTTTTATGAACTTTATATTTTAGTGTGATTAAATATATAATTATACAAATATATAATTATAGATTTACAAAAGATAAATTCCATTATAAACATTCCATAATATACATATACAGATGCATATTTATATATACCTCTATTAAAGTCCATAATATATATTAACTTGGATTACCTGGATATTCAAATTCCATTGTGATTTTTTTTCTAATTACTTTGTACTGGTATTAGTACTTCACTTTAAGGACTTAAAAATGTTGAGAGTTTGCAAATTATATTACTGCTGTGGATATTATTAGCTGTGGGTATCACTGAAAGGAAACTATTTAATTAACTTGTGAATAAATTGATAGGTCCACAGAGTATTATTCCCCCCCCCCAACTATTTTGGGATCTGTCCTTGTCCTTCATTGTTCTTGAAACTTACTATTGAAAATAGTCATTGTCTCTTTATAAAACCATACTTCATAGTATTGCTTACTGAAGATTTTTCATTATCATAAACAAAAATATTTGTTGTAGAAAAATAGCAAATGATTGTAAAAAGTCGTTTCATTAATCCACAAACATTTAGATTCATTTTGGACTTTGGGTGCTGGAGTTTGTTATGTTTAATAAAGCCCATAAATTTGAGAAGTGGTAACTATGAAACCTCAAAACCAGCAGCCTAACATTTAATCTTTTAGATGGATGAGTTAGTAAAATATTCAATTACTTGAATCATTTTTACCACTTTTTAAAAAATGTTTATTTATTTATTTTGAGAGAGCAGGGGAGGGGCAAAGAGAGAGCGAGAGAGAGAGAATCCCAAGCAGGATCAGCGCTGTCGGCATGGAGCCTGATGCAGGGCTTAATGCCACAAACTGCAAGATTATGACCTGAGCCAAAATTAAGAGTTGGACGCCCAACCGACTGAGCCACCCAGCTGTCCCCATTTCTTTACCACTTTTTTAAGATTCTATATCAATTTTTCCAATTATGGAATTTGGCTTTGGTTTTGTTAATATTCATAGATATTTCTGTTGGGTAGAAATTTTACATCTAGCTGCAGTATGAATGGGCCATTTGCCATTCATACATTTCTACCTCCCTGAGTGCAGGTCTACTTACCAAAGTGTGCCCTGTGTTTCCTCTTTCCTAGCAAAGGACACCCCTAACCCTCAAGTATATTGCTCCAAATTGCCCTACATATACTAGACATTTCTTTACAATTATATTACTATTTTTAAATAAAGCCAAAAATTATTTGATATTTTTCTCATTGAGAGAGTGCTTCAATACTCCTCTCTTAAATAGGGGTGGGCTTGTGACTATTTCAACCAGTAAGTGTGGCAGAAGAGATTCTATGTGTCTTCTGAGGTTGGGTTATAAAACCCAAGTTCTTTCCAATATTGTTTGCATAAAGCACTTGCTGTTGGAGCTCTGAGCTTTCATGTGAGAATCTAAAAACTAATACAGATATAATTTATTTTGTCATTTCATAAGATTCTAATGTTATCCTAATAAAAATAGACTTCCAACCATCCTTACCAAGATACCAGGCTTGTTAGTGAATTGGCTTGAGACATTCTGCCAATTGAACACCACTGGTCTCCATCAATTCCACACAGATTACATGAACTATCCATTCTAGCTTTCTCTGAATTCCTGATGTACAAAAAGATGTGGTATAATAAGGTAATTGTTGTTTTAGACCACTAAGTTTGGAATAGTTTGTTATGCAGAACTCAATAACTGAAATCTTTCCCATCAAGCTTTCCTTGACTTATGACCCATTTAGTTAGCTCTCAGCTCTTTAGTTGGAAGAATGTTATTTGTATACCCATGTCATGAAACATGTAATGAGATATTAATAATTGATGATCCAATTTTAACATTTTTATCATTCAAGTTCATCCATATATTAACATGGGCAAATACCTGTAGCCTAGTTATGTACTTCTAATGAACACATTGTAGCCATCAGAACTGGAGATACAGAGAAATATTTGAGGCAAAACAGTTTAGTGAATCCTTGAAAAGGCTAATAAATGAATTTGTCTAAACTTGTGTATATCTACGATTAAATTTTTAACTAAATTCAACGAACATTTATTCTACTTCCCGCAAGAACATATTTTCTATATCAACTAGAATTTCTTTCCAAAATAAAATAAGAAATTTGAGTAAATGATCAATGTATGGGCTGATAAAGGCATTTCTAGAATGATCTTAGACTCCCATAGCACTGTTTCCTTGGAAACAACAGAGCTCAAATAAATGAGAATGTTGTGTCAGCCGAATTCATCAAGCAAAACTACACCTACATTAGGAAACATATGAGTTGGCATCCAGGCCTCAGGCTTGCATGACTAGGTCGGTATTAAGAATTGGTAGGAAATAGAGGACACAGCTTCTATCATATCTCTCTTGTCTGTGACAGTTGTACATGTCTCATTTGGTTTGAAGGCAAAAGAAACTGTGTACCTGGATAGTTGCTGGGATCTTGATGAAATGATGATGCACTTGCTATATCTCCTGCCTTGTATTCTTCTATAACATCAGTTAAGCAATGTGAATAATATTAGATTAAAAACTATTTATGGCTTGGGTGCATGGGTGGCTCAGTTGGTTGAGCATCAGACTCTTGATTTCAGCTTGGGTCGTGATACCAGGGTCATGGGAGTGAGCTCCACATTGAGCTCTGGGTTGAGCATGGAGCCTGCCGGGACTCTCTCTGTCCCTCTCTCTTTCTGCCCCTCCCCTTCTCTCTCTCTCTCTCTCTTCAAAACAAACAAACAAACAAACAAACAAACAATTTGTGTCTTATAAGTCTGATTGTCTACTTGTATTTATAATCACTGTGGAGGAACTGTAAGAATAAAAATGCCAATAATAACAATAGTTACTACATACTGAGTGTTTTCTATATACCAAGCACTCTTGCAAACACATTGCTATATTAACACATTTAATAATCACAATAAATCTGTGACTACTTATCATCTACCTTTTTTATAGATGAGAAAAAAGAATCACAGAAAGGTTGAATGGCTTACTCACATCCCACAACAAGTAAAAATGGCAGAGTGAAGATTTGAATGTAAGCATCCTAGCTCCAAAATGTACATTCTTTTTTTTTAAGTTTATTTATTTATTTTGAGAGAGAGAGAGAGAGAGAGAGCATGAGCAGGGGAGGGGCAGAGAGATAAGTGAGGGAAAGAATCTCAAGCAGGCTCCACACTGTCAGCATGGAGACACATACAGGGCTCAAACTCACTAACTGTGAGATCCTGACCTGAGCTGCAATCAAGAGTCAGATGCTTAACTGAGCCACTCAGGTGCCCCCAAAATGCACATTCTTAATAAAAGAGCATCCTGCCTCTTAAAATGTTAATGTCCTAATATAAATAGTAAAGGGACATCAGAATTAATATTTACAAAGAATAACTTTCAAATCTCTTGAGCAAGTGCTTGTGGCCAGGGAACTCACTTGGAGATAGAAGAGATTCCAAGTCTTATGGGAAACTGGATGGCTATCCATAAAATATAGTTTTGGAGGCAAAACAGTGTTACTAAGTTACTCTGCCAGTACAAATAGTAAAGCATATTGAGGTAAAAGACCTTAGGTGCTTTATAGGCAAGGCCACACAAAGGAGCCTAATAAATGTGTGGTGGTCCTGATGAGAAGAAGGTCTTTGCAAGGCTACTGAAACATGATTGATACTAGCAGGAGTAAGAACAATGCTATGAACCAGGAGGAAATAATAGGAATCTGTTAAAGGAAACAGACTTTCAAATCAGTGGAGCAATGACCACATGAAGAAGATAGATCAAGCAGTTGCAGACATATCATATCTATTTAATTAAGTTATTAAGGTATAAGCAACTTTAACAAGTCATATTGATTAAAGAAGATACGCAATTAGGCTAAAAATTAAATGCCAGGATATGTAATACAACTATCTTATAACCACTTGATATGTTGCTCAAACATTAAATACTAATACCTTTTAACCACTGATTAACCTAAGTCACATTATGCATGCAATATAAATTATCTGTGGGTGATAAATCATCTACAGTCTAATGTTGTGGCTAAGTCAAATATGACTATTACCAAAAATTAATTTCATAAAATTCTGGAAAGCATAAACTCTATGTCATAATTAATAGTAAACGTCAATCTTGAGATAACTGAACATCCAGCTTATGTCAGTCAAAACTAAAATTTATGGTATACTTCATGCAGCATCAGAGAAAATAAAATAAATACATAAGACTGAAGAAAAAGATCCAAGTAGATAATATTTGTGTTTCTAAAATAATGCTATCCTTTCCCTGAAGATTATAGATGAAATGGTGTCAAAAGTTGATGAAAACAACCACTTAAGAAGCCACTGTGGACACCCAGCCTGGAGATGGTTGCAGCACTGAGGGTGAAGAGAGGTGTCAAGAATCAAGGAGCATTAAAGGTAGAATCGACATAACTCAGTGACTTAGAAGACATCAAGGCGAAGAGGTGCAGATGGTCCTACCATTTGCCTCCTCAATTCCAGGGTAAGGAACTAGCCCTTTAGTGTTGATGATGGCTGAGTGTGAGCAGTGAGCTCTCCTGGGCACTATGAAGATCTCAACGGCCACTAATATGCGGACTTCGTTAACAGAAGGACTGGCAATGTAGTTCTGATTACAAATATCACAGGGACTCTCCGATTTGGACTGTAGCACAGGGGGAAGACCACTAGGTTAACTGCATTCAGGTTCACTAACAAAGGAAACTCATTCATTTGCCATAACTACAGTAGGGTAAAGAAGCTTCCTAGTTATCCCCTTTATTACTACTATTTCAAATATTTTTGTTTTGAAAATGCAACATACCTCTATATGTTTATGCTTCTTGTAGTTTCATAAAAATAAATTCATAAAACCTTCCTTCTACTAACTTTTCCCCCCCTCACTGAGTAAGGGGTTTAGAATGGTTTAGATCTATAGTCCTGTTTGTAAACAGAGTTGCCATTTTGATTTTGATTTATATACATTTTTTTTTTCTTTTTCAGGTCACGCTTTTCAAATGATTGACACTTGGGATGTTTAAATAAGAATCCTGGGACTTCTTTAAACACAGAAACATTCAGAGCACATATTAATAACAATTTTTTGTTATTTTTATTTATAAAAATGAAAATATACAGTAGCGTTTTATTTTATTTTATTTTTTTTTAATTTTTTTTTCAACATTTATTTATTTTTGGGACAGAGAGAGACAGAGCATGAACGGGGGAGGGGCAGAGAGAGAGGGAGACACAGAATCGGAAACAGGCTCCAGGCTCTGAGCCATCAGCCCAGAGCCCGATGCGGGGCTCGAACTCACGGACCGCGAGATCGTGACCTGGCTGAAGTCGGACGCTCAACCGACTGCGCCACCCAGGCGCCCCTACAGTAGCGTTTTAAATTGAGTTATTTGCCTGTATTATGGAAACACTATCCCTTTATGGATTTGAGGGATAGATTAAAATCCTATTTTTTGAATGTATACAACACGTTTTCTGTTTTAATTCAGACAATCACTGAGGCCCTACCTTGTTCCAGGCCTGTTGGTAGCAATGGAGAGGAGATGGGTAATAAAACAGACGGGGCCCCTGGCAGAGGCATAATTAAACAAGCCATTGTATTACAGAGCATTAGGCCGCTGAGAGAGGACATGAACTGTTCCTGTCAGGGAAACAGCATGTGTCAAGCTTAGACTGTGCATGGCTGATTCCAGAAAATGAAATGAAGTGCAACCCCTCTGGGGATGTGAGAGGGTGAAGTAGTGGGGCAGAAATGGGAGGAGGAACCAGGAGGGTGAAATCATGGCCAAGTGATGAAGAGTCTTACAAGCCAAAGGTATATTTGAACTGTCCCACTTGGGCAAATGGCCTCTATTTGCAGATGTTATGTAGGGGAGGGTCATATGATTTCTGCGTTTTAGGAAGGTTCCCTCTGGCTACAATGTGGAGAGCAGATTGGTCGGGACCAGGGAAGAGAAACAAAAGGAAATCCTATAGACAGTTGCAGAAATCCAGGCTGGAAATGGATATGAACTGCACTAGAGAGATGGAGATGGGGACTTAGAGATGTAGAGGGGACAGGGGAGGTATTAGAACAACTTAGTAGATTGGCTGTGGAGGGGAAAGGAAGGAAAGAGACCAGATTACACCCAGATTTCTAATTAACCAAAATATTTACTTATGCAGTAAAAATGGTGTGTGCATAATCTTCTTTTGTTTACTGGGTATTATACACACCGTGTTATTCACATAGATAGAGGTGCTATATCCCTTCCTTATTCTACAAATAACTCCTAACCCTTATCATTAAGTGCACTAGGGATGTAGCAGTGAATGACCAAAAAAGCTTTTTATGTTCCAGTATGTGGAAGAAGATGAAGGCAGATCCTTGATTCTGATATACTAATTGAATTTCTGGTGGCTGTGTGGTAGCACTGTATGCAGAAAGCATGGGCTACGAAGACAGTCTGGTCTTGAACTCTAATTCAACAACTTATTGATTGTGATGTTAACTAAGTTACTCAAACTTTAAGCATCTGTTACATCATGAATAAAAGGCAAGTGATAATTCTATCTCAGGGTTTTAGATTTGCCACTAGATTTATTGCCATAAAAGTATTTAATTCCTTCTGCCCCTTGAAATACAACAAAAATAACTAGAATGAGTAAGAGATTAAGAGAGAATGAGAGACAGAGAGAGAGAGAGAGAAAGAGAATGACAACTTCCAGTAAAACAAGGAAACTACCCCAATGCCTAATCACATATTTTGAAAAAAGCACCTGCTAAACACAGTGGTTTTTGTACTAAATGACAATGGTGTTAAAGATTGACACATGCTTCTTCTGAATTTTTGAAGGGTTCTATGCCTTATGTCTCTAATACTGAGATCTTCAGTCCTTAAACTCATATGTGATTGTCCTAAGTATAGAATAAAAAGGTAATATCATAGTAGAGACACAGCTCAATTCCTAGAGAGGGTTGGGTAGGGGATGTGTGGATCTAAAGGAGAAATGTCACAGAACCTCTTTCTTTATTGTCTGTAACATAGCCTCTCAGCTGAGGAATTGGCCTTGACCTAAGGCAGGGTGAGGTAGGAAAGAGAGGCTGTGGGAGACAGATTTGTAACAGGTGTTGTGGAAAGCATGTATCCAAAGGGACTGGTGAATGGTGAAGCAGGGAATGGTGAAAACAGATCTGTGTGGCAGGACGGAGGGCAGTGAGGCAGGTCAGATGGGATGGAAGGGTATCCGGAGTCTAAAAAAAATGAAAATTAGGGGCTCCTGAGTGGCTCAGTCGTTGAGCTGCAGAGTCATGATTTTAGCTTAGGTCATGATCTCATGGTTCATGAGATCGATCCCTACAGAGCCCTCCCTGGGTACAGTGCACGGAGCCTACTTCTGATTCTCTCTGTCCCTCTCTCACCACCCCGTCCCACTCGTACTTACTCTCTCAAAATAAATAAATAAACTTAAAACATTCTTTAAAAAAACAAAAATTGGGGCGCCTGGGTGGCTCGGTCGGTTAAGCATCCGACTTCGGCCCAGGTCATGATCTCACGTCCGTGAGTTCGAGCCCCGCGTCCGGCTCTGTGCCGACAGCTCGGAGCCTGGAGCCTGTTTCGGATTCTGTGTCTCCCTCTCTCTCTGCCCCTCCCCTGTTCATGCTCTGTCTCTCTCTGTTTCAAAAATAAATAAACGTTAAAAAATTTTTTTTAATTAAATAAATAAATAAATAAATAAATAAATAAATAAATAAATAAAAATTAAAAAAGACACTGCAGTTGAATTTTTGGCTGAAATAATTCACTTTCACAAACTTCACTACAGCATTTAACCCGAGATGTCTTTGGAATCAGGAAACTCCAATTCCTTTGGGGTTCTTTTTCTTTTCGTTTTAATTAACATTTAAAACACATACAGGAAATAGCAGGAAACCTACACTTACAGACTGACAAATGTTTCCAAAGCAAACATCCATGTGAGTATCCAGTGAACCAGGTTAGAAATGCAAAACTGTCAGCAGCCAGAAGCTTGGGCTCTTCATTTTGATCATTTATCCTTCGTCCTTGTCTGAAGTACAACACGCTAATATTTACGAGAACGACTCCCTTTCTTTTCCCTAGTTGTGCCACTCGTCTATGCTCCCTCCAAACAACATGCTTTAATTTTGTCTATTGTTGAACATTATGCAAATAGGTCATATTCTATGCATTCATAATGTCAACATTATGCTATTAACATTCATCCATGCCACTGCATATAGTGGTAATTTATTCATTTTCATGGCTGTATACAATATTTTATCATGAATATATATCAAAATTTACTTAATCATTCTATCTTGATGCCTTGTTCTAGCTCCCTTTCTGCTTCTACTTTTTCTTTTAACAAGCAGAGACATTTGAAATTTGTAAGATATTTTTCCTAATGTTTCCTAATGGCACTACACATTTGCCTTGAGGTAAAGCACAGAATACACAGCATTATTTTGTTTTTCTGTTTAGAGATATCCTCCTATGCTATCGAAATTAAAATTCATAGAAGTGAGAAAGAGACCTCCTCATTACCTGAAATAGCAAAATTGGTCTTTATATTCACAATTTGTATATTAGAGTTAAATTGGAAAGTACAGAAACATTATTATGAAGATAGTATACAAGTTTCTGCTCTTAGGTAGTGCTCTTTGGGTTATATGGTCATAGGCCACTAAAGTTAGCTTGAGGGGTACCTGGGTGGCTCAGTCGGTTGGGCGTCCAACTTCGGCTCACAGTTCATGGGTTTGAGCCCCATGTCTGGCTCTGTGCTGACAGCTCAGAGCCTGGAGCCTGTTTCAGATTCTGTGTCTGCCTTTCTCTCTGCCCCTCCTCCACTCGCACTCTGTGTGTGTGTCTCTCTCTCAAAAATCAACAAACATTAAAAAAAATAAAGTTAGCTTGAAAAAATGGTATTTAATTGTGAAGAGTATCATAAGGACATATTATACTATTACTTTATAAATAATTGCCTATACATAACTGAATAAACTTGTTCTGTGGAAGCTACAATAGGGAAGTAAGGCAAATATTTTGCTCTCTGTCTCCTGGGGATTCCAGCAGGTTCTCTCATGTATTTGCCTCTTTCTATATTTCCCTCTTGTAAATAGCCCTCTTTCCCCAATGTTATTTGGAATTGACTGAAGGAGTTGAAAATATTCCTGTTTCACTGTATTTTCTTTTCTTTCTTTCCTTCTATCCCTCCTCTTATATGTAGCCACCAATTACAAGGTCATATTTAGCCCTACCCAAGACCTTACTTTCTCTTTTCTTCTAGGTAAAAGATACCAATAATCAGTTTTATTAATTTTACAAAACATTGTTTTGGGGTTGGCAATGTATTATTTTAGTTATCTTAGTTGATAATCAGTAGTTGCTTTTGAAAATTAAGTTTATTTTTGTTTCATTTTGAGAGGGAGAGAGAGAGCACGAGCACAAGTCAGGGACTAACAGAGAGAGGGAGAGAGAGAGAATCCCTGGCAGGCTCTGAACAGTCAGCACAGAGCCCGATGCAGGGCTCAAACTCATGAACTGTGAGATCATGACGTGAGCAGAAATCAAGGGTCAGATGCTTAATAGACTGAGCCCCCCAGGCACCCCTGTAGCTACTTTTTATTTTCACAAACAGTGCTATCCATCTCTTTGGCTAGCACCTAGATTACACAGTGATTGATCTTTTATAAATACATAATAGACTGCTCTGCAGGAAGCACCTCCCACTTCATTACATTAATTACTTTGCCTATCCAGTAGCCTATCGCTTATGTTAAAAATTCAGGTGATGAAAAATCTGCTAGAATTACTTAATTTCCTTGAGTGTTTCCTAATTTCATTTTCAGCATTAACTTTTATAAAATTTCTGTCTTATTTTATTATCTCCTTCCAGTTTTCTTGAGAAGTAATTGACATACATCACTGTATAAGTTTAAGGCATACAGCATGATGGTTTGATCCATGTATATTGTGAAATTATTACCACAAAAGGTTCAGCTAACATCCATCTTCTCATATAAATACGATAAAGGGAAAAGGAAGAACAAAGGAATAAAGGGGGAAAAAGCACAATTTTCTGTCTAATGAGAACTCTTAGGATTTACTCTCTTAACAACTTTCCTGTATGAGATGCAGCTGTGTTAGCTGTAGTGGTCATGTTGAACATCCTAGTACTTATTTATCTTATAAATGGGAGTTTTTACCTTTGACCACCTTCCCCAAGTCTCCTTCCCTTCATCCTCCACCTTGAATAAGCATAAGTTTGATTTCTTTTTCTATTAGTTTGTTAAAGATTTCACATATAAGTGAGATCATATAGCATTTGCCTTTCTGTGTCTGACTTATTTCACTTAGCATAATACCTTCAAGGTACAGCTGAGTTGTCACTAATGGTAGAAGTTCCATTTTAATGGCTGCATAATATTCTGTTAAATGTATACATCACAGCTTCTTTATCCATTTCCCCATCAGTGAACACTTAGCTTATTTACATGTTTTAGTGATTGTAAATAAGGCTGCTGTGTACAATGCAGGTGCCAATATCTTTTTGAGTTAGTGTTTTCATTTCCTTTAGATACATTTCCAGAAGTGGTGTTGTTATATCATATGGGAGTGCTATTTTTTAATTTTTTGAGGAACTTCCATATTTTTTTCCATAATGGCTGCATCGATTTACATTCCCAACAATGTACAAGAGTTCCCTTTTCTCCACATCTTTGCCAGCATGTTATCTCTGGTCTTTTTGAAGATGGCCATTCTAATAGGCATAAAATGATATCTCATTGTGGTTTCAATTTGCATTTTCCTAATGACTACTGATGTTGAGCATCTTTTTATGTACTTGTCGGCTTTTTGTATATCTTTGGAGAAATTAGGTTTAGGGCCTTTGCTTATTTTTAAATTGCATTATGTTTTATGTTGTTTTTTTTTTCTACTGAAATATATGAACTCTTTGTAGATTTTGGATAGCAATCCCTCATCTATATGTGGTTTGCAAATATTTTTCCCATTTCATAGGCTGTCTTTTCACTTTGTTGATAGTTTCTTATGCTCTACAAAAGCTTTTTAGTTTGATGTAGCTTGGTCTACTTGTTTTTTTGTTGTTGCTGTTTGTTGTTTTTTGTTACTTATGCTTTATGTGTCTTATACAAAAAGTCATTACCAGGATACATGCCAAGGATCTTTGTTCCCATCTTTTCTTTTAGGAGTTTTAAGGTTTCAAGTGTTTATTACATTTTGAGTTAATTTTTGTGAGTGGTGTAATATTTGAGTCTGGTTCATTCTTTTACATGTGAATATCCAATTATCCCAACATCATTTATTGAAGAGACTGGTTTTTGTTTGTTTGTTTGTTTGTTTGTTTGTTTGTTTACTGAGTATTCTTGGCTCCCTTGTCAAATAGTAGTTGGTCATATATCCTTGGGTATATTTTGGGGCTCTCTATTTTGTTCCATGGGTCTATTTTTTTTAATTCCAGTACCATACTGTTTTGGTGACTATAGCTTTATGGTATAGCTTGAAATCAGGAAGTGTGATACCTCCTGCTTTGTGTTTCTTTCTCAAATTTCTCTGGCTATTTGGAGCTTTTTTGTGTATTGTTCTATATAAATTTTAGGAGTTTTTTATTTGTTTGTTTGTTTGTTTGTTTGTTTTACTACTGTATTAAATGCCATTGGACTCCTGATAGGGACTGCATTAGATTTGTAGATGGCATGGTAGTATTGACATTTTCACAAATTTAATTATTCAAATCCATGAGCATGATCTACTTTTCCATTTATTTGTTTCTTCAATTTTTTTCATCAATTTGTTGTAGTTTTCAGCAGAGATCTTCACTTCTTTAGTTAACTCATTCTTAAGTATTTTATTGTTTTTGATGCTATTGTAAATTGGATTGATTTCTTTATTTCTTTTCCAGAAACTTCATTATTAGTATATACAAACACTACTGATTTTTGAATGTTAATTTTGTATACTGCAATTTAACTCAATTCATTGATTAAATCTAATGGTTCTTTGGTTGAATCATTAAGAATTTTTATATATAAAATCATAGCATTTGCAAATGGAGACAATTTTACTTTTTCCTTTCCAAATCTGATACTTTTTTTTCTTGCCTAATTGCTTGTGCTAGGATTTTCAATACTATGATGAATAGGTGTGGAAAGAGAGAGTGGGAATCCTTTTCTTGCTCCTGGTCTTAGAGGAAAAGCTTTCATCCTTTCACCATTATTATTTAAAATAATACTTGGGTTTTTTTTTATTTTTATTAATTTTTTTTATTTATTTTTGAGAGAGAAAGACAGCGCACAAGCAGGAGAAGGGAAGAGAGAAAGGGAGACAAAGGATCTGAAGAAGGCTCCAGGCTCTGAGCTGTCAGCACAGAGCCCTTTGCTGGGGCTCAAACTCCTGAACTTCAAGATACCTGGGACAAAGTCGAACGCTTAACCGACTGAGACACACAGGTTCCCCTATTATAATGTTATTCCTGCAGGTACAATACTATATAACACACGGTGAAATCAACTCTGTTTCTTCATTTACATTTTACTGTTTATTATTTCTCATAAAATTTGTTAATTTCTTAGTCACACTGAAAAATGGTATAGGTAGCTAAATTACAATGGAAGCCAGGATATGTTCTTTTAATATCTGAAAAGCAGGATTATAAGAAATCCAAAATTTTCAGAGGAGTAGCAAAAGCAGATGCTAGTTGAAGAATTTAGGGTAGTCTGATCGCATAAGTTGTGACTACTAAGGAAAAATGGGAGATTTACTGCCTAGAACATTGGAAGTGACAGTAGTTGCCATTCTAAGGAGTCTTAAAGAATAATCATCAAAGATTTTTAACATCTTAACTTTTGCCAGATTTCAAAGTTACTTCAATCTATTGAACAAAATTATTTTAAAATTTTATTTCAAGTTTTATTCACTTATACTTCTTTTTCCAGTGTTCTTATTAATATTTATTCCAAACATAGGTATTAGTCAATTTACATTTGATTGATTGAGCTTAGAGTTTAGGATGTTCCCACTTTGTAACTTGACAAGACTGTTAAACAAACAAAAAAATACTCTTCTTTGATGATAGTTAAGAGGCTAATCTTAACATTTTACTTGGTAAATATATTAAAGTCTTGAAAAAGTAAATAACACTTTTAAAGCAATTAAGTGGTTTGTCTACTTTATAAGTAAGCCATAGGACTGAGAGACAGAGCTCTCAATCTGCCATTTATTAAGTCTGTGATGATCCTAATCTCTTTTGGTTTTATGATCTATAAAATGAGCATAATATTTGTCTTTCAGGTTAGTTGGTGGGTTAGAGCTAATATGTGCAAAATATCTTGGAGTGCCTACTTTCTAGTAGATGTTGAAAATGTTTGCTATGGGTTATATTATATGATAGATTAGTCAGTGTTTGGATTACAATAGAATGACTTATATGATACATTATTATGATTAACATAGTTTATACTTTGTCCTATGACTGTGCAAAATAAGAAATCTTCTACATGATGCAATATAAAATCTCAAACATATCTCTGATGTTGAATCCTTTTCCTGTTGTCTTGCCACTATGACATGGCAGCAGATGTTCTCACCATCACTGTTTTGGTGACTCTAAAATGCTTATTTTATGTACCAATTCATTGTTTAGTGAAGTAGCACAATTGTGTCCATCTTAATGCTCACACTGATTAGTTTGTTAGAATCCCAAGAGAGAATATCATAGAATCAAAAGTTTAATCTTCTGTTGAAAACAGAAATTATTTTTTAGACATTTCTGAGGCATGGGCATTTAGTATGTACTTAGTAACTTCTAGGAAGTAAGAGGCACTCAGCCTAATTTGCCCATGCTTTTTTCTGGACAGTTCTAGTTGTTAGAAAAATATTTCTTATATTGAGCATAAATTCAACTATAAAGGCTATCCATTAGCCATACTTCTCTTCATTGCAGCAGCATAAAACAGATTTATATCTTTCTCCACATTACAGATATGAAGAGAATTTTTCTGTGCCTGTAAGTCAAGTTCAAATTCTTTGGCATGCTCTATATGTTTTTCTAATTTACTTGTCAGCTACTTCTTCCCTGCATGCCACATTTCAGCAACAGCAAGTGACAAGCTGTGTGTTGGCCTACACGCGTCCTTCCCAAGGAATATTGGAAAGTGTTTAAAACTGATATTATATCAAATATGCCTGGAAAAACTACTTCATGCTATTCATCAAGTAGTTCTAAAATGACATCATTTGTGCCCTGGTAAATCCTATTTATAATAAATTATCCAGGTTTTCCATTCTGTAGACAGTTAAAATGTTCCAAATGGAAACAGCAACTCAATCAATTTGTGTGAAGAATATTCTGGAAGAATAAGGTAATGTAAACATATTTGAATATGGAAATAGTTGGAAAAGGTTTGGAGTAAAAATATGCTCTTTGAGGGGAGTAAGTTCACGTGGTGTGCTATGAAAAGGAATTCAAAGGCATCACAGGAGCCTTAGCCAGAGCAAAAAAGCAACAACATGGAGAAACATGTCCTAAATAGTTATTATATTATAAATACTTACTATTTATATATAGGTCATATAATATAAATATTCTATTATCAATATTAAATAATTAAATTGGGGGACGCAAAAAACTGAGTACTTAGCAACTTACTATGTAGCATCTAATGACCCTAGATTAGTTTCAAAAGACAAGTGAATGAATTTGATGTTTATCACGTATACGCATTCCTTCACTTCATTTCAGAAAGTTAAACTACCCTTTTATTTCTAAATATTTGGCATTTACGGTTTTATTAGTGTTTTCCAAACTGAAGGGGCCTTAAGAATTTTGATGGATTAGGGGCGCCTGGGTGGCGCAGTCGGTTAAGCGTCCGACTTCAGCCAGGTCACGATCTCGCGGTCCGTGAGTTCGAGCCCCGCGTCGGGCTCTGGGCTGATGGCTCAGAGCCTGGAGCCTGTTTCCGATTCTGTGTCTCCCTCTCTCTCTGCCCCTCCCCCGTTCATGCTCTGTCTCTCTCTGTCCCAAAAATAAATAAACGTTGAAAATAAATTTTTTTTTTAAAATAATTTTGATGGATTCCATCAGGTAAAGACTACTAGGAATATAACTATAGTAAAACAACATTTATTAGATTTATAGCTAGAGAAAACACCATGAGAAACTATGGATTGTACATCTTAGTAGGAAGGGGGTGAGATGTTTCATAGGATTTGAACTTCAATGAGTAACTCTAAAAGTAGGATTCCAGAAAAGCAGGGACTAACCCTGGATTGAGCAGCAGATATAAGGAAATTATTATTAAGGAGATTATTATTAAGGAAATAGCAAAAAGATAAAGGGTGTACGACCTTGATTGTGCCCCATTATCAATATTTTAGTTTCTAATAGGAATATCATAGTCTGATTACTAGCATAGCTGAGAAACAGACTTAATATGTTAGAGTCTTGGAAATTAAACATATGTGTCTGAAAAAGCCCTACCTGAAGCTTTGCATATAGGTTGGTAACCAAAAATGCTTCTCTGTGTCAAAGTGACCCACTTGGCCCAGATACTTCAAAAATATGTTCCATTCTTTCTACTCTGATTTCATAGCAAAGTTTCTGCTAGAAAGGTTTTAGAAAGCAAGTGTTTTTAAGCACTTTGTCCTTCATGTTGATAAACAAAAGCAGTTTTTACAGATTTAAAATTTTATTGTGATTGAAGTAGAACTATTTAAATATACTAGAATGTTCATATTTAAACCATAATATTATTTTTACATATTGAGAAATCACATTTATTAGAAAAATAAAATTACTTAAATGAAGTCAAGAAAATGTGCTAAGTTTTTATTTCATTCTCAGAAAACAATTTGAGCAACCTTCAGGAGATAGATTGCTTTGAAAGACTGTATTATTTTGCTTAATTGATTAATGACTTTTGAAATTTTAGCTTCAGGGACTTTTGAAGATTAATTTAAAATATAATACTGCTATTGATTAAAATAATAATTGCCTTATTATTTAAGGGTTGTCTTTCTCCTTCAAATGAACTTGTGCTATTTCTAAAAAAAAAAAAAAAGTGCCAGATCATCAACATCTGAGGTAGAGTCAGAAAGAAGTATAACTTGATTGTATTATAGTGTATCATTTTAGCATCATTAATCTTTACTTTTCAAGGAAAAGGCAATAACTAATGGGTGAAATTGTTATAAGCCAGAGAATTCTCAGTCTGGAAGTATAGAATGTCTTTCCTACTATACACTTCCATGAAAACATTAATAATTTTTTAGATAAATGCAATGTCAGCATCTATGGACTTTGAATAAGAGCAGTTTCTATTGCTTAATGAGCTAATGTAACCTGTTAATATTTCGGGTCACTACCTTGAGAGCTTTCAGTACTTAAGCAATTTGGACTCACAGAAAATGAACAGAGAGAGAACAAATAGATCAATACGTGATTGCCGAGGCAATGACAAATTTGTAGCATTTCACTTTTCAAAATAAGGGATTTTTAAGAAAAGACAAAATGTACTCCATGAATGGAAAACACTCATTGCCAAACAGCAAAGTTATTCACATGCTACAACATAAGCCAAAATATGTTATAAAATTGGCTTGTTATAAAAGAATACTTAACCTTAATGAGATACAGGCAGGAGACACGTTATAAAACAATCTGCTATGTATTGGAATTTGGAAAAAGACAGACTTCTCCTGTAGGTGTCCAATGAGGTATAGTTACGGAGACCTTGTCCTAGGGTGATTTCATCAATAGGGCAATGATCTAGCAAGCACCTAGAGGCTAATGATACTATGATGCATCAACGACTTTTAAATTCCATTAACCAAGGACAAAAAAAAAAGATGTTAAATACCTCATTAACACATGTACAAGTACAAAATAAACTTAGATGAAATTGTTAAAGTTTTAGATGTGATAACATTTATGGATTTGCATCCTGGGTGCAATCACTTCTGCCACTATCAAAAGATATAATGGATATGTGGTACCTGTTCTTTAAAAATCTTTACCCAAAACAGTTGTATGTGACAAAATAAGAATGTAAACTATGAATACAAAACTGGGAGATTTGAAGACTTCACTTTAATGTGAATTTCTATAACATCAGCCAAAGGTTAAGAGCAGCCACATGTCTACGGGAATCAAGTTATTGTCCCTTGGTCCTGCATTTTCTATGATTGCTAGCTTCACAATGCCTAATCCGGGACATCAGAGTCTTTAGTAAATTTACTTGGCATAAAGCCCTGTAGTGTCTAAATAGGTCTATCGTGGTAAGAAGGCAGTTTTTTTTTCTTTTTATATATACTAATGTGTTCAGAGCTAAGGGGAGGAAATATTCATCAGTCACCCTCAAAATCCCAATAATCCTTATTTAATGTGATTTTTGAAGCTCAGAGAAGTTAAATAACTTGTCCAATATCACAGTGACATTTTGGCCTTGATGTGTCCTCCCTTCCTGTCTTTCCCTCCCTATGTAATAGAACAGTCTTTGAAGAGTGAATTTTAAGGTGTTAATTTAGCCTGAGAACAAAAGTGCAGGCACATCATTTCTAAACTGTGTACTCTAACCTGGACTGTTGATGTAGTTCTTGCCTCCACCCCATGGAGATGGCAGTACTAACCGTCTTCTCTAGACTAGTCGTAATCAATAATTTTGTGCAAAAAATCTTTGCATTACATCCATCTTCTTTTCTACCTTCCATGTAATAATTTTTAATTTCATATTTTTATTCCTTTGCATTTCTAGACTTGCATCCCAATTTATCGTTTGCTTAAAGAAGCCCCATGGAAGCATTTTTAGCACCCATGTTCACACACATCCATCAGCACTAGCATCTGAGGAGACAATATGTTCTGAACCAAAACACTACTCCCAAAATAAAATGTATTAAATAGTTGGGCCTACATCTCAATAAAGTAATTTAAATGACTAATACTTTTTTGGCACTGTCTATAACTGTTTATGACATTTAAGATTAAAGGCCAATAACCAAAGACTATTTGATACTTATATTCAGGCTCAGTTTCACTCTCAGATCCTATGGTCAATTTTGACCTGTACTAGTAAGAACTTCAACAGTCTCAATTCTACACTTTGGGCCTGAGCATCAAGCCAAATCTGAGGCCAGTGTGACTCTAGAACTGAGTCCCAGGTTCTGATCATTGCTTCAAAGTCTTGGGTCTTAGTTCTTCTCTTTCTGATGCACAACAGTATTTTAGAGTCTCTTCCTTAATCCTTCTTCTTTTTCTCTTTGCCATTTTAGTGTTAGACTTCTGTCTCCAGATTAGAAGCCAGGAGTAGACTCCTTCAAACACTGTCTCAGAGAACAGAAACTAACCCATGGTCTCAGGACTGGGTAGGAAGCGTTCACTTCAATGCAGAATTTATTTAAGGAATAGGTTTTATGTACTTCAAACTATTAGATTCTGTAAATATAACTTTAAATAAGACAAATATAACTCCACTTTTATATAAGTTCTTTTAATAGTTTTACTTATTTATCTTAAGAGAAAGATAACATGGGCAGGGGAGGGGCAGAGAGAGAGGTAGAGAGAGAATCTCAAGCCGGCTCCATGCTGTCAGTATGGAGTTTGATGTGGGGCTAGAACTCACAAACTGTGAGATCATGACCTAAGCCAAAATCAAAAGTCAGATGCTTAACCAACTGAGCCACCCAAGCACCCCAATCCACTGTTATTTAAGTTAAAGACAATGTGAGATGAAGTCAGTTACTCTGACCATCCTTCTCCTTGGGACAATGAATGCAGCTTTCTTCAGATTTTTGGTTGTGTGCTCTGTTTGCCAACTACATTGCAAAGTTAACATATCCACTCATTCATTTATTCATAATTCACATATTTCAATGAATATTTATTAAGCTTCTATTTTATGTGAGCCACTCTATGCCAGGTGCTAGGTATAATGATGACAAGCTAAATAGGACCCTGAACTTGGCTAACCCACAACGTGTCCTAACTTACATGAAAAGAAAGGACAGGTTGGTATGTGAAAGGTTGATGAGGAAATTATTTTGGTTATGTTGAACTCTTATTTCAACTATTTATCCAGAAGTTGAATCTTACTCTTTGGATAGATATTTTGAGGGAAACCTATGGCTGGTCCAGCCCTAGATATTCCTTAGTCTGCATCCTTACCTCTGACTTTATGGGACTGGTTCAAAGTTCTTACCTATTCATTCTAATTTCCACTCTACCCCAATTGGTGATCAGTTATGTATGTTCTACTGAATGTTATCATGTCATGTACTAATTTGATGTCACCAGTAACCTCTAGAAATAGAGTATCACCAATATCTAAAAAGTGTAAAATAAGTTTGAAAGAGTGAAGAAATTTTTGAGAAACATAGTCAAAGATAATGGGTGGAATATATATCACACATATATACATACAGAAAATCCTATACAGTGGAAATGACCTTTCAGCAATCCATTGTTAACAAAAATATTGTAGTAGTGATAATTATGGGTCATTTTATATGTGGCAAGAATTTGAAAATTTTATTAAATCAATTTTATGAATTGCTGCACCACTGTAGGAACCATTTATGCTCAACAAGAGTACAGAAATTGAAGCAATATTAGTCAATTGTTGCAATCCTTGCATTAGAGATGACTAACAATAACCCCAGTTCTACATATCCACTTATGTATTAGAGAAATATCCCAGAAAAGTAGCTTCCTAGACAGTACATTTCCCAGTCTTTGTGCATCTAGGAGTGGGCACACGACCGATTTTTCTTTGCCCTTAAAATATAAACAGAAGTGATAGGTGTTATTTCCAGCCCCAGGTTTTAAAAAACTAGTGTTATCCCCAAAGGCAAGGGAATTAAAAGCAAAAATGAACTGTTGAGACCTCATGAAGATAAAAAGCTTCTGCACTGCAAAGGAAACAATCAACAAAACTAAAAGACAACCAATGGAATGGGAAAAGATATTTACAAATGGCATATCAGACAAAGGGCTAGTATCCAAAATCTATAAAGAGCTCACCAAACTCCACACCCGAAAAACAAATAATCCAGTGAAGAAATGGGCAGAAAACATGAATAGACACTTCTCTAAAGAAGACATCCAGATGGCCAATAGGCACATGAAAAGATGCTCAACGTCACTCCTCATCAGGGAAATACAAATCAAAACCACAATGAGATACCACCCCACGCTGGTCAGTGTGGCTAAAATTAACAACTCTGGAAACAACAGATATCAGCAAGGATGCAAAGAAAGGGGAACCCTCTTGCACTGTTGGTGAGAATGCAAACTGGTGCAGCCACTCTGGAAAACAGTGTGGAGGTTCCTCAAAAAATTAAAAATAGGTCTACCCTATGACCCAGGAATGGCACTGCTAGGAATTTACCCAAGGGATAAAGGAGTGCTGATGCACTGGGGCATTTGTACCCCAATGTTTATAGCAGCACTCTCAACAATAGCCAAATTATGGAAAGAGCCTAAATGTCCATCAACTGGTGAATGGATAAAGAAATTGTGGCTTATATACAAAATGGAATACTATGTGGCAATGAGAAAGAATGAAATATGGCCTTTTGTAGCAACATGGATGGAACTGGAGAGTGTTATACTAAGTGAAACAAGTCATACAGAGAAAGACAGATACCATATGTTTTCACTCTTATGAGGATCCTGAGAAACTTAACAGAAGACCAAGGGGGAGGGGAAGGAAAAACAAAACAAAAAGTTAGAGAGGGAGGGAGCCAAAACTTAAGAGACTCTTAAAAACTGAGAGCAGGGCGCCTGGGTGGCGCAGTCGGTTAAGCGTCCGACTTCAGCCAGGTCACGATCTCGCGGTCCGTGAGTTCGAGCCCCGCGTCGGGCTCTGGGCTGATGGCTCAGAGCCTGGACCCTGTTTCCGATTCTGTGTCTCCTTCTCTCTCTGCCCCTCCCCCATTCATGCTCTGTCTCTCTCTGTCCCAAAAATAAATAAACGTTGAAAAAAAAAATTAAAAAAAAAACTGAGAGCAAACTGAGGGTTGATGGGGGGTGGGAGGGAGAGGTGGGTGAGTGATGGGTATTGAGGAGGGCACCTGTTAGGATGAGCACTGGGTGTTACATGGAAACCAATTTGGCAATAAATTTCATATTAAAAAATAAATACATAAATAAAAATAAAAAAGAAACTAGTGTTTATTCCTCACAGTTTTCTTTTTGTAAGCTATATTTAAATTAGATGTGACCCTACATAGAAGAAACCTGGCATCTGAATCACCAAATGGAAGGAGCTATCTGCCCATGTGGGGCAATGCTTTGACCTCTGACATAGCAAGGAATACTTTTATCTGATGTATTAGAGCCTACATGTTATAGCAGCTAAAATTACCCTAAGACACTCCTGCCATATATAATGTGAAGATAAGTTAAGAAGCATTAACAGCAATGTTTTGTCTGTTTGTTTGTTTCTTATTCAGTTAACTCAATTCTCAAATCTTGGATCAAATTTCTTGATGTGAAGAAATGATTTTAAACTTTTTAAAAAATGTTTATATGTTTAGTTAGAGAGAGAAAGAGCGAGCACACAGTGGGAGGGGGAGGGGCAGAGAGAGGGACAGAGAGAATCCCAAGCAGGCTCCTCACTGTCAGTGCAGAGCCTGATGCAAGGCTCAATCTCATGAGCCATGAGATCATGACCTGAGCCAAAATCAAGAATTGGACGCCTAACCAACTGAGCCACCCAGGTGCCCCAAGAAATTATTTTAAAAAGTATTTATTCCAGGATGAAGCAGTAGTCTCTTGAGATAAAAAGAAAGGAAACAATTTGAAAATAGCTGTCTGAAGTCTTACTAAATATATGTTCTTCCAAAAATGTGTTTCTGCCTGAACTCTTACTAAATATATGTTCTTCCAAAAATGTGTTCCATTGTCAAATACATTTAGAAAACAACATATAAAGTATCCCATGGCTAGAGTCACAGTGCACTTTATCATATTAAACGTGTTAAAAAAAAACCCTGAAAACATACTGCTTAGTATTTATTAATCCCATGTTTTTCAAACTTATTTGACAAGGCAATTCTTTTCCCCTTGTAATACCTATTATAGCCCATGGGAAAGCATTCTGAGAAATATACTGGAAATGTTGGCTATAATTTACTCTGAAATGACATTTAGCCTCACATGAGCCCACCATGCAAGCTGATCACCAAATTTTACTGCCTGTCATTGCTTTTGCAACAGCAGATAGTTGTTCACCTCTGGTCACTGGTGTCAGAGGCTAGGAGGTGAATTCTGATATTATCACTGCAATTGTATGAATGGGAGCAATTTAATCTGGGCCTAAATTTCCTTTTCTCATGATTTGTTTCTTATGAAAATGAAATTAGTTGACACACATAAAGTTCTTGTGTGTATAGCACATAGTAAGCACTCAATTAAACATAGCTGGTGATATCTGTTTTCCACTTTAAATGGTCTAATGCTACAGAGGATAAGGAGATATAGCAGAGTGAAAAAACAAATAAATGCCACCAGCCCAAAGAGTAAATGGAATGCAGTGAATGGGTACATCCTCTTTACAAAATAAAAGCAAGAGGTTCATTACTAAGGGAGAAAAAGGACACACAAAAAATGATGTTATTATTTTATATTTTTATAACATCTCCCCAATGTGCCTTTACTTTTTTACTGCCTTTTCTCCTGAAATTAGTGGTTAAAGAAAAGATCCTTAGAAATAACCATGAATGTTTAAGATTTCTTGGAGAGTGGAATGAAAAAAAAGTAAGGAGGGACAGCCAGAAAACTCCTCTGTGCTTTTTAGAGCAATGAAGCGTGGTGAAAATACGGGAGGTGGCAGCCAGAGGGAGCTCATAGCTTAATTAAGTCTCAGGAGAAACCAAGACTATATCTGAATTGAGAAGAATGAATACAGAGTGATTTGAGGGCAGTCTGCATCAACAAGGGATCTTTCTCCTCCTTTCTCCTCCCTGCCTTTAATAGTTTTTTGAAAAGTCCCAATGCTTTGTCTTCAGTTTTTAATTTTTAGAAAGATCGATATTTTTTAAAAAATGAATTTTTGATAACAGAAGCTCCCTTTAGAAAGAGGAGATCATTTGTTCTGGAAAATGAGTGTCTAGGGGAAACAAAAACAACAAAAGTCAGGTAGACAATTCAAGTGGAGCTTCAATCCATGGGTTCAGCACAGATGAAGAGTCTGTGTATAAAATAGATGTGGAACATGAGCAACCAGTCCTGGGCAAGAAGTTTCAAACAATCCAAGATGTATAGAGAATTAGAGACCTCTGGAATGTAGCATGGACTTCCTTATGTCTTTCCATGTCACCTAGAACACTGCCATGCTTGAAGAAGAAGGTGTTAAAGACCTATATGAAATATATGTCAGTATATATCAACAAGTTCCCAATCCCATTTAAGGCAAACTATTAAACTCATGCCAGGCAGGGGCAAGGGGAAGACTCCATAGTACTTATAGATAAATATTCAGTAGACTATTTACATTTTATTTTGTGAATAATAACATACCAAGTTAATAAAAATAAACATTCTTCACTCTTCAACTTATCCATAAATTAAGGTTCTTTAAGCTTTCTTGGACTTCTTCTCATGGTGCCTGGAAGCCTGCTTTCCTATATTTTCTCATCCATGCCTATAGTTGTAGTTATTATCTGTATGACATGAATTTTTTCCCCAGGGTAGATCTTTTCTTTGGATCCTGAGTAATGCATTTAGCTACGCTTACATGTCTAGAATAGAACTCTTGACCTCCAACCCCAAATCCATTTCATTTGTGAATCCATAAGTTAGGAATTACTTATGTTAACTCTCTGTTCCTCAACATCCACATGAAGTTCATCATTGATTTCTTCTACACAGCATTAAATAATCATCTGAAACATTAATTTCAGGATTATATAGAATTTGATCTTTGACCCAAAATTTATTTAACCATCTTTGGGGTATTTAAGTTGTTTCTCATTTTTCATTATATGTAATATACTTTAATAGATTTGCTTGGTATAAACGTCACCACATTTTAGATGGAATTGAATATTTTTATACATAATACATATATAATGTATTGAATAATATATAAATCAATTATAAAATCTTCAACACTTCATTATTGATGGTTTTAAACCTTTTAGAAGCCATATGTCACAGAAATAAAATTGGTCTTTGATATATGAAAATAATGATGATGCTAAATATTTTGATTACTTTTGAAACTAATAGTGTTGAATTTCCTTCATTATATATGCATTTGTAAATGCTTTCATCAAGATCTCAGGATTTGATGCACAAGAGACACAGGATGAATGTTAACCTTATAGAATTACTTACAGGCATTTCGGATTGCCCCTAGAGCGCCCAATCAAATGTTTCTTTTACTGAACATATTAAAGGAGACACTTGCTTTGTGAAAATGATTTCTTGAAATGGAAAAGAGCATTTGGAACATATGATACAGGAATGAGTAGACTATCTACAATTAGTATTTTACTGAAAACAATTATCATCATACCTAGTACTTACATAATACAACTATATATTCAGGTGTTTCTGAATATATATTCAGAACTATATATTCAGGTGTTTCTTCCTGATGATCCAATGCAATTGGTGTAATTGTTATCACCAGATTGCAAAGAAAAAAAAAAGCTTGAGTCTCATACAGTTCAAAATATTTTCTAGGGCTAGTACTGACACAGAGAATACGCTTTTGATATTAGATTGTACTGGTATCACCTATTATTTTAAAATATTACTTGGAATACTAGATTTGGCTAAATTCACCATCTTCTAGAAATAGACCACTTCAAAGATATAGGCAACAAAAATTATTTTATCTTTATTATCTATATCTTGTGTTTGAATCAATTTATTGATAGTAATATATCCCATTGGATTCTTATAACTTATAATGATAAATATATTTTATTGATAAGTTTTTATATGTATTGCACTGTCTTGTTTAATCATCACAAGAAACCCGAGATAAGTTCTGCTGTTTACTATTCCTGTGACTTTTTACTTCTTGTGTGACTTCAGACAAGTTATTTGAACTTAGAATGCCTACATTTCTTTTTCTAAGAAATCTACCTCAGAGAGATGTTGTAAAAATTAATTAAAGCATCTAAAATAGTTACGAGATGCCTGGGTGGCTCAGTTGGTTGAGTATCTGACTCTTGATTTCAGCTCAGATCATGAGCCCAGGGTCATGGGATCAAGTCCCACATCAGGTTCTGCACTGAGCCTGGAGCCCACTTGGGATTCTCTACCCCTCCCACACCCCCCCCCAGCTCTCTCTCCCTCTTGCACTCTCTCTCTCAAATAAAATATTTTAATAATTAGAATATATCCTCCTTCCAAAAACCAGCACTGAGAACAGTTCTAACTGTCAAAGTTCTAGCTCTTTTTCAATGTTATGCTCAAAAATCTTTCTGGCAAGACCTTCAATTCCCCAAGATAGGATTAGATGTCTGTCTTTTCATTGTATCCTGATAACCCAGTATGTTGCTAGCATTAATGGAAGAAAATCAACCAGAGCACCCTTAGCATAAGCTTTTATTCTCGATGCTGAACATGAAAAGTTCCAGAGGAACATCTAACTTGAGAAAAGAACGTGAAATCGTCTTTGTTTTTGTTTTGGTGGTGGGGGGCGGAGGGGGCAGTGGTTAGCAGCAGAAAGCTATCTAAAGTTTAACCAGAGAGCTGTCAGCTGAAGTACAGCATTCTGGAAATGGGATAAAATAGATGGTTCTGGTGAAACCACTGTTTGGAGTCTGGGCTTAATTGAGAATAGAGGAATTGATCTTGAGAATTAGTGGGCAATATTTGGGCAGTCTGGATTTATCTAGAGGGGTGAAGAAGAACGGTTAGAGGTCAATGTCAAATACAAGAGTGAGGTGGGGAAGAACAACTTCTGGGAACAAGGATTGTTCAAATGCTTCAGGAGAAACTATGAGTTTTCACACTTCAACCATTTTCATGTTTTCAGTTGTTTGCTTATATATATATTTTTTCCTACAGGAAAGTGTGAGTTTCTGCAAGAGAGGAATTATTATTTTTAATTTTTTCCTTCAATTTATGTTTATGGATTGAATTAATAAATAGATTCTTAGGTCCTGTCTTCTGTATGCACACAGTTTCAGAATTCAGGGTAACTTGGGGGTCTCAGAATGACTTGGAATAGCCTATTCGACCATGTGCAGCTCAATTTACAGCATTCTCATGCCTCATGCTAGGAAAATATTTCACAAAGTACTTTTTGTGAAGTACTAGGTTTGCAGATTACATATAAACAGAAGTTAATTAGAAAATGCCAGTTGTTAAAATGTTTAGAAAATGACTGACCACACACAAATGAGTGGATGTTCTATGTATAAGTACTTCTAGGGACTTTTCTATGATCATGTATTAGGGTTCCTGAAAAGGGAAATGTTTATGAAGGGCCATTAAAACAATTTTTTATTGTTTACTTATTTTTGAGAGAGAGAGAGAGCAGGGAGGAGCAGAGAGAGAGGGAGACAGAATCCCAAGCAGGCTCCAGGATCTGAGCCATCAGCACAGAGCCCAACATGGGGCTCAAACTCAGAGCTCATGACCTGAGCCTAAATCGGATACTTAACTGACTGAGCTATCCAGGCATCCTTCTAAATTCATTTTAAAAGAGATTCCTTCCTACTTTGTCTTTTAATTACACTTTCAGGTACAGGTATCTGACAATACATCCTTTGGAAAATGTGGGCCTAGAATATTTCTTGAGACAAGTTTCCTCAACACACAGGTTTATCACATTAGTTCTACACAAGACATTAGATATCTACACAAGATATCTTGATATTAGAACATAGCAGGAAAAGTAAAAAGCTGGGTCCACAAACTCCATATCAAAATCTCATTGTCAGTAGAAGAGATACAGGCCAAGCTCTTATATCTGTTTTGTTACGTATAACAAAGTAACAAAGCAGATTATAGCCCTGCTATTATTTTACCAAGTTTCTCCCTCTCAGTTCCAAATTCCACTTTTTCTCAATTAGCACAAGTCAGCTTTCTTTTCATAAATGAGTGAACAAATGCCAGAATGGTTACTTTTCTTGCCCAAAGTCTGGAAATAGAGTCAAAAGCAGATAAATGTCCAGAATGTAAACATTTTGTTTTCCTAGGCTGCTCTACTCTTTAGGGCACCTTGCTGCCATGCATTTCTTTCTTTGTTCAAATTTGACTCCCATATGATTATATGGAAACCCAGTTTTTAAATACCAAAGATCTCTATCACAGGCATGCTACTAAAGTATTTGAAAGTAACTGCTCCTTTTCTGTGTCTTCTACAGCCGCCATTTTCTGGAAAATTTATAGTCTCATTAATTCTATTTAAATCAGCAAGTCGTTTTTGGAAAAAGGACTTCTCCTAGAACCATAGGTATAAAACTTAACAAGCCTTTCTCACCTCATGGATCTTTCTTTATGGATATATGAGAATTGAGAAAATGACCAACACCTGACCTCATTTATAGTTAATTTTCTTGTTATTGATGAAGGAAAAGCACCCACCGAATAAAGGTACAAGAAGCCTGTATTCAAGGGTTTCTCTAGTATAGCAATTACTCTTTAATCATATTTTGATAAGCAAATGCATTCACTTTATAAACAAATCAATAATGTAGATAAGGGGACGTTATCAGCTGAAGGCCCCTCCCTGTACTTGCTATCATTAATGGCTTATAGTGTGTATGTTCTTACAGACCTATTTCTACACATTTACTTTTATAATGCATATACTGGCCCAAGACATATAATAATGTTGTCTAGGTTTTTACTGTAAATAAGTTTTATTTCTTTTTTTTTTAGCAGCATGTGTGAGATCTTTCCAAATCAGTATATTTGGATTCATCACATTCATTTTAACTATAATACAAGAATTTCTGAATTTGTGTTTTTTCTAGATTCCAATTCCACTAATGAAAGTCTCCATCTTGTCACCCATTGTTTTGAACACATTATACACGGTTCTTTGTCTAATTAATTCTTGGTCCAATTAATACATGTAACATAAGCCCCTCTGGTAGAGGGTCAGTTCCACCATCTCTAATTTTTTTTTTTTTTGCTAGTAATTTGAACTTGATTTATAGTAGGACTATAAACTTTTTACTAAATGCCAAATTTTGTATGAAAGATAAGTGGAAATAATTTGTGGCTCTGAATAATAACTTTCTCCAGAGGCAACTGTAGCTTATTCCAATCAGGAATGGAGCCTCCTTGGAACTCTGCTTCATCCGTGAAGGTTCTGATGCATCATCACTCCTGGTGTATAACTGGTCACATCCAAAAGTCTGGAGCATTTGCCATGTCCCTTCCACCACTGCAGAGTCTGAAATTGATTTCTTTCTTCCTGACCTTGGAGACTAATGAAAGGTCTGCTTAGCTGTTTAGACTCTGGGCCGCTTTGACACATGCCTCATGTAGAAAAATGTTTGGCTCAAATTATGGAAAGAGCCTAAATGTCCATCAACTGATGAATGGATAAAGAAATTGTGGTTTATATACACAATGGAATACTACGTGGCAATGAGAAAGAATGAAATATGGCCCTTTGTAGCAACGTAGATGGAACTGGAGAGTGTGATGCTAAGTGAAATAAGCCATACAGAGAAAGACAGATACCATATGGTTTCACTCTTATGTGGATCCTGAGAAACTTAACAGAAACCCATGGGGGAGGGGAAGGAAAAAAAAAAAAAGAGGTTAGAGTGGGAGAGAGCCAAAGCATAAGAGACTGTTAAAAACTGAGAACAAACTGAGGGTTGATGGGGGGTGGGAGGGAGGGGAGGGTGGGTGATGGATATTGAGGAGGGCACCTTTTGGGATGAGCACTGGGTGTTGTATGGAAACCAATTTGTCAATAAATTTCATATATATATATATATATATATATATATATATATATATATATAAAAGAAAAATGTTTGGCTCATGTCTCTTCATTCCTCAAGTCCTCATTGTTTTGGTAGATCTCATGCATCCACACATAGCACTTTAAATATTTTTGCTAGCTTTTTTAAGAGTCTGTCTAATATAAATTAGTCTACAGTCAGAAATTAAAGTTCTTCAAATGGCTTTTAAATATGTAAAATATGGGGCGCCTGGGTGGCGCAGTCGGTTAAGCGTCCGACTTCAGCCAGGTCACAATCTCGCGGTCCGTGAGTTTGAGCCCCGCGTCAGGCTCTGGGCTGATGGCTCAGAGCCTGGAGCCTGCTTCTGATTCTGTGTCTCCCTCTCTCTCTGCCCCTCCCCCGTTCATGCTCTGTCTCTCTCTGTCCCAAAAATAAATAAACATTGAAAAAAAAATTTAAAAAAAAAATAAATAAATATGTAAAATATGTCCCTATCACTTGTAAATAAAATAAATAGAAAACAATACCGTAATAATTCAACATTGGCAAAGATAAAAAATGTTGACAATATCCTATGTCGGATAAAAAATCACATTCATGGTCATATTTCGGACTGTAAATTACACATTATCTTTATAAGAAAATTAGTAATATCTCTCAAACTTTTAAATGTTCGCATGTTTTGGTCTATTTTCTCTTCCAAAAGTGTATTTTAGTTTCATACTCACAAAAGTATTCTATTTATAAACCTGAAGATTAATTTCAGCACCGTTTATAGTAGCACATTTCTACAAACTACCTGGATATGCATTACTAGTGGATTGATTTAATCAAGTTCTGTGAATTCAGGCAAGAGAATACTATGTAGTTATTAAAAATGTGAGCTAGACGTACTTAGGCAATATTCTAATAAAAAGAACAATCCTCAAAATATATTACAATCTTTACATTATATTAAGAAAAGAGATAATTTCAGAAAGTGTATTGAATGTGCCACAGTTTGTGCTTGAAATGGTGTCTTGCTGTGCAGAGCCTGCTTGGGATTGTCTGTCTGTCTGTCTGTCTGTCTGTCTCTCTCTCTCAACATGAATAAACTTAAAAAAGTGGTGTCTTACTATGTGAGTGTGTGTGCTTGTAAGTGTGTAACTACAACAGTGGTTGCCTTAAGGACAAGAAAGGTAAAGGGGATGAAACGTCATCTTACTTTTTACTGAGTTCTTTATCTTCACATACTACTCTCCATATTTGCTAACTAGTTTCCTATTCAAATTTATTCAATTAAACTAGGATAACCTAGCCCCAGAAGTGAGCTGGATACAATCTAATCACTGGGCCTCTAGAATTGACCAGGAAATTAATTACTGATTTTTCATTTTCATTATCATGTTAAGTGCAGTATTATGACTGTTTGTGTGATAACGTGTAAGACGAATGATCACCTCACTCTGGACCTTCAGTATCTAAGGGAAGAGAGCAACATATGATTGATGATCAACACTGGCTAAGGCTGTTCTCTCATTGAGAGATTTATTATTGAATGATCTCCTAACTTTTGAACATATAATAATTAATATTTTAGTTTCCTGGTAATAGGTGATTGTGACCAGGCATTTCCTTTGATTTGTTCAAAAAAGTTACTACAAATCTCCACAGAAATTATTCGTGTGGTTGGACTTATCCTTCTCAGCCTTCTCAAGAACAAATTTTTGTGCCATCTTTGATGGAATTTTTAATGTTAATATGCTGGCCAAAGGCTACATGGAGAGTACAAAGTTCAAAAACTTTTTTATCCGTCTTCAGGAATACACTGAAGTACAGTGTAACTTACTGTCCTAAAATAGGACAGTGTACAAGTGTACATTTTTAAACCTAGAGTCAAAAGCAGTTGGTTTAATTGGATTTTGGATCAAGAATTTAGATCAGAATTTTGATATAAAAACATATCTTCAAGGCTACTATTTAAGACCTAAAACACCCTCAGGTATTTTGTATGACAAAATTATTTTGCCAAGGATATTAAAAGGGGGTCTAAATACCCTGCTGGTGACCAAGTTACTCTCTAATAGCCAGTTCTGACAAAACCTTAGTAGCTGTGTGGTAGATAATGTGAGAGCAAATGAAAAGATTCGGAGATAATATATCTGCAATTCTTCACGCCATTACAGTCTGTGCAGATAATTTAAACATTATGAAATATAATTGACAGTATCTTTATAGTTTAAAGAAGAGATACACTTTTGTCCTTTGGAGTTTGAATTATTTACCACAGCTGTTACCAAAGCAGCACTGATAGCATTAAGAGGGCTTAGTTAACCATCTCTAGGGATACAGGAGGAAAATCCAGTTCCATATGATGGTGACTATTTATGGGATTCCTTCTCCATACCAATGGAGAAGAAAGTAGTCCCTTAAATAGTACAGCCAGTTATTTTCTGCTTTCAAAGGCTGATTCTGTTGTGGGGTGGTAATAAAGGAATGGGTGAAATAGATTATAGGGATTAAGGAGTACACTTGTGATGAGCACTGAGTGATGTATAGAATTGTTGAATCACTACATTGTACACTGGGAACTAATAGAACATTGTATGTTAGGTATACTGGAATTAAAATTAAAAGAAAAAATTTAAAAAAGAAATAAAATGCTGATCTTAAGTAGAAAAAAGTAGAGACAAAGGCATATATTAGCCATCACATGGAATAAGGTATTTTAAAACCTAAAAATCATGAATCTGGAAATTAAAGTTCTTTTAGAAGTCAGTCATGTGATTCATACCTCACATTGACACATGGTTTTATTTTATTCATAAATTTAATATATTAATTCTTCCTCTGAATTTTCACTACTGTAAGAAATATGAGTTATGGGTGAGGAAATAATTATACTTTAACAGGTTTGTTTTGTATAAACATTACCATGTTTTAAATGAATTGAATGTTTTTATATATAATACTTGCTTTAGGTATTGCACACTAGGCTTACTTAAAGCATTGTGGTTTTGATGAAATTTATTCATAGTCAAAATGCCAAGAGCAATATTTCATTAATATTCCACATGTCAACCAACTAATTTTGTCTTTATTTGTGTATATATATACCATTGCAGATTAAGGTATGCCTTTCTCTTTAGAGGTTTCAGCATAATATATCTTGTTGTAGTAGTCTGTATAAAGATGAAAACAAAGTTTCATTACATCACTCTGTTAAGTAATTGAAGTCAGTATAACCCACTTCTAAAATCAGAACAAAAAAAAATTGAGAAAGACTAATGTTTTTATATGCTGATTGTGAAAAGATAGAGCTTCCCTGGAAAAGAAAGATCACTGAATCATATTACGTTTTAAACAAAGCTCCAGAAAATAAATGTAATTTGATAAGAGAAACAGATATTTTTTTTGGAGACAAACCAAGTTGTATGAGAGCATAGATTTTGTCTGTTTTGTTTACCGCTAGCAAAATGAGCAGTATATATATTGTTGTGTCTGCTGTTTATTACTATTGGGTCTCCCATGTCATACTTCCTTAATACATATTGTTTGAATAAATTTAAAAAATAAGGTAGCATCAGATATTTCTAGCATAAAGAACTTAATTGTGTAACTAATTAGTCTTAAACATATAAATTCTTATGTTATGAAGAAGTTATAATCACTTACTAATATTCAGTACCTAGTTCAAGCTTGTGCTTATAATGATGTAGTGTGTTGGCTAGTGTCTTCCCCAAATTCATGCCCCCTAGACCTCACAATATGACCTTTTTAAAAATTGGGTATCTTTGCAAATGTAATTATAAATCTTGAGATATCATCCTGGATTTAGGTTGGACCCTAAATCCAATGACTGATATCTTTAAAAAAAAAGAAGACCGGACGCAGAGAGACACAAAGTGAAAGCCATGTGGAGATGGGGGAAGAAATAAACCAAGGAACACCAGGACTACAGAAAGCTGGAAAAGACAAGAAAGCGTTTTCCCCTAGAAACTGCAGAGAGAGCATGACCAAGCTGACACTTTGATTTTGGATTTCTTCTCTCTAGCACTAGGAGAGAAAAAAAAAAAATGCTGGCTTTTTTTTTTTTTTTAAGACCCCATGTTTGTGGTTAATTTGTTAAATTAGTACAGATTTAGAAAGGCGGGAAGTACATTATTCTCATCTTTACAGTAACAACAAAATCTGATAATCTATAAAATTATAACTTTTATTAAATCCAACAAACCACTGAGGTTGTAAGGCATCCAACTAACTCAAAATCAAAGCAAAGACACCAAAAAGGGACAAGAAGCAAACACTTGATTACTTGGGGCAGACAATAAACAGATGGCAATTCTGCTAGTCTAGTTAAAGAATTTCCAAAGCCTGACGGTGGCTACTGTGGAAATAGAACCCACGGGAACTGTACTCACAGTGGGAATTCACAGTGACTTTCAGATTCTTACCCAGTGAACTAATTGAGTGGTTATGAGAATGATCCGGGGCATAGCAGGGGACCAGAAAAGTCTTCCTCATGTTGTTCATTCGTGGGGAGAAATGAGCCACAGACGCAGTGGGAGACAGAAGCTCCTGGCCCAGATCCTCCTCTGTTATCTCTACTCGAAGTCTTCAATTGATGGGAAAATAGCAAATTCAGTCAACATTGGGACAAAGGCCAAGAAAAAAACTGCATTTCAGATAAAGGGAGAGGGAAGAAAATATCCTGGACCCAGATCAATATAGGACTCCTACTTCTGGGGAAGGGACAGGGTGAATAAGAAGCCAGACACCTTGGATACTTGAACTTGGATACAGCACACCTAAAATGGGTGATAAACCAGAATAACAGATAGTGACTCTCCCATTCCTGTGCACCACCACCATTATCAGTCCAGCTAGTGTACAGTAACAGGAAATGGCAGTTTTCTACTGGGATGGGCCAGAAGCATGGAGAAAGCAGCTTTCTAAAGATCAGGGACAAAAGGGAAGACCTTATGCTGAGGGTGGGGTAGACATTGTGAGAAGCTCTCTGGCAAACCAGCCCCCATTCTAAGCACAAGATGACTTTAGAGGAATACAAGTCTGTGGAGGAACTGATAAGGACCATAGAAACAACAAATCCTAAAGCCAACTCAACTCCTGATTCCTGAATGAATGAACAACCCACACTAAATAACTACCATAAATGAGGGATGTCCACAGAAATAATTACGATTTACCACCATTCTCCACTGCTCTATGCAAGACATCAGCTTTCAACAAAGAAATTGAGGTACTGAAATAAGCAAGCCAAAGCAGCACATTCTCAAGAAACAAATCAAGTGATGGCATCAGTCTCAGATACCAGCCAGAAGTTGGAATTATCAGTAAGGAATATAAAATAGCTATGGTTAATTTGTTAGATACTTTAGTGTAAAAAGTGGGCAACATGCATGGGAAATTTCAGTAGAAAGATACAGAAATTATAAGAAACTAACAGAAATAATAGAAACAAATAATTAATAGAAATAAATAAATAATTCATCAACAGACTTAGAACAACAAAAGGATTGACCATTAAAAAAAAAAGAAAAAAAAAAACGAACAGGACTTCATGAAAGACACTGTTAAAAGAAGTAAAGGAAAAATTAAAGACTGAGAGAAAATACTTACAATTAACCTATTGGGTAAAAAATGTCAGAATATAACTAGCTCTCAAATGTCACTAATAAGAAAGAACTTAAATAAAAATAGGTAGGGACTTAAAGATATCCTTCACCAAACAAGGTCAAAGATAGGACATGAAAGGATGCTTAATGTCATTAGTCATTCTGGAAATGCAACTGAAAATCCAATGAGATACTACTATATAATTATTAGGATGGCTAAAATAAAAATTGAAACTATAAGAGCTGAAAAATACAAAGAGGGACTAGAATTCTCATATACGGCTGGCGACTATGCAAAAGGGTACAGTCACATTGAATAGTACTGATGAGGGAGCATAAGACAAACTAACACCCCACAACCCCCTACCATCTCCTCCCAGAGGGATATGTGTGATATTCCTCAGACACTCCTGGCTGCCCAAGAACAAAGGAAAGGGAAAAACCAATGGCTAACTGATAGAGATCACAATCATGTAGGACATGAGTCTCCATCAGTTTACAAATGTCTTAGTAAATTACAAGAAAAAGGCAATCTTATCAGTAGCCTAACCTCCAGAAACCCATAGACTCAGTTTCCTGGAGCCTTAACATCCCTTTCCCCTCCATGGTGATGTGGGGAACAATGGTAAGAAGGAAATGGTAAATAATATTAAATTTCCTTATAACTGTAGCCCATTGACAAATACTTGAAATAGGCAGAGTAAACCATTCCTCTAGGAACTCCTTACTGTCTTAATTTTAATGTTTTGCTAGAGAAAAACCAATATTAGCTTGAAAAATAGCTAGGCTTCCAGTATCTTATGAGTCCTCTTTGGCATATGAGAGTCCTTCTGGAAACCTCCTTTTTGCCTTACCTCCCCCAACTCCATACCGTGTAATCAGTCACTCCTCACAACTCCAGTGCAGCTCTTTCTGCCCACAGATCCTATCACCAGGCTTAATAAAAATCTCCCTTTTCTCTTAAAAAATGAGAACAGACTGAGGGCTGATGGGAGGGGTGGGAGGGAGGGGAGGGTGGGTAATAGGTATTGAAGAGGGAATCTTTTGGGATGAGCAGTGGGTGTTGTATGGAAACCAATTTGACAATAAATTTCATATATTAAAAAAAATCTCCCTTTTGCACCAGAGACATCTCAAGAATTCTTTCTTGGCTGTCAGCTCCAGACCCCCACCACTCCAAAACTGCATCAGTATGGCAGTTTCTAATAAAGTTAAACCTACACTTAGTATATTTCCCAGCAATTCCACTCATAGGAGATTGCCCAAATAAAATGAAAACTTGTGTTCACCCAAAAACCTGTATGATCATTTATGGCAGCTTTATTCATAATTACCCAAAGAACAAATAACCCGTGTCCATGATTACGGAATGAAAATAAGTGCAAAATCTCTGCTCAATGGAAAACAACCCAGCAATCATAGATAATTAATTACTGATACACTTGATATGAATGAATTTGAAATGCATAATGCCAACAACATAAGCCAAAATGCTACATGAGTAGGATTCCACTTATACGACCTTCTGTCTTTTTCCCTCATTTAATGCAAGTCTTCCCTCAAATCATCTTATCAGCAAGATAAATCCACCTCGTCTACTAGAGCTCCCTACACCCCCATCATTCTATACTGCTTACCTTTATTTTAATTTCTATTCTGTCTTTAAGTTGTTTCTGTAAAGGTGATCACATTTTTACTATGAAATCTATCACATATACATTTATACTTTTATACATATATACTTTACAAATACATGTTTATAAAATTTATCAAAATTATCATAATTTTTATTATATTTGTGCTAGGTGCATGTGTCTGGATAGGTTTTCTATAATAACAGTAAAAACAGGGAAATTTTATAAGTCATTTATCTTTGCCCAAAGTCTACTAACTCAAAACAGGAAAATATTAGCTCAGAAGAAATCTACATTAGAAAAATCTATGTTTTGGGGCGCCTGGGTGGCGCAGTCGGTTAAGCGTCCGACTTCAGCCAGGTCACGATCTCGCGGTCCGTGAGTTCGAGCCCCGCGTCGGGCTCTGGGCTGATGGCTCAGAGCCTGGAGCCTGTTTCCGATTCTGTGTCTCCCTCTCTCTCTGCCCCTCCCCCCGTTCATGCTCTGTCTCTCTCTGTCCCAAAAATAAATAAAAAACGTTGAAAAAAAATTTTTTTAAAAAAGAAAAATCTATGTTTTTATGCAGAGATTATAAACACCAAATAGGGAAGAGTTGCCTCAATAGATCTTAAAGAATGTTTTTCATGTTGCCTGCATATATCTAGCATGTGGTATAAAATATTTGTTTCTGGCTCCTTATCCATACATAGTCATGTGAAGCTCAGAAGTTAGAGAATCTCTAGGGGTGCCTGGGAGGCTTACCCAGTTAAGTATCTGACTTTGATTCAGGTCATGATCTCACAGTTCATGGGTTCAAGCCCCATGTTGGGCTCTGTGCCAATGGCTCAGAGCCTGGATCCTGCTTTGTATTCTGTGTCCTCCTCTCTTTCTGCCCCTCCCATGTTCATGCTGGGTCTCTCTCTCTCAAAAATAAATATTAAAAAAAAGAAGTTAGAAAATCTCTGATTTTAATAAGCTGCAAAATGAAGATATGTTGCTGTAGAATAAAGAGATACAATTTTGTTATATTTTATTAGGGAGACTTCAAAGAACCCATTAAAAGGGCCTTCATAAAAGGTCGGTGGCATAATGGGTCAACAATGAATAAAAAGCCCCCCTAACATCATCATGGCCTTAAAAGCAATCAGTTAATAAAATAAGCACAATTAATAAACATAATTAACAATGGCCTAAAGATTCAATTAGATGGAATTGTGTAAAAAGAAATCATCCCAGTGAGATGAAAATATATCTATTCCCTTTGAGACTATATGGATTAAACCAAATTTTACTTCATTTGATAATGTCTAATTTTAGTAATTAATGAATCTGACTCTTGGGAATGTTTCCTTCTATCTAACTTAAATAGAGTAAGCTAATGAGTAATTAGTCTATCTGAATGCCTTGTAAGGTGTAATCCCTAAATTCTTTGTAGATTCTCTTTGTTCTGTTTGCATCACTAATTGTTTTATTTTAAGCTATTTTTAATTTTGTGGCGCATTTTCTTATTAAAGAGAGATAAATATGAGTAAATACTTCACTAAATATTATGATGCCTCTTGTCAGTGGAAGAACAACCTGTTAACTCTTCAGAAGATAATATTTCCTTCTTCAGTTTTCTAACAAAAAAGTCATAATTCTATGTTTTTTTAATCATTTGCCATTTCTTTTAGGTCTTAGAATTTTATTTTCTGAATGACTTCCATGGAAAGCCTCTGAATCCTGGTGCAACTCTTCCCTGCTAGGTCATATGTAAAGCTATCTCTGCTGTGTGAGGTCGAATCCCCTAACTATTGTAGGAAACTTACACAATGAGTAAATACTCCCCTCTACTGTCTCTTCAACCTCTTGCTCACTAGTGATTCTTCCAGCGACATAATTTTCAGGGTTCAGTACAATGTGAAAATGGGAGTTCCTTGTTAAAAATGGGAGTGGGAGCAGATATATTTAAAGTTCTAAGATATAAAGCTTTCCTCCTCCTTACAGCCTTTCTCTCAACCTCTTATGATATTTGCTACTTAATGTTGGTTTAAGTAGGAAAAGTTAAAAAATTAAGGTATGAATTTTTCCATGCAATGCTCGGTTTGAATGCCTATAGAGTATTTACATTATATAAAGAGTTTATATATAAATTATATATAAACCTATGCAGATTATACAATTTGTATTTCGTAGCTCGTTTTCAAACCAGTTGTTTTTGCTCCAGCAGATCAGAGCTGACAAATATAGCCAGACTCGGGAAGGTTGAGAGGAGGAAGAGAAAATCCCTTAGGCACAGAGCTTGTCCAGGAAGGGTTCTCCTGGCACAGAGATACTCTGTAGGCATGAGGATTCTCAATGGACAGGTGAGTGCAGACCTTCACAGTTGCGTAGCTGTCCCATCTTCAGGCCTCCCCTTTGCACAATTCGGTTGTCTGCCAGGATCCCCCTCCCTCCAGCCTCAGGACCCACTTCAGAGCCAGCCATTGTCCCTTCCCGTGACCCTGCCAACGTAATCTATGATGGGCCTGCGTTTAAACCTTCATGCCTAGAGGCGCTACATACTGCAGTTGAGGGTGAGCAAGAGAATCACCTCCACCAAGACCAGGAGGGCACCTGGTGACCCTGTTCCTGACACCAGAGATGCTCCGCAGTGCACACCCTACACCAGTACTCATGCAGGAGAAAGCTGACAGCAGAGTGATAGCCTCCTTGTCTTTCAAATTCCACCTGGTTACTTGCCCCAATGGAGGGCCAAGAAGAATGCCAGAAGGTGAGAGAGTGGGTAGTCAAACTATGTCTAAGAAGTGAGGTGCCAGCAGGAGGCCAAACCTATCTCCAAACCCATCACCAATGCTCTTTTCTCTATCAAATTTCACCTGCAACTCGCAAATTTGATGATAAAATTGTTAATAATTTCAAGACAGCAATAGCAGAGCATTTAACCAGTGTGAAGTAGTTCTGAGTGTAGGGCCTCCTGTAACTACACAGTTCCCATGCCCATGACACAGGTCCTCTTGGTATTGAACTGTACTCACATCTCTGGTGCATTTAAAAAAAAAAAGATCTTCAATATCGCTACCCCACACCCACATTCACAACCATTTTATCACTTCCCCAAACCCTAATGTCAGAAATTTGCTGACACCTTTTTCATTTCCTCAGACTAAACCATTTTTATGCCAATCCAGTGTGGTTTCAAATCCACAAAAAAGGCTCTCTTTAGACTAATAATAAACTAAACCCCAAAATCCAGTGAGAATTTTTCAATCATGTTATAGTACTTACAGCAACTTTCAAGATTGTTGGC
Source organism: Lynx canadensis (assembly GCF_007474595.2). NCBI lineage: Eukaryota > Metazoa > Chordata > Mammalia > Carnivora > Felidae > Lynx > Lynx canadensis. The sequence goes on along the minus strand of NC_044319.2, from coordinate 52,233,067 downwards.
TGCTTCTTAAGTAGCCTCTGTTCTTGTTTCCATAGCAACATGTATCTAGCTCTCTTCCTCCCAATCTGAGCTCTCTTACTTATATTCTCTTGCTGCCCACATCTCTGTTACCCAACTTTTTTATTTATTTATTTATTTATTTATTTTTATTTTTTTTTTTTACCACATGATTTCAACGTTTATTTATTTTTGGGACAGAGAGAGACAGAGCATGAACGGGGGAGGTGCAGAGAGAGAGGCAGACACAGAATCGGAAACAGGCTCCAGGCTCTGAGCCATCAGCCTAGAGCCTGATGCGGGGCTCGAACTCACGGACCGCGAGATCGTGACCTGGTTGAAGTCGGACGCTTAACCGACTGCGCCACCCAGGCGCCCCTTTAATTTATTTTTTAATTTAAATTTTAGTTAACATATAGTGCAATGTTGGTTTCACAAGTAGAATTCAGTGATTCGTCACTTACATACAACACTCAGTGTTCATCACAGTGCCCTCCTTACTGCCCATCACCTATCTTGCCCATCTCCCACCTATCAAGCCTCAGTTTGTTCGCTGTATTTAAGAGTCTTTTGTGGTTTGCTTCCCTCTCTCCTCATTTTTCCCCTCTCATATGTTCATCTGCTTTGTTTCTTAAATCCACAGCAGCAACTTCTTCGATCTTGGCTGTAACAACTTCTTGGCTGTAACAACGGACACGTCTCCAGAGGTAAGGGCAACAAAAGCAAAAATGAACTATCGGAACTTCATCAGGATAAAAAGCTTTTGCACGGCAAAGGAAACAATCAACAAAACTAAAAGGCAGTCTCCAGAATGGGAGAAGATATTTGCAAATGACATATCAGATAAAGGGTTAGTATCCAAAATCTATAAAGTTCTTGTCAAACTCAACACCCAAAAACCCAAATAACCCAGTTAAGAAATGGGCAGAAGACCTGAAAATAACCCAACTTTTTAAAGCTCAGTCCCTAAAGATTTTGTCCTAGGCCTTCATATCTTTTTAGTGCATGTCTTCTTTCCTTTAAAAGCCATTTTCATTCCTGGGGGTATTTTTGATGACACCAATTTTATATCTTTATTCCTGATCTCTCCTGAGAACTCCAATGCTGTCAACATCTCTACTTGGATATCTGGAACAATACTAATTTTTAAATAGAATTCAAGGTCTCTCTGAGTCCTTCTTCAGTTTTTTCTCTCTTACTGAATTTTATCACCACCCATTTACTTGCTAAAACCAGAAATCTCATAGTTGTACTAGATATCTCCACCTTATTCTTGTGCCTCATCCAGTCCTGTAACAAAGTCTCACACTTTGAACTCCAAACACCTCCTAGAATCTTTCATTGCTTTCCTGCAATCCATTTTTAAAAACATCACTCTAGTCTAAACTACACTAATTTCTTATCTGGATGACTGCAATGTTTCCTAACTGCTGTGAATTCTTTATTTGTTCTTCAACACTGCAACCAACATGATCCTTAAAAATATATATGATTAGTTATATTTAATCTCTTTCTAAAACCCTTGATGGACTTCCTATTGATTCCAATAACATATGAGAAATTAACATGCTTGAGCACTACTTGGGGTAATAATACTGACCAAGATGTTCATGTCCTCATCTTTGGAACCTGTGAATATGTTACCTTAACATGGCAAAAGGGATTTGCAGACCTTCAAATAGAAAGATAATCCTGAATTATCCAGGTAGACTGAATGTAATCACAGGGTCCTTAAGAATCAGAGAAGAGGATGTGATCACGAAAGTAGAGAATTTAGAGAGCACAGTGTGTGAAAGACTCTACTAGGTATTGCTGGCTTTGAAAATACGTAAATGGGGCTTGCAGGCCAAGGAATGAGCTTGACCTCTAGAAGCTACAGAAGGCAGCTGCAAAAGACAATGGGAAATACATTGTCCCAGAGCGCCTCCAGAAGGAACAGACCATACTGAAAGCTTTATTTTAGGCAAATTAGATCCTGTCCAAAGCTATAACAACAAATTTGTACAGTTTTAAGCCACTAAGTTTGTTGTGACTTTTTACATCAGCCATAGAAAATTAATACACTATTGCAGAAAGAAGTATACTATATAAACCTTTTAATAGGTCCTTATATTTTGATAGAGATTGCCCCCCTTTTTTACATGTAATAAAATCAACCTGTAATAAGGCTTTGGTATATGAAACAAAACCTTGATTTGCTCCCCAGTAAGTCATTACTTTAAAAAAAGTGATTTCTTAAAGTTCAGTTCCCCTGCAAACTGTGACTAAATCTTAGTCAAACAATTTTTTTCCTTAGGAAAAATAGTGTTCAATTGATCAAAAACATAAGATACTGACCCATTTTGCTATTAAATTATGGTGCAATGAACCCATTACTTCCATATCTAGCTATGGCACAATCAGGTTAGCTTGAACAGAGTTACATAGCCTGCAGAAAAGAGCAGCTGGAAAATGCTAGAGCAGATAGGATAAGAACCCTTAATAATGTAACTTTTAAAATGTAATCACTGCCAATTACTTTTCTATGACTGGCGTTTAGAACATAACGCCAATATAACACCGTTAACCCACTTAGAGTAAACTTAATTGGTCTGTGGAATTACAGCTTGCTTATTTTTTATATTTGTAAAGCATTTGGGTCTTATTTGAAAAGTTAGTTAATGTCTGTCCCCAGTGTAATCTCATTAATTGCTCAATTTAACTCTTATGGAAACACACACATAATATACACATAAAAGCTAAATTATATGACATCTTAGCATTTTTGAATTGTTTCCCAATCTGCATCTAAGACTAAACACTATCCCTGTAGCTGGACTGAACAATATGAAAGAGATTAGAAACACTTATTCCAATTAATTATCAAGTATCTAAAACTTTTAAAGATAGCTAATTAATTTAGGCAGTTTAAATTATATTGTTTTGTTCTTGCTGTATAATTACTTTATAAATACTTTAGCTCTTTATTTTTAAAAATTGTAAATGCTTTCTTATTTCTATTGATAGTGAATTCCCAAGCATCATTCAATTTTAGGACATGAATCAATATAGACTTAGTAATATGCATCCTCTTAGTTATATGCTAAATTTAAAGTATTGGTGAACAGAGTCCCTGATTTTTTTCTTCTTTAGCTGAGACAAACAGCATGATTTGTAAAGGACTTTTGGATCTCTTTTGACCACCATTGGAAAATATGGACACACTTACTTATTGCATCTAAGTATTTTATCTGGTAACATTGTCTTCATTTCTCCACTCAGACTTGAAAAAAAAAGACATACCCTTGTCTTTTATCTTCATATACATTTATTAATTCAACAGTTATTGAGCAGCAATTGAAAAACAGGCAAGGAAGCCTTGGAAATACAACCAGAGGTGAAATAATTAGGAATGCTCATAGGGTACACATTATAATTGGTAGGAGAAAGATGATTTAAAATTTAAGCAAATTAATAAAATAATTACATATTATAAAATATTTAATGAAGGAAAGAATCAGATGAGGTATCAGAGAATGTGTAGCACAGAAGCCTGGTAACTATTTCAGATAGATTTGTCAGATTTGTACACCTAAGGCTTGGATAATGAGAAAGAGGTGGCTAGGTAAAGAACTTGTAGAAGAGCAGTCTACCCCAAAAAAGGACTGGGCCTGCCTAAGGATGAATGAAATTGGCATGTGCACAGTAAGATAAGCATTCAGTATGGTGGGGTGATTCAGAAAGAGAAAGAGTGTAAAAAATTATGTAATAGAATTATAGTTTACTTCTGGTTGGCTATGATATAAAATTTGAATTTTTATAAGAAAATGAGATGATCTGATTTATGTTTTTCAATCATTCTCTTTTAGATCATTCTAGTTGGTAGATAGAGAATGGTTAATGGTGGAAAAATAAAATCAGAAAGATCATTTAAAAGGTTTTATGGCTCAGTTTGTTGAGCATCCAACTCTTGATTGTGGCTCAGCTCGTGATCTCATGGTTCATGAGACTGAGCTTCCCATTGGATTCTGTGCTGACATCATGGAGCTTGCTTGGGACACTCTCTCCCTCTCTCTCTGCTCCTCCCTCTGCTTGTGTGCTTGCTCTCTCTCTAAATAAATAAATAAAGGATTTTAAAAATGTAAAAATAAAAGGTTTTACAAACAAAAACAAAGAAAGGTTTTTACAGTCTAGATACAGTTGAAGATAAAGTTAGTGAATTTGAATAGAAATCTAAGGAAACAAACCACAATGTACTGCAGAGAAGAGAGAGATTAAAGTTATAAAATAAAATGTGAGCTGTATAGAGAAATGATCTTTATATACATATAACATTATATTCCTATAATATATTATAATGGTATAATATTCCTATATCATTATACATGTTATATACATTATGGGAATTCAAGAATGAAATAGGAGAAAGTGGCACTAGTCAATGTGACTGAGAAGTCTATAGAACTGAATAAAGACTCAAATTCTCATGTTGAAATGTAAATGAGACAAGAGGGGAAAAAACAGACTTTTTAAAAGAAGGGTGCTGAGGTGCCTGGGTGGCTCAGTCAGTTAAACTTTCAACTTGGGCTAAGTTCATGATCTCACGGTTGGTGAGTTAGAGCCCCGCATCCGGCTCTGTGCTGACAGTTCAAGAGTCTGGAGCCTGCTTCGGATTCTGTGTCTCCCTCTCTCTCTGCCCCTCCCCTGCTTGTACTCTGTCTCTTTCTCTCTCAAAAATAAATAAACTTAAAAAAAAGCTTTTAATAAAAATACCTCATCTCTAAAAAATAATAAATAAAATAAAAGAAGAATGCTGAAGGCAAAGGTCATCAGAGAACTGCCAGAAATCAGTTAAGAAAAAGTAGTTAAAGAACATACAGAAAAGGGGCTGAGGATTTGGGCATGATAAATTCAGGATTTAAAGAGTTGTAAAGAGGGGCACCTGGGTGGCTCAGTCAGTTAAGTGCCTGACTCCAGCTTAGGTCATGATCCTCTCGGTTTGTGAGTTCCAGCTCTGCATCGGGCTTTGTGCCGACAGCTCAGAGCCTGGAGCCTGCTTCAGATTCTATGTCTCCCCCTCTCTCTGCCCCTCCCATGCCCATGCTCTGTCTCTCTGTGTCTCTCAATAATAAATAAAAGTTAAAAATTTTTTTTTAAGTTTTAAAGGAAGACTCTAGGAGGTTAGAGATACGGGATATGTGGTCTTAATAGAACACACAGAACAGGATTCAGGTGGAAATTCAAGTGAAGAAGGCAAACCTGATAGACTTGACTTTTGGAAGAAGTGGAGATACTCAGGGGATGTGAGACATGGTGGGTTTACAAAATCTTTCAAAGGAAGCAGGGAAATTAGCTAAAGCTATATCCTTGGTATTAACTTGATAAAGTAAGGCAACTTCTCTCCTTAGCTTACAAGGCTAGAGAGTCAGGATGATCTTTGCAGGTGCCCAAGTTATATGGCAGAATTTTCAGACAGATCTTGAGATGGAGGCAAGGGTCATCAGAAGCCACCAAAAAATGGCTCTGTTATAACTTGTTATGAGATGGTTTCCTAGGGTGTGGTAAGAAGACTTTGATTGATGTCCCTTCACGTGAATGTCATATTGTAGTTGATTTGCTTATTACTACACCCTAGTTTAAGAAAATTTTTATTCACTTCAATCACATTACATAATTTAAGAATAAGGGAATAGATGATCACATAGAAATAATTATTTATTTTTAATCTCTAGGCTATGATTATTAAACACACAAATGCATAGTTTTTTCTCCCTTTCTGACTTTGGCTTAGGTAAAAACCCATTTGAACATTCTCCCAGAATTCCTTTTCAGACACTGAGGATCATGGAGAAGGGAGTTGAATATCATCACTTTGTTCATGTGTTGTCAGACTCTAATGGCAAAAAGCCCCTATACTTGTGCCACATTGTTGTTGTTGTTGTTGTTGTTGTTGTTTTAATGGTTATAATATGACACAAAACAATCACCTTAATAAAATGTGCTTGGTTCATTTCAAAGATCAATGATGTAGGCTGATGAAAAAATTGCAATTAAGAAAAAGAGCCAGATTTCTTCTAATGTAATTGAAATGAAATCAACAATTCACAACTTTAAAATATTGCTTACATCAAATTATTATCAATTTTAATTGAATTTTTCTTTCCTAAAAAGCTTAGATTCTAATTATCTGAAATTCTAATATACATGTTTGAAAAATCAATTGTAAAACTGATTTTGAAGTTGTGATTAAAAATCATTTTATCTATTTAACTCTTCTTCTTTAGACATTAATGTCTGGTTTTATACCGTGTGTTTTCCTTCCATTTTGCTCTTATGTTTAAACTTCAAATTCTCTTGTAGGGGCATGATATAATTCACTATATTCAATTAGTGGAAGTTAAAATGGAAAAGAGCATTCTTACAGATTCACTCATGATTGTCTTCATTATATATTATCAATAGGCTCGGACTTACATATTTGTTAACTATTTCTTCCTACCATCAACATTATCCTAGCCTCTTTTACACCTGAGATGACTGAAAATGACACTGGATAATTTTCCTTTTGTCTTTTGGGGCATTAAGAGTTGTGTTCTTTCTCTATGCTAAAAAACATATTATATCATGGATGCAAAAGTCATCTTGATATAGAAAATAACTAGAATATTCCATGCTTTGCTACTGTTCCGTGTCATGAAAATTAGTAAATGTACAGAAATCACCTCTTTGAATTAGATGATGGAAGCCTTGATGTATCATGCTCAGCTAGTGCCAAGCTTTTAAACTCAATTTTCTGGGGGCACCTGGGTGGTTCAGTCGGTTAAGCATCGACTCTTTATTTCAGCTCAGGTTATTGTGAGTTTGAACCCTGCATTGGGCTCTGCACTGACAGTGTAGAGTCTGCTTGAGATTCTCTCTCTCTCTCTCTCTCTCTCTCTCTCTCTCTCTCCAACTAAACAAACAAACTTAAAAAAACCCTCAACTTTCTGAGTGAAGTAAGGGTGACAACCTAGAAGTTGATGATGGCCACTGTATATTACACAGAATTGTCTAGGTGTCTCTCATGACATTGTATCATAGTGTTTGTGTTGAAGTTTCAATGAGTATTAAGTATAAAGAGATTAGCAGTTAAGAAGTGTCAACATTCCCCCTTTATACCAAGAAACCTTCCCTATGACCTTTGATTCAGGTATTTTTCCTCCCCCTCTGAACTTGTATTTCACAATGTTCTTCCTTTAAATCATCTTTCACACTTTATGGTTACTTAAAGTAATTGGTGAATATCTTATTTTTGCTTGAAAGATTCTATTGGGTCATTCATATAATTTATATTAGCATCACACTAAACACGAAGTCATAAATAAAATATATTTATTCTGGGAATACATGTATGTCTAAAGATAGTTAAGAAAGCACAAAGCATATAGTCATGGCACATGATTACATTATCTGCCTAATCAGTCTTATCATAAGTCCTCAGTTATCTTTGTATTTTACCGATTATTACTTTCCTTATCCGGTCAATTATAGAGTCATGCATGACTTATTTATGAAATCTCTCTTAAATCTGTTTCTCTTCTTTATCCCCATTGTCATTAACCAATATCAAATCCTAATCAATTTTTCAGGACCTTAAAATAACCTCACAAATAATCTTTCTGCATTTTCCCCCAACCAGAGATGTTTTTTCCCCAGAATTCAGCTGTTAAAATAGTGGTCCTAACATTGATTACACTGCTAAACAACAACAGCAACAACAACAACAACAACGCATTAGAATAGCATAAAATGCCCTCCACCTTAACACCTCCCCCTCACAAGCTTCCTTTCTAACTTTATTTCTCAAAATTCTTAGGAAGACCAAAGGGTAAACTTTTGTATGATAAATATATAATTTAATACATAATTTCTATGCTGTAACGTCTGCATTTCAGGTTCTTACTTCTTCTAATGCCCTTACCTGGACTTCTATGCTAGGTGTACCTGCTTGAAAACCCTCATCAGCTATGGGCCTTTCCAATGGATTTGTCACCTCCCTCATCTTCATAGTACTAATAGATAGTCATTGGTCAAATGTAACCTTGGAAATGCCTTTCCTGAATCTCCTATGATTCTATTTCCATTGTCTGTTCTCTTACACTGCCTTATTTTTCAATAGCATTGATCTCTCCCTCATGTTGCATGCTTGTCTTCTTCATGAAGAAATTAACTTTAAGAGTCTTTATCACTACTTTATTCCCCCAGATTGGAATACTGCTTGTCACATATTATGCCTTCACAATTGTTTCTTTTTCTTAAAATGATGAACAGCAGTACAGAATGCAAGTTTTGACCAAACATACAATGTTATGGCAGGAATACATATATAGTTACATTTTAGATACATTATTGGAAGACTATAGTGTGTTATCATTATTGTTTGTTATTCTTCTGAATACTGGTGTGGGGAAAATTGCACATAAGTGTTTTGTCCTATTGGTAAATATTGAGTTGTATATTCATTTTAATATCAATTATACTCTGAAATAACATATAGTTTTATGTACATATCCTGATTATTTTTGCTTTTTTATTTGGTAATCATTGACCATTCTCTCACAATTCTATAGAATATTAGAAACAGGGGTACCTGGGTGGCTCAGTCGGTAAGTGTCCAATTTCAGCTCAGGTCATGATTTTGCAATTCATCAGTTTGAGCACCGTGATGGGCTCTGTGCTGACAGCTCAGAGCCTGGAGCCTGCCTCAGATTCTGTGTCTTCCTCTCTCTCTCTGCCCCTCCCCTCCCTGCCTGCTCTCGCGCACTCACTCTCTCTCTCCCTTTCTCTCTTTCTCTCAAAAATAAATAAACGTTAGAAAGAAAAAATATTAAAAAACAAATAGTGGTCCCCAAAATAATAAATTACCAAGAAATAAACTTAACCAAGGAGGTGAAAGACATGCACTTTGAAAACTATAAACATTAATGAAAGAAACTGAAGATGACACAAATGTAAAGACATTCCGTGCTCATGAATTGGAAGAACAAATATTGTTAAAATGTGCATACACTACCCAAACCAATCTACAGATTTAATGCAATCCCTATCAAAATGCCAATAGCATTTTTCAAAGGATTAGAACAAACAACCTTAAAATTTGTTTGGAACCACAAAAGACTCCAAATTGTCAAGAACAATCTTGAAAAAGGAAAACAAAGCTAGAGGTATCACAATTCCAGGTACAAGTGCTACAAAACCATAATAACCCAAACAGTATGATACTGACACAGAAATAGACACATAGATCATTGGACCAGGTAAGAAAGCCCAGAAACAAACCCGCAATTAAAAGGTCAATAAGTCTTTGACCAAAAAAGCAAGAATATGCAATGGGAAAAAGACAATCTATTCAACAAGTGGTGTTGGAAAAACTAGTCAGCTAAATGCAAAAGAATGAAACTAGGTCACTTTCTTATACCATACAAAAAATAAACTCAAAATGGAGTAAAGACCTAAATGTGAGACCCACAACCATAAAAATCCTAGAAGAAAGCACATGCAATAATTTTTTTGACATCAGCCATAGCAACATTTTTCCAGCTAGGTCTCCTGAGGCAAGAGAGATAAAAGCAAAAATACACTATTGGGGCTACATCAAAATGAAAAGCTTCTGCACAGTGAAGGGAACAATCAACAAAACTAAAAGGCAATCTATGGAATGGGAGAAGATCTTTGCAAATGACCTATCTGATAAAGAGTTAGTATTTGTGTCAAATAAAGAAGTTATACAACAGTACTCTCAAAATAAATAATCCAATAAAAATAGGCAGAAGACATAAACAGACACATTTATTTATTTTAATTTTTTTTATTTAAATCCAAGTTAGTTGACATACAGTATAATAACGATTTCAGGAATAGAATTTAGTGATTCACTTATATATAATACCCAGTGCTCATCCCAGTAAGTGCCTTCCACAACATACAGATGGCTAATAGACATGTGAAAAGATGCTCAACATCACTCATCATCAGGGAAATGCAAATCAAGACTACAATGAGATATCACCTCATACCTGTCAGAATGGCTAAAAACAAAAACAAAAACAAAAACAAAAACAAGAAACAAGTGTTGGCAAAGATGTGGAGAAATAGGAACCCTTGTGCACTGTTGGTGGGAATGCAGACTGGTGCAGCCACTGTGGAAAACAGTAGGGAGTTTCCTCCAAAAGTTAAAAATAGAACTACCCTATTAATTCAGTATCCATACTAGTACGTATTTATCCAAAAGCTACAATAACACTAATTCAAATGGATATATGCACTGCTATCTTTATTGTAGCATTATTTACAATAGCCTAATTATGGAAGCAACCCAAGCATCCATCAATATGAATGGATAAAGAAGATGGGGTGTACCTAAACGATGGAATTCCACCATAAAAAAGAATGAAATCTTGTCATTTTCACCAACACAGATGGAACAAGAGAGTGTAAGGTTAAGCAAAAAAGTCAGTGAAACACAAATACCATATGATTTCACTCATATGTGGAATTTAAGAAACAAAGACAAAAAAAAAAAAAAAAAAGGAGAAAGCCAAAACCAGACTCTTAACTATAGAGAACAAACTGATGGTTACCTGAGTGGGGCGAGAGGGTGGGTGGATGAAATACGTGATGGGAATTAAGAGTACATTTACCATGATGAGCACTGAGTAATGTATGGAATTGTTGAATCACTATATTATACACCTGAAACTCATATAACACTGTATGTTAACTGTACTGGAATTAAAATTAAAACTTAATAAGAATAGTCAATACAATTGGAAATTTTTCTATTTTGAACAAAACTAATGAATACTACATCAAGTATTAATATGACACATAATAACTAAATGGAAAATATGTTAATAATGCTATTAGGGCTGCTACAATTGCTATACTAGGCTTTATTATAATTTATTTATGAGTATTACCTGAGAAGATTTATTTTTTACATACTTATTATAAAACTTAATTGAGGTTTAGCATGTTTCTATATCAAAACAATTCCTGCATACTTATATAATGCATATATTGTTTTAAATAAGTGCATTTGTACATTCTGTAGCTCTTATCTGGAACTTTCTGCCAAGTATCTGACTTCACAGGGTATCCAGAGACCTTCCACCTTGAGGGTGGGGTAGGGATCAAAACATATCTCCCCATAGACAAACAAGGAGATTAAATCGGTTTTAATGTCTCAAGAGCTTGTTCTTATCTGCTTCTAAGACTCAGTACATAGACAAAAAAATCTTTTTGATTTCTTAATCATGCATACGACTTACATCATTTTCTTTCAAGCATACTCTGTAGTGTGCCAGCATTTCCTCCTTGTTAAAGCCTGTCAAGCATGGGGCCTTATCTCACAATTGATATACATTTTAAATTGCCTGACTCGCCTGTAGCTATCAACTCAGATATACATTCTATCAGATACAAAATATCACAGTGAAGCGACATTGTGAAAACTGCCTTTATCGCCTTTTCCTGCAATTACCATGCTCATTCTTTGCAACTAAGGAGATTTAACTGTATTTGAACTTGCTTTGTAATAATTGTTTTCAACGAGATGAGGCAGCAAAATCCATTATTTATATGTTTCTCCATAGACTCGTAATATCTTCATATGCAGAGCTTTTAAGTTTTACATTAAAAGATGTCTGTAGCATCAGCAATACACAGACTGCATGGATTCAACAGAAAAAATATATATAATCACGTAACAAAAATGAATACTGAAGATCTGTGGCTACCAAATTATTTTATGCAATACGTACGGTGTCTCTGAAGAGTACAATTTTTCATGAGTAAAAACTAAAATTATAATTTACATTTTAGCAATCACAGTTTTTGGCCCAATGAGGAGAATATATTTATGTATTTATATACTTCACTGAAATAAAATATTTGTCTGTAACATGTGTAGATGTATTTTAAAATTTATCAGACCTACGCTATACAATATAATGTTTGAAATTACTTTTCCCAAGGTTTTCCAAGATTACTATTCTCTACTTAATTATACATAAGATAACATTACATGTTAAACGTGTTGTATTTGATTTTCCTTATTAAGTTTTTTCCATTTTCTTTTTCCTATTAAAAACACTTTATTTTCTTCTCCCTTTTTTATTATCACATGGTTGCCCTGTTACCATGACATTCTAAAGAAAAACATATTCACAGTTTCTGGTCTCTATATTCTAACCTGGAAGTAGAAAAACCTCTTCTCCTGAATTTTTCTTTATTTTTTTTTTGTTAGCATACCTAGCACTTACATAGTTTTATAGACCATAGAGTATTGTGACAGTGTCTGCAAAAATCTGCATAAATATTTCAAAGCTATGAGAACTCTCACGTCAGAAGATATGCAGTTTTGTGAGTTTGGGCTCCACATTGGGATCTCTGCTGAAGGTATGGAGCCTACCTGGGATTCTGTCTCTTCCCTCTCTCTGCCCCTCCCCTGCTCATGCTCTCTCGCTCTCTCAAAATAAATAAATAAAACTTAAAAATTTTTTAAAATAGTTCATGTTAGTCTAAGAACAGAGGTGAAAATAAAGTTTTACTCTGACTCATTTTCTAATAGTGAAACTTGTCAGTTCATTTTCACCTAACATGCCATCATTTACTTAATATTTACACATTGTTTCCTGGAAATAAAGCACTCCTCTGCGAAAACAAATGAACAAACAAATCCAAAAAACAAAAACAATAAAAATCTTAAAAACAACAACAAAAGGAAGATGGCTATGGAGGAAGACCTCTTCTCCAGGATGCAACAAACAGAAATGAACAAAGCAAGCAACATTTTGGTGTGATAAAGACCATTGGTGGGAGTTGGAAAGAATATGAATGTCGAATCTACATCTGTTGAGTCTTAGGTCATCTTCCTCTTACACGGTGCCATATATATATATATATATATATATATATATATATACACACACACACACACACACACACACACGCACACATATATACATATATATATGTATATGTATACATATGTATATATGTATATATATATATACACATATGTATACAGTTGAGCATTCACTGAAGCACTTAAAAGGGGAAGGTGTAAAAAGATTAAGACATCATAAATTGGCCAACTATTTTAATTTTATATAAAGGTTGTAACCGCCGTACTGTTGACATGTAATACTCTTATAAGGTGAACTCATGAGTCTACAGCAGAAGTCTTCTGTAATTAAAGAGGAGTCAAAGTTGAAAAGACTGAGTCGAAGAACTAATGGGACACCTTTAGAAAATGGAGTAGGGTCAGTAATACTCTCTCTAGATAGAGAAGGCACTTTGAGACTGAAAAATAATATAAGCCGCCCCATAACATTTACAGTTTTATTGAGGGTAACTTACCAACAGAGGGAGTCAGGTCGACAGACAACAGGAGTGCTGCAACACCAACCTCCCCACTGCGCAGACCTTAATCTACAGCTCCTATAGACTGAAGTTGGTGCAAGGGTTGTGGTGAGGCCTGAGGGTAGTTACCTCAACAGGCTCCATCTGTGTGCCAGAGGAGCGCTACTAGTTATCTAAAGTGGTGCCACCTGTGTGCTGGCCATCTCTACTAATTAGCTAAAGTGGCACCTTCTGTATGCTTTAGGGAAGATCAGAACAAACCTTCCTGCATTCCACTCCAGTCATACTTTAACCTCCAATGAGCCTGGAACATATAGCCCCATGGGAAATTATTGCACAGATTTGGACATGGTGGAGGGCCAAAGACAGAGTCAGACTTGTCAGCACGCCTACAGAGTAGCAGGTCAGGATCTGGGCTTCCACTAAATACTTTTCACTGACACAGATTTCTAACTCTTAAGTTTTTTGTTAACACTTCAGCGTATGTACTGAAAATTATCAAATTTAAATGTGAACATAATGCCAATTAAAAATCAACCATCATAGTTGGGCTTTTAAAAGTAAAATACTTTTAAAGGTAAAAACCACAGGCCCTACTTCCCAGCACTTGCAATCATACCTTCAAGAAGCACAGACTCATAGCTTCAATTTTGTCTTTAGTGGTTTTCTCCAAGCTCAAAATATTATACCTCTAATAATAAACTATATTGCCTTTTAGCTTGATGACTAAACTTCTGGAATTTGTTTCCCAACCATAAAATATGAAAAATGGCTTATTTATTCCAAACTCTACTTTTTCTGCCTTCCTCTTTTATCTCATTATTAAGAGTTTTATTAAGATTTTGGTTCTTATCTTGATTACCTTTATACATTTAAAGAAAACACACAAATACTTATTTCTTGTTCTATCAAGTTGGAATAATCTTTTTTAACTCACAAAATTAGAACATTAATCTCCCAGCCCTACCATTCATCTCTGCCATTGGCTTAAATTATGTCGTCCAATAAAGAAGTAGCCAGATGGAAAACACTGGTTTGAAAAGATACATGCATCCCTATGTTTATTGTAGCATTATTTACAATAGCCCAGATATGGAAGCAACTCAAATGTCCATCTATAGAGGAATGTTAAAAAAGACATGTGTATACATACACACACACACACATACACACACACACACACACACACACACACACACATACACACATAATGGTATATTATTCAGCCACATAAAAGAATAAAATCTTGCCATTTATGAAAACACGGATGGACCCAGAGGGTATTATGCTAAGTGAAATAAATCAGACAGAGATAGACAAATATCATACAATTTCACTTATATGTGGAATCTAAAACACAAAACAAACAAATAAACAAAAACAAACACACTGTTAAATACAGAGAACAAACTGGTGGTTGTGAGAGGGCAGGTGGGGGGAATGAGTGAAACACACAAAGGGGATTAAGAAGTAGCTGCAGTTATAAAATAAGTAAGTCACATAGATGAAAAGTATAGCATTGGGAATATACTCAGTAATATTATAATAAAAAAATATAGCTAGATAACTGACTTGAGTCAATTTGATCACATTCTGGAAGTAATTCATGTATGTGAAGGCTAGATAACTTCTCCAGTTATCACTATATTTTATTAAGTATCATTTATTAAGTTCTTTCTGGAAAAAAATGATTACAGTAGATTCTTTTCTCTATACTGAATCCTGGCTGATATTATTTTTCCGTGGCCTATGGGTTTATATCATGTGAAAAAAGAAATAAGTAGTATGTATATTATATGGATAATGATGGATAATTCATTGCATAACCAAGTAGTAGATTAATCACCAATCATTTGCCTCTATATGAAGAAGGTTTCTAAAGTCAAGACCAAATTTATAGTTTTTCTCTCCTTCTCTCTCTCTCTCTCTCTCTTTCTGTCATCTCTTTATGTTTTTCTCAATCTTGAAACATTCTCTCTCTCCCCTCCGGTTTTACAAAAAAAAAAAAAAAATTGTCATACGCAACAATTCTAACAAAAATATTTCACTGAATGATTACATAATTTTTACCCCCTTCTGTTTTTCCATTCTCTCTCCCTTCCATTCCTTGCCCCTATTGATTCTGAGTAGAGGTTGTCTCAAGCTGTATTAGGAATATTGCTTATATCCTTGCTATTATGAGGTGGGTTTTCCCCCTCTTTTGATGAACTTCTCTATAATTTTAATTACACTTGGGGAAAGAGGGCACTCAAAAGTGGCACTTAATCTTATATCTTGCACTACTAAAGTAGTTACTAAAGTAACTTTCTTTCCATAAATATAAAAACCAATAAATATATCTTACAAATTCTAGCTCTCCTTTACATTAGCCATGCATTTAATTAAATATTTATAACATATTCTGATAACAAATATTCCATTCATTTATTGATGAGCAAAAAGATATGGTTTTTCCTTAAAGTTCATAACTTAAAGAGACACATGATGAGAAAATAATAACATTCATAGATACACAATTAGCTCTAAAAAGGAATACTAATAGAAAGTAATTTAGAATAAGAAGACTCAGGAGAGGTCTATTAAGAAAATATCATTTAAACTAAAACCTAAAGTTTGCCAGGTTTATTTGTTAATCATAGTCTAACACGTTATCTTTTTTTTTTAATATCACCTCCCATAAAATTTGTAAGCTCATTTTTTTCACTGGAGACAGAGCATTGCTTTGTTTTTGTTTATTTGTTTAATTATTGTCAGAAGTTTCACAGTTAATAATTCCATGATTAGAACTATTTTTTTCTGTTCAAAATTGTAAACCTTCTAGCAAATATTCTTCCTACTGTGTAGTATTGGTCATTTGTAAGTTTCAGAAAGTGGCCTTTGTTCAACTCCTAATTTATATTCTTTCTTTACATTCTGAGTTATACACAAAAAAATATGCTCAATATAAGGACAACATCAAACCCTAATAAAAAGAATAAGAAAATAAACATTAAAAAAAAAAGAAAGAAAGAAGGGGCGCCTGGGTGGCTCAGTCGGTTAAGCCTCTGACTTCGGTTCAGGTCATGATCTCACAGTTTGTGAGTTCGAGCCCCATGTCGGGCTCTGTGCTGACAGCTCAGAGCCTGGAGCCTGCTTCACATTCTCTGTCTCCCTCTCTCTCTGCCCCTTCCCTGCTCATGCTGTGTCTCTCTCTGTCTCAAAAATAAATAAACATTAAAAAAAAAGAATAAGAAAATATAGTATGTTTATGTAGTTTGAATAAAAACCCTCATTCACGGTGAGCTGGACCATTGTGTGTGTGTGTATATGCATGCATGTGTTTGTATAAACACACACTTTAACTTTTCATTATTTGTTAGGGACAACTAAAAGGAAGGATAAAGGAGGATAACCATCTGTAACACTCGAAGAAACAATTTGAATGAATATTTGTTACATATTAAGTATAATCTTATATTCAAAAGAGACCATGGAAGCCATTTAGTTTACTTTAGCTCTTCTTTTGACAGTTGAACTGTCCTTTTTCTCATCCTTTTGAAATAGTCCTACAAACCAATGTTAAACGCCAGGGATTAAAAATGCTCCATCATCCCAAGCATTAATTCAACATTTCACAACTATTTATTTTGTGACAAACACTTTACTGGCCCCAAGTTTACTACTGAGGATAAAAGGTGAATAAAGCATGGTTAAATGACATGGAATACAAAGGGGGATCTGTAAATAATGAATAGCATTTAGCCAATGAGGGAAAAATTCAAGGAAGCAACATGTTGGATGTATTAAATAGTTTATCTTAGAAGTTAAATATGAGATCGTAACATAGGAGTTAGGGAAACATTAGAAATAAGATTGTGCAGATAAGCAACTGTGAGAGCATAGCAGGATTTTTATGCCTTAAAAGTAACTTGGACTTTATCCTGTATGAAACACAAAAATACAAGAAAAAAATCAAATTTACATAGACAAGTCTTTATTTTAGTTAGATCATGCTCATAAATTTTCCAACTCTGGAAAGGGTTAAAAGGAAACAAGGAACAAATCCTTCCTGTGAAAAGCAACAAAAGTTTGACACAGAAAGGAGCTGAAAGGGGGAACAAATATGAAAAATCATTCACCTGCCTCCACCCCACCTTTTTGTCTTGCACAAAGGTCCGTCCTACCTGGTGGTCTGTCCATGGATACAGAGTAAGGACCTGTGTTATGTAGGGTCCTGTGACTGTAGGTATAGAATAGGATTTCCTTCTTTAGCATCCTCAGATTACTATATCTTCCATACATAAAATGTACATTACGCCCATAATTTCATAGACAAACAATGGAATATCAACCCAGAATACCACCTCTAATGTGGCTCCTTCTGATAAGAGTACCTTCTACCTACCACGTGCTTTTTTAGCTATACTTTCATCTGTTTGTCAAACATATATTCACCCTTCAGTCTTATTTTGGGGTCTTGAAAACTTGCCTCTGATAGGACATCTGTTATGCCACCCAATGTAATTAATCCCTGATTTCTTCCTTGTCATATGGTGATACATTCCTCTGACATTATATGTGAAATTGAATAGGTAACCATTAAGTGTTTCTTAAGAATTGAATAATCAGATTTCTAAAAATGTATTAATTACATATGATTGCACGCATGGGTTGATAAGGAAACTTGTTTATGCCTAATTTTATCATTGTATTTCAGCCTGTCTGATCTATTCCTGATAATTTACCAAAAAATTAAAAAATAAAGAGGATTTGTATTTCTGTTGTATAAAGAGAATAAAATCTCAAGAACCATCATCATTTGATAAGACATAGGTCCCAAGAAAGCATTTAAGACATGTATAGAAACACTGTCTTAGCTAAAATGGTACTTAAAGTAACCAGTAGTATCCAAGCTAGGGGAGAAAAAAGCATTTTAATGATACTTTTTATCATTTAACCTACTTTAATGAAGCTCAATACAAAGTATTATTATGATATGCTTTACCCAAAGCCACACAATGGACTAAAGACTTTTACTTGTCTACCTTCATGTCTCTTCTTGCTCTTCCTTTTTCACCCTAGAACTCCTGGTTTTTAGCTGAACACAAATGTCCCTTCCCTGCCCCTAACTGGGCTCTTTCTCCCAACCTACCTTGCAGTAGGTATGGTTAAGTAATGAAATTCTGGCCAGTGCAATGTGAATTCTGCATTTCCATCTATGCATTTCAAATATATGCATTTTGAGTGTCCTCTGTGTTTCTTTTTCCTGCCTACTGGGAAAGTGAGAGATGAATCAACCACTTTGGATGCAGAGATGAAATCCACATACAGAAGATGATGGTGTCATTTTACCAGTTCTGTAGCGTTTAGCCCTGGATTGCTACATGAGGGAGAAATATGAATCTATCTTGTTCAAACTACTACATTTGTGGATCTCAATGTTGCAAAAGTTTCTTGTAAATCAATACCAACAAAACAGAGGAAATTGTTGTAAAGAAACAGTCTCTAAAAATGCAACACAGTTAGAGAGTAGAGTCACATAATCAGAAATTTTAGCTATCAGTCTAGTGCTTAGACTACTAATAACTCAGTATGTTTATAGTGGGGTTATGGTTTAAAAAAATGTGTCCATTCAATGAATATTCACTAAATAACTAGTGTGTACTATTTACTGAGCCATTCAAGTAACCACAGGGAATATACTTCTATTTTGACAAATTAGGTTAGCCTAAAATCACATTGTAAAAGTTGATTTGGGAGGAAAATTGCTTTTTGCTTAATGATTACTACCTAGTATCTTTTGGACCCAGTATTTGAGAGGCAGAATGATGTGAAAATGTCTAACTGAGAAGAACCTGTCTCATTCATTCTTTTATATCATATCCCGTTGCTTCTCCTAAGTAGTAGAATATTTTATACCTATATACAAAGCAGTTTATACATGTTATTGATAAAATAGGATTCATAGCAAGTAGGACAGAATAAATGAGTTGGGGGAGTTAGGAGTGGATAAGAGGTTAACAGTATCAAACAGGTATGAGTCATGCAAAAGCAGCTATATTATCATTTCTAGATGTACTCTTACTTAAAGTTATCAAAAGTGGCTTAAGGTAGGCTATTGTAAAATGAGATGGCATGAAATAAAAATTTTCTAATCTTGGAAGCACTTTACATTTAACAAAATTAGGCTTCTTTTTAATAAAATTTCACATTAAAATGTTTTAATATAATGCTTTAATACAGAAGGTAGCTTGAATTTAACAAGTTACTAAAATCGTGATAGAACATGAATGGCTAATAATGCTGTTGCCAGTCTTTGAGCAATAGCTTTATGAAAACAATTTTATATATACATTTAAATTTAATAGACTTATATTGAGCTATATACAGGGCATTATAGGATATAGGAAGATGAAAAGGCATGCCTCTGCTCTGCTATGGATCATAAATGATTAGAGGAAATTAACAAGTATATACACAATATAAACTGACAAGTGCTTTTGTTTAATTGAAATATGAACATTCCTTTGACTGACAAAGTATCCATGTTAGCATCACATTCTCAAAGGAAAATATGAATTTACTCAGCTGATAAATTAAAAGCTAAAATCTAGACTACATTTTTCTAAAACAGAATAGGGCTCCAAACAATATTTATCAGAGTAAACCACACACAGCACAATGAATCTAGCAATAAAATATGTATAGTCTAAAACATTGAGCATCAGCCTATGGAAATTTTTTGTTTTTTGTTTTTTGTTTTTTTTAAGTGGAATAAATGTTTTAGCTTAAAATCAGGCAAAATTATTTTTTAAAGCAAGCTTGAAAAATCTTTGGGACTATATCATTCCACAACTAGGTTAGTGATAAAAAATACCATTCTTTAACATGCTCAGATGCACCTTAAAATGACTCACTGGGTTGTAGAACCTAACACATTTTCTTCCCAATTATTTTTGAAAGGTTTCTGACAAATGTTTTCTTAGAAAAGAATGACAGACTGTCTTCTTTATTTTGTTTTTATGAGACTCTTATTTTTATCCTGTCATAGAGGCAAATGGCAGCGCTATGATTTGGGTAAGCTATGTAACAGAGGCTCAATTTGCAAAATTTATGATACAGCTTTCTTTAATCTGTCAAAGAATGCAGGTTATATGGTATTTCAATAAAAGATGTAGATTTGGTTACATATGTTAATGAATTCTCTCCTGATAATGTTAAAAAGGCGCCAACAATTTTTGGAGCAGAAACTGTATATGATATCAAAAGCCTTAGAACACTCTCTCAAGTATAAAAATTTCCACCTAAAAATTTTTGTCATATAATATTAAAAAGGTAACTATGGATGAAAATTAATTAACAAACAAGTTAGGTCAAATATGGCTAGTATATATATGTTCATATGTTTATTAGAATACCTTAAAATATGAAATATGTTACTATTAACAAAGAGATTATTATTCAAAGTTTAATGAACTATTGTGATTTTGAAAATAAAATTTTGAGAATATACTGTTTTAAACAGACATTTTATTGCTCTACTTCTAAGATACATGTTTTTCTCTGTATGTTTAAACTGACACATGACTAAATTACATAAGGCATATATTACAATTATTAATTTGGTGAATTGCACACTGAAAACTTCAAATTATTTGACACTTTTAAACTCCTTTTAGTAGTTATCTAAAACAGTCTGCTCTTTTTGCAGTTACATTGATTTATCTTCTAATAAATTTCATTCTTCTGAACACTGATGTTCACTCAGTCTGATGAAAAATGTTGGTAAAGCCCCTTCCACTGCCTGCACTACTAAGCATATCCACTTCTGACAAATCATTTCAATATTTTGCAAAGGCTGACATAGATGGCAGAAAAAGAAAACCCGTTGGGGAAAAGCCCTTTCAACACGGAACTTAACTTGGACAGTCATTATGATACTTATTCATTAAGCAAACAAACAACAAACGATGGGGATTTTAGATTAGACTGCGACATTTTCTAGATCTAGCCAGTTATTGGTTAAACTAACGAGTCTTCTCTTCAGAGTTACTAAGTACATATGTTCTCCCAGTAGCTATCTAAATAAGGTAGTTTATTTCAAAAAAAGAATTCTATTGCATATTTCTTTAAATATGTGATTAAATTTCAATTATTACTGCCTACTGACACAGGCAATACTAAGGGGACTTTACTAAAGGTCACGATTGTTAAATGATAAGAATATTGAGTTGACAACCCACAAGAATGGGCAAACTCAATCTTAAATGCAAATACCATAGGGCGTCTGGGTGGCTCATGTCATGATCTCCCGGTTCATGGGTTCCAGCCCCATGTTGGGCTCTGTGCTGTCAGCCTGCTTCGGATTCTGTGTCTCCTTCTCTCTCTATGAACTGTCCCCACTTATGCTCTGCCCTGTCTCTGTCTGCCTCTGTCTCTCTCTCAAAAATAAATAAACATTAAGTAATTTTGTACAAAACACCACGTTTCTCTGACTGAGCTTCACCCACCCAAATATTCCTTCATGCAGCAGCAAGAAGAGAAAGGCCAGCAACTAACTGATGTCACAGTTCTCATGCAATACCTTCTGGCAGAGGATTAAGACAGGCTGGTGGGGATATTGATGCAGACGGTGATGATAATGATAGAGATGAAAGCGTAATCACATATTTTTCGTGTGGGCACCCAAGACCGGATCATACACAAAGTTTTTGAAATTCTAAGTATTTACAGTAGACCTAGAAGCTTCCAAACATTATAGAAAATAGAAACCTAACTACCTACACAATGTCACATGAGAACAAATGTCTGTGAGGAGCTGGGGCTATTCTGTCAGGCTCCAGTTACTTTTTAATTTACTATCTACCATAAGATTTTATTTTAATTCAACAGACAATATGAATATTTTGACAAATTCGGTAGACCCTCAAAAGTGAATTTCCCAGTCATTAAGTTCCTTGGAAAATAATCTCAGATTTATGAATGGCTTTGAAATATATTGATATTGTCTATTGGCTCTGCTTTTTTCCATTGAGGCACTAGCCCTTCTGCACTAGTCTGCCTTCCAGCCCTCATATCACGAAAGCACAAGATCCCACTTTGGAACACTACTACAACCATGTAAACATCATGCCAAGTCAAGTAATACATTGATTACAACTCTTTTTCAGGACATTCGTTTTCCTCGGATTTCATAATCGTCTCAGTTTTTATTTGCGTAGTTTTCTAATTATTTTAAGTGTTCTTGCAGTTGGGTGACATGCTGCTCACTAATTTTTCAAAATGCTCAAACAACATATGAACACTCAAATGTTTACAATTTATTTTTAAAAATTTTTAATTAATTTATTTACTTGTTTTGGAGACAAAGAGACAGAGCATGAGCGAGGAAGAGGCAGAGAGAAAGAAAGGGAGACACAGGATCTGAAGCAGGCTCTCAGCACAGAGCCTAATGCGGGGCTTGAACTCACAGATGGTGAGATCATCACCTGAGCGGAAGTCAGACGCTTAACTGACTGAGCCACCCAGGCATCCCTATAATTTCTTTTTTCAAATTTTCTCTCTCTTTGTCCTTTTATTTCTTATCCATCTTCACTCCCTCCTCCCTTTTCTTCTCTAAGCTGCAGTTTCCACAGCCCTCTCTTTCTACTGTAGTATAGACTGATCCACTTTAAGTGCTATATATAATGCACTTACATATAATGTATAATGCCAGCCAGGAGTCCCCTTCTTTTGTGTCCTGGATCCCATAATCTTATTTTTGCTTTACTGCTTGATTTTAGTGGTGCCCACCCTTCATGATTTTATAAAGAACAGTAAGAAGCAGATTTTTAAAAAAGACATTTTTATGATTTACTTCTGAAAATGCCTTTATTTACCTTCATCATTGACTTATAGTTTGATTAGTCATGGAATTCTTAGGCTAACAAGCAGTTTTCTTTGAAATACAATATTACACCTTTATTTTCTAATATTCAGGCTTATTGCTGAAAAGATGGATGCCATCCTTCAATTCCAAAATGCTTTTAAGATTTATCCCCTAAACCGAGTTGTGTTGGAATTTCACAGAAATTTGATATGTGTTTATATATGCTCGTGTGATTCATCATGCAGTGCATGTGCTGGGCCCATTGAATCATCTAAGGACTAAAGTCTGGGGAATATTTTTGTACATTTTTATCTGTCTCTTTCATTTTTGAGGCTTTTCTAGGTCCCGTATTTATTGATTCTCCATTCCCCATTAAAATTGAGTCTCTAAAAGCTAATTTACAACTGAATTCAACAGGTCTCTTATATACAGGGTAAGCAAATATAAAATTATGACATTTGTAGAGAATGGATTGATATACATTTGTAGAGAATGACTGGTTATATGTCTTTAAAATTTTTTTTTTAATGTTTATTTACTTTTGAGAGAGAGACAGAGAGAAAGAGTACGAGTTGGGGGAGAGCAGAGAGAGTGACATACAGAATCCGAAGCAGGCTCCAGGCTCTGAGCTGTCAGCACAGAGCCCTATGCAGGGCTCGAACTCATGAACCTTGAGATCATGACGAGAGCCGAAGTCAGACACCTAACAGACTGAGCCACCCATGCGCCCCTATAATGTCTTTTTAGTTAGGAAATCCAAATATCATGAACTGTAACTTCTCAAAGAGTCCAATTTCTCAAGGCAAAATTCTCTAACATATTGGCTGAGGTGTTTGTTGGGTGATATGTGGGAAGGAGAGACCTGGGCCTCGCTGCCTGCATTCCAGTGCTGTTAAACACACTTTCAACCAGTCTTCCCACTTTTGACCACACGGTTACTGATATCTACATGGTATCTGCCACTTTTGTCTTTCTAGGATTTTGTAGCAGTGAATTGCTGACACTTCGTTATTTTTCTCTGTAGGGATTAGGCTGGAACCTCTTTTGTTGGGTAGTCAGTTACCTTTTCTTCATCTGTTTACTCGTTCTCAAAATGTTGACATAATTCATGTCCTATTATCTAGTCTTATATTCTTTTCTTGTTTTGTGGATTTAAACAGTTGTTTCATCTGTCATTTTATTGACTGAATTGCTTGGCAAAATTTGGTGATTTCTCATTTTTATAAAGCCACATTTGATCATTTATATTTTCCTCAATTATTTTCAATTTTATCACCCCTTTAATACGCACTGCCACAGAATGGAACATAATTTGGTACTGAATTTTAGTTTCTTCTGTATCTGTGTTCATTTCCCCTTTTTATTCATAAATTTATTTTTCTTTTGATATTTTTATTTGATTAGAGGTCTATCTGTTTCAATTCAATTCTTTCTTAGCACAATGTATATTTATAATACTTAGTCTATAGGCGATAAAACTTAAATAACCTTATAAGTTAATCCTGAGTGTACAAGAGACTAATGAGAACATAATTTTGTTTTCTTTTAAGAATGTCATATTAGAGGTCTTTTTTTTTTCTTTTCTTTGTAACAGGCTTGTGTGATTATTATTGTCTGGCTTGTTTTGGATATTTCATTTGTAATTCTTTAATTCCACCTATAATTTAACTTTTAACCGTTGTATGTCTAAACAAGTAAAAGCTAATTTAGATTAATTTTTGTACCCCTCATAGTTATTACTTATTAACCTAAACACATTAACCATATTATTTAGAGCCATTATATACTCATTCATTTTTCCCAATTTGATTCGTCAAAGTCTGTCATTTTTGTCATTTTCTCCTACTGTTCTATTCATATATTTTTATTTTAGAATTTCTTCCAGTTGTTGCTCATGAAGAAAGGTACATAATCATGTATTATTATTACAAAAATGTAAATTGTATATGTTGCCCTATTTAATGTTTCTTGACTTAGAATGTAATGACTTAGCCATTTAATAGATGCCATTTGTTACTATTATTCTAGCTCTCCAAGTTTCAGTCTACATTTTAAAATCTGAAGATAATTATGATGCTGACACTAGTCATTACCTCTGAGAATTGTAGCATATAAGGAGTTTTAAAAAGGCCCAACAAATAATGAGGACTCAAATTTTAGCTTTTTCTTCCTCTGCCACATTCTCACCTCCCATCCTCTTATGTTTTTAATTTTCTTTTCATCTTTTATTCTCATACAATTATATTTTAGTCTTTGTACCAACTTTAAAGCTTTGCTCTTAATGGAACATAGGAGATTTGGCGATAACTCAAACTTAATGCTCATGGTATCAAGCTCTCTTCTGTCTTTCTCTTTAACTCCATAAACCATATTTCTATTAGTTTTTTCTTCAGTAATTGTCAGCAATACACTTAGTTTTCTATATTTTGATAGTTGTTATATTTAAGAAAAATGTTTTTTCTAATTATCAAATCAAGATTGAAGCATATTTTATCCCCATAAAACATAAGAAAATTAACATTTTATTTCTACACATTACTCTTCCATTATCATGGTTATTTTTAAATGATTAAATTGCTATGTGTTTTTATGTGTGTTTTATTATCAGGGCACTTTTAGCCTTAAAGTTTGTTTTGGAATCTATAAATGGCACTTACAAAAATAATTTACCTGCTGTAAATCTATTTGTGCTTTTCCCCAGTCTTGCAATGTGCTTTGATTTGTCTTTGGCTGCAGCACAAGCAAATTCTGGTAACTTTTCAAAAAGCTCTACCTTCTAAGAACTTACATACCTAAGAGAGTTTTTTATGTCTCAAACATAAGTGACACCTGGCAACAGTTGATGGCTTGTGTTTTTTTTTTTACTATTTTAACAAAACAGTAAATTTTTGTTTTGTTTTGTTTTTGACACAGTAAACATACCTGAGGATAGCTTTAAAAAAAAGTCTGTCTTTATTTTTAATGTACACTCCTTTTATTTCTTCTCTAAATATCTGTATCATTTTTATTTCCAAATTCCAAATTGTTAATTTTCTAATCTGTAGAAATTTATCATGTGAGGAAACTTTTCACTTCAATTATGTTTTGGGGCATGGTTTTTATTAACTTATCCCTGTGTCTTATTTTAAACCTACATAAGTGGCATAATAGTTCCTTTTTATTTATTATCATAACTTTATTTTTCACATTATTTAAATTTATTTAATTTTCTTTCCTTTGAATCATTTTGGAAACCATCTTAGTTTATTTTTCAAAAATGATTTTATATTGTTTGTAGTATTTATTCTATACTGTAATGTGAATTTTTGGTTGTATTTTCTTAATGATCATGTAATGATCTTGAGATGTCCATAATATATAATACATAAATGATATTTTAAAAGCTCCAATACATCTTTAAGCTCTTGGTTTATACAGATACTTTTTTAAAAAAATTATTTATTTATTTACTTTTGAAAGAGAGAAAGAGCACTAGCAGGGGAGAGGCAGAGAGAGAGGGAGACATAGAATCTGAAGCAGGCTCCAGGCTCTGAGCTGTCAGCACAGAGCCCAATGTGGGGCTTGGAGCCACAAACCATGAGATCATGACCTGAGCCAAAGTCAGACGCTGAACCAAGTGAGCCACCCAGATGCCGCATCTACACATACATTTTAAGTATACATATTTTTTTTGGCATTTTGATGAAGGGGTCTTGTCTTTTGTTTACATCTTTCTAAATTTAATGTCAATTGTACCCATCCAAATCAACCAAGGTATTTGACAGTTTTATTTTTACTTGATCCCATAATCACAGAAATGCATCTGGTAACGTTGGTGTTTCTTTTATTGTAGTAATACCATGTTTTAATGTTTAAAGATGACAAAAGTAATTTCTTTGATTAATGATTAATTCTTACTAAATATGAAGAAGGAGAGCAGTAGGTTCTAGGTAATTTATTCCTAGAAAACCTGGATTCAAATTGATTTTGGCAGGCTATAATAATGAGCCAAAAACAACATGACAACATTCACATGGTTAAATGTAAAGATCAGAATTAAGATTTAAAAATTACTTGAAACTATTTTGTATCAAAATAGCGGCTGTTTTCCTTCACTAGGGGGTCATTATGAGATAAAATGTATTTTTATAGAATATTACTGAACATACTTACAGTTTTTCTCTAATAAAGGTAATAAGTCTATCATTGTACAATGTACTGATCACATAAAACCCAAAACATTATGTTTATATTAGTTATGACAGTAAAGTAGTTCTTTAGAAACAAGAGAAATACAAAAATCAATCTAAATGTAAGAAGATATTGTCATAGAAATTAATTTAATGAAGTGACCCAAAATGTTTGAAGGCATATTAGGTGAAAGAAAGGATGTGTCTTGTTTTATGTTTCTCCATAAGGTTAAAAGAAGTCTAAAACATGAAGATCCCTGTCACTTAAGCATAAAAATAATCTCAAAATTAGCTTTGTAACAAAAAGTCAAACTTTCCCCCAATGCAGTGGATTATCTTTCGAGAAAGATACACATAGATGCAAGATTGTAGAAAGGGGTTTCCAGTTAGTTTTTCTTCCAACATCAAATCTTTACTCAGACTCTAAAATTTTTGGTTTTAATGATAAAGATATTTTGATAAAATCTGAAAACTTTTTGGTAATCAACATATAAAAATGGACAATGGACTACATAAAGCTTGATAAGCTATATATAATTTTGAAGACTGATTAACTCACTCATTTAAAAATATCTATCAAGGGGCACCTGGGTGGCTCATTCTGTTAAGCATCTGACTGCAGTTCAGGTCATGACCTCATGTTTCCTGGGTCCGAGCCTTGTGTCAGGCTCTGTGCTAACAGCTCAGAGCCTGGAGTCTGCTTCAGATTCTGTGTCTCCCTCTCTTTCTGCCCCTCCCCTGCTCGTGCTCTGTCTCTGTCTCTCAAAAATGAATAAATGTTAAAAAAAATTTTAACAATTCTATCAAATATATATAGAGAAATAGAAATATAGAAATAGAAATAAATAGAAATAGAAATTACAAATAGAAATAAATATAAATATATAGTCTGTTCAAAGTGCAGTGCTCAGCCCCGAGAACACAGCAATGAAGGAAAGCATATATCAGCTTAGCTTGTTTGGATCTGTGGTGGGGGAATGATATCCCTGGCTTGGTGTCCTTATTCCAAGAACCCTGTGAATATATTACTTCGCATGACAAAGGGGATTTGCAAATGCAATTTAGTTAAGGATCTTGAGTTAGGGAGATTATCGTCAAGCCCAATATAATTAAAAAAAAATCCATGTAAGAGGGATACAGGAGGGTCAGAGTCAGAGAGGGTGACAAAATGTTGGAAGCAGAGGGAGAAAAGGTGATGTGACAATGGAATGGGAGTGGAGGGAGGTACAGGGCCATGAGCAAGAAATACAGATGGAAAAGATCACTGCTAATTACAATCAATATATAGAACTTTCTTTCTCTTACACTACATTTAGTTTTATGAATACAATTTTTTTTATTTTTTGTAAATTTTTCTTTGTATACAATCTATAAATGCAAATTAAAGAAGTTAATTTTTCAGAAGCAATTTATGACAATTAATCCATTTGAGATGGCAAAAATCTTACGAATTTTGTCTTCCTATATGCATTCTTATCATTTAATAAATTTTTTAAATGGGGAAAAATAAAAATAAGACTATCGATTACTTATTACTGTAAGGCAATACATTTTATATATCATGTTATAATCAGTCAGTTCATGGCATTAACCTTGTTATTTGGCTTTAGCTGTAAAAGACCTGAATAACCCCAATATCCATTCCTCATAACTGGAAAACTAGAATTTAATTTGCTTCCTGTTTTCACCTCCTCCCTGACCATTTGGATTGTGGCCATAGGTGACTTTGCTTGTATCCATCCACCGTTTCAAGATTCCATGGACTAAACTGGCTTCTAGCTCTTAACTAACTCTTCTTTTGTTCTGTGCACCTTCTGAAATCCAGGTCACGTACTCAATTTGTTTTATGAAACCACCAACCTAACACCCAACTAAAATTCTACAATTTTATATCAGTTTATTTTCAGATATTGCCTTTTCAGTTTTTGACCTAAAAAGTTAGATGTCAAGCACTCAATTATTTCTTCATAGCCACTAAAATCTTTCTGCTATTGCTGAATTCTTTGAGAATTTTTTTTCCTGATACACAACAGTCTTTTATAAATGTATATCAGATTATATAACATTTAAATTTAGTATAGACATATAAGAACAAGGAATTTGGACCTTTAAAGTGCAATTAATTATATTAACTGATTTACAAAGATATTTCAGAGGAACATATT
Organism: Lynx canadensis; assembly: GCF_007474595.2. Classification (NCBI taxonomy): domain Eukaryota; kingdom Metazoa; phylum Chordata; class Mammalia; order Carnivora; family Felidae; genus Lynx; species Lynx canadensis. The sequence goes on along the minus strand of NC_044319.2, from coordinate 52,203,506 downwards.
TATTAATCATCCAACATAGCATTCAATTTATTTTTTATTATAAAAGGTAGTACTGAGAAATTAAAATTGATCTTTGAGAGGTGGTATTATTAGCAATTTAATATTTTCTCTCTGAGCTTTTCAAAATTTTCAAATAATTCATTATTTATAGAAAGGCATGACAAAAAGCCTCTGAAACAGTTCCAGAAATTAGGTCTAAATAAAGCATTTGAATCAAGGTTTTTTAAAACGAGAAAGCAGAAGTTGCTAGTAATTTAAATTAATTTGCCTTGGATAGCCATTAAAAATCCTACTTTTAAAATTTTACATATCACCCTAAGTATGTATATATTTAAATTAGTTTTAGAAAGTAGTAAAGTTTATTACTTTATAAAACATCTGCAAATCTATTAACAGAATTTCTGCAATCATATAATTAAGATTTCTTAAATTTCACTATTGTTCCTCAAATTGTGCTTGTAACAAACTTTACATCCCACATTCCTAATAAAATCTCATATAATAGCTGCTGATTGCTTTGTTTTTTTAGCATTATTACACAAAGTTCAAAGAAAGTTGTGTATCCATGTCCTTAGCTTGAACTTGATTTATTCTAAGATTAATGTAATTCATGTTTATTAAATGAACAAATGGATGAGTACTTGTTGCATTTAGCGTGAGGTATCAGAATTCTTTTTGATTATTATTTATGTGTATTACCGATTCTTTGAACTAAACATGGTCCTTGCTAATAAGTTATTGGTACTGTCGTTTTATCTGATTCATCTGGAATAGGACTGCCAAAGGATATATTTCACAGTAATTGGTTATTGTATTTTAATCACAAATCTTTTATATTATTATATAATCATATCCACAGGGCCCCAAAACAAAATAAAGAAAACAAGGTTACCAAGAGTTTTCTTTCCCTCACTATTGCATCATGGCTTGAAAGGAAAATTTTTGGAATTGTTTCCCCATTGAGATGGCTGTGTTGGTGATGATGAAGAGACTCTTGAAGCTCCAGTCTAGGAGGCTTTTTGTTTTCCAGCTTTCTTGAGATATAATTGATAACATTGTAAAAGTTTAACGTGTACAATATCATTTTATATACATATAGATTATAAAATGATTACCACAATAAGTAAGCTAACACATCAATCACCTCGATGGTTACTACGTACATGGGGGGATGTGGGAGTTATGTGTGGGAAGAACAAAATCTACACTCTTAGCAAATTTTAAGTGTACAATACAGTATTGTTAACTATAGTCACCATGCTGTACTTCATATCCTCAGAACTTATTCATCTTATAATAAAAAATTTGTCCCTGTGACCAACATCTCCCCATTTGCTCACCCCATAGGCCCTGGAAACCACCAATGTACTCTCTATTTTTATGAGTTCAACTTTTTTAGATTTCTAGGATGCTTTGGCAAGAAAATCTTTTAATATTTCTCTGAATAACAACACCAACATGGTATTGATCTAGAATAATAAACTTTAATCATTTGTTGATAATTACATACTATTAGATAGACTGGCTTGTTATCTTACAGGGTTTATACACTAAGACTAGCATTGGTGAGGACTCAGTTTTTCAAAGAAGTCATATCCTAAGGGGAAAGTCATTTCTGACGTTTCATGATGTAGAGCCCAGGGTACAATTTGCACCCCTAAGGGTTAGATTTGGAAGGCAAGGAACATGTTCTCATGTCTTTATAATTCCTCACTTGATCTAGGTAAGAATTCAATGTTCAGGGGAAACAAAATATAAACAAAACAACAAATAATTAAAAATAAAAAATCGAAACAAGTGTGCTTTTGTGGCTTAACTTGGATTAGTTAAAAGACTATCACAGCACACAGAATTCAAAGAGAAACTGATTTTTTCAGAAGCAAAATATTGTATTTCTGGTACACAGAATGATAATAATAGAAATATTGCCAGGTAGCATTGCAATTCATTCATGATATAAATAATAAATATACAATCAATACTGAGCTGAGAGATGGTCACTCTGTCACCTTACTCCCATTCAAATATTGCAGAGATAATGCTACTACCCACAGCAGGTACTGATTATGGACAATTATATATGATGAATGCATTGGGCAGGTGCATTTTAGTGGATGAATTAGAAAGATAAACAATACTTATTTTTAAAATATAGGAAAGTAATACTTACATTTAAAAATAAGAAAACAGGGGCGCCTGGGTGGCGCAGTCGGTTAAGCGTCCGACTTCAGCCAGGTCACGATCTCGCGGTCCGTGAGTTCGAGCCCCGCGTCAGGCTCTGGGCTGATGGCTCAGAGCCTGGAGCCTGTTTCCGATTCTGTGTCTCCCTCTCTCTCTGCCCCTCCCCCGTTCATGCTCTTTCTCTCTCTGTCCCAAAAATAAATAAACGTTGAAAAAAAATTAAAAAAAAATTAAAAAAAATAAAAATAAGAAAACAATGTATTTAGAAATTATTCTTTACTTCCAAACCCAACTCTCATTAATGTCCCTTTTCTCAATTTTTACAATTTTCAACAGGTTAGAAGGTTTAAGTTTTAGTGAGATGATATATAAACAAAACTTATGGTAGGGTTTTAAATAGAAATTAAGCGTATTTCTCATAAAAAAAAAGAAAGCTAGTCTGAGCTATAGATCACTAGATTTTTGTCCATAATATCAAGATTTTTTTAAAACACATGCTAATTTTTTTACAAATAATTTTTACAATTACTACTAAAACTTCAGAGATAGTGTTTTACAAACCTTGCATTCACAGCATAGAAGTCATTGGACTGCACAAATCACAATCTTTGCTTTTGTTGAGATAAATATGATTTTTCATTGCTATGAGTTATAAATGTCCTTGAGATAATTACAGATGTATTGTACTTACAGAAGATACTAAATGAATAGAAAACATCAATTAGAAGCATCAGTGCAGTAAATTAGTTTATACACTTTGCTTGTTTTAAGCAAAGAAGTTTTGCTTTTTGTATTTCTAGTAATAAGTGAAGGGTAAAATGTAGAGTGTTCCCTTCTCTGTTACACCATAGGTAAGCAATGTCTCCTAGAAGAGTAAAAAAAAGAAGTGTCCAGTTGGATTGGCATGCATTTACTTTTTAATTTATTATGACACTTTAAGATTTTAACAATATAGATATTTTATATAGAAGTTTTATTGTTCTGTTAAAATTATTAATATATTTATGAGTTTTTCTGAAATATGTATCTTGGTAGGTTGAAAGTTGCATTGACGAAATACCTTTTTGTAATTTCATGTGTGGTAGTGTCTATAATTTATCTGTGTAAATGTTGGGGTGACTTTCATTTATTAATTAACCAATATATTTCTTCAAAAACATTATTTTATAACTAATAGACTTTCTCATAATGCAATAATTTTGCCAATATCTCAATGCAAATTGGTGTGAGGGTATTAAGTTCTATATTCAGGCACCGCTAAATTATTCTTGCCTCACAATTAAACACTTGTTCTGAACATGTGAACTCCTTGTCTTCCACAGAACAACCAACTTGCTGCATATATTTGAACACTGAGAACTGGCTTCATAAGTCGGACCTCCTGTCAAGACATTCTCAGGTTTATCAGAGAACATCTGAACAAAATTCATTGTGACCATTACCCTCTCAACCCACTTGACAAAATATTCTGCTTATGAAAAGTATTCATACTAATATATTTGAAAAACTTTTATTTTATTTATTTATTTTTATTTTATTTATTTTATTTTTTTTAATGTTTAATTATATTTGAGAGAGCAAGAGCGCGTGCACTAGTGGGGGAGGGCCAGAGAGAGAGAGAGGGAGACACAGAATCTGAAGCAGGCTCCAGGCTCTGAGCTGTCAGCACAAAGCCTGACATGGGGCCAAAGTCACAAGCCATGAGATCATGAACTGAGCTGAAGTCCAATGCTTAACTGACTGAGCCACTCAGAAGCCCCTGAAAACCTTCTGGTTATTCATCGTTATGATTGACTCTAGAAGGTAAATTGCATCATACAAAAGACAAATGGAAAACATTCATAGCTCAGTTGGTATAACACATTGAGCCCTGATTATCACTCATAATTTCTTAGTTAACAGAAGTAAATCATATAAAAAAAAAGGTCTATATCTCTCTATGTCTATGTCTATATCTATCTCTATATATCCAAATGAAAGTAAAAACGAAAAACTGACAATCAAATTGGAAGCAGAAGAAAAGGAAAAAGGAGAAGGAGGAGAAAGAGTTTTTGTACATGCAGTGAACAAGAAGTAGAGCTAGAATTCACACCCAGAGAAATCTCTATAAATAATGAGAATATATAATGGAAGGTTGGAAAGCTGGATAAAAGATTCAGAATCACTGCTGAGGGTGGTTAGATGCCACTGAAATGTCTAGATAAATAGGACTTGGGTTAGTCTATTGTCCTGTGTCTTGTCTTTTCATTTCTTCTCTTGTCTTTCTTTCTTCTTTTTTTTTTTTCCTTTTTTAAGAGTTCAGCTTTTTACTGAAAGTGTTACAAGAGGTTTAGTCAAAAAGACCAAAGCCCATGTTACCATTGGACACCTCAGATTCTTGTGTTTGCCTGCCCTTTCTTCTCCTTAGCTGGGGCCACAGAGGTGAAGGGGGCAGGACCTTCCGCTGTGCCGCCCTGGCTGCAGATGAGGTTCCCAGTGTTGACTTTGGGCAGGGGCTTTGCAAACCAGCCTGGCCAGAAAGGCTCAACATTTATACTGGCTACTTTAAAGAGAATCTTGATCTTAACCTCTGTGACAGGCACATCATTGTTGTCATTGTTGTGCTGATGAGGGAGAGTAGATGCAATGAGCTCCAAAACAAGGAAGCAACCACCTGAGGCCAGCTGTGGGAAGCCTCTGCTAGTCACCTGGTAAAGTGAGGACCTTGCTCCAGTGGGACCTTCAACCTTTGTTCCTTGTAAGGACTGACAACCTTAGTGGCAACTGAGGAAAACTGTTTCTTGAATTATAAATGCATCAACCAACCATGTATAGGTGTATCATTTATCAGTGATTACATGAGTGGTAAGATAAAGTTTTTGCTCATCCAGATTAAAGGAGATGTGAGGACTGAATACAATACCCAATCCTTTTCTGAATCTTGTACTGGCAGAAAAAAGTGGGAAAAGAAACGTTTTATAAAAGACAATTGTGGGTTGATTGACAAAATTGCAATTAGGGTGGTAGATTAGACAAAAGTATTTCTTTAATAAATTGCCAAACTTGGTAGCTGTATTACGGTAAAATAAGAGAATATCCTTATTCTTAGGAAATACACATTGAGATATTAAAGGATAAGGTCTGGGGATGTATGCCACTCACTTTCAAATGCTTCCGGAAAAAAAAAATTATAAGTAAGGAAATCACTGATAAAGCCAAGAAGTTAAATGTTCACTCTAGGTAAATTAGTATAAAGCATAATCATTTTTTCTCCTGTTTCTATTCTCATAACTTTTCTGCAATTTTTTAGTGATTTCCAAATAAAATGTCTCCAAAAGAAGAAGAGAGATTTTAATCTCATTGAGGAAAAATTTCCCTTTCAAATGAGAGGCTAACACAAAGCTGTAGAAATAATATAAAGTCCCAAATTATTTGTACAAAGAAAGACTGTAGCAGCAGGGGACAACTGAGGATCAATATGAGGATAAGGAAAGCCTCTCACAACTCACCTTATCAGGACTTTGTCCCCCAGCCTTTTGTCACTTGCCTGACACATTAATTTCTATCACTTTAATAAATTATGAGCATACAAACTTGTTTCAATATTGTCCTTCTTTTCAAAAATCTTGGTCTAGGACAGGAATTAGCAAACTAGCACATTGGGCAAATTACAGCAAAGACTGTGAGCTAAGAATTGCTTTTTTTTCATATTATTTTATTTTAATCTTTTTAAAAGGTTGTAAAGGGTGAAAGAAGAAAAGGAGTAGGAGGACGAGAAATGTGACAGAATCTCAAATGTGGCTTACAACTCATAAAATGTTTACTATCTGACCCTTTATATACAACGTTTGTACAAGTTTGTCTCCACATTCCTTAAGGACCAGAACTGTATGCTCCACATAGGCGTGTTTGCTAGTTACTTACTGAATAAGAACGAGATCATTCAGATCTAAAAGTATTGAAGACAGTTTCACATAAGACACATGATTATACTCAACATTCAGAAATATGTATCAGTTATATAAGTTAAAAACCACAGGATGCTGTAGCATTTCTGGGAAAAGGAATAATATAGTCACTAAGGTACAGAACACACAGTACTTAGAGCATTTAGAAGGAAATTCCTTCTGATGTAATTGGCATTGCATTTTTATGAAACATTCATGTGGTTTTATTTGTTTCTTGCCTTCACTAAGTCACTCTCATTAGTTAACCCATGGTTTCCATTTCCCTATGCTGGAGATAAGGGCAAGGATTTTACAATTGATCTAGAAAGAATGCAAATACAAACTGTAAATTAAAATTTAGATTCCGAGAGTAAGAAATATAATTTTGCAGCAATAGTCTTAAAATAGAAACCATTCAGAAAAAAGTATAGATTGACTTCCTTTAATGTTTATTTAAAATATTATTGCATTCGGCAAGTAAATAAAAGTCTGCTCTTTTCAGACTGAGGGATTTTTTGGTGAATCAAGAGTAACAGAGGAAGATGGAGAGAGAGAGAAGGGGAATAAAGTATCGCTGACCCTTAGAGCCATGTGGTAAGGGAAAGGCACATAATAGTCTACATGGATAAGGTGGAGCCCAAGTATATCTTTTAGGCAGAGACCTTGATGTTGACATTTCTTATAAATGGTGGGATAATGGTGTACAGACAGTCACTATAGCCAAGTAGACATGTCTGTATCTGTTTCCTGGATCCCCATGCCCTGCATGCGTACAAAGGAAATCAAGACAATTCCTGGCATGTGGTGAGAGGCACAGAAGTACAAGGAGCACCGTTAGACCATTGGGTCAAGCACTAGTACTTGGATACCTATAGCAAGTCTGGGGCTGTGGGTTCTACAATATAACCCCATACAAGCCAGAGGTGGCCAGGTTCATAGGCCAGGAATGAGATAAAATTAGTTCTTGGTCACTAATTTTATCTCATTCCTGGCCTATGAACCTGGCCACCTCTGGCTTGTATGGGGTTATATTGTACATCTTTCACTGTACCTTCTCTCCATATGAAAAGCAGGCAAAAGAGTTAATATTTGCCAAAACAAAAACAATAGCAAATAGAGCAATTCAACCTAGAAACTGTATTAAGCTAATGTCTTAGCTACAATAGCAAAATACCAGAGACTGGGTGGCTTAAAAAACAGACCTTTATTTCTCACAGTTCTGGAGGCTGACAAGCCAACATCAAGGTGTCAGATGAGTGTCCTCTCCTTGGCTTGCAAGAGGCTGCTATCTAGCTGTGTACTCACATGATCCTTTATTTGTGCACACATGGAGAGAGATGTTTCTCTCTCTTTTCCTTTTCTTTTAAGGACACTAATCCTATCATGAGGGATGCCCCTTCATAACCCCATATAAACCTATTTACTTCCGAAAGGTCCCATCTCTAAATCCTATCATTTGGGGGGTTATAGCTTCAGCATATGAATGCGGGGCAAGGGGAACAAACATTCAGTCTATAACAATGAACAATAATTTCAATAATGTGATGTCAGATTTTTTTTTTAAATGTTTATTTATTTTGACAGACACAGAGAGAGAGACAGAGAGAGAGCAGGGGAGAGACAGAGAGAGAGGGAGAGAGCCCAACTCAACGCTCGATCTCATGAACCATAAGATCATGACCTGAGCAGATATCAAGAGTTGGACACTTAAACTGACAAAGCTGTCCAGGTGCCCCTTGATATCAGAAGTTTTAAAACTGAATTAACTAAAATTTGTTCCCTCTCCCCACTGCTACATCCCAATAAGTGGGAATATTTAAGGAAATATGGTTTAGAAGTTTTAATGAAATATGGCTTTTGATTTAATAAAAACGGCATAAACTAGCAAAAGAATATGATATAACAAGGAAAAGGTGGATTGTAGGGTTCATTCAGCTATTAGTTTGGTTGTCATTGCTGTTAATACTGTCTCCAGCACCTACCCTATCGCTTAGTAAGGTACTGGGCTTCTTCGATTTGGAATTTTCTCTTTCTTCAATGGAAATAATAGTGTTTAATTTACAGGTTTTCTTTTTTTTTTTTTTGAGAGGATTAAATGCCAGCTCTGTCTAGAGACTTCTAAGAACCCAGTAGTTTCTCAATATTTATTATGCTAACACAGCATAACATTGTGGAAAGTGAAATAAGATGTTTTTATTTCCTGTACACATATGTTTTAATTTTCTTGAGTAAATACCTAGAAGATTCATATGATAGATGGATATTTATCATTAGGAGAAATTGACAGATTAGTTTTCAGATGGGTTGTCACATTTTGAGTCCCAGTGATATTTGAAAACTCCAGTTGCACATAAAAATTAACTAATTGAATCCTCCCCGAATCATTTGAGGTCAATATTATCATTATACGAATTTATAATGACCAAGTCAGGCTTTGAACCCATTGGTTTGATCCCTGCATGGGTTCTTAACCATTATATCACACCCACTCTCAGCAAGCTCGTTTTAATATTATTCATCTGATTGAGAAAGTACAAATTAAATGGGATCGAGAATTTAATCTCTTGGCTTTCATATATAGCCTTCTATTTTCTCTGGCAGCATTTGCATGCACATGAACCACTCCTTCTCTACTATCTGGGCTTCTGTTTCAATATCAGCTCATTTTGGGGGGAGTCTGGAGGCTCAGTCGGTTAAGTGTCCCACTTTGGCTCACGTCATGATCTCGCGGTTTGTGAATTCTAACCCCGAGTCAGGCTCTGTGCTAACAGCTCAGAGCCTGGAGCCTGCTTCAATCTGTGTCTCCTCTTCTCTCTGCCCCTCCCATGCTCATGCTCTGTCTCTCAATAATAAATAAATGTTAAATATATATCTATATCTATCTATCTATCTATCTATCTATCTATCGTCAGCTTATTTTTTATTCTTCATCCTAAGGGCAAACAAAACCAATGTCCTGCTCCAGAAGTATCCCCTTTGTTCTGCTTTGGGTGCTTCTCTCTGAGTCTCTAATAGCCCTTGAGTGATTCACAGTCCCCTCAGCTGAATGAGGAAAATTATCTTTCTCTCCCATAATCCTACCTTTTAATGGTCAAGCCACAAAGCCTGCAGTCTCATGTTCTTACATTCCCAGATCTTTTAGTAAGACAATTTCTTAAAGTGTTCACTTCTTTGCTCTCCAGGCTTATAGTACATGACCCTGGGTGCATGGAAGAAGCCAAAGAACAATTCAAGCAGTGCAAACTCTGACCCTGAGTCATCCTAGTACATTGGACTTTTGCCATCATTTGACCAAGTTAAATAAATCCTAGTCAGTCCCTCTCCTTTCTGTTATAAACATGCTCAGAAATGTTGAAATCAGTCTTTTAAGCTAAAGTGAAACCCAAAAAACAAATCAATTCAGATTTTTAAAGTCAGAATTGCTTACTAATATTGTGCATATTTCTTGTTTGCTTGACATTTTCAGTTTTTCAATGGTATTAGCATTACAGCCATCTTGACATGGTGTAAAAGGTCCAAAAATTAATGTTGTGGTTCAAATATTCATTCTAGAAATACAATATTATTACCAAAATGGTGGTTCTGACTTCTAAGGCAAAGCTATCACATCAATTATAAAACAAAGCCCTTTTTAGTCACTAAACATTAGCCTGAAGACCATACAAAGGCTGTCAACAACAGGTCTGCTCTTTTGCAGAAATAACTGGCATGTTTCTAAAAGGTAAGCTATATTGTCAAGGTTCTTTATGACATTGGAAACAAGCTTTGAAATCATGGAATTGGGGTTATTAATACATACTTAAAATAGTAATTTTTACCCAAAGTCCTGCAAACATAAAAGAAAGAAGTTATACTTAAGTAGCACACACACTGCAGCTATAAAGTGCATTTATAAGGTCAACTAATTTCAAGAACAACTTTTTGAAATAGCTACCATTTTTATTCCTGCTTTCACATGAGGAAATGAGGCAAAGATATAGAGTGTCTCATTTAGGATCATGTAGCTTTTGGGATTTGAGCATATGCTTTCTGGCCCCAATGTAAAAATGTGTAGGAGCTACCTCCATAGCTTTCTTTTCATTCTTTGGGGAAAAACAAAACAAACAAACAAACAAACAAAAACCAGCATATTTTCTTGGAACGAAAAATAGAAAAAATCACTAATTTTGAGAATATGAGTAAACACATCTTTGGTTCTTTTTCTACACACTATAATTTGAGATATGGACTTAATTATGGATTTAAAACAGATTGATCATTTGATAATCTCATGTTTTTTCACAGAATGGAATGCAAGGACTTTTTGGTTGTTGTTGCTATTGCTAGTCTCTCTAACTAATTAGGCTTTAGCTTTATCCTGAAGGAGAACTTCTAAAATGGAGAAATAATAAATAATACTTTCATGCATGTCCAGTCGTTGTGTGGCAGAAAGGCTAAGTCAATCTTACTCTTTCAGTATGGAGATGAATACAACAGATACCACTTCCCTAGTCAATTTTGGCCTATAGGTGTTTGATAACCTGGAAGTTTGTGAAAGTGGAAAAGAATAGAGAATTTTACTCTGTGTTTACTATATACCTGTACTTATATATAAGTAGTCTTAGCAGTTTGGCACATTTGATAGAACTGGGCACTGGACAGTATGTTTTAAAAGGAGGGCAATAACATTTGCTGAAATGCCAAGTGGACCAAGTAAAGGTTAATAATGGATGACAGTTTGGATGGAGTCTAAGGGTATCTGCTCTCTGTCCCAACTGCCTGGCTTCCAGTTTTGTGTCTGGTGTTTATTAGCCATGGGCCTTAGGAAAAATTAAATAATCTTTCTATGTGTCAGTTTTATTGACTGTAAAGTGGTAGTAATAATGCCTACCTAATGGGCTGTTTGGAAGATTAAATAAGATAGTCCATATTGAAGGGCTCTGTGTTATGTTTGACTTATGGACAGTCCTAAATAAGGGTTAGTTTTCATTTCCCCTTGATAATCAAACTTCATCTATTGTATCTTCTACACCCATTATTTGATCTATTTCAGGAACAAGAGATTATAGAAAAAAAGATACAAATCATGGTTTTCAATCTAACGTCTACTGATAACTGGATTTCTGACCTTTGTCAAGCCACTCATTTCTCAGGTTTTCAGTTTAATAACTGACAAAATGGAGTCAGACTAAATAATTTGTCTCCTCCAGTACTAAAATTCTATGATTTTTATAAAGTGCACAAATATTTGCATAATAGTCACCCAAAATGTTGGACATTATAAATCTTAAACATTATTCACAAAATGCTGTGATCTTTTCATAGAAAAAAAATCCTTTTTAATAGCCCCTTGATTTCTAGTTTTATTTTTGCTAAAGATAGATAGATTTTGTTATTTTTCAAAAAAAATCTTTCATGGGTTTAATTACATGAGACATTATGGCTTTTCACATAAAGAAGTAGGTAAATCTATTGCATCATTTAATTAAAGGGCAGATTCTAAGACAAAATTAAAATCAGTGTATTATTATTTCATCCTTCTATTATAGACACAGAATGATATATAAAATTTGTATCTACTGTTACCACTAATATTCCCAATTCCTCTGTTACTCACTAAAGATATAGTAAACTACTACTCATGATAAAAAATGTAATCAGTAACTACATAAACTCAAATTTTTTCCTTTCTGATAAAAATGTTCAGTAAATTTTTAACCCTTAGTGTAGTTGTTTCTCACGAAATAATTCCTTAAATTTCTGAAGTTATTCAATATTCGTTATATACAGAAAGATGAATATCTCTCTATATTTTTATTTTAAAATATTATTCCTTTACTCTAAGAAAATTAAAAAAGCAACTTCTCCCACATATCTCAGCCATTTTGGGATATATAAAGTGTTCTATTACCTGTATTGTAATTTTGTAGAAAGATGAATATATTAATAGAAATACACCTCATATTGAAATGGGAAGTCACATGATATCAGTTTGGAGTTTCAAAGTGATTTTCAAAAATGTTGTCTATATACTTTTTTGGAATTAAGAACTGAAGTGAGAAAGATAATTTCTAATATCCTTATGATATCCATTTTCAAAAAAGTGTAGGCTGAGTTACCAACTTTCAGTTTGAACAGTAGGATTTTGGCAAGTATATAGACAATTATTGTACATTGACTTTTATGTCACCTTGGTTATTACCCCTTTGTGAAACAGTGACCAATTTTTTTTTACCTCTTTAACACCCAGCTTCCTAATCAGGACAATGGAAATAATATTATTTAGAGTAATCTTGCAAATAAATAATACATTAAAAATGCTGAAAGTACCTGATATTCACTACCTCTTTGATATGCACCCATTATTTGAGAAATGATATTCCTTCTTAACTAGGAAAGGTGTCTTCAAGAGATGTGCAAATGGTTTTGATATAGATGGCCCATCAACTCTATTTTTTGAAGTTCTAGAGGTTGATAGCCTAGAACTAAGTAATGAGGTTGATAAAATATACTATAATTAACTTTTGTAGATAAAATACTTCTGTTTAAAAGGTGGGAGGGTATTATGAAGCCAAGAAAGAAATCAAAATCTATTAAAATATCTATAAAATTACTGTGCTATTAGATTATACTTCCATTTATTTTCTTACCCTTCACATTTTTTTTAAAATGTTAGAAATTTAGTAAGTACTAAACTGATTTAAAGTGAATTAAGGGGTTATCAAACTTTATTATTCATCACAATCATCCGGAGTTCTTAAAAAAGCAAATTCCAAAGCTCTACATTCATAGATGCTAATTCAGTTATGGTTGGAGAAAATCCCAGATTAGGCAATTTTAACAATAGCTCCCTCATCCTCCCATGATTGTGATACAAACTGCTCTGACTAGTACACTTTTATAAGCACAGCATACTTTTGTAGTTCATTGAATAGATTTCCTGGCACATGTTCTAATAGGCATAGTGAGGTATGCAGAAGTTATATTTGGGGGAATAAAAAAAAACTGTTGACAGGGTAACTGCTTCATATAAGCACTGTAAAAAATTGAAACATTGGTATTGACTAAAATGTGAAAGAGTATTCTCCCTGATCAACATACAATCAAAACACTCAAAGATAAATCAAAATAAAATATTACAAAGGAATACAAATTTATAAGTGGATTATCTATGTGAACTAATGGTGGTATGTTCTTGGGAACATAGCTGTAAACATTTACTTTCGTCTTTCCCAGGGTTCTCAACTCTGACTATATCATGGTATGACCAAATGGGGAGATTTTAAGATATTGATTATATATGAACCTCTCTGTATGTATATTACTCTTCAATAAAAGTATTTTAAAAAATACAGATTTATATTGAGTCCAATCCTCAGCATCTAAATCAATGGTTTTAAAGCTTAGTTTAGGCATTGGTATTTTTTCCAAAGTTTTTCAGAGAATTACATTGTGAGGCCAGGATGGGGAGTAAACAAGAAGCGTATATATTGTGAGGTCCGGTCACAATATATTGGAGAAATAGATTGGAGAAAAGTTGGGGAAGGATCTTAGGAATAGAAAAAATAACTTGAGCAGCCGAGATGATGACAAGAGACACAATCTTCTGACATCAAGCTTGTAATAGTCCATCGGACCCCACCGCTCTCAAACAGTACATCCCATTTGTTACTTGTCACTTTGTTCTTGTGTGTTAACAGTATTATTGTGTTTTCTCTGACTTCAATTACATTTTCAAATGAAGGATTTGTAGTACATACATGAGTTTTTAACAGTGCTCAATATTACCAAGTTATGAGTGGGAGAACTTCTACTTAAAAGCAAGCCATGTGGTGCGCCTGGGTGGTTAGTCAACTAAGCGTCAAACTCTTGATTTCAGTTCAGGTCATAATCTCAGCATTCATGAGATGGAGCCCCGTTTTGGGCTCTGTGCTGACAGCATGGGATTCTATCTCTCCCCCTCTCTTTGCTCCTCCCCAGCGTGTGCACTCTCTGTCTCTTTCTCTCTCTCAAAAATAAATAAATAAATAAATAAATAAATAAATAAATAAATAAATATTTTTTAAAAAGTAGGCTGTCCAACTTTGAGGTCTATGTCCCTTTGTGAAGATTATAGTGGAAATACACAAAAACTCACCAAATAAGACCAACCAGAAGCTATTTATCCAGAGTTTTCTATAGGATGGGAGTCAAAAAACTCAAAGGCAGTGGAGTAGGAAAGCTATATGGTGGGGGGGGGGGAGTAGGCAGGGAAAGGAATGCTTCAGGTATGTTCTAATAGGAGGCCATGGAAATGGGGAAGCCAGGGGAAGGCTACTTAGAAGTGGAGCATCTTAGGGGCGCCGAGGTGGCTCAGTGGGTTAAACTTCTGACTTCGGCTCAGCTCATGATCTCATAGTTCCTGGGTTTGAGCCCCACATCAGGCTCTATGCTGACAGCTTGGATTCTGCTTTGGATTCTGTGTCTCCCTCTCTCTGACCCTCCCCCACTCATTCTCTGTCTATCTCTCTTTCTCTCAAAACTAAATAAACATTAAAAATAAAACTTAGAAGTGGAGCATCTTATATGACTTGTAGAGCATATTTAGCTTTTTCTGGTTAATCCTATGTTGGAACGAAGGGTAAAAAAAGGGAAGCTGGTCATCATTGACCAGTTCTAATTGTTCCATGCCATATGTTGCAGAAGCTGTGGTCTGGGTTCCCAGAGCGGTTTGCTGTAGAGATTGTGGGTCAGAGATCTATTATCCTATATGGCCTGGCCACTGTCCTTCAGTATATGTAGTCTCTCAATAAGCTAAAATAAGCCACCTTTATCCAATATCTTAATGGGATCTAGCATTTTTGGAAGTCGCATGCATTCTTTATGGTATCCATTATTTGTTCAAGAATGACTGACTGAGCATGCTTAAGTCCTCTAAATTATTACTTAGAAATATGCAGTGCATTCAGAAAAGTCTGGTTTACTTAGAAATTATGTGGATTACAGAACAATCTTACCAAAATATCTACTCTTTTTAAAACTAATACTCCCTATTATGAAAAGCCAAGTGAGAATTCATTCAAATATTCAATGTTGAATATATGGAAATTCTATGAATAAAATTTCCTTAGAAGTTCATATCTTCAATGTTAAAAAAAATGAGGTCAATGAGTAGAAGAAAAATTATTTCAAAACCTTAGACTTTCTAGTTATGTTAACAGAGGCATGCTTTAATCCAGGAGGTTGTCACTAATGGCCTGCATGCAGGTTTCTTGTTCTGTAAATAAAGTTGTTGTTGTTGTTTTAAGTTTATTTATTTATTTTGAGAGAGAGAGAGAGAGAGAAAGAGAGAGAGAGAGAGGCAGAACAAGAGGGGGAAAGCGAATCCCAAGCAGGCTTGGCACATAGTGCCTAGCCCTATGTGGGGCTTGAACTCACGAACCATGAGATCATGACCTAAGTAGATGTCAGTCACTTAACCAACTGAGCCACCCAGGCACCCCTGTAAATAAAGTTTTATTGTAACACAGATAACCCATCCCTTTACGTATTATCTATGATTGCTATCTATACAACAGCGAAGTTGAGTAATTGCAGCAGAGACCATGTGGTCCAGAGCCAAAAATATTTGTTCACCTACCTTTTACGGGAAAAGTTTGCAAACTCCAACAGGGTATATCCAAATATGTGGAAACATAATATCTGGGCTCATCCCAATAAATTGAGGCTGCAGAATCAACCCTTGAGACAGATATAATTTATTAAGCTTTCCTGAGCAAATGAGGACATTATAAGAAAAGCAAAGTTCTTTATTTTCCTTACTACAAACATAGAATTCCATTGGCTCTTCAGCGGAAAGACTCCTTCAGAGCTGGTTTTGTCTTCTAGTTACAGGATGCATCTGGATCAATTAAATCTTTGTCATGCATGAATAATTTCAACCCCTCAGGTAATTAGAACATTCATTCTGTCTCACAGTTAACTCTGAGATTAAAAAGGTAACTTTATTTTCTTTAAGCCCGCTAATCAAGCTTCAAAGTGTTCACATTTTCATACTAATGAAAAGCTGGCTGAATAAGAATGGAAATCATTTATTAACTATATCAGTTAGGAATAAAGTAGCTTCCTAAATGTCTGTATGTCTGGTGAAGTATTTTAGAGCCTGCATTTTCGTATTTTAGTTTCTCACCCATAAACCATTTTTTCAAAAGATGGCTAATATATGAAACCTAGTTCAGTTTTCTTTCAATTTATAAACATTTACTAATGATTATTGCTTCTTTGTCTATATATTCAGAAAAGATCGTTGAATGTATTCATACATGTGAGCACACACACATCCTACACACCTTTACCTTTGTTGAGCACTTATATAAGTAGTTTCACTAGGTAACTGAGTCCTTACTTTGTAAGCTCCCAAACTACACACTAAAAATAAATGATAAAATATGAATAAACTTTGAAAATAAATAATATTGATAAAAATAACTCTAGAAAATATTAGAAGGAAGAAAATAAAAGTTTATTTTTTAGTACTTAAATAATGAACATGTACTTTAATAACATTTTAAAGGATTTTTGTTGTAGTGTATATTTCAATGTCTCTATAAAGTAAATTTTTGAAATGATTTCAGCCTTTTCATTTTGCTGAGTCATCAAAACCTAACATGATTTATTATATTGCCTTGTGAATTAGTAATACTTAGGGGACAAAAGATATATGACTGTGTGGCTCTAAAAAATAATTCTAAATTGCTGTAACTTTGGTTCTTTTTATTTATCAGTATTTTGTTTTTTTCTTATTGGAGATTATCAATTTTTAATGCCAAATATGTTTAATTGCATAACGATTCTGCTTGCTACTTTTGTCTAATTTCACAGCATACAAACATTTTTAAGTATCTATATACCTAAGAGATGGTATAGCTTCTAGTGATTAAAAAAAAAGGAAAGAAAGAAATCACATTTCCTGCTCTCAAAGAATCCAGTCAGTTTAAAGCGAAGGATATATACACAAACAATTACATTCCTCTGCTAAACATTATAATATGTTAATGAAAACGCAAGGTAGAGAGAACAATTCTCCCAAAGCATATTAGAAGTGTATCATAAAATATATATGCATAATCATCAAAGTAAAACATATTTGTATATAATAACTATTGATGTTTTTAAAATAAGCTATGACAGAGGTTATCTGTACTTCTGTAAAATAAAATCAGTAAAATTAGTATGTTATAGTGGATCTCTTTGATAGTTTATTTTCCCAGAGATAAACCTTTGTTACTTGCCTGAATTAGATATAATAGAAATAGAATACTAACACAAATAATGTAAATTATGTGCTTATTTAATATCTTTATCTATATCTATCTATCTATCAATCTATGGAAATATACATTATCTTCATATACATTTTTTTTATTTTAATGTTTATTTATTTTTGAGAGAGAGAGAGAGAGCATGAGCAAGGGAGGGGCAGAGAGACAGGGAGACACAAAATCTGAAACAGGCTCCAGGCTCCGAGCTGTCTGCACACAGCCCAACAGAGGACTCAAACTCATCAACTACAAGATCATGACCTGAGCTGAAGTCAGATGCTCAACCTACTGAGCCACGCAGGTGCCCCTATCTTCATATACAATTTAGAAGAGAAGTAACCTTTTTGTTTTTGTTCATAAAGAGAACATATCTACAACTATATCCACTTTACCCACATTGATAATTGCTACTCTCCCAGGATCATTCTTGTTATCTTTTATTATAAATGCTGGTTGCTATAATTATGAATTGTATGAATAGTAAGGTGTATTCTACACTGACTTATCATCACATTAAACAATGGCAGCATTATGTTTTACTGTGTTACAGAAATACACATGAAAATATGTGTATTTCAATGGTTGAAGAGTAACTGAGAAAAATACAATTGGAGATGATGCAAAGAAATGGAAAAAAAATTCCATGCTCATGGATTGGAAGAAAAAATATTGTTTAAATGTCTATACTACCAAGGGCAATCTATACATTTAATGCAATCCCAATAGAAATACCACCAGCATTTTTTGCAGACCTAGAACAAACAATCGTAAAATTTGTAGGAACCACAAAAACCCTGAATAGCCAAAGCAATCTTGAAGAAGAAAAGCAAATCCAGAGGCATCAACAATCCCACACTTCAAGGTATATTACAAAGCTGTAGTGATGAAGACAGTATGGTACTAGCATAAGAACAGAGCTATAGATCAATGAAACAGAATAGAAAACCCAGACATGGACCATAACTATATGGTCAACTAATATTCGACAAAGCAGGAAAGAATATCCAATGGAAAAAAGTCCGTTCAACAAATGGTGTTGGAAAAACTGGACAGCAACATGCAGAAGAATAAAACTGGACCACTTTCTTACACCATACACAAAAACAAATTCAAACTGGATGAAAGACCTAAATGTGAGACAGGAAACCATCAAAATCCTGTGGAGAACACAGGCAGGAACCTCTCTGACCTTCACCATAGCAGCTTCTTACTGGACATGTTTCCAGAGGCAAGGGAAAAAAAAGCAAAAATGAACTATTTGGACTTCATCAAGATAAAAATCTTCTGCACAGTGAAGGAAACAACCAACAAAACTAAAAGGCAACCTTCAGAATGGGAGAAGATATTGGCAAATAACATATCTGATAAAGGGTTAGTATCCAAAATCTATAAAGAATTTATCAAACTCAACATCCAAAAAAGTAATAATGCAGTTAAAATATGGAAAGAAGACATGAATAGACATTTTGCCAAAGAAGATATATAGATGACTAACACACACATGAAAAGATGCTCAACATCACTCATCATCAAGAAAATATAAATCAAAACTATAATGAGATATCACCTCACACATGTCAGAATGGCTAAAATTAACACAGGAAACAACAGATATTGGAAATGGAGAAAGGGAAACCCTCTTACACTATTGGTGGGAATACAAACGGGTGCAGCCACTCCGGAAAACAGTATGGAGGTTCCTCAAAATGTTAAAATAGAAGTACCTTATGACCCAAAAATTACACTACTAGGTATTTACCCAAAGGATACAAAAACATTGATTTGAAAGGACTCATACACCCCAATGTTTATAGCAGCATAATTAACATTAGCCAAATTATGGAAAGAGCCTAAATGTCCATCAACTGATGAATGGATAAAGAAGTGGTGGGCTATTATTCAGGCATAAACAAGATAGTAAATCTTGCCATTTGCAATGACATGGATAGAGATAGAGTGTATTATGCTAAGCAAAATAAGTCAAAGAAAGACTGACACATATGTAGAATTTAAGAAACAAAACAGATGAACATAGGGTAAGAAAAAAAGAGAGAGACAGAGAGGCAAATCTTAAAACAAACTCAAATATAGAGAACAAACTTAGGGATGCTGGAGGGGAGGTAGGCAGGATGATGGGCTAAATCGGTGATGCATATTAAGGAGGGCACTTGTTGTGATGAGCGCTGGGTGTTATATAAGTGATGAATCACTAAATTCTACTCTTGAAACTAATATTACACTATATGTTAATTAATTATAATTTAAGTAAATACTTGAAACAAAAAATACAATCAATTACTTGGGATTATATTCCAGTGGCCATCAAGAAATTGTAAAACAGCTAGCAATGCAGTTTGAATATTTACTGTAATAACCCCACCTGCATAGTGTTATATATAGTTCTTCAAGGAATTTTTATTTATAATATTTTTGAAGAAGCAGCAGAAGTTCAGAGAGTTTAAATGATCTTCCCATGGACACACAGTGCTCTTAAAAAGAAGGGTCACAGGGGCGCCTGGGTGGCGCAGTCGGTTAAGCGTCCGACTTCAGCCAGGTCACGATCTCGCGGTCCGTGAGTTCGAGCCCCGCGTCGGGCTCTGGGCTGATGGCTCAGAGCCTGGAGCCTGTTTCCGATTCTGTGTCTCCCTCTCTCTCTGCCCCTCCCCCGTTCATGCTCTGTCTCTCTCTGTCCCAAAAATAAATAAACGTTGAAAAAAAAAAAAAATTTAAAAAAAAAAAAAAAAAAAAAGAAGGGTCACAGTAGCTGTATATTTTTTTATAGACAGGATTCAAGGGCAGCAATATGTTTAGAATCTAATTTGATCTATAAACTGAATGCTAATATTTTGTTCTAATGTGTGTTTATGTGAGCAAACTTGACTGTGAAAATAAGAAAGCTTGAGTGTTGTTCTCTTGAAAATGAATATTATGTAAATAATTAATCAAAACCATAGCACCAATTTCTTAATTTAATCAGTCTTTCTCACTTGTGATTATTTAAAGGTCTTTCAGTTTATGGTCTATGTATCAAATACTTTGTGCTAGAAATCATCTGATAGTAATAATATTGGACTTATCACATAGATGATACATGTGATGAACATGTACTTATAAATTATTTTTCTTAAGAAATACACATCTACACAATCTGTCAGTAATAAAATTGAATTCTGTAGCCGATTCCAAAGATATAAAATTAGAAATAGGAAAAAAAAAGGAAACAAAAGTAAAGTTAAATTTAATATACTAGTAAATCTCTTAAGGTACTTTTTTAATGTAATGATATCATATTTAATGATAAACATTCAATTCTTTTGCTCACCTTATGCATGATCCTGTAAATACATTTTACAGGGAGCCATTTAAACAAATACAATTCCCACATTTCAAGATGTCACATTCTAAAATATTCCAACATATGTAGAAGCATTATAGAAATCCTCATAACTAAATAAATTAGTTAAGAAAGGTGATAAGTTTGATACAGATATAGTCAGCTTTTTATTATCTTGGGAGAAGACAAAATGAAATCCATAGTTAATCTTCAAATCTGATTTCTGAACTTATGTTTGATCTGCTGCCTTGCTAAAACTTTCAGCAGAGGTGATCATGTAGTCACATTATCCGAAGTGAGTAACCTTGTTTCTTCTTTCCTTTAGACCAGTTTAAGGAAGAGGGCAAAGAAAGCAAGATCTCTATCTTCATTATTCACAAGACATATGTAGACCCACCATTCTGAATGGCTGATTCTTATGCTGCTAGGCACATAGAGACAGTTCTAGCCACCAAGTTCACTTTGTGATGACAAACTTAACACAAGATTTTTCGTTCACCCCTGAAGTGTTGCCACAATTTATACTTGACTGTGTTTTGTAGTTGGAGAAGCCATCCAAGGTATGGAGCAAGCCAGACAGAATTTTA